>NC_135232.1:680025840-680632886 GCF_051348905.1 Ranitomeya variabilis | reverse complement strand
TATATAGGAGTGGTGTCTGTATATAGTGGGATGTCTGTATATAGAGGGATGTCTGTATATAGGAGTGGTGTCTGTATACAGAGGGATGTCTGTATATAGGAGTGGTGTCTGTATATAGAGAGATGTCTGTATATAAGAGTGGTGTCTATATAGAGGGATGTCTGTATATAGGAGTGGTGTCTGTATATAGAGGGATGTCTGTATATAGGAGTGGTGTCTGTATATAGGGGGATATCTGTATATAGGAGTGGTGTCTGTATATAGGGGGATGTCTGTATATAGGAGTGGTGTCTGTATACAGAGGGATGTCTGTATATAGGAGTGGTGTCCGTATATAGGGGGATGTCTGTATATAGGAGTGGTGTCTGTATATAGGGGGATGTCTGTATATAGGAGTGGTGTCTGTATATAGAGGGATGTCTCTATATAGGAGAGATGTCTGTATATAGAGGGATGTCTGTATATAGGAGTGGTGTCTGTATATAGAGGGATGTCTGTCTATAGGAGTGGTGTCTGTATACAGAGGGATGTCTGTATATAGGAGTGGTGTCCGTATATAGGGGGATGTCTGTATATAGGAGTGGTGTCTGTATATAGGGGGATGTCTGTATATAGGAGTGGTGTCTGTATATAGAGGGATGTCTCTATATAGGAGAGATGTCTGTATATAGAGGGATGTCTGTATATAGGAGTGGTGTCTGTATATAGAGGGATGTCTGTCTATAGGAGTGGTGTCTGTATATAGAGGGATGTCTGTATATAGGAGTGGTGTCTGTATACAGAGGGATGTCTGTATATAGGAGTGGTGTCTGTATATAGGGGGATGTCTGTATATAGGAGTGGTGTCTGTATATAGGGGGATGTCTGTATATAGGAGTGGTGTCTGTATATAGAGGGATTCTGTATATAGGAGTGGTGTCTGTATATAGAGGGATGTCTGTATATAGGAGTGGTGTCTGTATATAGGGGGATGTCTGTATATAGGAGTGGTGTCTGTATATAGAGGGATGTCTATATAGGAGAGATGTCTGTATATAGAGGGATGTCTGTATATAGGAGTGGTGTCTGTATATAGAGGGATGTCTGTATATAGGAGAGATGTCTGTATATAGACGGATGTCTGTATATAGGATTGGTGTCTGTATATAGAGGGATGTCTGTATATAGGAGTGGTGTCTGTATATAGGGGGATGTCTGTATATAGGAGAGATGTCTGTATATAGAAGGATGTCTGTATATAGGAGTGGTGTCTGTATATAGAGGGATGTCTGTATATAGGAGTGGTGTCTGTATATAGGGGGATGTCTGTATATAGGAGAGGTGTCTGTATATAGAGGGATGTCTGTATATAGGAGTGGTGTCTGTATATAGGGGGATGTCTGTATATATGAGTGGTGTCTGTATATAGAGGGATGTCTGTATATAGGAGAGATGTCTGTATATAGAGGGATGTCAGTATATAGGAGTGGTGTCTGTATATAGAGGGATGTCTGTATATAGGAGAGATGTCTGTATATAGAGGGATGTCTGTATATAGGAGTGGTGTCTGTATATAGAGGGATGTCTGTATATAGGAGTGGTGTCTGTATATAGGGGGATGTCTGTATATAGGAGTGGTGTCTGTATATAGAGGGATGTCTGTATATAGGAGTGGTGTCTGTATATAGAGGGATGTCTGTATATAGAGGGATGTCTGTATATAGGAGTGGTGTCTGTATACAGAGGGATGTCTGTATATAGGAGTGGTGTCTGTATATAGAGAGATGTCTGTATATAAGAGTGGTGTCTATATAGAGGGATGTCTGTATATAGGAGTGGTGTCTGTATATAGAGGGATGTCTGTATATAGGAGTGGTGTCTGTATATAGAGGGATGTCTGTATATAGGAGTTGTGTCTGTATACAGAGGGATGTCTGTATATAGGAGTGGTGTCTCTATATAGGGGGATGTCTGAATATAGAAGATATGTCTGTATATAGAGGGATGTCTGTATATAGGAGTGGTGTCTGTATATAGAGGGATGTCTGTATATATAGGAGTGGTGTCTGTATATAGAGGGATGTCTGTATATAGGAGTGGTGTCTGTATACAGAGGGATGTCTGTATATAGGAGTGGTGTCTGTATATAGGGGGATGTCTGTATATAGGAGTGGTGTCTGTATATAGGGGGATGTCTGTATATAGGAGTGGTGTCTGTATATAGAGGGATTCTGTATATAGGAGTGGTGTCTGTATATAGAGGGATGTCTGTATATAGGAGTGGTGTCTGTATATAGGGGGATGTCTGTATATAGGAGTGGTGTCTGTATATAGAGGGATGTCTATATAGGAGAGATGTCTGTATATAGAGGGATGTCTGTATATAGGAGTGGTGTCTGTATATAGAGGGATGTCTGTATATAGGAGAGATGTCTGTATATAGACGGATGTCTGTATATAGGATTGGTGTCTGTATATAGAGGGATGTCTGTATATAGGAGTGGTGTCTGTATATAGGGGGATGTCTGTATATAGGAGAGATGTCTGTATATAGAGGGATGTCTGTATATAGGAGTGGTGTCTGTATATAGAGGGATGTCTGTATATAGGAGTGGTGTCTGTATATAGAGGGATGTCTGTATATAGGAGAGATGTCTGTATATAGAGGGATGTCTGTATATAGGAGTGGTGTCTGTATATAGAGGGATGTCTGTATATAGGAGTGGTGTCTGTATATAGGGGGATGTCTGTATATAGGAGTGGTGTCTGTATATAGAGGGATGTCTGTATATAGGAGTGGTGTCTGTATATAGAGGGATGTCTGTATATAGAGGGATGTCTGTATATAGGAGTGGTGTCTGTATACAGAGGGATGTCTGTATATAGGAGTGGTGTCTGTATATAGAGAGATGTCTGTATATAAGAGTGGTGTCTATATAGAGGGATGTCTGTATATAGGAGTGGTGTCTGTATATAGAGGGATGTCTGTATATAGGAGTGGTGTCTGTATATAGGGGGATATCTGTATATAGGAGTGGTGTCTGTATATAGGGGGATGTCTGTATATAGGAGTGGTGTCTGTATATAGGGGGATGTCTGTATATAGGAGTGGTGTCTGTATATAGAGGGATGTCTGTATATAGGAGAGGTGCCTGCATATAGGAGTGGTGTCTGTATATAGGAGTGGTGTCTGTATATAGGGGATGTCTGTATATAGGAGTGGTGTCTGTATATAGAGGGATGTCTGTATATAGGAGAGATGTCTGTATATAGAGGGATGTCTGTATATAGGAGTGGTGTCTGTATATAGGGGGATGTCTGTATATAGGAGTGGTGTCTGTATATAGAGGGATGTCTGTATATAGGAGTTGTGTCTGTATACAGAGGGATGTCTGTATATAGGAGTGGTGTCTCTATATAGGGGGATGTCTGAATATAGAAGATATGTCTCTATATAGAGGGATGTCTGTATATAGGAGTGGTGTCTGTATATAGAGGGATGTCTGTATATAGGAGTGGTGTCTGTATATAGAGGGATGTCTGTATATAGGAGTGGTGTCTGTATATAGAGGGATGTCTGTATATAGAGGGATGTCTGTATATAGGAGTGGTGTCTGTCAGGGTGGATTGATTTAAATCACGCCGATTTAAATCATGATTTAAATCACGATTTAAATCAAAAGATTTTTTTCTATTTAAATCGGATCGATTTAAATCATGATTTTAATCATGATTTAAATCACTGATTTAAATCAAAAGGTTTTTTTTAATATAAATCACGATTAAAATGAGAAGTGAGAGCAGTGCGCATGTGCGCCCATAGTTACACGGACGAAACTAGGGGCAACGATCTAACGCCAGGGTGAGGGGGGGACCCCAAAGTAAGTAAAAATCTTTTTTGTTTTACTATATGGCAATAGGTAGGTGTTTAAAAGCAGCATGTCTTAATTGTATAAACTATTAATAGCCTCCACATTTTGTTCATACTGCCCCTTTAATTCCACACTTCTAGCTTGGTTTCACTTTTGGTTTAGTTTCTTTTTCCATTCAGTTGACATGCCCAAACTTGTTGGATAGTCAGCATCCTACAGAAACCTCTGGAAGAGCATGGCATTGTGAATGTTACACATATACAGCCTTTATTCTACTGAGTTAAACAACTCAGCTTTATCTCATGATGGAAGAACCTTTGGATGGTAAAATATTTTCCTCAAAAAGCAGTTTATTGAAAAAAATCCGATTTAAATAAAAAAAAATCCGATTTAAATCAAAAAAATCCGATTTTTTTGATTTTTTTTAAAAAACATTGATTTTTATCCACCCTGGTGTCTGTATACAGAGGGATGTCTGTATATAGGAGTGGTGTCCGTATATAGGGGGATGTCTGTATATAGGGGGATGTCTGTATATAGGAGTGGTGTCTGCATATAGGGGGATGTCTGTATATAGGAGTGGTGTCTGTATATAGAGGGATGTCTCTATATAGGAGAGATGTCTGTATATACAGGGATGTCTGTATATAGGAGTGGTGTCTGTATATAGAGGGATGTCTGTATATAGGAGTGGTGTCTGTATATAGAGGGATGTCTGTCTATAGGAGTGGTGTCTGTATATAGAGGGATGTCTGTATATAGGAGTGGTGTCTGTATACAGAGGGATGTCTGTATATAGGAGTGGTGTCTGTATATAGGGGGATGTCTGTATATAGGAGTGTTGTCTGTATATAGGGGGATGTCTGTATATAGGAGTGGTGTCTGTATATAGAGGGATGTCTGTATATAGGAGTGGTGTCTGTATATAGAGGGATGTCTGTATATAGGAGTGGTGTCTGTATATAGAGGGATGTCTGTATATAGGAGTGGTGTCTGTATATAGAGGGATGTCTGTATATAGGAGTGGTGTCTGTATAAAGAGGGATGTCTGTATATAGGAGTGGTGTCTGTATATAGAGAGATGTCTGTATATAGGAGTGGTGTCTGTATATAGAGGGATGTCTGTATATAGGAGTGGTGTCTGTATATAGAGGGATGTCTGTATATAGGAGTGGTGTCTGTATATAGAGGGATGTCTGTATATAGGAGTGGTGTCTGTATACAGAGGGATGTCTGTATATAGGAGTGGTGTCCGTATATAGGGGGATGTCTGTATATAGGGGGATGTCTGTATATAGGAGTGGTGTCTGTATATAGAGGGATGTCTGTCTATAGGAGTGGTGTCTGTATATAGATGGATGTCTGTATATAGGAGTGGTGTCTGTATACAGAGGGATGTCTGTATATAGGAGTGGTGTCTGTATATAGGGGGATGTCTGTATATAGTAGTGGTGTCTGTATATAGAGGGATGTCTGTATATAGGAGAGATGTCTGTGTATAGAGGGATGTCTGTATATAGGAGTGGTGTCTGTATATAGAGGGATGTTTGTATATAGGAGTGGTGTCTGTATATAGAGGGATGTCTGTTTATAGGAGTGGTGTCTGTATATAGAGGGATGTCTGTTTATAGGAGTTGTGTCTGTATACAGAGGGATGTCTGTATATAGGAGTGGTGTCTCTATATAGGGGGATGTCTGAATATAGAAGATATGTCTGTATATAGAGGGATGTCTGTATATATGAGTGGTGTCTGTATATAGAGGGATGTCTGTATATAGGAGTGGTGTCTCTATAGAGAGGGATGTCTGTATATAGGAGTGGTGTCTGTATATAGGGGGATGTCTGTATATAGGAGTGGTGTCTGTATATAGAGGGATGTCTCTATATAGGAGAGATGTCTGTATATACAGGGATGTCTGTATATAGGAGTGGTGTCTGTATATAGAGGGATGTCTGTATATAGGAGTGGTGTCTGTATATAGAGGGATGTCTGTCTATAGGAGTGGTGTCTGTATATAGAGGGATGTCTGTATATAGGAGTGGTGTCTGTATACAGAGGGATGTCTGTATATAGGAGTGGTGTCTGTATATAGGGGGATGTCTGTATATAGTAGTGGTGTCTGTATATAGAGGGATGTCTGTATATAGGAGAGATGTCTGTATATAGAGGGATGTCTGTATATAGGAGTGGTGTCTGTATATAGAGGGATGTCTGTATATAGGAGTGGTGTCTGTATATAGAGGGATGTCTGTTTATAGGAGTGGTGTCTGTATATAGAGGGATGTCTGTTTATAGGAGTTGTGTCTGTATACAGAGGGATGTCTGTATATAGGAGTGGTGTCCGTATATAGGGGGATGTCTGTATATAGGAGTGGTGTCTGTATATAGGGGGATGTCTGTATATAGGAGTGGTGTCTGTATATAGAGGGATGTCTCTATATAGGAGAGATGTCTGTATATACAGGGATGTCTGTATATAGGAGTGGTGTCTGTATATAGAGGGATGTCTGTATATAGGAGTGGTGTCTGTATATAGAGGGATGTCTGTCTATAGGAGTGGTGTCTGTATATAGAGGGATGTCTGTATATAGGAGTGGTGTCTGTATACAGAGGGATGTCTGTATATAGGAGTGGTGTCTGTATATAGGGGGATGTCTGTATATAGTAGTGGTGTCTGTATATAGAGGGATGTCTGTATATAGGAGAGATGTCTGTATATAGAGGGATGTCTGTATATAGGAGTGGTGTCTGTATATAGAGGGATGTCTGTATATAGGAGTGGTGTCTGTATATAGAGGGATGTCTGTTTATAGGAGTGGTGTCTGTATATAGAGGGATGTCTGTTTATAGGAGTTGTGTCTGTATACAGAGGGATGTCTGTATATAGGAGTGGTGTCTCTATATAGGGGGATGTCTGAATATAGAAGATATGTCTGTATATAGAGGGATGTCTGTATATAGGAGTGGTGTCTGTATATAGAGGGATGTCTGTATATAGGAGTGGTGTCTTTATAGAGAGGGATGTCTGTATATAGGAGTGGTGTCTGTATACAGAGGGATGTCTGTATATAGGAGTGGTGTCCGTATATAGGGGGATGTCTGTATATAGGAGTGGTGTCTGTATATAGGGGGATGTCTGTATATAGGAGTGGTGTCTGTATATAGAGGGATGTCTCTATATAGGAGAGATGTCTGTATATACAGGGATGTCTGTATATAGGAGTGGTGTCTGTATATAGAGGGATGTCTGTATATAGGAGTGGTGTCTGTATATAGAGGGATGTCTGTTTATAGGAGTGGTGTCTGTATATAGAGGGATGTCTGTTTATAGGAGTTGTGTCTGTATACAGAGGGATGTCTGTATATAGGAGTGGTGTCTCTATATAGGGGGATGTCTGAATATAGAAGATATGTCTGTATATAGAGGGATGTCTGTATATATGAGTGGTGTCTGTATATAGAGGGATGTCTGTATATAGGAGTGGTGTCTCTATAGAGAGGGATGTCTGTATATAGGAGTGGTGTCTGTATATAGAGTGATGTCTGTATATAGGAGTGGTGTCTGTATATAGAGGGATGTCTGTATATAGGAGTGGTGTCTGTATACAGAGGGATGTCTGTATATAGGAGTGGTGTCCGTATATAGGGGGATGTCTGTATATAGGAGTGGTGTCTGTATATAGGGGGATGTCTGTATATAGGAGTGGTGTCTGTATATAGAGGGATGTCTCTATATAGGAGAGATGTCTGTATATACAGGGATGTCTGTATATAGGAGTGGTGTCTGTATATAGAGGGATGTCTGTATATAGGAGTGGTGTCTGTATATAGAGGGATGTCTGTCTACAGGAGTGGTGTCTGTATATAGAGGGATGTCTGTATATAGGAGTGGTGTCTGTATACAGAGGGATGTCTGTATATAGGAGTGGTGTCTGTATATAGGGGGATGTCTGTATATAGTAGTGGTGTCTGTATATAGAGGGATGTCTGTATATAGGAGAGATGTCTGTATATAGAGGGATGTCTGTATATAGGAGTGGTGTCTGTATATAGAGGGATGTCTGTATATAGGAGTGGTGTCTGTATATAGAGGGATGTCTGTTTATAGGAGTGGTGTCTGTATATAGAGGGATGTCTGTTTATAGGAGTTGTGTCTGTATACAGAGGGATGTCTGTATATAGGAGTGGTGTCTCTATATAGGGGGATGTCTGAATATAGAAGATATGTCTGTATATAGAGGGATGTCTGTATATAGGAGTGGTGTCTGTATATAGAGGGATGTCTGTATATAGGAGTGGTGTCTTTATAGAGAGGGATGTCTGTATATAGGAGTGGTGTCTGTATACAGAGGGATGTCTGTATATAGGAGTGGTGTCCGTATATAGGGGGATGTCTGTATATAGGAGTGGTGTCTGTATATAGGGGGATGTCTGTATATAGGAGTGGTGTCTGTATATAGAGGGATGTCTCTATATAGGAGAGATGTCTGTATATACAGGGATGTCTGTATATAGGAGTGGTGTCTGTATATAGAGGGATGTCTGTATATAGGAGTGGTGTCTGTATATAGAGGGATGTCTGTCTATAGGAGTGGTGTCTGTATATAGAGGGATGTCTGTCTATAGGAGTGGTGTCTGTATACAGAGGGATGTCTGTATATAGGAGTGGTGTCTGTATATAGGGGGATGTCTGTATATAGGAGTGGTGTCTGTATATTGAGGGATGTCTGTATATAGGAGAGATGTCTGTATATAGAGGGATGTCTGTATATAGGAGTGGTGTCTGTATATAGAGGGATGTCTGTATATAGGAGTGGTGTCTGTATATAGAGGGATGTCTGTATATAGGAGTTGTGTCTGTATACAGAGGGAAGTCTGTATATAGGAGTGGTGTCTCTATATAGGGGGATGTCTGAATATAGAAGATATGTCTGTATATAGAGGGATGTCTGTATATAGGAGTGGTGTCTGTATATAGAGGGATGTCTGTATATAGGAGTGGTGTCTCTATATAGAGGGATGTCTGTATATAGGAGTGGTGTCTGTATACAGAGGGATGTCTGTATATAGGAGTGGTGTCTGTATATAGGGGGATGTCTGTATATAGGAGTGGTGTCTGTATATAGGGGGATGTCTGTATATAGGAGTGGTGTCTGTATATAGAGGGATTCTGTATATAGGAGTGGTGTCTGTATATAGAGGGATGTCTGTATATAGGAGTGGTGTCTGTATATAGGGGGATGTCTGTATATAGGAGTGGTGTCTGTATATAGAGGGATGTCTATATAGGAGAGATGTCTGTATATAGAGGGATGTCTGTATATAGGAGTGGTGTCTGTATATAGAGGGATGTCTGTATATAGGAGAGATGTCTGTATATAGAGGGATGTCTGTATATAGGATTGGTGTCTGTATATAGAGGGATGTCTGTATATAGGAGTGGTGTCTGTATATAGGGGGATGTCTGTATATAGGAAAGATGTCTGTATGTAGAGGGATGTCTGTATATAGGAGTGGTGTCTGTATATAGAGGGATGTCTGTATATAGGAGTGGTGTCTGTATATAGGGGGATGTCTGTATATAGGAGAGGTGTCTGTATATAGAGGGATGTCTGTATATAGGAGTGGTGTCTGTATATAGGGGGATGTCTGTATATAGGAGTGGTGTCTGTATATAGAGGGATGTCTGTATATAGGAGAGATGTCTGTATATAGAGGGATGTCAGTATATAGGAGTGGTGTCTGTATATAGAGGGATGTCTGTATATAGGAGAGATGTCTGTATATAGAGGGATGTCTGTATATAGGAGTGGTGTCTGTATATAGAGGGATGTCTGTATATAGGAGTGGTGTCTGTATATAGGGGGATGTCTGTATATAGGAGTGGTGTCTGTATATAGAGGGATGTCTGTATATAGGAGTGGTGTCTGTATATAGAGGGATGTCTGTATATAGAGGGATGTCTGTATATAGGAGTGGTGTCTGTATACAGAGGGATGTCTGTATATAGGAGTGGTGTCTGTATATAGAGAGATGTCTGTATATAAGAGTGGTGTCTATATAGAGGGATGTCTGTATATAGGAGTGGTGTCTGTATATAGAGGGATGTCTGTATATAGGAGTGGTGTCTGTATATAGGGGGATATCTGTATATAGGAGTGGTGTCTGTATATAGGGGGATGTCTGTATATAGGAGTGGTGTCTGTATATAGGGGGATGTCTGTATATAGGAGTGGTGTCTGTATATAGAGGGATGTCTGTATATAGGAGAGGTGCCTGCATATAGGAGTGGTGTCTGTATATAGGAGTGGTGTCTGTATATAGGGGGATGTCTGTATATAGGAGTGGTGTCTGTATATAGAGGGATGTCTGTATATAGGAGAGATGTCTGTATATAGAGGGATGTCTGTATATAGGAGTGGTGTCTCTATATTGGGGGATGTCTGTATATAGGAGAGGTGTCTGTATATAGAGGGATGTATGTATATAGGAGTGGTGTCTGTATATAGGGGGATGTCTGTATAAAGGAGTGGTGTCTGTATATAGAGGGATGTCTGTATATAGGAGTTGTGTCTGTATACAGAGGGATGTCTGTATATAGGAGTGGTGTCTCTATATAGGGGGATGTCTGAATATAGAAGATATGTCTGTATATAGAGGGATGTCTGTATATAGGAGTGGTGTCTGTATATAGAGGGATGTCTGTATATAGGAGTGGTGTCTGTATATAGAGGGATGTCTGTATATAGGAGTGGTGTCTGTATATAGAGGGATGTCTGTATATAGAGGGATGTCTGTATATAGGAGTGGTGTCTGTATACAGAGGGATGTCTGTATATAGGAGTGGTGTCCGTATATAGGGGGATGTCTGTATATAGGGGGATGTCTGTATATAGGAGTGGTGTCTGCATATAGGGGGATGTCTGTATATAGGAGTGGTGTCTGTATATAGAGGGATGTCTCTATATAGGAGAGATGTCTGTATATACTGGGATGTCTGTATATAGGAGTGGTGTCTGTATATAGAGGGATGTCTGTATATAGGAGTGGTGTCTGTATATAGAGGGATGTCTGTATATAGGAGTGGTGTCTGTATATAGGGGGATGTCTGTATATAGGAGTGGTGTCTGTATATAGAGGGATGTCTGTATATAGGAGAGATGTCTGTATATAGAGGGATGTCTGTATATAGGAGTGGTGTCTGTATATAGAGGGATGTCTGTATATAGGAGAGATGTCTGTATATAGAGGGATGTCTGTATATAGGATTGGTGTCTGTATATAGAGGGATGTCTGTATATAGGAGTGGTGTCTGTATATAGGGGGATGTCTGTATATAGGAGAGATGTCTGTATATAGAGGGATGTCTGTATATAGTAGTGGTGTCTGTATATAGAGGGATGTCTGTATATAGGGGGATGTCTGTATATAGGAGAGGTGTCTGTATATAGAGGGATGTCTGTATATAGGAGTAGTGTCTGTATATAGGGGGATATCTGTATATAGGAGTGGTGTCTGTATATAGAGGGATGTCTGTATATAGGAGAGGTGCCTGCATATAGGATTGTGTCTGTATATCGGAGTGGTGTCTGTATATAGAGGGATGTCTGTATATAGAGGGATATCTGTATATAGGAGTGGTGTCTGTATATAGAGGGATGTCTGTATATAGGAGAGATGTCTGTATATAGAGGGATGTCTGTATATAGGAGTGGTGTCTGTATATAGAGGGATGTCTGTATATAGGAGAGATGTCTGTATATAGAGGGATGTCTGTATATAGGATTGGTGTCTGTATATAGAGGGATGTCTGTATATAGGAGTGGTGTCTGTATATAGGGGGATGTCTGTATATAGGAGAGATGTCTGTATATAGAGGGATGTCTGTATATAGTAGTGGTGTCTGTATATAGAGGGATGTCTGTATATAGGAGTGGTGTCTGTATATAGGGGGATGTCTGTATATAGGAGAGGTGTCTGTATATAGAGGGATGTCTGTATATAGGAGTGGTGTCTGTATATAGGGGGATATCTGTATATAGGAGTGGTGTCTGTATATAGAGGGATGTCTGTATATAGGAGAGGTGCCTGCATATAGGATTGTGTCTGTATATCGGAGTGGTGTCTGTATATAGAGGGATGTCTGTATATAGAGGGATATCTGTATATAGGAGTGGTGTCTGTATACAGAGGGATGTCTGTATATAGGAGTGGTGTCTGTATATAGAGAGATGTCTGTATATAAGAGTGGTGTCTATATAGAGGGATGTCTGTATATAGGAGTGGTGTCTGTATATAGAGGGATGTCTGTATATAGGAGAGATGTCTGTATATAGAGGGATGTCTGTATATAGGATTGGTGTCTGTATATAGAGGGATGTCTGTATATAGGAGTGGTGTCTGTATATAGGGGGATGTCTGTATATAGGAGAGATGTCTGTATATAGAGGGATGTCTGTATATAGTAGTGGTGTCTGTATATAGAGGGATGTCTGTATATAGGAGTGGTGTCTGTATATAGGGGGATGTCTGTATATAGGAGAGGTGTCTGTATATAGAGGGATGTCTGTATATAGGAGTGGTGTCTGTATATAGGGGGATATCTGTATATAGGAGTGGTGTCTGTATATAGAGGGATGTCTGTATATAGGAGAGGTGCCTGCATATAGGATTGTGTCTGTATATCGGAGTGGTGTCTGTATATAGAGGGATGTCTGTATATAGAGGGATATCTGTATATAGGAGTGGTGTCTGTATACAGAGGGATGTCTGTATATAGGAGTGGTGTCTGTATATAGAGAGATGTCTGTATATAAGAGTGGTGTCTATATAGAGGGATGTCTGTATATAGGAGTGGTGTCTGTATATAGAGGGATGTCTGTATATAGGAGTGGTGTCTGTATATAGGGGGATATCTGTATATAGGAGTGGTGTCTGTATATAGGGGGATGTCTGTATATAGGAGTGGTGTCTGTATATAGGGGGATGTCTGTATATAGGAGTGGTGTCTGTATATAGAGGGATGTCTGTATATAGGAGAGGTGCCTGCATATAGGATTGTGTCTGTATATAGGAGTGGTGTCTGTATATAGGGGGATGTCTGTATATAGGAGTGGTGTCTGTATATAGAGGGATGTCTGTATATAGGAGAGATGTCTGTATATAGAGGGATGTCTGTATATAGGAGTGGTGTCTCTATATTGGGGGATGTCTGTATATAGTAGATATGTCTGTATATAGGGGGATGTCTGTATATAGGGGGGTGTCTGAATATAGGAGTGGTGTCTGTATATAGGGGGATGTCTGTATATAGGAGTGATGTCTGTATATAGAGGGATGTCTGTATATAGGAGAGGTGCCTGCATATAGGAGTGGTGTCTGTATATAGGAGTGGTGTCTGTATATAGAGGGATGTCTTTATATAGAAGTGGTGTCTGTATATAGGGGGATTTCTGTATATTGTAGTGCTGTCTGTATATAGGGGTATGTCTGTATATAGGAGTGGTATCTGTATATAGAGGGATCTCTGTATATGGTAGTGGTGTCTGTATATAGAGGGATGTCTGTATATAGGAGTGGTGTCTGTATATAGGAGTGATGTTTGTATATAAGAGGATGTGGCCAAAGTGGCTACCAAGGATTCCTGCATGCCAAAATGGCTACCAAGGGGCCAAAGTTGCTAACAAGGAGCCCCGCACATCAAAGTGGCTACCAAGGGGCCAAATTGGATACCCAGGGGCTGGGCCCTGCATGCCAGACTTGCTCCTGAGGTTCATTGTCAGCTGGCAGCGCTGTTCAAGCACCATGTATTTCCTTCAGGAAATGCCCATCTAGTTATTATTATAGTGCTTTGGAACAAAGCACTATACTGTTATTCCACCGTGGTAAACTTCTTCTTATTCTTATTATTCAGTCCGCACGTAATGCGGCCCGAACCGCTAAACTCACAGACTCCAGTGAGGTGTCATTTCGAAGCCAGCGTTCCTGAGAGGTGTGCTAAGTATTTTTCGTGCCGATCGGATTTGTAGTTTTTGCGCAATTTGTGTTTGAAAAAAGTCTTTCAATGCGTTTCAATAGGGAAATTGTCCCATACGTTTATAATGGGCTGGTTTCTGAGGCAATTTCTAAAAATAACTGCCACCTGGCTGATTAGCTCATTGATATGCGCAGTCAGACACAGTTACTATGCCAACGCCTATGAAGTCTACATCAGCTCACCAGGTCACAAGTTTTGTCAGATAATATCAGCTCTTAAAGTGACAGTACAGCACAATTCCAAACCACTATCTGTAGTCTTAGGCTATGTGCACACGTAGGAAATGTGGTGCAGAATTTTCTGCACTAAATCTGCATCTGCAGATTTGATGCAGTTTCTGTGCAGTTTCTATGCAGTTTTTATGCAGTTTCTATGCAGTTTCTGCGCAGATTCTATGCAGTTTCTGTGCAGTTTCTATGCAGATTGTATGCAGATTCTATGCAGTTTCTGCGCAGATTCTATGCAGATTCTATGCAGTTTCTGCGCAGATTCTATGCAGTTTTTGTGCAGTTTCTGTGCAGTACAATGTAAATCAATGGGAAAAAAAAAAAGCTGTGCACATGGTGCAGAAAAATCTGCAGCAGAAACGCTGCAGAACTGCACAAAAGAAGCGACGTGCACTTCTTTGAAATCTGCAGCGTTTCTGCGCAGATTTTTCTGCACCATGTGCACAGCTTTTTTTTTTTCCCATTGATTTACATTGTACTGTAAATCACAGTGCAGTTCTGCAGCGTTTCTGCAGCAGAAAAATCTGCTGCAGTTCTGCACCAATTCTGCACTAAATCTGCATCGTGTGCACATACCCTTATGATTATTAGACTGTGGCCCGATTCTAAGTCATCGGGTATTCTAGAATATGTATGTCCACGAAGTATATTGCACAGCCACGCAGTATACAGTGCAGAGCCGCGCAGTACACAGTGCAGAGCCGCGTAGTACACAGCGCAGAGCCGCGCAGTACACAGCGCAGAGCCGCGCAGTACACAGCGCAGAGCCGCGCAGTACACAGCGCAGAGCCGCGCAGTACAGAGCGCAGAGCCGCGCAGTACAGAGCGCAGAGCCGCGCAGTACAGAGCGCAGAGCCGCGCAGTATACCGCGCAGAGCCGTGCAGTGCACAGCGCAGAGCCGCGCAGTACACAGCGCAGAGCCGCGCAGTATAAAGCGCAGAGCCGCGCAGTGTAAAGCGCAGAGCCGCGCAGTACACAGCGCAGAGCCGCGCAGTACACAGCGCAGAGCCGCGCAGTACACAGCGCAGAGCCGCACAGTACACAGCGCAGAGCCGCGCAGTACACAGCGCAGAGCCGTGCAGTATACAGCGCAGAGCCGCGCAGTATACAGCGCAGAGCAGCGCAGTACACAGCGCAGAGCCGCCCACTATACAGCGCAGAGCCGCGCAGTATACAGCGCAGAGCCGCGCAGTACACAGCGTAGAGCCACGCAGTATACAGCGCAGAGCCGCGCAGTATACAGCGCAGAGCCGCGTAGTATACAGCGCAGAGCCCCGCAGTATACAGTGCAGAGCCCCGCAGTATACAGCGCAGAGCCGTGCAGTACACAGTGCAGAGCCGCGCAGTACACAGCGCAGAGCCGCGCAGTATACAGCGCAGACACACGCAGTACACAGCACGGACACGCGCAGTACACAGCGCAGAGCCGCGCAGTACACAGCGCAGAGCCGCGTAGTATACAGCGAAGAGCCACGCAGTATATAGCGCAGAGCCGCGCAGTACAAAGCGCAGAGCCGCGCAGTATACAGCGCAGAGCCGCGTAGTATACAGCGCAGAGCCGCGTAGTATACAGCGCAGAGCCACGCAGTATACAGCGCAGAGCCACGCAGTATACAGCGCAGAGCCACGTAGTTATACTGCCCAGTCACGTAGTATATTGTCCAGTCACATAGTATACTGCATATCCCTGTTAAAAAAAAAAAAAAGAATTAAAATAAAAAAGTTACATACTCACCTCCTGGAGCGGCCGGTATCTGATGGTTGTTGCACCTCCTAGAGCGGCCGGTACACGATGCTTGTTGCACCTGGAGTTGCCGGTACCCGATGCTTGTTGCGCGCTCCGGTCCCAAGAGTGCATTGCGGTCTCATGAGATGATGACGTAGCGGTGTTGTGAGACAGAAAGACGGAAGTGCCCTTAGACAATTATATAGTAGATTACCCCGCTCACCAAATCGGACCCCGAGGGGCCCGGCTCACCAAATCGGACCCAGAGTGACCCCGCCCACCAAATCGGACCCAGAGTGACCCCGCCCACCAAATCGGACCCAGAGTGGCTCCGCCCACCAAATCGAACCCAGAGTGACCCCTTCCACCAAATCAGACCCAGAGTGACCCCTTCCACCAAATCGGACCCAGAGTGACCCCACCCACCAAATCGGACCCTGAGGTGCCCAGCCCACCAAATGAGACCCTGAGGTGCCCAGCCCACCAAATCGGACCGAGTGACCCCACCCACCAAATTGGTCCCTAAGGTGCCCCGCCCACCAAATCGGACCCAGAGTGGCTCCGCCCACCGAATCGGACCCAGAGTGGCCGCGCCCACAGAATCGGACCAAAAGTGACCCCGCCCACCGAATCGGACCTAGATTTACCCCGCCCACAAAATCAGACCCAGATTGACCCAACCCACCAAATCGGACCGCCTGAGGGGCACCCAAGTGTGAAAGTCTTGCAGGGGCAGCCCGGGCACCATTCCAAAGCACTATCTGTAGTTCCTTCAGGAAATACCCATCTAGTTATTATAGTGCTTTGGAACAAAGCACTATACTGTTATTCCACCGTGGTAAACTTCTTCTTATTCTTATTATTCAGTCCGCACGTAATGCGGCCCGAACCGCTAAACTCACAGACTCCAGTGAGGTGTCATTTCGAAGCCAGCGTTCCTGAGAGGTGTGCTAAGTATTTTTCGTGCCGATCGGATTTGTAGTTTTTGCGCAATTTGTGTTTGAAAAAAGTCTTTCAATGCGTTTCAATAGGGAAATTGTCCCATACGTTTATAATGGGCTGGTTTCTGAGGCAATTTCTAAAAATAACTGCCACCTGGCTGATTAGCTCATTGATATGCGCAGTCAGACACAGTTACTATGCCAACGCCTATGAAGTCTACATCAGCTCACCAGGTCACAAGTTTTGTCAGATAATATCAGCTCTTAAAGTGACAGTACAGCACAATTCCAAACCACTATCTGTAGTCTTATGATTATTAGACTGTGGCCCGATTCTAACTCATCGGGTATTCTAGAATATGTATGTCCACGAAGTATATTGCACAGCCACGCAGTATACAGTGCAGAGCCGCGCAGTACACAGCGCAGAGCCGCGCAGTACACAGCGCAGAGCCGCGCAGTACACAGCGCAGAGCCGCGCAGTATACAGCGCAGAGCCGCGCAGTACACAGCGCAGAGCCGCGCAGTACAGAGCGCAGAGCCGCGCAGTATACCGCGCAGAGCCGTGCAGTGCACAGCGCAGAGCCGCGCAGTACACAGCGCAGAGCCGCGCAGTATAAAGCGCAGAGCCGCGCAGTATAAAGCGCAGAGCCGCGCAGTGTAAAGCGCAGAGCCGCGCAGTACACAGCGCAGAGCCGCGCAGTACACAGCGCAGAGCCGCGCAGTACACAGCGCAGAGCCGCGCAGTACACAGCGCAGAGCCGCGCAGTACACAGCGCAGAGCTGTGCAGTATACAGCGCAGAGCCGCGCAGTATACAGCGCAGAGCCGCGCAGTACACAGCGCAGAGCCGCCCAGTATACAGCGCAGAGCCGCGCAGTATACAGCGCAGAGCCGCGCAGTACACAGCGTAGAGCCACGCAGTATACAGCGCAGAGCCGCGCAGTATACAGCGCAGAGCCGCGTAGTATACAGCGCAGAGCCCCGCAGTATACAGTGCAGAGCCCCGCAGTATACAGCGCAGAGCCGTGCAGTACACAGTGCAGAGCCGCGCAGTACACAGCGCAGAGCCGCGCAGTATACAGCGCAGACACACGCAGTACACAGCACGGACACGCGCAGTACACAGCGCAGAGCCACGCAGTACACAGCGCAGAGCCGCGTAGTATACAGCGAAGAGCCACGCAGTATATAGCGCAGAGCCGCGCAGTACAAAGCGCAGAGCCGCGCAGTATACAGCGCAGAGCCGCGTAGTATACAGCGCAGAGCCGCGTAGTATACAGCGCACGTAGTATATTGTCCAGTCACATAGTATACTGCATATCCCTGTTAAAAAAAAAAAAAAGAATTAAAATAAAAAAGTTACATACTCACCTCCTGGAGCGGCCGGTATCTGATGGTTGTTGCACCTCCTAGAGCGGCCGGTACACGATGCTTGTTGCACCTGGAGTTGCCGGTACCCGATGCTTGTTGCGCGCTCCGGTCCCAAGAGTGCATTGCGGTCTCATGAGATGATGACGTAGCGGTGTTGTGAGACAGAAAGACGGAAGTGCCCTTAGACAATTATATAGTAGATTACCCCGCTCACCAAATCGGACCCCGAGGGGCCCGGCTCACCAAATCGGACCCAGAGTGACCCCGCCCACCAAATCGGACCCAGAGTGACCCCGCCCACCAAATCGGACCCAGAGTGGCTCCGCCCGCCAAATCGAACCCAGAGTGACCCCTTCCACCAAATCAGACCCAGAGTGACCCCTTCCACCAAATCGGACCCAGAGTGACCCCACCCACCAAATCGGACCCTGAGGTGCCCAGCCCACCAAATGAGACCCTGAGGTGACCAGCCCACCAAATCGGACCGAGTGACCCCACCCACCAAATTGGTCCCTAAGGTGCCCCGCCCACCAAATCGGACCCAGAGTGGCTCCGCCCACCGAATCGGACCCAGAGTGGCCGCGCCCACAGAATCGGACCAAAAGTGACCCCGCCCACCGAATCGGACCTAGATTTACCCCGCCCACAAAATCAGACCCAGATTGACCCAACCCACCAAATCGGACCGCCTGAGGGGCACCCAAGTGTGAAAGTCTTGCAGGGGCAGCCCGGGCACCATTCCAAAGCACTATCTGTAGTTCCTTCAGGAAATACCCATCTAGTTCTTCTTCTTCTCCGCGTTTTCCGCAATTAATGCGGCCCGAACCGCTCGGCGCAGAGACCCCGTTCAGGCGGCGTTTCGAAGACCTCGGTGGGGACAGGTGTGCTATGACTTTTATAGTCGATCCGATATGTAGATTTTATTTAAATCGCATTTTTTTAAAAAAAATTTCCCATAGGAAATAATGGCGAACTTTCCATTACCCCCAACTTGACCTTCCAAAGATGGCAGCTATGCAAACGTACGGTGTTCATTTTAGGACATGATCATTTATCAAAGTCAAACATCAGAATAAAGTGACTATGACACCCTCTCATCCCGTGTGTGAAAAGTAAGTGCCCCCCGGCCCCGCGTGTGAAAAGTAAGTGCCCCCCCGGCCCAGTGTGTGAAAAGTAAGTGCGCCCCCGGCCCCGTGTGCAAAAGCAAGTGCGCCCCCGGCCCCGTGTGCAAAAGTAAGTGCCCCCCCAGCCCCGTGTGCAAAAGTAAGTGCCCCCCCCAGCCCCGTGTGTGAAAAGTAAGTGCCCCCCGGCCCCGTGTGTGAAAAGTAAGTGCGCCCCCGGCCCCGTGTGCAAAAGTAAGTGCGCCCCCGGCCCCGTGAGCAAAAGTAAGTGCGCCCCTGGCCCCGTGTGCAAAAGTAAGTGCGCCCTTGGCCCCGTGTGCAAAAGTAAGTGCGCCCCCGGCCCCGTGTGCAAAAGTAAGTGCGCCCCCGGCCCCGTGTGCAAAAGTAAGTGCGCCCCCGGCCCCGTGTGCAGAAGTAAGTGCGCCCCCGGCCCCGTGTGCAAAAGTAAGTGCGCCCCCGGCCCCGTGTGCAAAAGTAAGTGCGCCCCCGGCCCCGTGTGCAAAAGTAAGTGCGCCCCCGGCCCCGTGTGCAAAAGTAAGTGCGCCCCCGGCCCCGTGTGCAAAAGTAAGTGCCCCCCCCGGCCCCGTGTGTGAAAAGTAAGTGCCCCCCCGGCCCCGTGTGCAAAAGTAAGTGCACCCCCGGCCCCGTGTGCAAAAGTAAGTGCGCCCCCGGCCCCGTGTGCAAAAGTAAGTGCGCCCCCGGCCCCGTGTGCAAAAGTAAGTGCGCCCCCGGCCCCGTGTGCAAAAGTAAGTGCGCCCCCGGCCCCGTGTGCAAAAGTAAGTGCGCCCCCGGCCCCGTGTGCAAAAGTAAGTGCGCCCCCGGCCCCGTGTGCAAAAGTAAGTGCGCCCCCGGCCCCGTGTGCAAAAGTAAGTGCACCCCCGGCCCCGTGTGCAAAAGTAAGTGCGCCCCCGGCCCCGTGTGCAAAAGTAAGTGCGCCCCCGGCCCCGTGTGCAAAAGTAAGTGCGCCCCCGGCCCCGTGTGCAAAAGTAAGTGCGCCCCCGGCCCTGTGTGCAAAAGTAAGTGCCCCCCCGGCCCCGTGTGTGAAAAGTAAGTGCCCCCCCGGCCCCGTGTGCAAAAGTAAGTGCACCCCCGGCCCCGTGTGCAAAAGTAAGTGCGCCCCCGGCCCCGTGTGCAAAATTAAGTGCGCCCCCGGCCCCGTGTGCAAAAGTAAGTGCGCCCCCGGCCCCGTGTGTGAAAAGTAAGTGCCCCCCCGGCCCCGTGTGTGAAAAGTAAGTGCCCCCCGGCCCCGTGTGTGAAAGGTAAGTGCCCCCCCGGCCCCGTGTGTGAAAAGTAAGTGACCCACAACTCTGACCTGTATATAGGAGTCTGTATATAGGGGGATGTCTGTATATAGGAGTGGTGTCTGTATTTAGAGGGATGTCTGTATATAGGAGTGGTGTCTGTATATAGGGGAATGTCTGTATATAGGAGTGGTGTCTGTATATAGGGGATTGTCTGTATATAGGAGTGGCGTCTGTATATAGAGGGATGTCTATATAGGAGTGGTGTCTGTATATAGAGGGATGCCTGTACATAGGAGTGGTGTCTGTATTCAGAGGGATGTTTGTATATAGGAGTGGTGTCTGTATGTAGGGGGATTTCTGTATATAGGAGTGGTGTCTGTATATAGAGGGATGTCTGTATATAGGAGTGGTGTCTGTATACAGAGGGATGTCTGTATATAGGAGTGGTGTCTATATAGGGGGATGTCTGTATATAGGAGTGGTGTCTGTATATAGAGGGATGTCTGTATATAAGAGTGGTGTCTGTATATAGAGGGATGTCTGTATATAGGAGTGGTGTCTGTATATAGAGGGATGTCTGTATATAGGAGTGGTGTCTGTATATAGAGGGATGTCTGTATATAGGAGTGGTGTCTATATAGGGGGATGTCTGTATATAGGAGTGGTGTCTGTATATAGAGGGATGTCTGTATATAAGAGTGGTGTCTGTATATAGAGGGATGTCTGTATATAGGAGTGGTGTCTGTATACAGAGGGATGTCTGTATATAGGAGTGGTGTCTGTATATAGGGGGATGTCTGTATATAGGGGGATGTCTGTATATAGGAGTGGTGTCTGTATATAGTGGGATGTCTGTATATAGGAGTGGTGTCTGTATACAGAGGGATGTCTGTATATAGGAGTGGTGTCAGTATATAGAGGGATGTCTGTATATAAGAGTGGTGTCTGTATATTGAGGGATGTCTGTATATAGGAGTGGTGTCTGTATATAGAGGGATGTCTGTATATAGGAGTGGTGTCTGTATATAGGGGATGTCTGTATATAGGAGTGGTGTCTGTATATAGGGGGAAGTCAGTATATAGGAGTATTGTCTGTATATAGGGGGATGTCTGTATATAGGAGTGGTGTCTGTATATAGAGGGATGTCTGTATATAAGAGTGGTGTCTGTATATAGGGGGATGTCTGTATATAGGAGTGGTGTCTGTATATAGAGGGATATCTGTATAAAGGAGAGATGTCTGTATATAGAGGGATGTCTGTATATAGGAGTGGTGTCTGTATATAGAGGGATGTCTGTATATAGGAGAGATGTCTGTATATAGAGGGATGTCTGTATATAGGAGTGGTGTCTGTACAAAGAGGGATGTCTGTATATAGGACTGGTGTCTGTATATAGAGGGATGTCTGTATATAGTAGTGGTGCCTGTATACAGAGGGATGTCTGTATATAGGAGTGGTGTTTGTATATAGAGGGATGTCTGTATATAAGAGTGGTGTCTGTATATAGGGGGATGTCTGTATATAGGAGTGGTGTCTGTATATAGAGGGATGTCTGTATATAGGAGTGGTGTCTGTATATAGAGGGATGTCTGTATATAGGAGTGGTGTCTGTATACAGAGGGATGTCTGTATATAGGAGTGGTGTCTGTATATAGGGGGATGTCTGTATATAGGAGTGTTGTCTGTATATAGGGGGATGTCTGTATATAGGAGTGGTGTCTGTATATAGAGGGATGTCTGTATATAGGAGAGATGTCTGTATATACAGGGATGTCTGTATATAGGAGTGGTGTCTGTATATAGAGGGATGTCTGTATATAGGAGTGGTGTCTGTATATAGAGGGATGTCTGTATATAGGAGTGGTGTCTGTATATAGAGGGATGTCTGTATATAGGAGTGGTGTCTGTATACAGAGGGATGTCTGTATATAGGAGTGGTGTCTGTATATAGAGGGATGTCTGTATATAGGAGTGGTGTCTGTATATAGAGGGATGTCTGTATATAGGAGTGGTGTCTGTGTACAGAGGGATGTCTGTATATAGGAGTGGTGTCTGTATATAGAGAGATGTCTGTATATAGGAGTTGTGTCTGTATATAGGGGGATGTCTGTATATAGGAGTGGTGTCTGTATATAGGGGGATGTCTGTATATAGGGGGATGTCTGTATATAGGGGGATGTCTGTATATAGGAGTGGTGTCTGTATATAGGGGGATGTCTGTATATAGGAGTGATGTCTGTATATAGAGGGATGTCTCTATATAGGAGAGATGTCTGTATATACAGGGATGTGTCTGTATATAGGAGTGGTGTCTGTATATAGGGGATGTCTGTATATAGGAGTGGTGTCTGTATATAGGGGGAAGTCAGTATATAGGAGTATTGTCTGTATATAGGGGGATGTCTGTATATAGGAGTGGTGTCTGTATATAGAGGGATGTCTGTATATAAGAGTGGTGTCTGTATATAGGGGGATGTCTGTATATAGGAGTGGTGTCTGTATATAGAGGGATATCTGTATAAAGGAGAGATGTCTGTATATAGAGGGATGTCTGTATATAGGAGTGGTGTCTGTATATAGAGGGATGTCTGTATATAGGAGAGATGTCTGTATATAGAGGGATGTCTGTCTATAGGATTGGTGTCTGTATATAGAGGGATGTCTGTATATAGGAGTGGTGTCTGTATACAGAGGGATGTCTGTATATAGGAGTGGTGTCTGTATATAGGGGGATGTCTGTATATAGGAGTGGTGTCTGTATATAGAGGGATGTCTGTATATAGGATTGGTGTCTGTATATAGAGGGATGTCTGTATACAGAGGGATGTCTGTATATAGGAGTGGTGTCTGTATATAGGGGGATGTCTGTATATAGGAGTGGTGTCTGTATATAGGGGGATATCTCTATATAGGAGTGGTGTCTGTATATAGAGGGATGTCTGTATATAGGAGTGGTGTCTGTATATAGAGGGATGTCTGTATATAGGAGTGGTGTCTGTATATAGAGGGATGTCTGTATATAGGAGTGGTGTCTGTATATAGGGGGATGTCTGTATTTAGGAGTGGTGTCTGTATATAGAGGGATGTGTGTATATAGGAGAGATGTCTGTATATAGAGGGATGTCTGTATATAGGAGTGGTGTCTGTATATAGAGGGATGTCTGTATATAGGAGATATGTCTGTATATAGAGGGATGTCTGTATATAGGAGTGGTGTCTGTATATAGAGGGATGTCTGTATATAGGAGTGGTGTCTGTATATAGAGGGATGTCTGTATATAGGAGTTGTGTCTGTATACAGAGGGATGTCTGTATATAGGAGTGGTGTCTCTATATAGGGGGATGTCTGAATATAGAAGATATGTCTGTATATAGAGGGATGTCTGTATATAGGAGTGGTGTCTGTATATAGAGGGATGTCTGTATATAGGAGTTGTGTCTGTATACAGAGGGATGTCTGTATATAGGAGTGGTGTCTCTATATAGGGGGATGTCTGAATATAGAAGATATGTCTGTATATAGAGGGATGTCTGTATATAGGAGTGGTGTCTGTATATAGAGGGATGTCTGTATATAGGAGTGGTGTCTGTATATAGAGGGATGTCTGTATATAGGAGTGGTGTCTGTATACAGAGGGATGTCTGTATATAGGAGTGGTGTCTGTATATAGGGGGATGTCTGTATATAGGAGTGGTGTCTGTATATAGGGGGATGTCTGTATATAGGAGTGGTGTCTGTATACAGAGGGATGTCTGTATATAGGAGTGGTGTCTGTATATAGAGGGATGTCTGTATATAAGAGTGGTGTCTGTATATAGAGGGATGTCTGTATATAGGAGAGATGTCTGTATATAGAGGGATGTCTGTATATAGGAGTGGTGTCTGTATATAGGAGAGATGTCTGTATATAGAGGGATGTCTGTATATAAGATTGGTGTCTGTATATAAGATTGGTGTCTGTATATAGAGGGATGTCTGTATATAGGAGTGGTGTCTGTATATAGGGGGATGTCTGTATATAGGAGAGATGTCTGTATATAGAGGGATGTCTGTATATAGGAGTGGTGTCTGTATATAGAGGGATGTCTGTATATAGGAGTGGTGTCTGTATATAGGGGGATGTCTGTATATAGGAGAGGTGTCTGTATATAGAGGGATGTCTGTATATAGGAGTGGTGTCTGTATATAGGGGGATGTCTGTATATAGGAGTGGTGTCTGTATATAGAGGGATGTCTGTATATAGGAGAGATGTCTGTATATAGAGGGATGTCTGTATATAGGAGTGGTGTCTGTATATAGAGGGATGTCTGTATATAGGAGAGATGTCTATATAGAGGGATGTCTGTATATAGGAGTGGTGTCTGTATATAGAGGGATGTCTGTATATAGAGGGATGTCTGTATATAGAGGGATGTCTGTATATAGGAGTGGTGTCTGTATACAGAGGGATGTCTGTATATAGGAGTGGTGTCTGTATATAGAGGGATGTCTGTATATAAGAGTGGTGTCTGTATATAGAGGGATGTCTGTATATAGGAGTGGTGTCTGTATATAGAGGGATGTCTTTATATAGGAGTGGTGTCTGTATATAGGGGGATGTCTGTATATAGGAGTGGTGTCTGTATATAGGGGGATGTCTGTATATATGAGTGGTGTCTGTATATAGGGGGATGTCTGTATATAGGAGTGGTGTCTGTATAGGGGGATGTCTGTATATTGGAGTGGTATCTGTATACAGAGGGATGTCTGTATATAGGAGTGGTGTCTGTATATAGAGGGATGTCTGTATATAGGAGTGGTGTCTGTATATAGGGGGATGTCTGTATATAGGAGTGGTGTCTGTATATAGAGGGATGTCTGTATATAGGAGAGATGTCTGTATATAGAGGGATGTCTGTATATAGGAGTGGTGTCTGTATATAGAGGGATGTCTGTATATAGGAGTGGTGTCTGTATATAGGGGGATGTCTGTATATAGGAGAGATGTCTGTATATAGAGGGATGTCTGTATATAGGAGTGGTGTCTGTATATAGAGGGATGTCTGTATATAGGAGTGGTGTCTGTATATAGGGGGATGTCTGTATATAGGAGAGGTGTCTGTATATAGAGGGATGTCTGTATATAGGAGTGGTGTCTGTATATAGGGGGATGTCTGTATATAGGAGTGGTGTCTGTATATAGAGGGATGTCTGTATATAGGAGAGATGTCTGTATATAGAGGGATGTCTGTATATAGGAGTGGTGTCTGTATATAGAGGGATGTCTGTATATAGGAGAGATGTCTGTATATAGAGGGATGTCTGTATATAGGAGTGGTGTCTGTATATAGAGGGATGTCTGTATATAGAGGGATGTCTGTATATAGAGGGATGTCTGTATATAGGAGTGGTGTCTGTATACAGAGGGATGTCTGTATATAGGAGTGGTGTCTGTATATAGAGGGATGTCTGTATATAAGAGTGGTGTCTGTATATAGAGGGATGTCTGTATATAGGAGTGGTGTCTGTATATAGAGGGATGTCTGTATATAGGAGTGGTGTCTGTATATAGGGGGATGTCTGTATATAGCAGTGGTGTCTGTATATAGGAGAGGTGCCTGCATATAGGAGTGGTGTCTGTATATAGGAGTGGTGTCTGTATATAGGGGGATGTCTGTATATAGGAGTGGTGTCTGTATATAGAGGGATGTCTGTATATAGGAGAGATGTCTGTATATAGAGGGATGTCTGTATATAGGAGTGGTGTCTCTATATTGGGGGATGTCTGTATATAGTAGAGATGTCTGTATATAGGGGGATGTCTGTATATAGGGGGATGTCTGAATATAGGAGTGGTGTCTGTATATAGGGGGATGTCTGTATATAGGAGTGATGTCTGTATATAGAGGGATGTCTGTATATAGGAGTGGTGTCTCTATATTGGGGGATGTCTGTATATAGTAGAGATGTCTGTATATAGGGGGATGTCTGTATATAGGGGGATGTCTGAATATAGGAGTGGTGTCTGTATATAGGGGGATGTCTGTATATAGGAGTGATGTCTGTATATAGAGGTATGTCTGTATATAGGAGAGGTTCCTGCATATAGGAGTGGTGTCTGTATATAGGAGTGGTGTCTGTATATAGAGGGATGTCTTTATATAGAAGTGGTGTCTGTATATAGGGGGATTTCTGTATATTGTAGTGCTGTCTGTATATAGGGGTATGTCTGTATATAGGAGTGGTATCTGTATATAGAGGGATCTCTGTATATGGTAGTGGTGTCTGTATATAGAGGGATGTCTGTATATAGGAGTGGTGTCTGTATATAGGAGTGATGTTTGTATATAAGAGGATGTGGCCAAAGTGGCTACCAAGGATTCCTGTATGCCAAAATGGCTACCAAGGGGCCAAAGTTGCTAACAAGGGGCCCTGCACATCAAAGTGGCTACCAAGGTGCCAAATTGGATACCCAGGGGCAGGGCCCTGCATGCCAGACTTGCTCCTGAGGTTCATTGTCAGCTGGCAGCGCTGTTCAAGCACC
This sequence comes from Ranitomeya variabilis, assembly GCF_051348905.1. Taxonomy (NCBI): domain Eukaryota; kingdom Metazoa; phylum Chordata; class Amphibia; order Anura; family Dendrobatidae; genus Ranitomeya; species Ranitomeya variabilis. The sequence goes on along the minus strand of NC_135232.1, from coordinate 680,605,837 downwards.
ATGTATTTCCTTCAGGAAATGCCCATCTAGTTATTCTTCTTCTTCTTCTCCGCGTTTTCCGCAATTAATGCGGCCCGAACCGCTCGGCACAGAGACCCCGTTCAGGCGGCGTTTCGAAGGCCTCGGTGGGGACAGGTGTGCTATGACTTTTATAGTCGATCCGATATGTAGATTTTATTTAAATCGCATTTAAAAAAAAAAATTTCCCATAGGAAATAATGGCGAACTTTCCATTACCTCCAACTTGACCTTCCAAAGATGGCAGCTATGCAAATGTACGGTGTCCATTTTAGGACATGATCATTTATCAAAGTCAAACATCAGAATAAAGTGACTATGACACCCTCTCGTCCCGTGTGCAAAAGTAAGTGCCCCCCCCCCGGCCCCGTGTGTGAAAAGTAAGTGCCCCCCCCCGGCCCCGTGTGTGAAAAGTAAGTGCGCCCCCGGCCCCGTGTGCAAAAGTAAGTGCGCCCCCGGCCCCGTGTGCAAAAGTAAGTGCGCCCCCGGCCCCGTGTGCAAAAGTAAGTGCGCCCCCGGCCCCGCGTGCAAAAGTAAGTGCGCCCCCGGCCCCGCGTGCAAAAGTAAGTGCGCCCCCGGCCCCGTGTGCAAAAGTAAGTGCGCCCCCGGCCCCGCGTGCAAAAGTAAGTGGGCCCCCGGCCCCGTGTGCAAAAGTAAGTGCGCCCCCGGCCCCGTGTGCAAAAGTAAGTGCGCCCCCGGCCCCGTGTGCAAAAGTAAGTGCGCCCCCGGCCCCGTGTGCAAAAGTAAGTGCGCCCCCGGCCCCGTGTGCAAAAGCAAGTGCGCCCCCGGCCCCGTGTGCAAAAGTAAGTGCGCCCCCGTGTGCAAAAGTAAGTGCGCCCCCGTGTGCAAAAGTAAGTGCGCCCCCGGTGCAAAAGTAAGTGCGCCCCCGGCCCCGGGTGCAAAAGCAAGTGCGCCCCCGGCCCCGGGTGCAAAAGTAAGTGCGCCCCCGGCCCCGGGTGCAAAAGTAAGTGTGCCCCCGGCCCCGGGTGCAAAAGTAAGTGCGCCCCCGTGTGCAAAAGTAAGTGCGCCCCCGTGTGCAAAAGTAAGTGCGCCCCCGGCCCCGGGTGCAAAAGTAAGTGCGCCCCCGGCCCCGGGTGCAAAAGTAAGTGCGCCCCCGGCCCCGGGTGCAAAAGTAAGTGCGCCCCCGTGTGCAAAAGTAAGTGCGCCCCCGTGTGCAAAAGTAAGTGCGCCCCCGTGTGCAAAAGTAAGTGCGCCCCCGGTGCAAAAGTAAGTGCGCCCCCGGTGCAAAAGTAAGTGCGCCCCCGGCCCCGGGTGCAAAAGTAAGTGCGCCCCCGGCCCCGGGTGCAAAAGTAAGTGCGCCCCCGGCCCCGGCAAAAGTAAGTGCGCCCCCGGCCCCGGGTGCAAAAGTAAGTGCGCCCCCGTGTGCAAAAGTAAGTGCGCCCCCGTGTGCAAAAGTAAGTACGCCCCCGGGTGCAAAAGTAAGTGCGCCCCCGGGTGCAAAAGTAAGTGCGCCCCCGGGTGCAAAAGTAAGTGCGCCCCCGGGTGCAAAAGTAAGTGCGCCCCCGGGTGCAAAAGTAAGTGCGCCCCCGGGTGCAAAAGTAAGTGCGCCCCCGGGTGCAAAAGTAAGTGCGCCCCCGGGTGCAAAAGTAAGTGCGCCCCCGGGTGCAAAAGTAAGTGCGCCCCGGGTGCAAAAGTAAGCGCGCCCCGGGTGCAAAAGTAAGTGCGCCTCCGGGTGCAAAAGTAAGTGCACCCCGGTGCAAAAGTAAGTGCGCCCCCGGCCCCGGGTGCAAAAGTAAGTGCGCCCCCGGCCCCGGGTGCAAAAAGCCGGATTACTCACCGGTAATGCTCTTTTAATGAGTCCACGACAGCACCCCACATGAGAGAGAGGGATCCGCCCATAGGAACAGGAAACCTACAGAATAAAAGGAGGCGGTCCCCTCTCCTCCTCAGTTTAGTTTACAGAGTATAAAAAGGGAACCGCAAAAGCTTTAGTATTAATTCTTATTCAGCAAAATATCTTAAAAACTCTATACAACCATTATTTGTGAATTAAAGAAAGGGCTGTGCATAATCAGGGAGGGTTGTAAATGGGTGCTGTCGTGGACTCATTAAAAGAGCATTACCGGTGAGTAATCCGGCTTTTTACCCTTCGCCACGACAGCACCCCACATGAGAGACTTTCAGAGAGTAATTACTCGGGTGGGATAACTGTACTAAGCACAGCTCTACCAAAGGTCAAATCAGACGATGAAGATAGATCAAGTCTATAATGGTTGTAAAAGGTAGAAGGTGTAGACCAAGTTGCGGCCTTACATATTAGATGGATCGGGACATCCGCTTGTTCCGCCCAGGAGGAAGCCATGGCTCGTGTTGAGTGCGCTTTAATACCCACTGGAGGAATCTCGCCTTTCGATGTATAGGCCAAGCAGATAGCATCTCTGATCCACCGAGATATGGTAGCTCTCGTGACCCCATGTCCTTTCTTGCGGCCCTGAAAGGAGATAAACAGAGCCCTACTCTCCCTCCATGTTTGACACCTTTCTATATAAGTCAGGATGGCTCTTCTGACATCTAAGGTGTGGAACTTCTGTTGTTCAGGGGTTACAGGAGAATCAAAAAAGGAAGGGAGAAATATTTCCTGTGACCTGTGGTAGGTGGATGCTACCTTAGGGAGGTATGAGGGGTCTGGTTTTAGGACTATTCGGTCATGGAATATCAGTAAGAATGGTGGGTCTACTGATAGGGCCTGGATGTCACTAACACGTCTGGCTGAGGTCAGGGCTACCAAGAGGGCTACCTTATATGTGAGGACATTTAGAGGTATAGAATCTAGAGGCTCAAATGGGGAGCTGGTTAAGGCTTCTAGCACTAGATTTAAATCCCACGGAGGTAGACGGGGAATATGTACTGGGTTACTCCGTTCACAAGACTTAATGAATCTGGAGACCCATCTATCAGCGGCTATATTATATCCATATAAGGCTCCTAACGCTGATATCTGGACTCTTAAGGTGTTCACTGATAGTCCTAATTCTCTACCTTTTTGTAGGAACTCTAGAATAGGTGTTATCGGAACCTGTTTAGTGAATGGTACTGTATGAAAGTCTAAGAATTTTTTCCATACCCTGCTATATATCAGGGTGGTAGATCTTTTCCTACTTAGTAGCAGGGTGTTTACTAGTTGTTCTGAGAAACCCCTTGAAGTTAATAATTGCCGCTCAAGTTCCACGCCGTCAAGTGAAGCCCTTTCACTTGCGGGTGGAAAAACGGCCCCTGGAACAGTAGTTCCTTGTCCAATGGAAGAATCCATGGATCGGATAGACACATGCTCTGGAGGCAGGAGAACCACGGTCTTTTTGGCCAGAAGGGTGCAATGAGGATTACCCTTGCTTGCTCCCTCCTGATCTTCCTGATCACTAGCGGAATCAGAGACATTGGAGGAAAGGCGTACGCCAGTTTGAAGTTCCAAGGATGGTGTAGAGAGTCCAGCATGTCTGGGTGATCCATGGAGTTCAGGGAAGCGAATCTTTCTACCTGTCTGTTGCCTCTTGTGGCAAATAGATCTATCTGAGGCACTCCCCATGCTTTTGTTATTAGTCTGAACACGGCTCTGTTTAAGGACCATTCTCCCTGGCGCAGCCTGTTTCGGCTGAGGTAGTCCGCTTTGGTATTCTCTATGCCTCTGATGTGTAGGGCTGTTAGGGACGCAAGATGAGCCTCTGCGAACTGGAAGATCTCTCCTGCGATGGTCATCAGACTTCCTGACCGTGTACCGCCCTGGCGGTTTACATAGGCCACTGTGGTGGAGTTGTCTGAGAAAACTCTTACATCTGCTCCTTGGATCTGTGGAAGAAAATAATTTAAGGCTTTCCCTACTGCTGTTAACTCTTTCCAATTTGATGAACATGATGATTCTGACTGATTCCAGGTATCCTGGACTATATCATCCTCCATATGTGCACCCCATCCCGTAGGGCTGGCGTCTGTAGTAATTATTCTGGATGGATCTATTATCCATGGTACACCCCCTGAAAGGTGTCCCATATCTAGCCACCAGGATAGAGATTCTATGACATCTCTAGAGAGAGTTAGTTTACTCTCTAGGTGTCCTACCCGTCCCTGGGCTGACAGTACTTCGAACTGTAATTGGCGGGTATGAAATTGAGCCCATGGTACAGCCGGGATACATGAGGACAATGATCCCAGTAAGGACATAGCCTTCCTTAGTGTCATGTAGGGGTTCTTTATCGCTTCTGACACCTTTGACTGTATAGTCCTTTTCTTTGAATGCGGGAGGAAGCTTTTTTGACTTACTGAGTCTAGCTGGATCCCTAGAAACATTTGAGTAGTGTCTGGATTCAGCCTGGACTTTTCGAAGTTGATAATCCAACCCAACTCCTGCAGGGATGAGATTGTGTTAGATAACCGCAATTTACATTGAGCTACAGAATTCCCTACTACTAGAAAGTCATCCAGGTAGGGTATTATTAAAGTGTCCCGTTGGCGTAGATGAGCCATTACCTCTAACATCACTTTTGTAAAAATGCGGGGGGCCATAGAAAGCCCAAATGGCATTGCCACATATTGGAAGTGACGAACCTGTCCCTCCAGGATGACCGCTACTCTTAGATACTGCTGGTGTTCGGCATGTATTGGAAGATGATAGTATGCATCTTTTAGGTCTATCCCGGCCATGACACACCTAGGGAACAAAAGCTTGATGGTAGAACTAATGGATTCCATTTTGAAAGTGTGGTTACTTAAAAAGGAATTTAGTTTTTTGAGGTTTATGATGGTTCTGAATGAACCATCCGGTTTATTGATCAAGAATAAAGGGGAATAGAACCCCCTCCCTTCTTGATCCCGGGGAACTTCTATCAATACTTTTTTAGATAGAAGCGATAGGATCTCTGATTCCAGAGCTTCTTGTTGTTGTTGACCTCTCGGAGATGTTACAATAAAAGAATCCCAAGGGATTCTATCAAATTCTAACTTTGAATCCATTCCCAATAATGTCCAGAATCCAAGGACTAGATGTTATTAATTTCCATTTAGAAGAGAAATACTTCAATCTACCGCCCACTTCATAATTAACGGTACTTGTTGCGTTTTTGGTTATAGGATCCGGAAAACAGAGCACCTTTTTGTTTTGGATCCTTTGCCTCCCAGCGCTCCCTTTGCTCAGTAGGTTTATTCCTGGTGAAGGGGCGTCTCCTGAAAGCTCTCCTGTAAGAGGGAAGGTACTGGTTAGGGAAGCCTTTCTTCCGCTCTCCTGCTTTATTTAAGAGCTCGTCCAGAGCTTTCCCAAATAGGAACTCACCCTGGCAGGGGATCGCGCAAAGTTTTGCTTTGGCCTGTGCGTCCCCTTTCCAATTCTTCAACCAGAGTGCTCGCCGTGCTGTGTTTACTAGGCCGGCTGACCTGGCTGTTAGGCGTAGTGAATCTACCGACGCATCTGCTAGAAATGCTACTGCGTCTTTCATTAGAGGGATTTTCGACAGAATTGTATTCCTCGAAGCTCCCCCTCTAATTTGTTCCTCCAGCTGCTCTGTCCATACTAGCAGTGACCTTGCAGTGCAGGTGCTAGCAATGGCTGGCCTGAATGCCCCCGTATTTGCCTCCCATGACCTCTTAAGTAAGGCTTCTGCCTTTCGGTCTAACGGATCCGTTAGAGTCCCTGAGTCCTCCACAGGCAAGACCGACTGTTTAGAAGTTGAAGCCACTGCCGCATCAACTTTTGGAATTTTTTGCCAGGAACTAAGTTCTTCGTCACTGAAGGGGTAGCGTCTTTTAGCAGAGGATGGCAAGAATCCTCTTGTATGTTGTTTTTCCCACTCTTTCTTAACCAGCTCCTTAATTGTGGGTATGGTGGGGAAGGACCTTCGTTTTCTTTGTCCTAATCCCGCGAACATGATGTCCTGCGCTGACTTCTTTCCCTTCTCATCTGGGCACCCCATCGTGCTCCTGACGGCTTTAATTAAACTGTCTACGCTACTATTTGGTAGACAAAGCCCTCCTTCATATTCTGATGAACTTTGCTGGGACTCCTCTTCATCAGAGGATTTTTGCACTACCTCTGACTCCGAGCTTACTGGAGATCGGGACCTGCTGGGCTGGCGGGTACTGGTGCTACTTGTATGGGCCAGACCTTGCATCTCTTCACGAATTATGGCTCTAACGTCAGACGGGGTCATTACGTTTTCTTGCCGTAAGGTCAGTACGATGCACTCTGCACATAACCTCTTAGTATATGAGTCCGGGAGGGGTTGCAAGCATAAGGCACATTCTTTGTGTTTGGTTTTATGTGTCCTTTTCTTAGTCTAGAGGAAGGGGATATAGGAGGAACATATATCAGCATATGGGAAGAGATTCTTTTAAAACTCACCCAGTGAAGCTGACAGGTACCGGTTCTGGAGGCGGATTCTTGGCTGAAAGACCTTTCTGTCTGGTGGCAGATCGCTTTTCCTGGGATCGATCTCCACTTTTGGTGCTGCTCCTGGCGCTTGTCTCCTTACTGGGAGACTGCTCTGTTGCAGACAAGTGCGCTACATCGGCCGGTGAAGCCATACTTACACACACCGGCCGACGCTAGTGCTGCACTTTTAAATCTGGCGCCGAATCTCCTGCCTCCCCGGACCCAACCCGGAAGTGCTCCAGCGACTTCCGGGTTAGACGCGCCGCTCCTCCTTACCATGCGGCGGCTGCTGGATAAGAAGCCGGCCGCTGAGCGCGCGCGTCCTCATGGATCCGGGCGGCCCAGCGGTACCGAACCCGGACCATGGAGACGATCAGACGAGGGGGGAGGCTGCAAACAGTGGCTCCCCCGCCGCTGCTTCTGGCACCGCAGCCCCTGCCGTTCCACCAGAGACTGACGCAGGCGGGTGCATGGCCCAGGAATCCTTTTTGGACTGCAGGTACTTCGGGGTTCCCATAGAAACAGGAAACCTAAACTGAGGAGGAGAGGGGACCGCCTCCTTTTATTCTGTAGGTTTCCTGTTCCTATGGGCGGATCCCTCTCTCTCATGTGGGGTGCTGTCGTGGCGAAGGGTAAAAGTAAGCGCGCCCCCCAGTCCCGTGTGTGAAAAGTGCTGCTGTAAAGCTGGCAGCGCTGTTCAAGCACCATGTATTTCCTTCAGGAAATGCCCATCTAGTTATGTATACCCCTCCTCACATGTAAAGCGCCATGGAATAAATGGCGCAATAATAATAAATCATAATAATAATAATGACTACAATCGTGCAGCCAGGATCTGATTCATGCTCCCGCAGTTTGGATGGCATGAAGCTACTGAACAGTTCTCTTCACAAATTACTGGGATATTTTCGACCATCAACTTTGGATGATTTTTCCGTTATTTAACCCACAAATCTGCTAGAGCTACTATGTGCTTCCAGATCTGTCGGTCAGCAAGCTGCCTACTTGTTCTGCTGTATGTATGATTACTTGGGGTTGGTACAACCTGTCATGTACTTATCAAGGTGTTATATACTGTACACTACATCTTATATTCCCTTTTTAATACATTTGGAGGCCATCCTCTTTGGAACATTAGGTTTTGCCGTATTTTCTTCCATATGATGCCATATTATAAAGTTATTACATGTCTAATATGGCATTTCATGGAGCATTCAATAATTTATGCAGCATCTAACAAGAAAGTCTCTGTATGATTTCTATGGATTCATCAGGCACCTAAAGAAGTCTATAGGTCTACAGCTTGTAAGTTATAAAGCGCCATAATATGGCCGTCTGTATGAGCACATAGTAATATCATAATACTGCTACACTGGCGTATATAGCACCAACTCGGGTATTGAGAAATTAAGGTATACAGTGGTTTGCGAAAGTATTCACTCCCTTTGAGATTTTTCATGTCTCGCTACCTCACAACTGTTATTTTTGAGAGTTTGCATCAGTTCATGTAAAGATACCTATAACTGTGAACATTTGTTTTTCTTTTTATTGTGAAACAAACAACAAATAGGACAAAAGAACTGAAAACTTCAGTGCGCATAACTATTCACCCCCTCTAAAGTCAGTACTTTGTAGAGCCTCCTTTTGCAGCAATTACAGCTGCAAGTCACTTTGGATAAGTCTCCATGAGCTTTTTACATCTTGCCACTGGGATTTTTGCCCATTTCTCAATGCAAAATTGCTCCAGCTCCTTCAAGTTAGATGGTTTTGTCTGGTGAACAGCAATCTTCAAGTCTGACTACAGATTCTTAATTGGATTAAGGTCTGGACTTTGACTAGGCCACTCCAAAACATTTAAGGTACCGTCACATTAAGCGACGCTGCAGCGATATCGACAACGATGCCGATCGCTGCAGCGTCGCTGTGTGGTCGCTGGAGAGCTGTCACACAGACAGCTCTCCAGCGACCAACGATGCCGAAGTCCCCTGTGACGGGGTGTACGGCAGAGCAGGAAGGGACAACAGGCCAAGGGATGATTCAACAGATTTATTATCAAGAACGCTGGAACAACACATGCAGGTAGATCTACAGAGTCCACAATTAGTCCAACGGAACCGGTTCGGGGGCACCTCCTGATAATCCTTGTGCCAGCTAACAATACAATAGTCCACACGAGTCCAAACGATCACAAAACAATCCCTCGAACGACGAGATATGTCCTCAGCTCAAGTCTCGCCCCGTTCGCTTCCACAGTCACAGATGTACGTGGGGTCTTGCCTCAGCTAAGAATCCCCACTCCTTCTCCTTCCAAAGTCAACTCACATCTGATCTCAAAATAAGAATGGATTGTCTGAGCTCCTGGGATCCGCCCATGAAGGGGGTAGGGGTCACACCTTCTATTCAATGGCTGAGTCCACCAGAAGATTCCCGACTAGTCGGCTCCGTAGTATGTACATTTGACTAGCCACCTGCTGTGAGGAAGAATGGCTATTCCTTCCTAATGATGTTGACAAAGCTTAATTACATTATAGCTTAGGGCTGCAAGTATTGGGGGAAGGAGACATTGTTACAGATTAACTCAAAGCACAAGAATATAAATATATTACAGCTAATAGAAACCAGAGAACAGTTACATATATCAAATGGCATATTATTCAAATACAGGACAGGGCAAAAGTACAGATCATGACAATCCCTTCCCCTCCCAATTTGTGTACGTACTAGGGACCTCTACAGGTCGCTGGTTAAGTACACACAGGCAGAGCGTAACTTACATGTGGCTTCATGCAGCCACGAATTGGCATCTTAGCTCTCCCACATCATTGCCCAGGAGAACATCTGCAGGCAGACCTCCCATTACCCCAACCAAACATCGCCTGACCCCAAAACCAAAGTTCAGATCCACAGTGGCTGTGGGAATAGTCCTCCAATGTCCACCAGCCAGTTCAATAACAATCCCAGGTCCTCTATGGATTACCTCAGGCCGAACCACTCGGGGATCAGCCAGTGTGAGGAAAGCCCCCGAGTCACAAAATCCAATAAGTCTCTGTCCATCCAGCACGACCTCCTGCAAGTGCTTACCTCGATGCGCAGACGTCATCATAGCTGCAGGTCGCACACCATAAACTCCTAGTGGTGCAACATGGGTGGGTGAGGCACTAGGCCAGTCCTCACGTAGTGGTGACACGTCTTCCTCCATGGCACTTGGCTGTACATAATTAATAATACGACTGGGTACAGGATCAATCCTCATTTGAACAGCTGGGCAGGAGGCTTGCAGATGCCCCGGCTGCCCACATCGATAGCATCTGTGCTGGGTCTCACTCCATCCAAGGCGTCCTCTTGGGTGAGGGGTAAGGGAACCTGGAGGCCGGCCCCCACCTGAAGGTGCTGTAGGGGTTTGAGGACGACTCCTCCATGAGCTGGCTGGGCATGAGGCCTGCAGATGCCCCGGATGCCCACAGCCATAACACCTGCGCTCTGCTACTTCCTCTCCTCGTCATATTCCAGAAAACGCAGTAGAAGCAACTGGAGGGACATTTACACGGGTATCAGCATGAGGTGGTGGCTTAGAGGAACGGGGAACAATGGGGACAGAAGAACTGGGGGCCACCGGGGTTGTGGGGCTGGTAGGCCTCTCTCGATCCTCTAACAGAACCCTCCACTGAGGCTTGATGGTGAGAACCTCATCAGCTAGAGCTGCAGCTTCCTCCACAGTGACTGGTCTCCTCTCACGCACCCATTCCCGGATCTCAGCAGGGCACTTGCAGTAAAACTGCTCTTTTAGGATAACCTGGAGAAAGGTCTCCCAGGTTAAGGCCTCCTCTGCTTCCAGCCAGCGATTACATATTTGTTTGAGTCTGTGGGCATACATCTTGAAAGACACTTCCTCATTGCAGGCTAAAGTACGGAACTGAGTCCGGTAAGTGTCTGGCGTCACAGCATAATGTTCTAGAATAGTCAGTTTAATCTCCGCATACTCACAGTTCTCTCGAGGGCCCATGGCTCTATAGGCTGCGGCAGCTTTACCCTCTAAGAGCCCCACCAGATGTCGGACTCGCTCCCTGTCCGGGACTTCCATTAATCGACACTGATGCTCAAAGTCCTGGAAGAAGCTCTCAATGTCGCCTGCAGCCTCATTAAACGGCTTGAAGTCTTTGCGGGACACTCTGGGGAGTTCCCTCATGGTGGGTGCTGGGGTTATAGTCTGTCTGGAGCTTCTAGCTGCTTCCAAAGCGATCTGCCTCTCCAGCAATGCCATCTCCTGAGCTCTGTGAATGGCCTCCCTCTCTCTCTCCTCGGCTCTGTGAATGGCCTCCCTCTCCCTCTCCTGAGCTCTGTGAATGGCCTCTCTCTTATCGTCTATGGTGGCGTCCTTTCCCAGCAATGCCAACTCCTCCTCGTACCACACAACCCACTGACTTTTTTGGGTATTTACCTCCGGCTGCAGTCTTTCCTCCATTTGCTGTGAGGATCCTTCCTCAGCGTCATCTTGCAGGCGAACTCCTTCCAAAGCCGCAATTAGCTGCTCCTTGGAGAGTCCTTTAAAACGGACTCCTACTTCACGGGCCTTTGATTGTAGGCTCCCCAAAGTCCAGTTCTGGTACTCTGTGGTGCTGGTTCCCGATGTTGGGCCGTTGTCCTCCATTCCTTCTGCTCTGATCCCGCTGCTGCCACCAGTTTGTGACGGGGTGTACGGCAGAGCAGGAAGGGACAACAGGCCAAGGGATGATTCAACAGATTTATTATCAAGAACGCTGGAACAACACATGCAGGTAGATCTACAGAGTCCACAATTAGTCCAACGGAACCGGTTCGGGGGCACCTCCCGATAATCCTTGTGCCAGCTAACAAAACAATAGTCCACACGAGTCCAAACGATCACAAAACAATCCCTCGAACGACGAGATATGTCCTCAGCTCAAGTCTCGCCCCGTTCGCTTCCACAGTCACAGATGTACGTGGGGTCTTGCCTCAGCTAAGAATCCCCACTCCTTCTCCTTCCAAAGTCAACTCACATCTGATCTCAAAATAAGAATGGATTGTCTGAGCTCCTGGGATCCGCCCATGAAGGGGGTAGGGGTCACACCTTCTATTCAATGGCTGAGTCCACCAGAAGATTCCAGACTAGTCGGCTCCGTAGTATGTACATTTGACTAGCCACCTGCTGTGAGGAAGAATGGCTATTCCTTCCTAGTGATGTTGACAAAGCTTAATTACATTATAGCTTAGGGCTGCAAGTATTGGGGGAAGGAGACATTGTTACAGATTAACTCAAAGCACAAGAAAATACATATATTACAGCTAATAGAAACCAGAGAACAGTTACATACATCAAATGGCATATTATTCAAATACAGGACAGGGCAAAAGTACAGATCATGACATCCCCGGGTAACCAGGGTAAACATCGGGTTACTAAGCGCAGGGCCGCGCTTAGTAACCCGATGTTTACCCTGGTTACCAGTGTAAATGTAAAAAAAAACAAACACTACATACTTACATTGCCGTGCCTGTCGCGTCCCTCGCCTTCAGCTTCCCTGCACTGTGTAAGCGCCAGCCCTAAAGCACAGCGGTGACGTCACCGCTGTGCTTTGCTTTACGGCCGGCACTGACACATTCAGTGCAGGAAGCTCTGAGCAGCAGCGCGGACGCCGGGGGACGTGACAGACATCAGAGGGTGAGTATGTACTGTTTTTTTTTTACTTTTACAATGGTAACCAGGGTAAATATCGGGTTACTAAGCACGGCCCTGCGCTTAGTAACCCGATATTTACCCTGGTTACCATTGTAAAACATTGCTGGCATCGTTGCTTTTGCTGTCAAACACGACGATACACGCCGATCTGACGACCAAATAAAGTTCTGGACTTTCAGCAACGACCAGCGATATCACAGCGGGATCCAGATCGCTGCTGTGTGTCAAACACAACGATATCGCTATCTAGGACGCTGCAACGTCACGGATCGTTGTCGTTCTCGTTGCAAAGTCGTTTAGTGTGAAGGTACCTTTACACGTTTCCCCTTAAACCACTCAAGTGTTACTTTAGCATTATGCTTTGGGTCATTGTCTTGTTGGTAAGTGAACCTCTGTCCCAGTCTCACATCACTGACAGACTGAAACAGGTTTTGCTCAAGAATATCCCTGTATTTCCCACCAACCATCTTCCCTTCAACTCAGACTGTTTTCCCCGTCCCTGCTGCTTAAAAACACCCCCACAGCATGATGTTACCCACCACCACCATGTTTCACATGGGGATGGTGTTCCTGGTGAAGTCCGTGCCCAAACAGTAGGTGTTTGATACGGACCCCGAACTTTACTGTTCGGGTTCGTCCATTTCTAATTACAGCCCGTGTTTAAATATTGTTGTAATCCAATTTGGGTGTGAGGCATCAGCACTAAATACGGTAGTCTAAGTTGGAGAAGTGAAGTGAGAAAAAAATACAGGCATAAATTAAATTTATGGGATCAACCAACTAAAAATTGGTATGAGCATATGTACTCAATCCTTTTGCTATGAAACCCCTAAAAATTTCTGTTGAAAGAAATTCCCTTCTTTAGTTACATGCTTAGTGACAGAACATCCACCCTGTGTGTCACATGTCTGTCCGCATATACACTTTACCTTTTCTGAAAGACCACAGAGGCTGCAAAACCACATGAATGCATATGACAGCACAGCAAACACTGGATGTTCTGGCCCCGCTTCTGGTACCCAAAACCAAACTTTTTTTTAACTGTTTGGCCAAACCCGCCGGACCTGAACAGCCAAGGGTCCGCTTATCTCTAGTTCTAATGGAATGTAACAAAATAGGTTAAAAGCCAAGGGGGGTGAATACTTTGGAAATCCACTGTATAATGTCCATCTGAAGCAGCCCAATCTCCTAGTCTGGGAGATGTAGATTTAATACCAAGAATGGGACTGGATGTAACCAAGAGTTTTTGGGAAAGCTTTTCTGCTCACATATTTTAATGTATAAATATATGAGGGGACAGTACAAAGACCTTTCTGATGATCTTTTTAATCATAGACCTGAGACAGGGACAAGGGGGCATCCTCTACGTCTGGAGGAAAGAAGGTTTAAGCATAATAACAGACGCGGATTCTTTACTGTAAGAGCAGTGAGACTATGGAACTCTCTGCCGTATGATGTTGTAATGAGTGATTCATTACTTAAATTTAAGAGGGGACTGGATGGCTTTCTTGAAAAGTATAATGTTACAGGGTATATACACTAGATTCCTTGTTAGGTTAGGCTATAGGTTGAACTAGATGGACGTAAAGTCTTCCTTCAACCTTAATAACTATGTTACTATGTTACATGTGATCCAATCCTTGGCAATAAATGTGTCACACCCTAACACCGCTACCTTCTGAATGTGACCTTAGAAACTTTACTGAATGATTCCACAGCTTTACTCCTTTCTCAGAAATGGTTTTAAAATGGTTAATTTACAGCAATAGAAATATATCTATCAAGCGCTGAAGATTGTAACCACAGCAGCATCCCTACTTGTGAACACATTCTTTGTAAATTGCCTTTCTGTTATTGCCATGAATGAGTGTTAAATCTGGAGATATATAATGCAGAGCAGAGACCATTAACTTCCTTTAATTCAACGTTTAATGTCCGAAATAAAAAGAATTCACACAGAGAAAGTGGGATTTTACTTGCTGTTCTAGGAAATGCATCTCTGCCCTTGCTCTCTCCTCGGAGGTCACAGCGATGCCATCCAATATCTGCAGGTTCTGCAGCCGCACCACTATCAGCTGACGATGGAACATCTTTCGGGAGATCTAAAGAAGCAAATGATACAATAAGCTATGGACTAGAAATGGGAACGTATTATATGGCATTGTGCTGTGATGTAATGTCCACCGTGCAGTGCTGTATATCGGAGACAATGGATATGTTGAATTGAGCTTCCTGATTTATAGATGCTGCAGTGGCTATATATACAGCTGTATTACGGTTCCATACAACCTCGACTATGGTGCATTATTGTACTTCTGCAAGCCTTCAATCTTTTAGAAATTTTTCTGTCCGATTCCAATCAAATTCTCAGGATTTTTATTTGTTTTTTTTTTTAAAGAAAAGAGCTCTGCTAGATCTATAGCAAAACTGCACCAAGCAGTCCACTAAGTGACACATCACTGGAATCAGGCTCTCTGCACCTTACATCATACTGCCCTCAGAGTACATAGCAAAAAAACCTACTGACACATTCCCTTTAATGTAGCAGGTCTGACACAGCACACTGCAGATTGTTAGTGCACCATGTCCACCCTAGTAAACAGCCCCCAAGAGTACACATTGACATATTTGTAAATAGCAGGAAAAAAATAGCATCAGATTTCACTTTCCTAAATGTTACTGCGAGAAAACAAAGTGAGGTTTAGATAGTTTGTAATACAGTGGCCTATGGTGGATGGACGCCACGCCATCCATAAACGCAGTGGTTACTGTTCGCATATATCTCATAAAAGTATACACTCAACAGTAAGCGAAAATTAAATGTGAACTTTGAGTAAAACATGCAGGATTTGTTAGCAAGTTGCATGTGAACTTTACCTTAAAATGCTTCAGATGTGGGAAATTGCCGTATCTATGCGTGGTGCTGGGTATAAGCTCGGGGTCAGACGGCCATAGGAAAACTCGAGCCAGTCACGTCTCTGAATTGCATACATGGCTGGCTCCTGGTGCAGCTTCGCGCGCTCTTCTCTATATTGGAGGAGTGCAGGAGCTGTCTGACTTTTACATGCGCGAGTCTGGTCCATAAATCGGACATAAGTAGTGCATGCTGGGAGTTTAGCCATGGAGACAGTACCTCTGCCTGCACAGACGGAGGCGTGTACCAACCATTACCAAGGGGCTCTACTGTACCTCTGCCTGCACAGACGGAGGCGTGTACCAACCATTACCAAGGGGCTCTACTGTACCTCTGCCTGCACAGACGGAGGCATTACCAAGGATCTCTGTAGATCCTTGTCAGCTGGATCAGTGAATTGATGTCTCGTTCATTTTTTGCATACAGCTTGATGTCATCCACGTACAGGAGGTGGCTGATGGTGCTTCCACTCTTGAACTTGTCCAGTCCAGTTCTTCATGTTCTTGATTCGCTGTTGGATGTCTGCTTCTGTAATGGTGACTGCTTCTTGCTCTAGGTGGTTGCAATGTTTTATTCTCAGATGTGTTTTTTCCTTTTCCCATATGTTCCTCAAGTATTGTTCAGTCTCTGCTATTGATATTTAGTTTATCTAAGATCTTCTGTTTCAGATCAGCTGCAGTGCTCTCTAGTTGCAGGATTGGATCAGGATCTTCAGGGGGTTGCACTTCTTGTTCTTCCAGGCTTCATGTGGGTGGATCTGCAGTGCAGTTGATCCATCTCAAGTTGTGATAATAGCTTTCTCTATATTGAAACGTTGGGTGACTAGTTTCTCAGTCAGTGGACATGCAGGTCTTGTATCCATCCAGGGTTTCCTCATATGCCTCATACAGTTGTGCTCAAAAGTTTACATAGCCCGGCAAAATTTTTGCCTTCTTGGCCTTTTTTCAGGGAATATGAATGATAACACAAAAACTTTTTCTTCACTCATGGATAGTGGTTGGGTGAAGCCATTTATTGTCAAACTACTGTGTTTTCTCTTTTTAAATCATAATGACCGGAGGCGTGTACCAACCATTACCAAGGGGCTCTACTTTACCTCTCTCAGCACATAAGGAGGCATATACCAACCATTACCAAGGTGCTCTACTGTACCTCTGCCTGCACATACGGAGGCATGTACCAACCATTACCAAGATGCTCTACTGTACCTCTGCCTTCACATACAGAGGCATGTACCAACCATTACCAAGATGCTCTACTGTACCTCTGCCTGCACATACAGAGGCATGTACCAACCATTGCCAAGATGCTCTACTGTACCTCTGCCTGCACATACAGAGGCATGTTCCAACCATTACCAAGATGCTCTACTGTACCTCTGCCTGCACATACAGAGGCATGTACCAACCATTACCAAGGGGCTCTACTGTACCTCTGCCTTCACATATGGAGGCATGTACCAACCATTACCAAGGTGCTCTACTGTACGTCTGCCTGCACATACAGAGGCATGCACCAACCATTACCAAGGTGCTCTACTGTACTTTTCACAGCACATATGGAGGCATGTACCAACCATTACCAAGGTGCTCTACTGTACCACTCCCAGCACATACGGAGGCATGCACCAACCATTACCAAGGTGCTCTACTGTACCTCTGTTTGAACATACGGAAGCATGTACCAACCATTACCAAGGTTCTCTACTGTACCTCTGCCTGCACATCCGGAGGCATGCACCAACCATTACCAATGTGCTCTACTGTACCACTCCCAGAACATACGGAGGCATGCACCAACCATTACCAAGGTGCTCTACTGTACCTCTCACAGTACATACGGAGGCATGCAACAACCATTACCAAGGTGCTCTACTGTACCTCTGCTTGAACATACGGAGGCATGTACCAACCATTACCAAGGTGCACTACTGTACCTCTGCTTGAACATACGGAGGCGTGTACCAACCATTACCAGGGTGATCTACTGTCTGTACCTGTGCCTGCACATACGGAGGCATGTACCAACCATTACCAAGGGGCTCTACTGTACGTCTGCTTAAACATACGGAGGCGTGTACCAACCATTACCAAGGTGCTCTACTGTACCTTTGCCTGCACATACGGAGGCATGTACCAACCATTACCAAGGTGCTCTACTATACCTCTGCCTGCACATACGGAGGCATGTACCAACCATTACCAAGGTGCTCTACTGTACCTCTGCCTTCACATATGGAGGCGTGTACCAACCATTACCTAGGTGCTCTACTGTACCTCTGACAGCACATACGGAGGCGTGTACCAACCATTACCAAGGTGCTCTACTGTACCTCTGCCTTCACATACGGAGGCGTGTACCAACCATTACCAAGGTGCTCTACTGTACCTCTGCCTGCACATACGGAGGCATGCACCAACCATTAACAAGGTGCTCTACTGTACCTCTGCCTGCACATCCGGAGGCATGCACCAACCATTACCACTGTGCTCTACTGTACCACTCCCAGAACATACGGAGGCATGCACTAACCATTACCAAGGTGCTCTACTGTACCTCTCACAGTACATACGGAGGCATGCAACAACCATTACCAAGGTGCTCTACTGTACCTCTGCTTGAACATACGGAGGCATGTACTAATCACTACCAAGGTTCTCTACTGTACCTCTGCCTGCACATACGGAGGCATGTACCAACCATTACCAAGGTGCTCTACTGTACCTCTGCTTGAACATACGGAGGCGTGTACCAACCATTACCAGGGTGATCTACTGTACCTGTGCCTGCACATACGGAGGCATGTACCAACCATTACCAAGGGGCTCTACTGTACCTCTGCCTGCACATATGGAGGCATGTACCAACCATTACCAAGGGGCTCTACTGTACCTCTCTCAGCACATAAGGAGGCATGTACCAACCATTACCAAGGTGCTCTACTGTACCTCTGCCTGCACATACGGAAGCATGTACCAACCATTACCAAGGTGCTCTACTGTACCTCTGCCTGCACATACGGAGGCAAGCACCAACCATTACAAAGGTGCTCTACTGTACCTCTGCCAGCACATATGGAGGCATATACCAACCATTACCACGGTGCTCTACTGTACCTTTCTCTGCACATACGGAGGCATGTACCAACCATTTCCAAGGTGCTCTACTGTATCTCTGAATTTTCAGACACAGGCATTCAGAACTTTTATTTTTTTGTCAAAATCCATATGAATCTGACAGAAATTTGTAGCAAGTACTAACAGCCAGAAAACAAATAAAATCATCACTATATTCCTAAAGAAGGTAAAGGTGACTAGCAGTAGAGGATACTTACTGGGTTCCCGGAGATGGAAAGCTCTTGTAGTGTAGGAACTGCCTCCAGTTTTTCCACTTCTGACACTTCCTGTTTAAAAATATGTAGCAAAGATTTACTATAGTTACATGTACATTCATGGGTACACATGTTCACTCACTATACCCTTAGTGCCGCTTACATGTGGCTGTAAAACACTGAATATGCCAAGCTACCTATTCACTTTTCCCAGCGCTATTTTTTCCATCAAAAAATGCAAGATGCAGATATAAACTCAATATCCCCGGCCTCCTGAATGACCAAACAATCAAAACTCACTAAACGTGCTTTGACATGGAAGCCCACCTATTGCACATCTGCCTCTGGCCTGAACCAGGCGTAACATAGGATCAGTTTTGCTTGGATTGCTTAAAAGGGCTGTCCAGGCTTGGAGTACAAATCTGAAATCACTATAAGTGACAGCAGACTTGTGAATCATTGTCCAATGTCTGCAAGTATGCGATTTGCATATTTCCAGCCACATTCCAACTAGACTAGAGGTATCTGGCCACGCACGTCTAGTTGGTATGTGACCACATTTATGCAAATGGCATACTTGAGGTCAGGCGCCTGCCTGCTCTCGGCACTAGAGAAGCCTGACAGCACACTGTGAGGATTCACAAGTCTACAGTCACGCCTGTCAAGCCTGGACAACCCTTTTAAGTTGCCAGTCATACTGTGCCACCCGTACAATGTCAGCCTAAGTGCCAGCCACTCTGCTCACATCTATCTTACAAGACTCAGAATGATATCCAGGATCAAATGACAACACTTTTTTTCTCTCCATTAGTAGTATTCGGCCTTTAGGACACATCCTGATGGTAAGAGGCAAAACTGAACACCTGTGCAGGTCACAGGGTATGCTCTCACGCTATAACTAAAACTACCTGAATTTTATTGAATCCTATAAACAGTTTCTTTAGCTTAACAAGTGGAAGTAGGTTGTTCACATCTCGGAGCCGGTTTTCTTCCATACGGAGGGAGACTAGACAACTCTGCTTGGCAAAGGAAGTCTCCGTGATCATTTTAATACGATTATGGTCTAGCACAAGCTCTTGAAGAAGCTGCAATCCTTCAAGTCCTTCCACTTGGCTGATCTCATTTCCTAGAGAGGGAAAAGACACAAATCATTCGTAATCACTGCTGTTAGGACGGTCAATATACAAAGTGTAAAAAAGTACTCACCTTATAGTCTTCACTGGGGGAGACAAAACAATGGGATAGTGTGCTGCCACCTGAAGACTGACACTAGTATTGCACTTAAATAAAATTGGCTTCTTCCCAGCAAACTATACCTTGACTGCTGGAGTCAAGCTTCCTCAGTTTTGTGAAAGCAGTAGGAGGAGACAAGAAAATAGTTAAGATAAGAAAAAACATAACTATGCTCTATCCGGGCAACCAAGGGAGGGAGCTGTGTCCTCAATGAACACTAAGAGGAATTGCCTTTTACGAAGGAGTAACAAATATCTACTTCTCATTGGGGAACACAAAACCATGAGACATCCTAAAGCTGTCCTGGGAGGGAAAGAATTAATATGATACTGTTAACACCTAGTCTTCTGCCATAACGCAAGTGGAAGTCTGGGCTACTGCCGCCCACAGTATCTGCCTATCAAGACTTGCATCTGCCGAATCAAAAACATGCACCCTGTAAAACTTAAAAAATAACGAATCGCCCAGGAAGATCCCACCGCTCAAGTAAAGTGTGCCCTAATCCTAAATGGTCACACTGTTAAATTCAGCGACTGTAAATTGAGATGGAAGAATGGAACCTAGGACAGAAGGTCCGGAAGAGTCCATGGGACATCTGTCAGGAGATTCAAAATCTCCGAATTCCAGGCCCTTCAAGGCCAGTCTGGAGCAATGAGAATGACTGGAACACCCTCTATTCTGATCTTCTGTCAGAAGTGTGGGTAGAAGCAGTAGATGTGGAAAGAGATAAAGCAGAGAAAACTGGAACCAAGAGATTGCCAAAGCGTCAATTGTGATTGCCTCAGGGTTCCGGCACCTTGTGGTTTAGTATGGATGCCAAAAGATCGACATCCTGTGTACTAAACCACCGACAAATCAGCCTGAACACCTCTGGGTGAAGAGCCCACTCATCTGTTGGTAGCTGTTGGTGACTTAAAAAGTCTGCCTCCCAGCTGTCTACCCTTGGAATATGATCTGCGGAAATTAGAGGAACTTTGTCCTCTGCCCACTCTGAAATCTTTGCAACTTCACCATGGCAGATGAACTTTGCGTGCCCCCTTGGCGATTGATGTAGGCCACAGACTGAATCCTGATCGACAACCTTTGGACTAAGTGCTGACAACGTAAAAGAGCTAGGCGGACAGCTCTAGACTCCAGCACGTTGATTGGGAGAAGTCTTCCCTGACTGCTCTAGACCGCTTGGACCATCTAGCGATGGAAGATTGCGCCCCACCCGGAAAGGCTGGCATCTGTGGTGAGCACCTGCCACTGAAGGGAGCGAAAAGAGCAACCGAGTCAACAGGGGTGACATTAACCTCCACATAAAGACTAACGACAGTGAAGGGGGAGATGAATAGGCTGATCCAGGGATTGTAATGACCTATCCCAAAAGGCTAGAAGCGTGTTCTGTAGAGGCCTTGACTGAAATTGAGCAAACGACACAGCCTTGAATGTCTTTCCTAGGACCTTCATGCAAAATCGATGGGAATTCCTGCTCTCACGCTTCAAAGTTCTGATGGATAACTGAAGAGATAATCTCTTCTCTTTAAGGAAAGCTGATGCTTGAATAGTGTCAAACACCATTCCCAAAAACTGTAGCCGCTGTGTCGGAACCAAAATAGACTTGGTGCTGTTGACAATCCACCCTAATTGCTCCAGAGGCAGTAGAACTATCTGCAGGATCTCTAGATTGCGAGCAAAGGATGGCGCTTTGACAAGAATATCGTCCAGATAGGGGAAAACAATAGCAGCACCATAACTGGGGCCAAGATCTTTGTGAATACCCTGGGCGCTGTGGCCAGTCCGAATGGGAGAACCCTGAACTGATAATGATCTTGACTGACCGCAAAGCAAACAAATCACTGATGGGCTGGAAAAATTGGCACATGCAGATAAGCATCCCAAATAACTACGGAATGAAGAAATTCTCTGGCTTCCATAGATGCACTCACTGACCAGAGTGAATCCATCCTGAAGCGACAAAGCCACACACATTTTGTTCAGGGGCTCAAAATCTAAAATAGGCCGCATCCAGACGTCTTTTTTTGCACCCTCCATACCTTGAGCCACAGCAATTACTTGCCGTATGGGCAGAGTACTAAGGATGCTGAGATACTTCCCTGCTTGCGCAATCTGATCTGCGATATCGGCCAATTCCAAATCCTGGGAAACAGCCAAAAAAACGTTGTCGCAAATGCTTAACCCATGCTGTGCCATGGACACCCAAGTGGCAGAAAAGTCAGGGCAAAGGGAAAAACCTGCCACTTCAATAGCCACAGATTCTATGCATCTATCCTTGGGGTCTTTAAGTGCCACAACCTCTGCAAGAGGTAGAGTGATCACCTTATATAAGAAAGACACCGGAATGTCAACCACCGGTGGAGTGGACCAAGAGGCCACCAGCTCTGCCCGGGAAGGGATATAATACCTCTATACGACTACACTTTTGAAAGTGTTTGTCTGGGTGTTTCCACACTCTCTCTGGGAAACCTCAGTAAATTCCTCATGGTTAGAAAAAGATCTAGCCACACTCTTACCCCTACTATAAAAACCTGTTTTGATAACAGGAGAGGGCGGCGCAGCTGTCACTTCCACAGAGGCGTCAACAGCCAATACGAAACTTTCCCACCTGATACTGATCTAGAACGGACTCCGAACTAGAACCTGATTCTTAGCACTGAGGGGAGAGAGTCCCTTAAAGTGGGGAAAAGGAACCCAGGTGCCTTCCCTATGAAGGTGACCTGGAAGAGGAGGTAATGTGAGGTTGTCTGGAGCGCCTTCATGACCTACCATATTTCTGAGCGGCTACCAACAAGTAAGCAGGAGTGGTACAGGAGGCACAATAGGCCACAGCCTGCCTGGTGGAAAACTTACTATTACAAGTTACACAAGCATATAAAGTGACAAATGCTGGATGCACTAATGGATTTGCGCTGTCCTCTCTAGACTCAAGACATTATGAGTGATTGAGGAAAGGAAGAAAGAAGACCCCAAGGGTAGAAAGGGCTGATGACAAGGTTATGCTTACGTGTCCTGAAGATCCAGTTCGCTTTAACTTCTGCTCCATGCACACACGCGCTATGTGGCAAGGCGGACAGGCAAGAGCTAGTTGACTTACGGACCTACACCCCAGTGCCTGACTACCGACATTTGAAAGGTACATTGGTCCGGCCACAGCAATGTTAGAGGGTACGAACTGAACAATTACAGCCTGTTCTCTACGTTGCTACATGGGTGAAACAGAGTCCACAATTACACTCTGCTACCCTGAGAAATCAATCTGAAAAACAAAAGTAAAATGGTTACCGCCTAACCTAAGACAGGACTGAGACAGACCTTGCCTCCAACTGACACTAGAAAAAACTGAGGAAGCCTGAGAAAGCCTGACTCCAGCAGGTGAAGTATAGTCTGCTGAGGAGGAGACAATTTTATTTAAATGCAAAAATAGTGTTAGCCTCCAAGTGGCCGCAGACTATCCCATGGTTATGTGTCCCTTAATGAGACAAAAAGAAAGATGGATATCAGAAATTTTGTAATATATATTTTCAAAGAAATCTGTTTCTTTCTCCATTTATGAGCCACTTCTTCCCTTGCTTCTTAAACTCATCAACTCTGAAAAACTGTTAAAATGCATCTTGTCAAGGAAATAAAGTTCCTGCTTAAAGTTACTGCTGACTGTTGAAAGTCTATGGAGAGGAGAGGGGGAGGAAGAGGGAGGAGCACAGTGATAGAGGTAGAGGGAGGCACATGCAGATGGTGCTCCTATTTTCTAGTAAGTGCTTGGTTCCCAGCTACACTGCTGAGTACTGCTGTCTGATGTCCTCCATGGTGCTTCTGAGGCAGGAACCCCTCACGTCTGCATGTGCTGTGCATGAGAGACATCATAACATCTAGTCTACATCCATTAGCCAAAGACAGCTAAAAATTAAAGAGAACGTAGAAGGAAAAATACAGCATACATACTGTATATAAAGGCTAAAATGGTGTTATTCTTTATGTACACACACATAAGAGCTGATTTTGAACAGTCACTTGAAATGTCAAGTAAGCTTTAAGTGTATGATAAAATGAGGGTGTATGACTCAATTTCAGCCTTCCATTGATTACATTAAAGGGGATGTTTGGCCTTTGAATTCAAGTCTGCTGTCACCTTATTTGACTGCAGACTTATGAATCTTCAAAGTACGAACTGTCTGGATTCTCTGGTGCTGGGAGTGGGCAAGCGCGTGACCGCAAGTATGAGATTTGAATACATGCGGTCATGTGCTGACTAGACATGAACAGCCTCACTCAATACAAGCGAATTGAGCGAGACCGGGCATGTTTAGTTGGAATGTGGCTGGAAGCATGCAAATCACATACTTACGGTCACATGACACTCCGCTCCTGATACCGGAGAATCCCAACAGCGAGCAGTGTGTGTATGCTGTGAGGATTCACAAGTCTACATTCATGAAGAGTAAATGCAGACTTGAGCCCAAAGCCTGGACAACTCCTTTAATGAACCATCAACCTAAAATATGGAAAAAGGGTATTTCTTGTATATCTTACCCTGCAAAAACAGTGATTTCAGATTCCTCAGTCTGCTGAGCTGCAACTCTTGCAAATTACTGATGGCATTGTAACCCAAATGTAGCACCTCTAAACTCTGCATTATTGGAGACAGCGGCTCCCCAAATAATGGATCTCTGTAATTCAAAAGAAAAAATAAGACAAGGTTGAGGCTACAGGAGAAGTGTGTTTTGCTAAAAATGTTATAAAAACTTGGCAGCTTCCTGCCATAGTACACCTGTAACCCCAGTTACCTGCTATTCTTGCCTTGCTGCCCATATCCACTAGAGTTAACTTTTTGGTGAAGCATCTGCCGGTTAGTGAGGGGATTCTGAGACTTCTGTCTCGGCAGGATGGACTCAATGTGGTTGTAATTAAGATACAATGTCTAATGAAAGAAAATATGATCGATCAGTGTTTGATGCAGGACAGCCCTGGTACACCATTATTATTATTATTTATTGTTATAGCGCCATTTATTCCATGGCGCTTTACATGTGAGGAGGGGTATACATAATAAAAAACAAGTACAATAATCTAAATCAATAGAAGTCACAACTGGTACAGGAGGAGTGAGGACCCTGCCCGCGAAGGCTCACAATCTACAAGTTGAAAGACATAGGTAAATGATAATAAATCCTCCTTGCTGATAACAGAGGTAATACATTATTATGATTTATTATTATAGCGCCATTTATTCCATGACGCTTTACATGTGAGGAGGGGTATACATAATAAAAACAAGTACAATAATCTTAAACAATACAAGTCATAACTGGTACAGGAGGAGAGAGGACCCTGCCCGCGAAGGCTCACAATCTACAAGGGATGGGTGAGGATACAGTAGGTGAGAATAGAGCTGGTCGTGCAGCGGTTTGTTCGAACGGTGGTTACTGCAGGTTGTAGGCTTGTCGGAAGGGGTGGGTCTTCAGGTTCTTTTTGAAGGTTTGATGGTAAGCGAGAGTCTGATGTGTTGTGGTAGAGAGTTCCAGAGTAGGGGTGATACGCGAGAGCAATCTTGTATGCCATTGTGGGAAGAGGAGATAAGAGGGGAGTAGAGGAGATCTTGTGAGGATCGGAGGTTGTGTGCAGGAAAGTACCGGGAGACAAGGTCACAGATGTATGGAGGAGACAGGTTGTGGATGGCTTTGTATGTCATGGTTAGGGTTTTGTACTGGAGTCTCTGGAAAAACATTGGATTCAGCACCAAAAGGTAACCCAACTGCTCGTGAAGATAACCCCTTGTTAGTTGAGGCAGGCCCATTGATCAGCAGGAATAATGTGGGGAAGCTTCAGCTCTCCCTATATCAACTCCTTAAATACCACAGTTCAGTGGCGTAACTAGAGTCCGATGGGCCCCGATGCAGAATTTAGACCTGATGTGTACTATGTAATCACATGTTGCCACATGTCCTTGATCCAAGATTTATATCAGACTGACTTCGAGACAATTACATACATGTTTGCGCGAACATGTCCGTGACATTACTAAAAAAAAGTGGAAAATCTAACTACATTAAAAACTTTACCAAAACATTTTTCAACCTTTCATGGCTGTGATCTGAAATATTTTCAAGTTATAAGCATTGATCGTGTACACTGCGGCATCAGAGGAGGTAAACTGAAACGATCTCTGGCACAAATGGAATGTAGGTGCATTGTGACCCTGGGTACTACGTCCTCTATGGGATTAAATGAAAAATTTAGTTTTGCCTCATTTTTGTAAGTGTCATACGAATATATTATCTTTTTTTGTAATCTTCATCTATTCTATGATTTTTGTCTGTATTATTGTTACGTGGTGACTATCACAGTGTGACTCGACCCAACGGATTGTTGGTCAGCTAAAGGCACAATACACATACAACGGGGATGGTATAAGTGAGAGGAAGGCCCTACCTGTAGGGAATGGGGGATGGTCACCACCTGAGCTAAAACCTGAGCCTGACCCTGCACTCCCCTAACGCACTATGCGGGTCCTTTACCCCGCCACTGTCAGGATACCTCGTCCATAACGGTCACTTAACTCTGCCCTGGCTAGTGCACTGGCCGGTGACGGACACTAGCCGCACAACTGCAGATAATAAACACAGGGGGAAGTGACAGACACCAAAAGGACAAGGTAACAAAAATTTCACACTTAGCTTTCTCTGCTGCAAAGCACCGCACAGCAGAAGAAAGGCACCAGATCAGCTTACTCAGCAGAGGCACCACTGCACCCAGAGAGCTCCTTACTCCAACTTGCTCTAACACCAACAGCCAGCTGATGCATCAGGTGACCTTTTAAAGGATGGTGGGAGTGGTCACCGCCCACATCAGCTGACCCAGCAGCAATGCAATTACACCAGCAGGGAAAAACTGACATTAACCCCCGATAGGCCAAAAGGAAAAAAAGGTTTAACTCCATGGAACCAGATTTCCCACAAATCCAAAAAATGGATTGTGACAATTATGTTTATCCATTTTAACATGTTTTTGTCTCATGTATGTTTTTATGTCAGCTCAATAATGATCATTGTTGGCCCTGAATTACTGCTGTGAGATTATTTACATGTGTGTTTTGTGGCAGTAAATCCTGGGATTGTATATCCTGAACCATTTAATGACTGTCATGCCAGCGGCCGCTGTCATGCCGGCGTCCGCTGCCGCCACTACCTCCGCTCTTGGGTCCTCTTCCCTGCTCCCCGCTCCAGGCGTCGCGCTGATTCCCCGTCCTGTCATCCTGCTGCCAGAGGGATCCAGCATGGTTTCCTCTCTCCTTCCTCCTTTCGGTCTGTTTAAGTTCCATGCATGTGCCTTAGGTCGCGGGAGCGCGCTCCTCTGCCCTTTTAACCCTCTCTACACCTTCCCAGAGGCGTTAGTACTCCAATCAGGTGTCGGCACAGGGTATATCAGGCGGTTCTTCCATATTGGTGGCGCCTGATTACCGTGTGCTTACTGTACGCTGTTCTGGCCCTTTTCCTGTCTACCTGTCCAGCCCTGACTACCTGTCCTGTCCTGACTACCTGCCCTGTTCTACCTCTCTGTTTCACCCTGTTACCTAAGCCTGTGCTTCCATTCGAGTATTCCATCTTGGTGGTCCCGTCTCCCTAGCTCCGGTCGGTTCCAGTCTATCTTCTCTCCTTGGTCCGGCTTGTGGTGCTTCTGTTCCCTCTTGAGCTGCCCCTCTTGGTGCCAGCTGTCGCTAACGATCCCTGTATATGGGTCGGCTCTCCCTGGTCCGCTCGCTCGTGGGAGCTTCAGTGCTGCGACCCAGAGGGTCCACTCTCGTAGCACGTCCCTCCTTAGACGTCACAGTGTAATCAGGCCATGGACCCCGCTGGTTCCTCAGCCCCAACACAAAAAGAATTGCTCTTTTTGCGTGAAAATCAGATCCGGATCAGGTCCGTTATGATGTCTATGAACACCCGGCTGACCGCCTTACAGACTTCCGATCCAGGGAACGCTCCTTTCATTTCCCAGGTTATCAATATTTATCAATTAATTGTAGTCAGCATTTGCATTCTCTCTCTGACATCACTCGGAGATTTCTCCGTGACGTGCGTTCGCAATGAATGCCGGAACTGAAAGATGTTCTTCTGGGGTATGCTGCAGCACGCATGCGCACATGGCTGTGCCACCTAATCAAGCATGATATACAACACATTTTGAAAAATCTACCGCGAAAGGCGCGTCAGGGATTCTGTCAGGTTCAGTACAATACAAACAGTTATGGGTAAGTCCTTTATGAAAACCACTATGAATACGAGGGGCTAAGGTATTCCATCTGACATTGGGGTGACTGGGTGCCATTATTTAGGCTGGTCTATGGAAATTGTCTTTTCAGAGAAGAAGAGAACTTCCTCTCTGAAGGCTCGTTAAAGGGTCGACATTGACTTGTAGGATTGCTACTTCCAATAGGTGGCACTAGAGTTCTAGTTCTCTTACTCTCTGAAGAGACAATTTGCATAATTAGGATATTTCCCAGAGGAGAATTGCGGCTTTAAGTCTCCTAATCTCGGCATGCTTAGCATGTCAATCTCCACTAGAGTGCTTACGGTAAGATTGATTCCAGGGTCATCCTTAAGAGTAAATTTAAATATAACCTGACCCTGTTAGCCAGTTCTTGACCTCTGCATTTTCTATGCACTTTAATACAATGTGGGCACTCTCATCTCCGCAAGGAGAAGCAATACTTCTTGGATATTAAGCTGGTCTGATACAGTATTTTGAGAAATTCAAAGATGGCTGTGTTTGTAATAAATTACTTGGTGGATTATAAATAGCTGGTTTCTCATTATTACATTGGGGTGACCATATGACATTTGATACACTAGTTGGCCCGCATGTAAGGATGAAGGTGTTTCTTTGCATATATATACTTATTGAATGGACCATATATAAGTATGATTAAAATGGTAGATCACTTTCACAAATGAATACTTACCCTGAATATTTATAGACTTATGCTTTATCATGTTTCTTGCACATTACTGGGACATCTTTTGGTCGTCCTTTTAACCATATGCTATTTTGATTCTTGATATATTCTTAATGTTATTTATTTTTTCCAATAAAAATTAAGAGAGGTTAATAGTAAAAGTTATCCATTTTCTTCTTTGGTGAGATATTCGTTAGGAGTTTGCTAAGAATAATAATGTCAGTTTCACTTGAAAGAAAAATTATATAGTATAACTATATGCTCCCAGCTTATCTTCTGCACACTATTCCTGTGAATGTGTTATTATTAATCCAGACTGTGGTTAGGTGACCGTAAACAAAAAAAAAAAAAAAATAGGATATATATTTGTGGGTGTTTAAGTGGGTGTTTTTTTTTAATCATGGTAATATCCTTCATCTCAAAATAATAAACCTCATTTATACAGGGACTGAAGAATAACAACAAAAGAGTGCGGTGACTCCAGGAAAATAAGGTCTGACACCAGCACACACATTCAGTGCAAACTCTGCAGGCTATGTTTAACCCCTTAACGACCAGAGGCATTTTTAGTTTTGCATTTTCATTTTTCGCTTCCCTCCTTCCCAGGGCCATAACTTTTTATTTTTCCTTCCATATGGTCATGGGAGGGCTTGTTTTTTGCACGACGGGTTGTACTTTTGAACAACACCATTGCTTTTACCATATCGTGTACTGGAAAACGGGAAAAATATTCAAAGTGTAGTGAAACTGCAAAAAAAGCGCAATCCTACAGTTGTTTTTCGTTTTGCTTTTTTTACTATGTTCACCAAATGCTAAAACTGCCCTGCGAATATGATTCTCCAGGTAATTACGAGTTCATAGACACTAAACATGCCTAGGTTCTTTTAAATCTTAGTGGTGAAAAAAATTCCAAACTTTGTTAAAAAAAAATAAAAAAATTATATATATATATATATTGCGTAGCGTCTCCATTTTTCATGATCTCGGGTTGGGTGAGGGCTTATTTTTTGATTGTCGAGCTGACGTTTTGATACCATTTTGGTGCAGATACGATTTTTTCATCGCCCGTTATTGCATTTTAATTCAATGTTGCAGTGACCAGAAAACAGTAATTCTGGCATTTTTACTTTTTTCTCGCTACGCCATTTAGCAATTGGGTTAATCCTTTTTTTATTGATAGATCGGGCCATTTTGAACGCGGCGATACCAAATATGTGTATGTTTGATTTTTTTTATATTGTTTTATTTTGAATGGGGCTTAAGGGGGTGATTTGAACTTTTATTTTTTTTATATATTTTTAAAAACATTTATTTTTTTAGTTTTGGCATGTTTCAATAGTCTCCATGGGAGACTAGAAGTTGCCATAACCCAATCGGCACTGCTACATACAGGCGATGATCAGATCGCCTGTATGTAGCAGAATTACTCACCTGCTATGAGCGCCAACCACCGGACAGCGCTCATAACAAGCCGGCAGTAACAACAACCGAGACTATTGGAAGAATACTCTGTGGACTGACGAGGCAAAAGTTGAACTTTTTGGAAGGCGTATGTCCCATTACATCGGACGTGGAAATGACACACTATTTTACAAAGGAACATCCAACCAACCAACAGTAAACTATGGTGGTGGTAGTGTGATGGTCTTTGGCTGTTTTGTTCCTTCAGGACATAGAAGACTTGCTGTGGTAAATGGAACCATGAATTCTAATGTATAGGAAAAAATCCTGAAGGAAAATGTCTGGCCCTTTGTTCGTGACCTCAAGCTGAAGGACACTTGGGTTATGCAGCAGGACAATGATCCAAAACATACCAACAAGTCCTGACCTGAATCCGATTTGAGATGGTATGGCATGACCTTAAAAAGGCTGTCCATGCTCAAAAACACTCCATTGTGGATGAATTACAACAATTCTGCAGAGATAAGTGGGCCAAAATTCCTCCAGAGCGTTGTAAGACTCTTTGCCAATTAATGCAAACACTTGACTGCAGTTGTTGCTGTTAAGGGTGACCCAACCAGTTATTAGGTTTAGGGGGAAAATCACTTTTTCACACAGGTCCCTGTAGGTTTGGGTTCCTTTTTCCCTTAATAATAATAATAAAGACCTATATTTAAAAACTGCATATGTGTTTACTTATTATCTTTGTCTAATATTTATATTTATTTGGTGATCTGAAACATTTCAGTGTGACAAACATGCAAAAAAAATAGGAAATCAGGAATGGGGAAAACACTTTCACACAACTGTGCGTATGTGTGTATATATACTACCATTCAAAAGTTTAGGGTCACCCAGACAATTTTGTGTTTTCCATGAAAACTCATACTTTTATTAATCAAATGAGTTGCCAAATGAATTGAAAATCTAGTCCAGACATTGACATGGTTCGAAAAAAAGATTTTTATTTGAAATAATAATTTTCTCCTTCAAACTTTGCTTTCATCAAAGAATGCTCCCTTTGCAGCACTTACAGCATTGCAGACCTTTGCCATTCTAGCAGTTAATTTGCTGAGGTAATCTGCAGAAATTTCACCCCATGCTTCCAGAAGCCCCTCCCACAAGTTGGTTTGGCTTGATGGGCACTTATTGCGCACCCTACGGTCAAGCTGCTCCCACAACAGCTCAATGGGGTTGAGATCTGGTGACTACGCTGGCCACTCCATTACAGATAGAATACCAGCTGCCTGCTTCTTCCCTAATAGTTCCTGCATAATTTGGAGGTGTGCTTTGGGTCATTGTCCTGTTGTAGGATGAAATTGGCTCCAATCAAGCGCTGTCCACAGGGTATGGCATGGCGTTGCACAATGGAGTGATAGCCTTCCTTATTCAAAATCCCTTCTACCGTGTACAAATCTCCCACTTTACCAGCACTAAAGCAACCCAAGACCATCACATTACCTCCACCATGCTTGACAGATGGCATCAGGCACTCTTCCAGCATCTTTTCAGTTGTTCTGCGTCTCACAAATGTTCTTCTGTGTGATCCAAACATCTCAAACTTGGATTTGTCTGTCCATAACACTTTTTTCCAATCTTCCTCTGTCCAATGTCTGTGTTCTTTTGCCCATATTAATCTTTTCCTTTTATTAGCCAGTGTCAGATATGGCTTTTCCTTTGCCACTCTGCCCTGAAGGCCAGCATCCCGTAGTCGCCTCTTCACTGTAGACGTTGACACTGGCGTTTTGCGTGTACTATTTAATGAAGCTGCCAGTTGAGGACCTGTGAGGTGTCGATTTCTCAAACTACAGACTCTAATGTACTTGTCTTCTTGCTCAGTTGTGCAGCAGGGCCTCCCACTTCTCTTGCTACTCTGGTTAGAGCCTGTTTGTGCTCTCCTCTGAAGAGAGTAGTACACACCGTTGTAGGAAATCTTCAGTTTCTTGGCAATTTCTCGCATGGAATAACCTTAATTCCTAAGAACAAAAATAGACTGTCGAGTTTAACATGAAAGTTCTTTTTTTCTGGCCATTTTGAGAGTTTAATGGAACCAACAAATGTAATGCTCCAGATTCTCAACTAGTTCAAAGGAAGGTCAGGTTTAAAGGTTCTCTAATCAGCCAAACTGTTTTCAGCTGTGCTAACATACTTGCACAAGGGTTTTCAAGGGTATTCTAACCATCCATTAGCCTTCTTACACAGATAGCAAACACAAAGTACCATAAGAACACTGGAGCGATGGTTGTTGGAAATGGGCCTCTATACAACTATGAAGATATTGCATTACAAACCAGACGTTTGCAGCTAAAATAGTCAATTACCACATTAACAATGTATAGAGTGTATTTCTGAATCATGTATTGTTAGCTTCATTGGTAAAAACTGTGCTTTTCTTTCAAAAATAAGGAAATTTCTAAGTGACCCTAACCTTTTGAACGGTAGTGTATATATATATATATATATATATATATATATATATATATATATATATATATATATATATATATATATATATATATATATACACACATACATACAGTACAGACCAATAGTTTGGACACACCTTCTCATTTAAAGATTTTTCTGTATTTTCATGACTATGAAAATTGTACATTCACGCTGGAGGCATCAAAACTATGAATTAACACATGTGGAATTATCTACGTAACAAAAAAGTGTGAAACAACTGAAATTATGTCTTATATTCTAGGTTCTTCAAAGTAGCCACCTTTTGCTTTGATGACTGCTTTGCACACTCTTGGCATTCTCTTGATGAGCTTCAAGAAGTAGTCACCGGGAATGGTCTTCCAACAATCTTGAAGGAGTTCCCAGAGATGCTTAACACTTGTTGGCCCTTTTGCCTTCACTCTTTGGTCCAGCTCACCCCAAACCATCTCGATTGGGTTCAGGTCTGGTGACTGTGGAGGCCAGGTCATCTGGCGTAGCACCCCATCACTCTCCTTCTTGGTCAAATAGCCCTTACACAGCCTGGAGGTGTGTTTGGGGTCATTGTCCTGTTGAAAAATAAATGATGGTCCAACTAAACGCAAACCGGATGGAATAGCATGCCGCTGCAAGATGCTGTGGTAGCCATGCTGGTTCAGTATGCCTTCAATTTTGAATAAATCCCCAACAGTGCCACCAGCAAAGCACCCCCACACCATCACACCTCCTCCTCCATGCTTCATGGTGGGAACCAGGCATGTAGAGCCCATCCGTTCACCTTTTCTGCGTCGCACAAAGACACGGTGGTTGGAACCAAAGATCTCTAATTTGGACTCATCAGACCAAAGCACAGATTTCCACTGGTCTAATGTCCATTCGTAGCGAAACGTGCGTTGGAGTGGTGTGAGCAGGGGACGGTGGAGCTTCTCACTGGTGAGCATTGTGGCATTATGTGATTTACCTTTCATTATTTTATACCCCAGCGTTGGTGGGTCTTTTGATCACTTGATCACAGCCATTTTGTTTTTATTTGGCTGCATATGTATCAGTTTATACTGGCATTTATATAACACATCTGTTGCACATTGTTGCACTTGTCTTTCGTTATTATATACTCCTTTACTTTTTTTTACCACCATTTTTAGATTGATTTCTTTTTATTGATTTTCAATCACATTTGTATGAATTTATATATTCATTACATTTATTAATTTGCACCCTTATTTTGTTTGCCATTATTTATTTTATTGATTAATTTAATTTCTATGCTGGTGGTATTGTGATAATAGCCAGTACAATTCTAAGCCCATTGCCACGCGGTCTGTTGCTCCCTGTCCCCTGCTGGACACATCTATTTTTCATATATTTTTATATGTACATTTTTTAAATTATTATATCTGTCTGCATATATTTTTTGATAGGACATATTGTGATTTTAATTATATTTTTAATAAAATATTTTTGCATTGTCATCTGTCTACTATATTTATTGTTATATTTTTTTGTGTGAAATCACAATTTGATTATTTATTAAATAAAAATAATAAAAATGTATTAAACATTTTTTATTTAGTCTTTTGGATACTTTTTTGGGGTAATATTGTTATTTTTAGTATTCATAGTGTTTAATTTCTCATTATATTGTTATTTCTTTTCTATATAGGTTTCGTATTTTACCATGAAGGCCTGCTGCACAAAGTCTCCTCTTAACAGTTGTTGTAGAGATGTGTCTGCTGCTAGAACTCTGTGTGGCATTGACCTGGTCTCTAATCTGAGCTGCTGTTAACCTGCGATTTCTGAGGCTGGTGACTCGGATAAACTTATCCTCAGAAGCAGAGGTGACTCTTGGTCTTCCTTTCCTGGGGCGGTCATCATGTGAGCCAGTTTCTTTGTAGCGCTTGACGGTTTTTGCCACTGCACTTGGTGACACTTTCAAAGTTTTCCCAATTTTTCGGACTGACTGACCTTCATTTCTTAAAGTAATGATGGCCACTCGTTTTTCTTTACTTAGCTGTTTTTTTCTTGCCATAATACAAATTCAAACAGTCTATTCAGTAGGACTATCAGCTGTGTACCCACCAGACTTCTGCACAACACAACTGATGGTCCCAACCTCATTTATAAGGCAAGAAATACCACTTATTAAACCTGACATGGAACACCTGTGAAGTGAAAACCATTCCCGGTGACTACCTCTTGAAGCTCATCAAGAGAATGCCAAGAATGTGCAAAGCAGTCATCAATGCCAAATAATTTCAGTTGTTTCACACTTTTTTGTAAAGTATATAATTCCACGTGTGTTAATTCATAGTTTTGATGCCTTCAGTGTGAATGTACAATTTTCATAGTCATGAAAATACAGAAATATCTTTAAATGAGAAGGTGTGTCCAAACTTTTGGTCTGTACTGTATTATATATATATATATACAGTATATATACCGTATATACTCAAGTATAAGCCGAGATTTTCAGCCCAAATTTTTGGGCTGAAAGTGCCCCTCTCGGCTTATACTCGAGTCATGATCGGTGGTGGGGTCGGCGGGTGAGCACTGTCATATACTTACCTAGTCCCGGCGATCCTGGCGCCCCCCCTGCACGTCCCACTGTCTCCGGGTGCCGCAGCCTCTTCCCCTGAGCGGTCATGTGGGACCGCTCATTAGAGAAATGAATAGGCGACTCCACCTCCCATAGGGGCGGAGCCGCCTATTCATTTCTCTAATGAAGCGGTGCCGGTGACCGCTGATAGAGAAAGAGGATGCGGCACCGAAGACAGGCAGGGGGAAGGAGCGGGACGCCGGGAGCAGGTAAGTATTACATATTCACCTGTCCTCGTTCCACACGCCGGGCGTCGCGCCATCTTCCCGGCGTCTCTCCGCTCTGACTGTTCAGGCAGAGGGCGCGATGGCGCATATAGTGTGCACGCCGCCCTCTGCCTGATCAGTCAGTGCGGAGAGACGCCGGGAAGATGGCGCCGAGGAGCTGCAACCAAGAGAGGTGAGTACGTGTTTTTTTTTTTTTTTATTGCAGCAGCAGCAACAGCTATGGGGCAATAATGGACGGTGCAGAGCACTATATGGCACAGCTATGGGGCAACGGTGCAGAGCACTATATGGCACAGCTATGGGGCAACGGTGCAGAGCACTATATGGCACAGCTATGGGGCAATAATGGTGCAGAGCATTATATATATGGCACAGCTATGGGGCAATGGTGCAGAGCACTATATGGCACAGCTATGGGGCAATAATGGTGCAGAGCACTGTATGGCACAGCTATGGGGCAATGGTGCAGAGCACTATATGGCACAGCTATGGGGCAATAATGGACGGTGCAGAGCACTATATGGCACAGCTATGGGGCAATGGTGCAGAGCACTATATGGCACAGCTATGGGGCAATGGTGCAGAGCACTATATGGCACAGCTATGGGGCAATGGTGCAGAGCACTATATGGCACAGCTATGGGGCAATAATGGACGGTGCAGAGCACTATATGGCACAGCTATGGGGCAATGGTGCAGAGCACTATATGGCACAGCTATGGGGCAACGGTGCAGAGCATTATATATATGGCACAGCTATGGGGCAACGGTGCAGAGCATTGTATATATGGCACAGCTTTATGTGGAGTATCTATGGGGCAATGGTGCAGAGCATTGTATATATGGCACAGCTTTATGTGGAGCATCTATGGGGCCATAATGAACGGTATGGAGTATCTATTTTTAATTTTGAAATTCACCGGTACCTGCTGCATTTTCCACCCTAGGCTTATACTCGAGTCAATAAGTTTTCCCAGTTTTTTGTGGCAAAATTAGGGGGGTCGGCTTATACTCGGGTCGGCTTATACTCGAGTATATACGGTATATGTATATATATATATGTATATATATCACAGCTATGGTCTCCGTGGCTAAATTCCCCTGACCTTGCTCCCCTTTCTCTTACCTTATCTAGAATTAGAGGTAGTCAGGCTGACTACTTATCATTGAGAAGTAATGTTGCTGATATGCATTAAATACAGATGACACCTTCTTTTGTAATATGTCTATTCTTAATATTAGTAACATTTTTCTTTCTTATGATGCGTTATTGAATACAATATGCCGTTTTTGATACTTTTCTGTCATGCTTGTTATCTGAGGGACTGATTTCAGGATTGAAAATTTAAGTAGAAATACATTAATTCCCATGCCATTTACATAGATTCCCACAAATATGTGGGTTCTTCAGCTGTATAAAGGATGTACATCCGGTACTCTATATTTTTATGTGAGAGGTGTCAGTATGAGCTAAATATATGCTTGATTACCTCTAATGGAGCACCGGTGAACCCATCCACATCACTCACATTACTGTAAATACATACATTAAGCAGGACTGAATGCGCTGCCTTGTATTATTCATAGAGCACTTAACCAGAGTCAGGCTGAAAGGATATACACACTCTATATTAATATTACTTATTTATAGCCCCGTCAGTCTTGGAGAAGAACCATGCTTCTGGAGAGACCTGCTATTATTAGGCCGCACAAAGAACTATGTATGTATACCTTACAGCATTACATAGTGAATATAGATGCTATGCACCCGCGCTGTCAGTATCAGGTCACAACTAGATCTATATGGTTCACGTTTCAAGGACAGGGTCTGCTGTATATGATCACTGAACCGAGAATGCCGTCATCTGCTGCTCATGTAGAAAGTTGTCTCAGCAGCTCTCTGCTTTAGTAAATACCGTCATTCCCTCATAAAATAAGAATGGTGCATTGTGTCATTCCTCTATTACTCCTCTTGGAAATGTATAAAATTATTGACCATTAGGTGCTAATGGTAGCACCTAATGGTCAACAGGGTTTGTTAATAAACACCTTGGCAACGCAACAATATACTGTAAATATATTATATATACATACTCACTTTCAGGAACGGCACTGTTCCTCTATACTCATCGCTGCATCCCACGCTGATCTGCTGGGATCACCATCCCCTAGAATTAAAGGGAACCTGCCACCCCCAAAATGGAAGTTGAGCTAAGCCCACGGGCATCAGGGGCTTATTTACAGCATTCTGGAATGCTGTAGATAAGCCCCCGATGTATCCTGCAAGATAATAAAAAGATGTTAGATTATACTCACCTGGGCGGGCGGTTCGATCCGATGGGCGTTGCGGTCCGGGGCCTCCCATCTTCTTACGATCACGTCCTCTACTTGTCTTCACGCTGCGGCTCCGGCGCAGGCATACTTTGTCTGCCC
This sequence comes from Ranitomeya variabilis, assembly GCF_051348905.1. Lineage (NCBI taxonomy): Eukaryota > Metazoa > Chordata > Amphibia > Anura > Dendrobatidae > Ranitomeya > Ranitomeya variabilis. Next base: position 680,568,176 of record NC_135232.1, on the reverse strand, counting down.
TGTTGAGTGCAGAGCAAAGTACTGCAGTGCGCAGGCGCTGGGAAAGGTCAGAGAGGCTTAGAGCCTGCGCACTGCAGTACTTTGCTCTGCCCTCAACAGGGCAGACAAAGTACGCCTGCGCCGGAGCCGCAGAGTGAAGACAAGAAGAGGACGTCATCGTAAGAAGATGGGAGACGCTGGACCGGATCGGACCGCAGTGGGAACGCCCCTGGGTGAGTATAATCTAACCTCTTTTTCTCATCCTTCAGGATACATTGGGGGCTTATCTACAGCATTACAGAATGCTGTAGATAAGCCCCTGATGCCGGTGGATTTAGCTCAACTTCCATTTTGGGGGTGACAGGTTCCCTTTAATTCGGATTACTGCAGACAATCAGCAACTGCTAATTGTCTGCAGTGCTCACGTGAGACCCCCACCGGATGATGATCTGAGCAGCAGACCAGTCGGGCACACAGCACTGGGTACGGAGGAACAGTGCCGATCCTGGAGGAGAGTAAAATTGTTGTTTTCTTCCACCTACCTGGGCCCATTAATAAGGGGTAGCGGATGCCCCTTTTGTCTTGTATTTGGTGGAATAAAAACAAACTAAATCATAAGTAAAAGGTTTTTGGCCAAACATTTTTTCTTGAATACTAGAATCACAGTATTTGGCTTACTCTGCCTACTGAACTGTATACAGCCTTTTGGATATATACTTAGCATGGGTGTAACTTCAGCCATAACCATGGCGGTCGTCTGCCACCAAGCTGATATGTGACATTACTATTGCTTAGGCTGCTTAGTTAATAAGTGGTTCGAAGCTCGATTTGCTATAGACTAGTGCCCTCTCCTGACCTTGCTCTGGGGCCCCTTTGCCTCCGCTACATGATATTATACTGTGCTAAATGTAAGTATGGATCTATGATCCATAATTCAGAACTTCACCCAATGCAGTCCCAGTGCCCTACTGTCCTGCACTCATGGCCATCCATTGAGATATTAATAATGTAACGTGTATGTTCACCCTATACATACACCAACCAGAATATATCAGATACCCTATTAAATGGCAACATAGCTAAACTATAGGGGCCTTATTACCCCCACTGTATGCCCTCCAAAAACAAAGATGTGTCAAAAAGAAGTTTCACAAACAAAACAATATTGATGATAATCATGGCGATTATTAGTGGCAAACTGGTTAAACCTGCATAACCAAACTAAGACCCCTATAAACAGATGAAAGATGGCTGAACCTGACACCCATCTGATGTGTTCTCCCCAGACAGATGATGTTGGAGGGAGGATGGAGAGAAGGATTGGGCAGTTGGAATTTCAGCACAGATCAATTTGTTTCGGGACAGATAACCACTGCCAGAAGAACCAAGCGTTGATGTATATGTGGAGTCAGTAGAGCTAATAGTCTGCCAAACGAATAGTTGGTCGCTGGCGATCTTATGCGTCTGGCTAGCTGAAAGCTTGTACACACTATTGGGTGATCGGAAAGTATATGCCCGACAGTAGCCACAGTCTGGATGAATGCCTACAGCGAGTCATTGTAAAAAAAAAAAAAGTATACAGTTACGTACTGTATATGAAGGAAATGAATGAATGAATGAAATAGGTGTCATATCAGAAGTAGCATAGACACTCACCTTCACATGCGACAGGAAGACTAAGCCACTGAACGATGTCAGATTGTTATTCTCCAGATTCACGGTGTGAACGTTCCCAAACTGGTCTGCGGGCACAAGGTCGACCGTCCTAAGAAAACACAAGACAAGTGTTTATGTAAAATGTAAAGGTGCAACCCCAAGTGTGAAAAGATTTCATTCTGCAGTTAAAAACTGTTTTTTTTAAGCTTTTTATTCAGGCTTCCCATAGGAGCCTAAAAGGTAAAAACACACCAAAAGGGGCAAAATTCAATACGGTCTTTGGATGCACAGTGAACACGTTTTCATGAAATCACATCCACTTTCCTTGGGTAGTGTATTCAGATTTTCTACACAAAAAAATGCAATAGAAAAAAAAAACAACTAAAAACTGTATTTACGTTATGAGAGAACACGACCTAAACATTTATAAATGAGTAATTCATGTAAAAGTACACATCACTTCACAACATTAGAGGCATTCTTTACCGCCAAGAAAACACCTTCCAATTCCGGTACCTAAGTGTAGTGTCATCACAAAATGTCCTATTATTTATACACTGCTCAAAAAAATAAAGGGAACACTTAAACAACAGTAACTCCAAGTAAATCAAACTTCTGTGAAATCAAACTGTCCACTTAGGAAGCAAGACAGTTTGACAATCAATTTCACATGCTGTTGTGCAAATGAAATAGACAACAGATGGAAATTATTGGCAATTATCAAGACACACTCAATAAAGGGGTGGTTGTGCAGGTGGGGACAACAGACCATATCTCAGTACCAATGCTTTCTGGCTGATGTTTTCGTCACTTTTAAATGTTGGTTGTGCTTTCACACTCGTGGTAGCATGAGACGGACTCTACAACCCACACAAGTGGCTCAGGTAGTGCAGCTCATCCAGGATGGCACATCAATGCGAGCTGTGGCAAGAATGTTTGCTGTGTCTGTCAGCGTAGTGTCCAGAGGTTGGAGGCTTTACCAGGAGACAGGCCAGTACACCAGGAGACATAAAGGGGGCCATAGGAGGGCAACAATCCAGCAGCAGGACCGCTATCTCAGCCTTTGTACAAGGAGGAACAGGAGGAGCACTGCCAGAGCCCTGCAAAATGACCTCCAGCAGGCCACAAATGTGCATGTGTCTGTACAAATGGTTAGAAACTGACTCCATGATAATGGTCTGAGTGCCCGACGTCCACAGATGGGGGTTGTGCTCACAGCCCAACACCATGCAGGACACTTGGCATTTGCCACAGAACACCAGGATTGGCAAATTCGCCACTGGCGCCGGGTGCTCTTCACAGATGAAAGCAGGTTCACACTGAGCACATGTGACATGACATGACAGAGTCTGGAGACGCCGTGGAGAGCGATCTGCTGCCTGCAACATCCTTCAGCATGACCGGTTTGGCAGTGAGTCAGTAATGGTGGGGGTGGCATTTCTTGGAAGAAGAGATGAGATCCTCAGACCCCTTGTGAGACTATATGCTGGTGCGGTTGGCCCTAGGTTCCTCCTAATGCAGGATAGTGCCAGACCTCATGTGGCTGGAGTGTGTCAGCAGTTCCTGCAAGATGAAGGCATTGAAGCTATGTACTGGCCCGCCCATTCCCCAGACCTGAACTTGATTGAACACATCTGGGACATCATGTCTCACATCATCCACCAACGTCACATTGCACCACACACTGTCCAGGAGTTGGCGGATGCTTTAGTCCAGATCTGGAAGGAGATCCCTCAGGAGACCATCTGCTGCCTCATCAGGAGTATGCCCAGGCATTGTAGGGAGATCATACAGGCACATGGAGGCCACGCACACTACTGAGCATCATTTCCTTGTCCACTTTGATTTTGAGGATCATTCCAACTCCAGATCTTCGTGGGATACTAGTTGTGATTTACGTTGATAATTTTTAGGTTTTATTGTTCTCAACACATTCCACTATGTAATGAATAAAGATTTACAACTGGGATATTTCATTCAGTGATATCAAGGATGTGGGATTTTAGTGTTCCCTTATAGACTTATCTATATATTAACTTTTGAATTTATGTGTTTGATCTTTGGTTGGTCACACAAACATAGACTTTTGCTTGTATAAGCCTGTAGTATTGATTTTTAAGTTAACATTTGTGGTAACATATTATGCTTGTTATCCTGGATGACAGAGATGCATGGTAATTGAACAATGATTTTCAGATATGCTGATTACACATTGTTGAGGCCAGCTAGCTTGTTGACTTGCAAAACAGAGGAGTAAAAACTATGCAAATTTATTAAATAGTCCAACAATGCATGTTCATCTCATCACATCTTCCTCTTGACCCCTGGATGCTGGCTTGAAGGACAACAGTTGTGAGCTATATAAGTGGGATATGCCTCTAACAATATACATCCAGAAAGCCAAGAGATCCAAAGAACCAGAGAATCTTTACAAAACCACAGCTAGGAACACTCTACAGGACAGCTGCCAGAACATCATGGCTCCATCACAAGGGACACAGATTAGACTAACACCTCAATGGACTGTCTGCTTCCTAAGCTTGTTGTTACCTCCTCTATGTCCCTGCCACAGGTGAGGTAGTCGGCTGTGGAAGCTCTGAAATCACAGGTGCTCTTATCCCGGCGAGTCAGTGGAAGGGTGAGACTCTGTAATTTTGCACCATCTTGAGTATTTTGCTGGGATTGTTCTACAAATTATTTGCCATTTTGTGGTTCAATAAAGCACTGCCACACTATTTTACCCTCACCCTGTGTTCTCTGAGTAGTATTACGCCCAAGGTAAAGGAGAGCAGGCATTCGGTCAGATGTGCCCTGGTCCATGAGGCTTCGGCTAGCGTACTAGAGCACTCACTGACCCTCCGCTCTATACATCACCTATTGTAAACAGTAAATCCTGTGTTATCTACTGTATATAGAGGTTGTACAGGAGGAGGTGAGCTGTGACATCACCTGCTGTGAATGGTGGATCCTGTTTTATCTCACTTTCTGTATGTGCATTAGTTTGCACATGAAAATATGCAGCAGAAAAAAATAAACCAAAATCATCATGGGAACGTGGTAGAATTGCTGCATTTTTATTGCATTTTCTGAACGTTATGCAGGAGCTCTTTCTGTTTCGGTTCACATCCATGACACTGACCTCTTTTGGAAAATCAGTAGTTAAAATACAATGATTACTTTTTATTATTTCTTGGGTCTAGTGAGGATAACTGAACATCAGGTATATAGTGGAAAGATCCTTATGATGTGTGGGTTTATGTTGAATTCCTATGCTGTGTATTACCATCCCACAGGTTTGGGAATATATTTCTGATGATAAAATATTCATAAAAGCTTATTCATAGAGACTGTGAATTATTCATCATCGTTATTTCTATCATCAAGACTGTAAAAAGCATCAAAAGATATGGGGTCTGCACGCTCATGATGTAAAAGCTAAAGTGTGCACTATTTATACAGACCCAACACATGGAGAGGGACATTTACTGGCGATAGGCATTTCTGCTCTGTACTCCTTCCCAAAATAGTAATTTATCCTCTGTATTTGAGGTTAGGGAATAATTTACTGATCACTGGAGGTCTGAATCCTGGTAGCCAGGCTCTGCAGAGCCCTGTCTTGAATGAAGGTGTGCACGCTCCATTCATTGCCTATGGGACTGTTGGAAATAGGTGAGTGCTGTACTCTGTTATTTACAGCAGTCCCATAGACAATGAATGGAGCAGAGGTTGAGCATGCACATCGCCATTCAAGACCCCAGGGCTCTGAAGAGCCTTGATAACAATATACAGAGCCTTATTGCCATTCTCCCAGTGGTGAGACCCCCAACGATCAGTAAGTCATTTCCTATTCTATGGATAGGGGACAACTTACTATTGTGTGAATCACCCTTTAATGTACAATGTATTGATGTGTCACACGTACCACAGGCCTTCTCATTGTGCACTAGTAGAGCAATAGGCTCTGACATAGTATTACGCTGATTTTGTTGGCCCGTTTGAAGCCACGTCGCTTTTAAGATTACACAAGGAAAAAAAGAACAAAAATTTACAGTACGTTTTCTTGCTGTAGTAAACTGCTAATTTGTGTACTATGTAGTGTATATAGCAGAATTATACCTTATGGATGAGGCTCTCCAATTTAATTCTTGCAGTTCAGTAAAATTTTGATGTCCGATTTGTTCTGCAACCATATCAGAACTGAGCCGGCCGCCAAAAGTATCCTTGGCGTTTTCACATTCCACTGGGTCCTTTAGAAGTTAAAAAAAAAACAAAAACATGAAAATAGAAGCTAGCGGAGGTTAAAGGTATGGTCCGGTTATTAAGGCATTGTATGTAGAATCGATTCCCGGTCCATCAGCCTCATCAGCAATCAGTAGTCTCTGGACGGGATCGTTGAGACATCATCCGCTGCTCTTCTTTTGATTAGCCGGCCTGGGGCGACATCATCATCATTGCGGTGTGACAAGCATAATATCACACCAGGCCAGCTAATCAAAAGAGCCGTGGATGAGGTCAGATCACATGGATCCCGTAAAGCAGTCACGGATTACTGACGTGGCTGATGGACTGGGTATTGTGAATCGATTTGCATTCTCTCTACTTAAATGGCTATATACTGTATAATCACAGGTTTCTGGATCCTTTATTTGGTCAATGAATGATACTGTTACTTGCACATTTTACTGCACTATTATTTGGGTACTACTTGGGATGGGATAAGGGGGTAGCAACAAAAAATCACTTTACATAAAGGCCCATGCTAATAAATGATCGAAAGATACATAATGGTGGGACTAGAAGTAACAGGTCACATCACTTAGGATATATCCACTCATTGAAATAAATTCGTACATTCAGCAGAAACAAACGCTATGACTGGCCGAGAAGAAACAGCAACACTAACTATAATGGTATAGGAGCACATATGCCCCTATAATATGATGAATGGCCACACATTACATACTGCTTACCACTGCGGATCCGTCCAGAGCTTTCAGAGACGAGAGATGAAAGATGACAAACAATCGATAGTTGTCATGATTCACCGATATTGGATTACTGTACAAGTCCAAAATCACAAGGTTGCTCAAGCCCTAATAAGAAAAATGTGACACATGTAAGTTATGGACAGGAGAAATTACTTTTTTTGTGCCTTTTGTCCTTTTAGTCCTTCAGGGCTGGGGTATATCTGTCAGTAAGTTTGACCCTCCCCATTCCCAAATTAATCATACGTGCATGTAGCCCAGAGAGAGTTGAACTTAATAGTACCTTTATATTGTCAGTCCGTTGCCTAAATCTTTATAAATCCCCAGTTTTTGTGGTATGCACATGAGTTAAGTGCAGTGAGCAGGAGAATGCACTTATTATTGGTGCCTCCCTCGGTCTGCTGAAATCAGACACCAGCCAAGATATCTTGCACCTGCGTGGATCAGCGACGTCCTCGCCTCTGCGCAGTAATTTGACCTTCTGAGGGTGAAGGCTCAGAAGGATTCCTCTGTCTCACCGGTCCTGTGGGTCCTTCTGCGTGCACTTGGTTTTATGTGGAATTGCCCACTGTTTTCCCATACCTGCTTTTGTATTTTGTATAATAAAGGATTGATATTTTACATTCTTTATGGACTTTTCAGTCATCTTTTGGTGTTTTTACACCCCCTCCTCTCGTCTCTATGCTGCACGACGTGTCCACATTGTTGTCCAGCACTAATGTTAGCAGTATTTGAATTCGACATATATCTTTAAAATGCTACGGTTATGATGCATGAGTTCTTTTTATTATTGAATACTAATGAGCAGCATTATCGGAACAATTTTACCTTAAGGTGGTAGATTTCTTGGTTGTTGCAGATTTGGTTATTGCTCAAATACAGTTCTATTAAGGAGCTGGCTCTCTGCAGGCCTGCCAGTGAGCTGATGTGATTGTTCTCGGCAGACAGAAAGTGAAGATGAGACAGATTATCAATAACTTCTCTGTTGAAACTTGTAAGTTGGTTCCTATTAATGCTCAAGTGCCGGAGCTTCACTAGCTTTGAGAGCCCTAGAAAATAGGAATAAAAAGAAAAATGTTCCTCATTTTCACGTGTCCCCCTTGGAGCTGAAGCTAATCTGTGCTGCTAGTGTGGCCTACAGATAGAATCCTCCTCTTGCCGATATCAATATAATCCCTTCTTACTGTCCCTGCTATTCCGCACGTCCTGCAGAGGTTCTGATCCTTCCCCAACAAGCAGGACAGGAAGCCATTTCTATGTCTGAGCATGTGTGACCAGTACGCGGCTCATTAGTTGGGTGAGCACATTACTATACATTCCAAGTGGCGCTCTACTGTTTTAGTAGATATCCAGTTTGATCGGTTTTTAATCCCTGACATCCACCATATGTTTACGACTGATGTGCACCCTTACTCTGGTGGGCGCCGGCTGCAATACACAGCTAGCCCCTAAGAGTAACTGATCAGACACTCAAAAGGTTAGGACCTGGGTGAAGAGGGCATGGGGTGTTTGATTCCAATGCTCATGCCCTAGTTCTTCCCCTGGGTTGCCATCAACTTCTGAAGGCCCACATGCCTGCTATGTTAGTACGCCTGAGAAGCCCAACCTATAACAGTATATTGTATAAGCAACCAAATCCACAGTCCTTAACAGGAATAAGTATTATAATAAAAAAGTTTTAAAAAAGTATATATATAATATATATAGTGGAGGGTATAGTGTAATGGTTAAGTACACAGCCTACGACAAGGGAGATGAGGGTTCAAATCCCGGCTCTGCCCTGTGGAAAAAATTAAAAAATGAAATTATATACCAAGGCTCCTAACACTATAATACCTACCTTAGGTGGCTGTTATAGCGTAGTGGTTAACGTACACAACCACCAACAAGGCAGACTGTAGAGCCTACCTCTATAAACATGAGAGTCATCCAAATATTAAACTTTTTGTGAAGCTTGTCACTGACGAGTTTCGTAAAATTTCAGGTAATATATCCAACGATAATCTTTCGTTGGAACAAAGGAAAGCTTTACAGGACTTACAGAAGATGAAAAATGTTGTTATAAAACCGGCCGACAAAGGCGGAAACATTGTAATATGGCCAATCAATTTATACGAAAGAGAAGCATTCCGCCAATTGCGTTATACCGAATGTTATAACAGACTTACCTTCAGGCTATGTGCACACGTTCAGGATTTTTCATGTCTTTTTTTGCGATAAAAACGCATACATATGCATCCTATCATTTAGAATGCATTCTGCAATTTTTGTGCACATGAAAAAAACGTATCGCGGTAAAAAAAAAGCAGCATGTTCATTAATTTTGCGGATTTTTCGCGTTTTTCCCGCTATTTAATGCATTGGGAAAAAACGCAAAAAAAACGCATGCGGATTTCTGGCAGAAATGTCCGGTTTTTGTCAGGAAATTTCTGCAAGAAATCCTGAACGTGTGCACATACCCTCAATCCTACTTTGAATTTTCAGGAACAGCTTAGAAATATTTTGGATAAAGAATACCAGGATGGTATTATTTCTGGTTCAGTCAAGAATGGCCTTTTACCAGAATGTCTATATCTACTACCAAAAGTGCACAAAAGTATGACAACACCATCTGGTCGACCGATAGTGTCTGGAAATGGGAGCTTATGCGAGAATATTGGTAAGTATTTAGATCATTACTTGAAACCTATTGTAGAAACTCTGCCATCATATGTTCGGGACACAAGTGATGTATTGAACAAGATTGAAAACATCTTATTAGATGACGATATGTGGCTGGTAGCATTAGATATAGAATCTTTATATACCTCAATCAGACATTCTGATGGTATTGAGGCTGTGAGGATTTTTTTGTCCATGACTAATTTGGATTCAGAGTTGACTTCTTTTCTACTCATTCTTTTCGATTTTGCCTTGAAGCATAACTATTTTTTGTTTAAGGATGTTCCATACCTGCAACTCCAGGGGACCGCTATGGGGGGCGGCTTTTGCCCCCTCTTATGCCAAAGTCTTCCTGGGGTTGTGGGAGAGAATCATTTTTTTTCACAAATCCAGTGGCCCAAATTGAGAAGGTTTTGTTTTGGATTCAGTATATCGACTATATACTATTGGTTTGGCAAGGTACTGAGGACAATTTGTTGGAATTCATACAAACACTCAATAATAATGAATTCAATATCAAAATTACGCATAAGATGAGTCAAGAGTTCAATTGATTTTTTGGATACTCTCATTTCAAAAGGAGAAGATGGATTGATTACTACTCGAGTATTTAGGAAAACGACGGCTGTGAATTCTGTATTGCACGCCTGTTCTTCACACCCATCCCCCCTTATTGAGAACATACCAACAGGACAATTTTTGAGAACTCGTAGAATTTTTTCTAACGATGACACTTTCCATACACAGGTGCAAGAGCTATCTTTAAGATTTAAAGAAAGGGGATATTCTAACAGATGCATTAAAAGAGGATTAAAGAGAGCTACTAATTCCAATAGGAGTGATCTCCTTCAATCAAAAAAGAAGAAAGCATCAACAGAATCTAAAGTGAGATTCATATCCACTTATAACAACAGATGGCGACAACTTAAAGATGTTTTACAGAGGTATTGGCCGATACTGAAAAATGACCGTACTCTTGCAAATTCAATTATGGAAGTTCCATCAGTCACCTATAGGAGATCCCCTAACTTGAGAGATCTCCTAGTTCATAGTAATTATAGTGGACCAAAGATTGAAACATCATTTGGTTCAAGGGCCCCAAATGGGGGTTCTTCCCTTGCCAAAATTGTATTGCCTGTCCGAATATGCTGCGTGCAGTTGATTTCACATCTAGTGATGGTCAGAAGGAGTATGTAATTACACAACACATTACATGCAACACAATTGGCGTCATATAATTATGCTATGTGCCCCTGCAAACTTGTGTATATAGGCCTCACATCAAGACAAATAAAGGTGAGGGTGCGCGAACATGTTCGAGATATAAAAAAAGCTGCTGATATTACCGATGTTTCTACATTGAAACCGATACCTAAACATTTTAAGAATGTCCAAAAAAGAAGAGAATGTCCAGCTTCACCGAATCCGTAAAAAAAGTTTTATTCACAAACTTTAAGCATAGAGGATACAGACTTCAGCACGAACCACATGGGTAAGAATCTCAACGCGTTTCTGGAGACTAAGCTCCCTTAATCATGATTACGGATTCGGTGAAGCTGGACATTCTCTTCTTTTTTGGACTTTATACGCCTGGACACAGCGGGTCCGTGCTCCCGAGGTTTGGTTTATGCATCACGGGTGAGCTGGTTTATATTCCTTCTTTCTAAATTTTAAGAATGTGCAAAATTGTGATGCGAGCCTTCTCAAAGTTATCGGTATTGATCGGGTCCATATTGACAGTCGGGGAGGTAACTAGAAGAAGAACTTGGCCCAAATTGAGACAAGATGGATTTTTAAGTTGGATACTATAAAACCCAAAAGTTTAAATGAGGTTATTAGTTTTGCTCCCTTTCTTTAATTTCTTTTTTCTTTGTAGGTGTATCATTTGTTTTATCAAGATTTTAACACTGTTTTGAATTTTTCAGATTCGAGCTCTTGTGGGATCGTGGCTTTCGTGATTATTTACTTGCTCTGGGAGACCCTGATATTAATTTGTGTTAAGTACTGATGCATATAATGCTATAATGTATTTTACTATTCAATAATGTTTATATAATATTTATTTTTTATTGATTCATTGATATTCTTTGCACTTGGCACTTTACTGAATCTGTATGTCATTCACTATTTGTGATATGCAAAATAATAGTATGTAATATATACCGTATTTATCGCACTTTTTTCATTTTATTACTTATTTATATTATTTTTTTATTTATTGATTTATATAATTTTTTCAATTTAGTATTCTCTTTATTCATTTTTTGTCCATCACGTTAATATGCTCTACATATTCACTGTATCGCTCTACATTTGTTTTTCTTTTTTTTTTTTATATATTCACTTGTATAGTATTTCATTTGTGTATCAGTGTTTACCTGTGAATGTCTGTGGCGTTTATCCCACATACACTATCACCTGGTATGCTGTGCGCTCCCTGTGGTGACGCTTTGCTGGATCTCCCTGGCGATGCGTCCTCCCTGGCTTCTTGCCCCCCCGCCTCCACTGTGACGCGTCTGGTGTGGGCGGCGACGCGTGATGTCAGACACCGCAGCCTGGATTTCCGGCTTTGTGCTTCAACCATCGAGAGTGCCGCTTTATGCTGTCATTGGTGGTTTGACACTTAAATAGCCCGACCTTTCTCCGTGACACATAATATTCCCCCTATTGAAGAAGCTATACCCGAAACGTGCATCGGGGTTCCGGACTGCTGTGTGTGATTATCCAACCAGGTGTGTGTGTGTGCACTTGCACCTTATATTACTTATTATGCCTATCATTTTGTGTTAGGTCTTACAGTCTGACCTTTTAAGCACAGCACTTGCACCTTATTTATCCATCCATGTATTTGTATATTGGTCTAACATTCAATGGTTAATTGGCGCAACACTAGTATCCTGTACAGTTTTCTATAAGATTCATTTTTTATGGTGGATAAATGTAGAACAGGAACAGGAAGAGCCAAGGCAAGACAAGCTGATGCGTGGGATGTACCATCGACAGATAATGGAGGGGGCTGACATGGAGAAATCCTACCAAAGGCTCTGAGACAGCACAGAGGCACTAATCACATCGGCACAAGAGTAAGCACTAAGTACCAGATCCATAGAAACAGGAATATATCACGCAAGACAAGACCCAAGGTGCAGACTATGCAAAGAAACCTCAGAAACCGTCCAACACATAGTGGCAGGATGCAAAATGCAATGTATACGGAACGCCATAACCAAATAGCAGGAATTGTATACAGGAACATCTGCACAGCATATGGGCTAAGTCCCCCTAAGTCCAAGTGGCAGACCCCAGAGAAAGTGGTGGAGAATGAAAGGGCTAAATTTCTGTGGGACTTCAACACCTAGATAGATAAGCAGGTGTTGGCTAACCAACCAGACATTGTGATAGTAGACAAGGATCAGAAGATAATACAAAATCTCAGGAACAGAAGACATTTTATAAAAAGTGGCTCTAGACCTGAGTACCCAAACCACCAGTTGCATTAGCCATGGATAAACTCTCACCAATTTCTAAACATGCAAAGAATGGAGTAATGAATCAGCCAAAGAATAAAAGGAATCAATTCAATTTATTATTATCAATAAATATAAGATGACACTTACAAAAATAGTAATAACATCAATATCAAGACAGCGTTTTAACCAGAGACATAGATGCAACAAGAGTGCAACACCAACAGTATAGCAGCTGGGTTCAAGTAAATTATTAACAGTGCAATAGTAAAGTCCATAAGGCCCAAGTAGTCATATCAGCAGAGACATAGTAGATCCCCCAAGTGAGGTATTTATATATATACTCTCTATCCCTAAGTGAGATGCCACCAGGTCATAACTCCATGATGCTCTTACCCATAACTGCCTGCGGTTTTCACTTTAAAATTCCCCAAATAACAAACAGCATGTACCCCCCTCCCCGCGTCCCGCACCGACTCCCCGTCGCTACTTCGGTCTCAGTCTTTTGGCTGCAGTGGCAACTTCAAAGGCGACAGTGTGCATCACTGCTGTGGTCAATCACTGAGCTCAGCAGTTCGTGCTGCTAAACAAAGTGATTGGCTGCAGCGGGGTGATGGAAGCTATTGATGTAACGTCGCCATTGTTGGCAAAACACTGAGACACAAGCAGCAGCGGTGACCCGATGCTTTAACCGTGGAAGGTGAATTTCTACTCCGTTTGATATGTTCGAGCATGTTGGGTTCTTTTTCTGGAAACTGGAGAACCTCTAGTTCTCTAATTTTAAGTTTGCCCTACAGAGCATCTCTGAGGTGGAGAGAGAGGCAGAGACAGCGCTTTGTGTGTGTGCCAGAGGCTTTTAGTCATGCTGGAGTGGCTTCATTGACTGACAGTACATGGTGAGGGGCAGCTCTAAGCACGCCCTGTCACTTTGATCGAAGGTGTGCTCATCAGTGCTTAGCGAGAGGTCAACGTGCCAGGGAATGCTTATAGCTGCTGCTCACAATGGGCAATGACTGTATCCTCACCAGCACGCTTCTATGACTGAAAGCCAGAGGCTACTGGGACCAATAAGGTTCATTTTTTCCCAGTAGCTGCACTTTCAGTAATGTAGCTGGACAGCATTGTAACGCTATTAAAAGGGGTTACCCAAGACATTTTTACTTCGGGTCTAAAACCCAACAGCCAGGAAGTTGCTAACAGAGGCAACTACCTGCCTGTTCAACCCAGCACAGAACAGTCACCGACTACTCCTGCCAGCTGCATCACATCAACAGAGTAGCTATTCTTCTGGGCTACTCTGTCGATGGGCGTGACTGTCGGCACCATACTCATGGACAGCCAGACTCCCCAGTTAGGCAGTGGGGAGCTGGATGTCAATTATTATGATGTCTGCAGTAACATCCCAAAGACAGAGCAGAGCGGATGAGTAGCTGTTGCTCTGTTGATGTTACATCACCAAAAGCTGCTGAACTGACCGCAGGTCTGTGATCGCTTAGTGCTGGCGGAGATTGGCGTTGGCACAACAAGCAGGTAGTTAGCAACTACTTGGCTGTTAGATCTTCAACCCATAGTCAAAAAAATGTAATAACCCCTTGAACCTGCAGATTCACCCTATATCTGCAGGTTAGTAGCATTTCGGGACACAACAGGTTCCCTTTGAGGTCATTTGGTATTATATTGGTATTATACCATAAGACCTTCATGCAGAACGTAACCATAAAGTGTCCAGGTTACCTTCCAGTTTTGTGATGCAGTTTCCATCTAGACATAACTCTTCTATCTTCACACAATTTTCCAGACCTTCAATTCTTGTTAGATAATTGTTACTGAAAGATGCCCAACAAAGGTTTTCCAGCTTGTCTAAATTTGTGATTCGAAAGAGATTCTGCCCATCAAAATTCACTGATGTAATCTGGAGGGAAAATGCAGAATTTACTGAATTGAAAGCAAAATTATGTATTTCAAAATGATTTTACAGGGTTAAAAAGCAACAAATCCTGATTGCTGTTGGAAGGGTTATAAATGTGCCCTTCCTAATATCTGCAGAGATGAACACTATGGTTATCACATAAGATTCATCTTACTTCCAGCCATTTTTGGTACGGCTGGATGAAATGCAACCTGACAAGCAAGCTCTTAACCTTTCGTTATGGGAACATTACATGATTGCACATGATCAGTCATATTGCAGCTTGGTGAAACTTTTACCTTGGGGAGCTGTGTTTTCAGACTGCAGATTATGTCATGTCATGTTGCGGAGATATTTAAGTGGAAAAAAATATATATATATTTTCTGTTGTAAGGAATCCAATTTATGTTTCAGTACAGAGCAACGGAAAAATTAATAGATGTTATTTAGTAAGGAAATTGTACATTCTTTATAACCGGCAGAATGGTTCCTAACAAATAAGTTTCAGTATTACGTTTTCGAATTCACATCAATTCCATATAAAAGTTGTTGCGATTTTTTTCAAAGGTTTAAAAGGTCAATGTGGCTTTATTAAACATCTCCATTTGAGTGTATTAAATAACAGTGTATTAAATAACAAAGTTGTACACTATGGGCCCAATTCATCAAAGCTTTCACAACAGAATTCTGGGGTAAAATCTTTGAATAGTTGCAAATTTTAGGCGTAACTCAAAGAGTTGCAGCAAAATTCTACAACTTCTGTAGTTTTCACTCTAGTTTCTCCCAGCTACGACAAAATAGTCAGCGTGGGGGTAGGAAGGGACCATGGAAGGCCGGGATGCCACAGCTCGTCGAATTCATGACTAGCTGTGGCATTCGCTAAGCCACAAATCTCAGGTGTCTAGTGTAGCGTGCGGAGGTGCATGCCACTTGTCAGATGCTACAGACTCACGAAGAGGAAAGTCTGACTCCAGCATGGCCCATCATTAAGACCAGTGTGAACAACGCCGATATTGATGAATAAAGCCCTTTATTTAGAGAAAATGTTGTTTTACCCCTGTAAAAATGCCCTAAAGTGCCAGCCACTAGGTGTTCTACGATCTGTAATTTTCTGTCCACTGCCTGCTGTTATGCCAAATCCATCTCAGGTCACTGAGAAGCAGAGAGGATCACATGAAGAGGGTGCAGGACTTGATCTGCTCTGTATACAGAAGTTCATAGCTCGATGAAGAAGAGTCCATTAATTAGTCCAGTGATTTTGCTTTTATGAACAGTCCTTACCCTCTCTCTTCTGCACGAGCTACAACCTTTATGCCCCCCATAGTAATTAGTGAAATCCCATCAGTCTCTGAAAACCAGGTCTGCTGCACCATCATAATCAACTTTTCACAAGTTCGGCTGAGAGAAGGGGGCTCGGTCGCACTGCAGATTTCACTGCATTTTTAAGTTTTTTTTAAAGCTGGTATTCTTCTTTTCAAGCACATTGTACTAGCACACCTGAGTTCTACATTACTGCAGTGAGCACAAGTTTCTTGCATCATTTTTTTTCCTAAAGCTCATGATGACACTTTTCTGAGGCTTTTTGTTTTATAGGAGATATAATAACAACACCCCCACACACACCAAAATCTCGCACTTCAATGTGAGCTGCATGTATGTCACAGCACTAAAATAATTTGCATGAAGAATATAGTTTATTGGCAAGACCAACCGTTACATGTGTTACATGTAACAAAAGTTACCTACTGTATGATTCTCCATCTCCTCCAAAAATTCACTGACTCCATTATGTATACTTTCCATGTATTCTATGTACAGTGGGTACGGAAAGTAATCAGACCCCTTAAAATTTTTCACTCTTTGTTTCATTGCAGCCATTTGGTAAATTCAAAAAAGTTAATTTTTTTCCCATTAACCCCTTCAACCCCAAGGGTGGTTTGCACGTTAATGACCGGGCCAATTTTTACAATTCTGACCACTGTCCCTTTATGAGGTTATAACTCTGGAACGCTTCAATGGATCTTGGCGATTCTGACACTGTTTTCTCGTGACATATTGTACTTCATGATAGTGGTAAAATTTCTTCGATATAACTTGTGTTTATTTGTGAAAAAATGGAAATTTGGCGAAAATTTAGAAAATTTCACAATTTTCCAACTATGAATTTTTATGCCCTTAAATCACAGAGATATGTCACACAAAATACTTAATAGGTAACATTTCCCACATGTCTACTTTACATCAGCACAATTTAGGAACCACATTTTTTTTTTGTTAGGGAGTTATAAGGGTTAAAATTTGACCAGTAATTTCTCATTTTTACAACAACATTTTTTTTTTAGGGACCACATCTCATTTGAAGTTATTTTGAGGGGTCTATATGACAGAAAATACCCAAGTGTGACACCATTCTAAAAACTGCACCCCTCAAGGTGC
Organism: Ranitomeya variabilis; assembly: GCF_051348905.1. NCBI lineage: Eukaryota > Metazoa > Chordata > Amphibia > Anura > Dendrobatidae > Ranitomeya > Ranitomeya variabilis. The sequence continues at coordinate 680,551,083 of NC_135232.1, read as the reverse complement.
TCAAAACCACATTCAAGAAATTTATTAACCCTTCAGGTGTTTCACAGGAATTTTTGGAATGTTTAAATAAAAATTAACATTTACATTTTTTTTTTTACACAAAATTTATTTCAGCTCCAATTTGTTTTATTTTACCAAGGGTAACAGGAGAAAATGGACCCCAAAAGTTGTTGTACAATTTGTGCTGAGTACGCTGATACCCCATATGTGGGGGTAAACCACTGTTTGGGCGCACCGCAGAGCTCGGAAGGGAAGGAGCGCCATTTGACTTTTCAATGCAAAATTGACTGGAATTGAGATGGAACGCCATGTTATGCTTGGAGAGCCCCTGATGTGCCTAAACATTGAAACCCCCCACAAGTGACACCATTTTGGAAAGTAGACCCCCTAAGGAACTCATCTAGATGTGTGGTGAGCACTTTGACCCACCAAGTGCTTCACAGAAGTTTATAATGCAGAGCCGTAAAAATAAAAAATCATATTTTTTCACAAAAATTATATTTTCGCCCCTAATTTTTTATTTTCCCAAGGGTAAGAGAAGAAATTGGACCACAAAAGTTGTTGTGCAATTTGTCCTGAGTACGCCGATACCCCATATGTGGGGGTAAACCACTGTTTGGGCGCATAGCAGAGCTCGGAAGGGAAGGAGCGCCATTTGACTTTTCAATTCAAAATTGACTGGAATTAAGATGGGACGCCATGTTGCGTTTGGAGAGCCCTTGATGTTGCCTAAACATTGAAACCCCCCACAAGTGACACCATTTTGGAAAGTAGACCCCTTAAGGAACTTATATAGATGTGTGGTGAGCACTTTGACCCAACAAGTGCTTCACAGAAGTTTATAATGCAGAGCCGTAAAAATAAAAAATCATATTTTTTCACAAAAATTATCTTTTTGCCTCCATTTTTTAATTTTCCCAAGGGTAAGAGAAGAAATTAGACCACAAAAGTTGTTGTGCAATTTGTCCTGAATACGACGATACCCCATATGTGGGGGTAAACGACTGTTTGGGCACATGGCAGAGCTCGGAAGGGAAGGAGCGCCATTTGACTTTTCAATGCAAAATTGACTGGAATTAAGATGGGACGCCATGTTGCGTTTGGAGAGCCCCTGATGTGCCTAAACATTAAACCCCCCCACAAGTGACACCATTTTGGAAAGTAGACCCCCTAAGGAACTTATCTAGATGTGTTTTGAGAGCTTTGATCCCCCAAGTGTTTCACTACAGTTTATAATGCAGAGCCGTAAAAATAAAAATTCCTTTTTTTTTTCGCAAAAATGATATTTTAGCCCCCCGTTTTGTATTTTCACAGGGGTAACAGGATAAATTGGACCCCAAAAGTTGTTGTCCAATTTGTCCTGAGTACGCTGATACCCCATATGTGGGGGGGAACCACTGTTTAGCCGCATGGCAGAGCTCGGAAGGGAAGGAGCGCCATTTGGAATGCAGACTTAGATGGATTGGTTTGCAGTCGTCACATTGCATTTGCAGAGCCCCTGATGTACCCAAACAGTAGAAACCCCCCACAAGTGACCCCATATTGGAAACTAGACCTCCCAAGGAACTTATCTAGATGTGTTGTGAGAACTTTGAACCCCCAAGTGTTTCACTACAGTTTATAACGCAGAGCCGTGAAAATAAAAAACATTTTTTTCCACAAAAATTATTTTTCAGCCCCCAGTTTTGTATTTTCCCAAGGGTAACAGGATAACTTGGACCCCAAAAGTTGTTGTCCAATTTGTCCTGAGTACGCTGATACTCCATATGTGGGGGGGAACCACTGTTTTGGCGCATGGCAGAGCTCGGAAGGGAAGGAGCGCCATTTGGAACGCAGACTTAGATGGATTGGTCTGCAGGCTTCACGTTGCATTTGCAGAGCCCCTGATGTACTCAAACAGTAGAAACCCCCAAAAGTGACCCCATATTGGAAACTAGACCTCCCAAGGAACTTATGTGTTGTGAGAACTTTGAACCCCCAAGTGTTTCACTAAAGTTTACAACGCAGAGCCGTGAAAATAAAAAATCTTTTTTTTTTCCCACAAAAATGATTTTTAGCCCCCCAAATTTATATTTTCCCAAGGGTAGCAAGAGAACTTGGACCCCAAAAGTTGTTGTCCAATTTGTCCCGAGTACGCTGATGCCCCATATGTTGGGGTAAACCCCTGTTTGGGCGCATGGGAAAGCTCGGAAGGGAAGGAGCACTGTTTTACTTTTTCAATGCAGAATTGGCTGGAATTGAGATCGGACGCCATGTCGCGTTTGGAGCGCCCCTGATGTGCCTAAACAGTGGAAACACCCCAATTCTAACTGAAACCCTAATCCAAACACACCCCTAACCCTAATCCCAACGGTAACCCTAACCACTCCCCTAACTCTAATCCCAACCCTAATCCCAACCGTAAATGTAATCCAAACCCTAACCCTAACTTTAGCCCCAGCCCTAACCCTATCTTTAGCCCCAACCCTAGCCCTAACCCTAGCCCTAACCCTAGTCCCAACCCTAACCCTAGCCCTAACCCTAGCCCTAACCCTAACCCTAACGGGAAAATGGAAATAAATACATTTTTTTAAATTTTATTATTTTTCCCTAGCTAAGGGGGTGATGAAGGGGGGTTTGATTTTCTTTTATAGCATTTTTTATTGCAGATTTTTATGATTGGCAGCCGTCACACACTAAAAGACGCTTTTTATAGCAAAAAAGTTTTTGCGTCTCCACATTTTGAGACCTATAATTTTTCCATATTTTGGTCCACAGAGTCATGTGAGGTCTTGATTTTTGCGGGACGAGTTGACGTTTTTAATGGTAACATTTTCGGACACGTGACAGTTTTTGATTGCTTTTTATTCCGATTTTTGTGAGGCAGAATGACAAAAAAACAGCTATTCATGAATTTCTTTTGGGGGAGGCGTTTATACCGTTCCACGTTTGGTAAAATTGATAAAGCAGTTTTATTCTTCGGTTCAGTACGATTACAGCGATACATCATTTATATCATTTTTTTTATGTTTTGGCGCTTTTATACGATAAAAACTATTTTATAGAATAAATAATTATTTTGGCATCGCTTTATTCTGAGGACTATAACTTTTTTATTTTTTCGCTGATGATGCTGTATGGCGGCTCGTTTTTTGCGGGACAAGATGACGTTTTCAGCGGTACCATGGTTATTTATATCCGTCTTTTTGATCGCGTGTTATTCCACTTTTTGTTCGGCGGTATGATAATAAAGCGTTGTTTTTTGCCTCGTTTTTTTTTTTTCCCCCCCTACGGTGCTCACTGAAGGGGTTAACTAGTGATATAGTTTTATAGGTCGGGTCGTTACGGACGCGGCGATACTAAATGTGTACTTTTATTGTTTGTTTTTTTTATTTAGATAAAGAAATGTATTTATGGGAATAATATATATACAGTGGGGCAAAAAAGTATTTAGTCAGTCAGCAATAGTGCAAGTTCCACCACTTAAAAAGATGAGAGGCGTCTGTAATTTACATCATAGGTAGACCTCAACTATGGGAGACAAACTGAGACAAAAAAATCCAGAAAATCACATTGTCTGTTTTTTTATCATTTTATTTGCATATTATGGTGGAAAATAAGTATTTGGTCAGAAACAAACAATCAAGATTTCTGGCTCTCACAGACCTGTAACTTCTTCTTTAAGAGTCTCCTCTTTCCTCCACTCATTACCTGTAGTAATGGCACCTGTTTAAACTTGTTATCAGTATAAAAAGACACCTGTGCACACCCTCAAACAGTCTGACTACAAACTCCACTATGGTGAAGACCAAAGAGCTGTCAAAGGACACCAGAAACAAAATTGTAGCCCTGCACCAGGCTGGGAAGACTGAATCTGCAATAGCCAACCAGCTTGGAGTGAAGAAATCAACAGTGGGAGCAATAATTAGAAAATGGAAGACATTCAAGACCACTGATAATCTCCCTCGATCTGGGGCTCCACGCAAAATCCCACCCCGTGGGGTCAGAATGATCACAAGAACGGTGAGTAAAAATCCCAGAACCACGCGGGGGGACCTAGTGAATGAACTGCAGAGAGCTGGGACCAATGTAACAAGGCCTACCATAAGTAACACACTACTCCACCATGGACTCAGATCCTGCAGTGCCAGACGTGTCCCACTGCTTAAGCCAGTACATGTCCGGGCCCGTCTGAAGTTTGCTAGAGAGCATTTGGATGATCCAGAGGAGTTTTGGGAGAATGTCCTATGGTCTGATGAAACCAAACTGGAACTGTTTGGTAGAAACACAACTTGTCGTGTTTGGAGGAAAAAGAATACTGAGTTGCATCCATCAAACACCATACCTACTGTAAAGCATGGTGGTGGAAACATCATGCTTTGGGGCTGTTTCTCTGCAAAGGGGCCAGGACGACTGATCCGGGTACATGAAAGAATGAATGGGGCCATGTATCGTGAGATTTTGAGTGCAAACCTCCTTCCATCAGCAAGGGCATTGAAGATGAAACGTGGCTGGGTCTTTCAACATGACAATGATCCAAAGCACACCGCCAGGGCAACGAAGGAGTGGATTCGTAAGAAGCATTTCAAGGTCCTGGAGTGGCCTAGCCAGTCTCCAGATCTCAACCCTATAGAAAACCTTTGGAGGGAGTTGAAAGTCCGTGTTGCCAAGGGAAAAGCCAAAAACATCACTGCTCTAGAGGAGATCTGCATGGAGGAATGGGCCAACATACCAACAACAGTGTGTGGCAACCTTGTGAAGACTTACAGAAAACGTTTGACCTCTGTCATTGCCAACAAAGGATATATTACAAAGTATTGAGATGAAATTTTGTTTCTGACCAAATACTTATTTTCCACCATAATATGCAAATAAAATGATAAAAAAACAGACAATGTGATTTTCTGGATTTTTTTGTCTCAGTTTGTCTCCCATAGTTGAGGTCTACCTATGATGTAAATTACAGACGCCTCTCATCTTTTTAAGTGGTGGAACTTGCACTATTGCTGACTGACTAAATACTTTTTTGCCCCACTGTATATTTTTTTTCTTTATTTAGGATTTTTATTTTTTATTTTTTTTTACACATGTGGAAATTTTTTTTTTAAACTTTGTTACTTTGTCCCAGGGGGGGACATCACAGATCGGTGATCTGACAGTTTGCACAGCACTCTGTCAGATCACCGATCTGACTTAGAGCACTGCAGGCTTACCAGCGCCTGCTCTGAGCAGGCACTCGGTAAGCCACCTCCCTCCCTGCAGGACCCGGATGCCGCGGCCATCTTGGATCCGGGACCTGCAGCGAGGAAGGAGGTAGGAGACCCTCGGAGCAACGCGATCACATCGCGTTGCTCCGGGGGTCTCAGGGAAGCCCGCAGGGAGCCCCCTCCCTGCACGATGCATCCCTGTACCGTCGGCACACCGCGATCATGTTTGATCGCGGTGTGCAGGGGGTTAATGTGCCGGGGGCGGTCCGTGACCGCTCCGGGCACATAGTGCCGTTTGTCAGCTGCAATAGTCAGCTGACACCCGGCCGCGATCGGCCGCGCTCCCCCCATGAGCGCCGCCGATCGCACTATCCCGTCGGTGGTCATACGGGCCCACCCCACCTCGACGGGATAGTACGTCCGATGTCAGAAAGGGGTTAATGTACACTCTGCACCCCATCTTGACTGGAAAAAAACAGAAATGTAGAAATTTTTGCATATTTATTAAAAAAGAAAAACTGAAATATCACATGGTCATAAGCATTCAGACCCTTTGCTCAGACACTCATATTTAAGTCACATGCTGTCCATTTCCTTGTGATCCTCCTTGAGATGTTCTACTCCTTTATTGGCGTCCAGTTGTGTTTAATGAAACTGATAGGACTTGATTTGTAAAGGCACACACCTGTCTATATAAGACCTCACAGCTCACAGTGCATGTCAGACCAAATGAGAATCATGAGGTCAAAGGAACTGGCCAAGGAGCTCAGAGACAGAATTGTGGCAAGGAACAGATCCGGCCGAGGTTACAAAAGAATTTCTGCAGTACTCAAGGATCCTAAGAGCACAGTGGCCTCCATAATCCTTAAATGGAAGAAGTTTGGGACCACCAGAAGTCTTCCTAGACCTGGCCGTCCAGCCAAACTGAGCAATCGTGGGAGAAGAACCTTGGTGAGAGAGGTAAAGAAGAACCCCAAGATCACTGTGGCTGAGCTCCAGAGATGCAGTTGGTGAGTTGGGAGAAAGTTCCACAAAGTCAACTATCACTGCAGCCCTCCACCAGTGTGGCCTTTATGGCAGAGTGGCCCAACGGAAGCCTCTCCTCAGTGCAAGAGATATGAAAGCCCACATAGAGTATGCTAAAAAACACATGAAGGACTCTCAGACCATGAGAAATAAGATTTTCTGGTTTGATGAGATGAAGATATATCTAGTTGGTGATGATTCTAAGCGGTATGTGTGGAGTGAGCCAGGCACTGCTCATCACCTGCCCAATACAATCCCAACAGTGAAACATGGTGATGGCAGCATCATGCTATGGGGGTGTTTTTCAGCTGCAGGGACAGGACAACTGGTTGCCATTGAAGGAAACATGAATGCGGCCAAGTACAGAGATATCCTGGATGAAAATCTCTTCCAGAGTGCTCTGGACCTCAGACTTGGCCGAAGGTTCACCTTCCAACAAGATAATGACCCTAAGCACACAGCTAAAATAACAAAGGAGTGGCTTCAGAACAACTCTGTGACCATTCATGACTGGCCCAGCCAGAGCCCTAACCTGAACCCAATTGAGCATCTCTGGAAAGACCTGAATATGGCTGTCCACCAACGTTCATCATCCAACCTGACGGAACTGGAGAGGATCTGGAAGGAGGAATGGCAGAGGATCCCCAAATCCAGGTGTGAAAAACTTGTTGCATCATTCCCAAGAAGACTCATGGCTGTACTAGCTCAAAAGGGTGCTTCTACTCAATACTGAGCAAAGGGTCTGAAGACTTATGACCATGTGACATATCAGGGTTTTTTTTTTATAAATTTGCAAAAATTTCTAAATTTCTGTTTTGTTTTTTTTTTTCAGTCAAGATTTGGTGCAGAGTGTACATTAATGAGAAAAAATGAACTTTTTTTAATTTACCAAATGGCTGCAATGAAACAAAGAGTTTAAAATTTAAAGGGGTCTGAATACTTTCCATACCTACTGTATATAAGAGGAGGATTCCCACCTCATCTTATATGGAAAATCGCCAGGAAATGTCATTAATGTATGAAAGCTGTGAATCCCACTTCTAGGAATAACTTGTTTGGCTATTTTCTTTAACTCCCATATATGTCAATGAGGAGAGCTGCACATGTATGGCCAACATCCCAGTTCATGGGTGACCTGCAATAGACCAACATTTCTGGCAAAATCCTGTAAATAAACAACAAATGTTGGTGATGGGAATAGCCGTTTTAGTGTATCCCACTTGGCATATACTGGTATGCACATAACATTTTTGCTAGGACCCTTTAGCACGTACAGTATATAAGCAATATTGCAGCACTGTTGCCAAGGTTTTCCGTAAATATTTCTTTTGCATCTCCAAATCGGAAGCCCATACAGTATCATGCCTGCATGGTAATGTTTTTCTTACCATATGATACCAGCTGTTATTAATTTCAGCATATGGATCCAGGCAGTTCTTGCTAATTTGAGCAATGATCTGAGCAGAAGGTAGTAGACTAAGGCAACGTGGTCTAACGTGATCTGTTCTTGCGCTCATCTGTATTGATGCCTGCAAAACAGCATAAATGGTTTGTTATCACTTATTGCATTACTAAACTGCTTAGTAAAATGAATATTAATTAAATAATAATAATAATAAGGTAAGCTTTCGAGTGTGAGCTTTTCCACTCTGCGTCTATGCAGGTTACATTGCAGGGACTTCCATAATATTACAAGTCAGAAAGGAGTAACATGGTCACATACCGACCTCAGACTTTTATACCAACCATAAAACTCATAGGTGAGTTGGGAGTATTCATTATACATCTTGACTGCTGCAGAACCTCTTTTTGAAGTGGGAGCAGAAACTGAAAAACGCTGTATAATTACTTCAAAATTGGTCTCAGCAGTACCTGAGGTATGTATTACCCACTCTTCCTCTCTGCAGGTGCTCCGGGCTTCGTGTTTTGGCTGCAAAGGTGACCTAACAACTAAAGCACACATCACCGCTGCAGCCAATCACTGAGGGGCTGCAGCTGTCGATATGTATAAAAGCATTTGAGGATTACTTTCACTAAAATGAAAAACCTCTGTAATGTCCTATGGGAAAAAATATGCAATTTAGCTCTAGTCCAAAAGGTAACTACCTATTGATGGCACACGAGTGACAGTTTCCCCTCTATTGGGCACCTTATTGGGGACACAGAAACCATGGGTACTGACTGCTGACATGAATATAGCACTGAATTTGGCTCCTGCTCTGCAGGAATGAGGCCCAATTCTACCTACTGTCCATTCTTTTCCAGTAGAGCCTACCTCATATTAAGACCTTACTCCATGTTGTCAAACACTCTGTACAGACACCCTGAATCCTCATTGGATCTCAACCTGGTGCTGGAGATTCCGTAGTGTACGTTGTACACATATAATCCCTTTAAAACTTAGCTTTTAATACCTAATAAATATAAAACCCTGACCCAAAGCAAACCTTGGTTTGTTATAATGTGCAATAAACACCACATAAATGATCACCTATTAAAATACTGTACTACAACCTACTGTTCTCGCCTGCCTTGCTGTGGAGGTTGGCACCCTAAGAAGCGATTTTTGTTTTGGGTCAGGGTTTTATATTTATTAGGTATTAAAAGCTAAGTTTTAAAGGGATTATATGTGTACAACGGTTTTTTGATTAGTCCCTATTCATTTTCTAATTTCTTGATTCCGTAGTGTACCCCTTTCAGGTCTCTCTGCAGCTGATCTCTTGGATGCTGGCCTTCCTCATAGCGGACACATCAATCAGAAAGGTCTCAAATGTTTGTGACCACTTTCTTACCACTCACCCTAACCCATTCTCCACATGGCCATGACTCTTCTTCTTCCTTTCGCCTCAAAGAGGAGATAATTCTACCTTTATTTTATTATTCCTCAGCTCATCCTAGAGAGAAATCGCTTCACAAGTTGGACGACACTACAGCTGCTTATCTCTTCATGTCCACCACTGTTCCCTTCAGGAGATCGGATGCCTTATTTGTCATTTCAAATGGTTTGCACAGGGTCCTATCTGTCTCCAAGGCAACTATATCTCACTGGATATATATATTATGCTTTGCTTATATAGCGCCATCATATTTCCTGCAGCGCTTTACAGACATAATCACTGTTGTCCCCATTGGGGCTCACAATCTAGATTCCCTATCTGTATGTCTATGGAGTGTCGGAGGAAACCGTAGAACCAAGAGAAAACCCACATAAAAATGGGAAGAACATGCAAACTCCTTGCAGATGTTGTCCTTGGTGGGATTGGAACCCAGGACCCCAGCGCTGCAGAGCTACAGTGCTGACCACTGAGCCACCATGCTGCCCATATTAAATATGCCCATAGAAGCCTTTTGGGTGAGAGTCAAAACTCCTGAATTTACTTCATTAGGCGTCAGAACTAAAAGAGGACAAGGCCAATATATGTTTGGTCTTCTATTCAGATGTTGTCCACGTTCTTCAGAGTGCATACCGTATCATCTGGGGTTGCGAGTCTGGGCAGAAAAGTGTTGCAGATGCAGTTTCTAAGTGATTGGCTGGGGGGAGAGGAATAGGCCAGAGGCAAGGCCTCAGACAAAGGAACCAATTTAGGATGACTCATGGTTCCTGTGAAGTTGCCAAGAATAGATGATTTTTAGTAACTAATGAAAATAATTTTCTGGTATCCTTAATTGGGGGACACAGCTTCTTCCCTCGTTGCCTTGACGGGCGAGTGTGTTCTTCTAGGGTTTTCTTTAATTCTCCTTTTTCCTTAGTCTTGTGTCTAAGGCTTCTTCTACTGCTTTTACACTATTTGGTGTTAGCTTGGTGCCAGTAAATGGATGTAGTCTGCGAAGGAAGAGATGATTTTTGTGCAATCTTAGTGTCAGTCTTCTGGTAACAGCAATGCCCATGGATTCGGTATCTCCCAATGAAGACTGGTGGCAGCAACACCTATGGTTCCAGTGTTCTCCCATGAAGACTGGTGGAATCAACAACCATGGTTCCTGTATCCCACAATGAAGACAGGTGGCATCAACAACCATGGTTCCTGTGTCCCCCAGTGAATACTGGTGGCATCAACAACCATGGTTCCTGTGTCCCCCAAAGAAGACTGCTGGCAGCAACTCCCATGGTTCCCATGTCCCCCAAAGAAGACTGGTGGCAGCAACACCTATGGTTCCCGTGACCCAAATGAAGACCATGAAACAGATTTTACAGTAGGTATTAAAAATCCTCTTTTTGTGGATAAGAGTAAATTGGCATCATCCTAGGCTGAAATTTTGCACAGCCCTTAGTAAGATTTACTCTTTTCCTTGTATAAGCAAGACATACTGTAAATGAAGCAGAATAAAGTTTATTCTATAAGATAAAGGATGTGACCTGTGTAATTTGGTCTCCAGAAGAAAATTTAGATGATTCAGAAAACTCTTCTTTGGTGATGAGAACTCCATCTAAATGAGTCAGAGACTTCAATCTTCCAATCGCTGCCAGACGAACTAAAGCCGGCTGGGAAAAGGACAATCATGTCAGCTAATGGCTTCTATCATATGTAACTTTTTATTGTACTTTATGATGGTCTCGCAGTTAAGTGAACATAATGAGAATGTTTATTATAACACAGAAGCAATATCACAATGTGCTGCCTCTCGGGGGCTTTAAGAAACTAGGTCATGTATTCAAGACGCTTCATTCAAAACTCCTGAAAGGGGTCACTGCAATTGTTACTCTCCGCTAAATGATGACATCCTTATTAAAGTCAAAAGAAAGATTTTCATTTTTTTTAAGTTCAATCTTTGGATTTTATACAATACGGATGGCGGAAGAGCTCATAATGATGACTGTAACAAAAAAAAATAAAAAATGACCCAAGGCCATTAGACTTCAAAAATACGCAACATTTGTGTAACGGCTGTAGTGGAGGTGAAACCGAGTAATTGCGTTTTCGGGGTTTGATGACCAATACGGTCTTCCTTATTGAACAGGTATAACAATAACATAAAAAAAGTGATCCATCAGCTAGGACGTAAAGATAAAGCAATTATAATCTGCTGTGATTGCTGTAAGATTACGGCATTGGCTGTAATGGGGGATTGTTAGAGCGTCTACTGCAAGGAGGCGTAATTACTAGTAGACTTTAGTATAAGGGTGATGCAGTAATGTCTGCATGTATGTAAGGAATTAAATAATGTGTGTATGGATAACACATTAGTCTCCACAATATTTAAAGGCCTTATATCTTCAGAGACAGCTGCAAGAAAAAAAGGTTTAGCAGGCCATGCATTTAGCCTCGGGGAAAAAATTTTACTCTGGCAGCCATTGATAAAATTGTCTATCCTTATAATACAAAGACGGATTGGGTGTGCCTTTTATGGAAGGGGCCCCTGAGGCTACGTCCCACGATGAGTTATTTGGGCAGCTTTTGATGTTGCAGATTTTCTGCATCATTTCTGCACCTATTAACTAAATTAGGTTAGTTATTTTTTTTACGTCATTTTTTTCAATAAAGCTGCTTAGTTTTTTATGCATCCTGCTATTTGGCATTGCCACCATTTTATTGATACAGTCATGTGCAGATTAGATGGGTGTTTAGTGCATTTCTGCAGCGGACACACGTAGATGACTATTTTACCTGCATCTATTTTTCCATGGGGAATGACTGCACAAAAAACGCCGCGCACCCACAAGAGAAACTAACATTTTTGCAGATGCACTGCATGTTAGTTTATACTTCATAAAAAAAAAACAGATTGGGCATAAGATTTCTATAAACCCCATCCACTTTGGTGGAACTGTAAGACACTGTGTTTTTTGCAGAGCTTAATTTTTGATCGGACAGTATAGTGGTCCATGAAACTCAAAAGAGCTGCTCAGATGAACGTGTTTTTTTTCTGTCTGACCGAGAGTTCTACTTTAATTAGATTTTAATAGGTTGAGAAAAAATAAGTGTCACTTTGTAAGTGCTCATTCAGACATCCATGCAAATCGATGCAATACACGGACTGGCCGTGGCTCTCCCAAACGGGAGTCAAAGCTTTATGTATTTCTATAAGGCTATCACGCTAGGGTGAGGAGATCCGCGGCCTGTCCGTGCTCAGACTGACTTGCACGACGTCAGGCATGAGCCTTTAAAAAGTATATATTGCGCTTTCTGCAGCAGCAACGAATGCTGGGAAATTTAAAAAAAGGATGTGTTAAGCTATAGATTCACGAAGTTACTGTAGATTATTTATACACACCATTTTACAGCCTTTATATAAAGGAAAATCTGCTATGGCACAAAAAAAGTATTTATTGCATTGGCAACAAACTTACATTGGTGCTTTTTTGTCCTATTTTAGGACAAATACGGAAAAAACAGATAACCTGTCTGCTGCCAGATTGTCACTCTGCTTTCCTAAGGTCCCAGATCCAATCCTTTGCTAATAAAAGGCAGTAAATGGTGGTATTTACAGAGCCATACTGCTTCTGCTACGTGTACTGACCTTCCGCCAAGGGTTGTGGGCGACATTCAGTGTGAGTAGGTGAGCTGCATGTCTGCGTAAAACATTTATTTCATCCATCGCCTTTGTTAATAAGTTCCAGCTCAAGTCTAAGTGCTTCAGTTTCCCCATGCCTTTAAATCCTTCCAGATTTATCACACGGTTATGGCTGGCATCCAGGTATTCCAAATTGGGCTGGTAACAGAATAATGTTTTCTTTAGAAACACACAAACGTAACTACAGCTACATTTAGGAGAAGAGAGTGCCTGCACCTTGCCAAAAACCTCTGACACAGGCAACATTACCTGTATTTAAAAAATAATAATAATAATAATCTTACCAAGCACGAGACGTCTTCCAGACTGGTGAACTCATTGAAACTTATTATTAGTTTCCGAAGTCCATGAACTTTGGAAATTTCCTTTAGTTTACTTAAACTGTTGCCGTGTAAGTTTAGGATCTGTGTGTAGGAAAATTGCAATGATGAATTCTGAATATTATTTCTTCGCATGATTATAAACAATTCATGGTCACAACTTATCATTTTCTGCTTTTTAGACTACTAAAAGATAATACATTGTTATATATGTTTTGAAAGCATTAACTTTTAGTATGTGGGGAAAAAAGAGCTTCAAGGGAAGGCCCAACTTCGCAGCTATTTTTAAGTGCTTCTATGCATTGTAAAAAAAAAAATAGCCATCTTTGTATGGCGCCTATGCTGATCCATGTGTCTCTATGGTAACAGACTGCAAACAACCATGTGTAGTCTGATTTTGCAGACACACTGCATTTTTTATTGAAGATTTTCAATTTTTACAAAATAATAAACATAGGTGTATATGGTAATGGATAAAAGCAGTCTTGTACAAAGATCGTGCCACATCTGTAGCAAGAACATAAAAGAAATGTATAATATATGTGATGCAAACATTTGGGCATACTACATGGTTAGTACCTAGTAGCACTTCCTTTTGAAAGTTTCACAGCTTGTAAACACTTTTTGTATCAAGACAAGAGTCTTTCAATTCTTGTTTGTTTTCATCTATTGTTCCTTGGAAAATTCCTCCAGTTCTGATTCCTAGGTCACCTTGAATGCATTGCTATTTTGGTGTCTAACCACAGATTTTCAATGATGTTCAGATCAGGGGACTATGAGAGCCATTGTAAAACCTTCAGCTTGCGCCTTTTGAGGTAGTCTATTGTGGATTTTGACATGTGTTTAGGATCATTACACTGGTCTACAAAAAAAAAATAAAAATTCTGGCATGGACTTTAAGAACAGTTTTAGACTAATTTGAGGGTGCTGAATTCAAATCTGATCTTATAATTTCTCTATCACATCACGTTTTTAGGTATATAGCCCATTTTCATGAATTCCATGATAAATATAAGTAGTGTATGAAAAGTGCAGGTTTATATGGTTCACTAAGGTAAATTTAGTTTTCATTTTGTCTCCCAATAAATGTGAGAATATCTTTGTTTTCTTTGAACATGCATAATTCCCATTTGTTATGAGAACACCCTTGTTTTCTGTGCTACTGGGACAGTAGAGCTACAGCAGAGCATTGGGTCAAAACTGAATGGCCTCAGCGACAGAGTTTGGCATCTGGTGATAAGAATGTCATCCATGATCCTCTAGTGGATAGGAAGGACATTGTCTTTCCTCCCTTACACATAAAACTTGGATTGATGAAGCAGTTCGTCAAAGCTCTCTGTCATGTCGGACGCTGTTCAGACCAGGTCGTTCGACAGACAGCGGTAATTCCGCTTTTGACCACTATGCGCTCATTGGCGTTGGCTAGATTTTATCTAGCTGGTCCGGGGTTCATTTACCTGGTGCTCGGATTGGAAGCTGGGCCAGGCCCACTGCCTTTAAATAGTTCTCCTGAACATTGGGCGTCGCCGATTATAGCTTCTGTCTTGTGCATGGTTATCTCGGTCTGGAGTGGTGAGCTAGTAGTTGGAGTATCGTTGCTGGTGGTGTATTTCCCTTTGTCTTATTTACTCCTTCCTATATTTGTATTTGTTTTGCCCTGTGCACTTATTATGTATTCCTGAGTGACTGCGGCTTGGTTCATATTTTCAGTTTACCTTGTCTGTGCTAACTGTGGGTATTGGTGTATTATCTCTTCACTGGGTGGTGGGTGGTTGGTTTCAGCCTAGGGTTGAAACAGGAGATAGGGTAAGGGCCTAGACATGCACACCATCAGTGTAAACTCTAGGTAGAGGGTCAGTCAGGATTTCCCTAGTCTTAGGGAAATTGCAGGGGCCCAGGTTATTAGCTCTTCCCCACCTAGGCTTCCCGTGACACTCTCAATCACAGTGGAGAATGCTTTAACTATATATGTTCAACTTTTCCTGGTCTTAGTGAAGAGAAGAAAAAGGTTGGAATATTTGATGGACCTCAAATAAGAACACTTATGAGAGACCCAAATTTTATCACATCAATGAATGAGACAGAAGAAAGAGCTTGGAATGCATTTTGTAATGTGGTACAGAATTTTCTAGGGAATAAGAAAGCAGACAACTATGAAGAGATTGTGGAAGAGCTACTAATGAGTCTGCGAAATCTTGGATATAGAATGAGTATCAAGACTCACTATTTACACAGCCATTTGGACTTTTTTCCAGGGAACCTTGGGGATGTGAGCGAGGAACAAGGGGAGCGTTTTCATCAGGACATTAAAACAATGGAAGAACGTTATCAAGGCTGGTGGGATTCACGAATGATGGCTGACTATTGCTGGAGCTTGATGAGAGACAACCCAGAAGCTGTACATCACAGATCAGCCAAGAAAAGAAAGTTCAAATAACGGCCATTTGTCATTCATCTGTGTGCCATATATATGTGTTTTTATATTTTGTAGTTTAATTCTGTAAGTATATTTGATTTGCTGTACATAGACTTTGTAATCTTGTTATTCCTTGATTAAAAATATACAAAATGTAGAACCGAAAATCATGTGTTTTTATCATAAAACATTAGGAGTAATTTTCATCAAATATTGAAAATATCTCGAAATCCTGATGTGATAGCCAAAAACGGAGTTCATATTCGTAATCAGCAGCCAAAATTGACTTAAAATATGTTTTAAATCCGTTTGCCAGAAAAATTGCGTTGACCAGTGTTATCCATTTGTAGAAGCCATCCTCCTTTCAACTTAAGGTTTTTTTTTACAGATGGTGTTTTGTCTGCAACAAGAATTTGTTGAAATTTAATTGAATCCATTCTTCCCTCTATCAGTGAAATGTTCCCTGTGCCATTGGCTGCAACACAACCCCAAAGCATGATTGACCCCCCCTCCATGACTGAATGGTTATCGAAATTTTCTTTTCCTGAAATTCGGTACCTTTTTTTCTCCACACACCTTTGATCATTGAGGCCACAGAGTTCTATTTTGACCTCATCGGTCCACGGGACTTGTTCCCAAAATATATCAGGCTTGTTTAGATGTTCTTTTGAATACTTCTGACACTGAATTGTTTGGTGAGGACGCAGGAGAGGTTTTCTCCTGATGACTCTTCCATG
The DNA here is from genome assembly GCF_051348905.1 of Ranitomeya variabilis. Classification (NCBI taxonomy): domain Eukaryota; kingdom Metazoa; phylum Chordata; class Amphibia; order Anura; family Dendrobatidae; genus Ranitomeya; species Ranitomeya variabilis. The sequence continues at coordinate 680,534,885 of NC_135232.1, read as the reverse complement.
AAGGCCATATTTGTGCATGTAGGTAGATAGGTAGATGTGCATGAAGTTGCTTTAAGACTAAGATGGCTATGCTATACTACCTGGAAACCATACCCCACCTATTTCTAAAAAAAACTGACCACAATGCTAACAGAGGCAAGAGATAATAATCCAATCAGTAAAAATGAATTTGAATTTCTTGTTCCCATAAAACCAAGGATGGCAATGTTTTATGGGTTACCAAAAAGCCATGAAGGTGTTGATTCAATAAGAGGTTGACCTATTGTATCAGACATTGGGAGCCTGGGCAAGATAGCTGGTATTTAACTGGATCAGGTACTAAGACCCTTTGTTGTGGCACACTCTCATACACAAGAGACACCATGGATCTTTTACGTAAGCTAGAGGGGATCTAGGTAGACAACCAGACGGGCTGGCCAGCATAGATGTTGACGCGTTGTACTCTTCGATACCACATGAAAAAGGCATTGATCTTCCATTAGCTCAGGGGCACGGCCATGGGGAATTCATGTGTGCCAATGTATACCAACAATTTGTTGACAAGAAAAATAAGTATATTGTCCATGTTGAATTGTGGACAAAGTATATCAACGATATACTGGTACTATGGAAGGGACTAAGGGAAAAATTTGTGGAATTCTTGGAGGTGCTCAATGACAATTCTTTGTACCTAAGGTTAACATGGGAAATGGATCAGGAACATTTATCATTTCTGGACCTTTTAATTTCAAAACAGAATGCTGGGATTATATATACCACAATTTTCCGTAAACCCGGCAATGAATTCACTTCTTCGGTTTGAGAGCCACAATCCTTTCCTTCCCTCTGAGGAAGGGAATTCCAAAAAGCCAGTATATTAGACTCAGGAGAAACTGCTCAACAGAGAGTGTGTTTATACAGCAATTAGAGACTTACGAGAGATGTTCCATATTAGGGGCTATCCAGACTGGGTTTTGAGATGGGCATATTACTTTGCATTAAGACAAGAAAGGGGAGGTTTGCTCTCCCCAGTTGGAAGCAAAGTAGAAAAAAGTGAGCCCATTAGATTGATAGCAACTTATGATAATGGAGCTCTGCAGGTCAAAACGATTCTTGAAAATATTGAGGAATTCTAAGTATGGATAGTGAATTGAAGGAGAGTATTGGACCAAAACCCCAAAGTAAAATAGATTAAGTGGAAAGAGGATAGTAAGAAGCCCCTTTACAGTGTCTGTGAAAAGTAGAACATGGTTACAAGATAGAACAAAAGGTTGTTTTAAATGCAATGAGCTGCTCTAATACGGGCGCTTCATCTAGTCCACTGGAATAATTAGTCTATTTTTAAACACCTAAGTGTTATTTATGCATACAGGTAGCGCATGTGGTGCGTGGATCCACTGTGCCACAAACCGGACTTTCCCTGGAGGAGCATGACTAAGCAGCTACCTTGGTGTTCCCTGGAGCCTCTAGTGGTGAAGTCAGGCTTGTGCGGCAGGTAGCTGCCAGGCACCACTCCAGGTAGCCTTCCGGCAGTAGCAGCTGACCCCATGGGTCTAAGCCGTTAATCCAAACTCCTGGGCAGGGCAGGACATCCACTGAACAAATTCACACTGTGCAGACAGGAATGGCCACATGGGACAGGATCAGACTGTGCATACAGGATGGTCACAGGGACAGGTTAGACACACGGTCTCAGGAAACAGGTACCGCTGAAGCAGTTTCAGGGTACAGACACTGTTGATGTGGACACAGCAACAAGGGCTAACTACACTGGACTAACGGACACAGGAAACATTAGACTAGGTACCTGGCAACATACAGTTGCAAACACTAAACCATCTTACAGTAACTATAGGGGTTGCTCAGTCACCTCCCAATTGTGCCTTTTATAGCAGATGTCTCCCAGCTATTGGATGGGAGACACCTTGCAGGTGAACAAATTACTAAATTCCTAAATGCCTCCCAGCTAACTATGTTCATGCTCTGTCCCTTTAAGAGTAGGGGAGCATGCACACTAGATGGGCCGCTGACACTCTACACAGCATTCACAGGAGCAGTAGCATGCCGGGGACTGAGCCGAGGACCAGGGCAGTGAGTAAGTCGGTGTCCCTGCATGGAGGGGGAAGGGAACACCATGCAGAGATGCCGGCATCAGCGATACACAGAGAATTTCAGTTGTATTAGCTCCCTGACCCCTTATTATGTAGATGGCTTGCTCACAAAAGATTATACATCAAATAGATGTATAATCTGAAAAAACTGAGAACATTGTCTGAAAATATACTGGGAACTCCTATGTAACAACACAAAAGGTTTTCAATTTTAGGTCTATTAAGGACAGTTGGCTAATGGGCCACCCTAACTCTGACATTAAAATAGTACAAAAGAATGAAGTATTGATTAAATAAGGGATTAATGATGCCTTTCTCTCTTAGCAAGTACACTACACTCCCCTGATGGCTTCTCCTTAAGGAGAAAGAAACACGTTAGGAGGGATTTTTTCTGGGGCATACAACATGAGAGCTACACTTGGGTACTGCCCTTGTTAGGGCAGAAGCAAATACAAAGGGCACGACAAGGTAGATCGATCAAGTGTACAGTTCAAGGCACAGTAGCAAGATATACCAGGCTACAGGCTCCTTCCACATTCCTAAAGTTAGGGGCACCCTAGCTATCCCTGCTCCCTGCATTACTTCTGACGGTGAAGACACCAGGGCCATTTTCCTTATTAGGCTCCTGAATCAGCACTTATCTATCCCCTGCAACTCCCCTCCCAGGGAAGTGGGGAGTTGTTGTGTTTATGAATACACAAACAAGATTAACATGGGAAGATGTACAGGGATAAATGAAATTCCCAATCATACAAATATGAACTCACATACAACAGGGTGGAACACCGGGAAGTAAAGGGAGGAAGAACCAAATAGTAGAGGATGAGGGTATGCAGACAGACAAAATCACCACGCAACAGTCTCCGGAAAAGCACTCCAAAATGCCTCCTCAAACAACCAACACCTCCAGCTCCAACCAGGCAGTATAGAACTAACACTAACAATGCCTGCTTGCTAGAGGGGAGTATATATAGTAGAGGGGAGTGGCCAACACTGAACAGCTGAGACCATCAAAGGAGGAAAAGTTCCAGGAGCTCTTAACTGAACAGATTAACTCCAGCACTGCTGGCAGAAACCTGCACTGTTTATTATGAAGGAGCAGTGCTTCTACTTAGTACAGTAGTACGAGAAATTAAGACAGACAGAGCGGTCTTTTGATTCCTCTCTGTCGCGGTAAACCCATGACACTACAACTGCAGATGGAAACCCTTGAAATCAGACATTCCTATGGCTCAAATGGGTGGGATCAAAACATTTTTTCTATTTTCTATGCACAATGGTACTATATAATTGACATGTTCTACTGTGTATACTTAAGAATCAGTGGGCTCTTCTATGGGTCTTTTTGTTGACAATGGGGCCTGATTTTAGACTATTTATGTTAGACTGGGGTCATGTGATGTAGTTTTACTGATATTATTAAAAGTTATATTTTAAAGGAATCTTCTATGTTGTATATACATATTTGATCATTGTGGCCAATGAGTTCTATTTTAACCTCATCGGTCCACTGGTCTTGTTTCCAAAATGCATCAGGTTTGTTTAGATGTTATTTTGCATGCTTCTGACGCTGCATCTTATGGTGAGAACACAGGAGAGACTGTCTTCTGATGACTCTTCCATGAAGTCCATATTTGTATAGGTGTCTCTGAACAGTAGAACAATGTACCACAACTCTAGAGTCTGCTAAATCTTTCTGAAGGTCTTTTGCAATCAAGTGAGGGTTCTGATTTGCCTCTAGCAACCCTACGAGCTCAAATTTTGCTTGGTCCTTACCTTGATCTCCACTGTTCCTTTTAACTGCCATTTCTCAATTACATTTTGAACTCAGGAAAGGAAAACTATAAAACACTTTGCTATCTCATAGCCTTCTCATGCTTTGTGGGCCTCCACCATTTTCATTTTCAGAGTGCTAGGCAGCTGATTAGAAGAACCTATGGCTGTTTTTTGGCACAAGGTTAGAGGAGGCTTGGTTTTATAAAGCTGGGAAATTTACATCACCTGGCCTTTCATTACTATGATAGTGAAAAAGCCATAACCTTAACAAGCTAATTAAGGTCTGAAACCTTGGTCAAAGTTATCTGAGCACACAAATCTTGCTTTGTGTGTGTTTATACTCTCAGGATCACTTTAGTTTTCCCATTGCTGTAAATGCCCCATAAGGGTCAATTCATATGTGGCAGATTTGTTACAGAAGTGCTGCAAACACTTCCCCTTTCAGATCTATGAAATAGATTTTCGGTCACAGAAATTCCTGCAACAAATCTGCAGCGTGTGAATATACCCTTAGTCAAGTCATCCAGTCTTCTATAGCACTGATCTATGTGAAGCACTGTGTTCCTTCCACTTTTAGCTCCATCTGTCCCTCCAGTTTCTTACTATTACTAATCATAATCATAGTTTATTGCTTGCCCGGCTTCAGAAGCAGCTACAAAGTAGATATGCACTGAAGTAACAAACATAGACAAATTTATACGGTACATCAAATATAAAAAAAAAAAAAAAAAAAAAAAAAAAAATCACATTTAACGAGCTTTGTGTGTTATTTACGGTGTTCATCCTTTCATATCCCAGCCGCTGAGCTTTGCAATACTTACTGTAATTTGACTATACGTATTGGCCTTTCCAATGGAAAGAATGGTCCCTTCATCCAGAGCAATTATTTTGGGCCTGGGTTTAATAACTGGTGCAATAGAAATAACTTCCTCATCTAATTTCATTTCATCTGAGAATTCTCCAGCTGTAACACTGGAAAGACTGCAAGTCACTTCGTACATTTCCTACCAAAACATAGAAAAGTTTAAAAAAAAGTTATTGAATGTACATGATAATGGCTTTGGATATTTCATCAAATACATGTTATATCACATATCACAAATATAAAGAAAGAAGTGAAAACCCAGTTTATTTTCATGCACTTATTCTCCAGAAGTCACTCGTAGGTGATACTGAGCATTCAGCATCACATGAGCGTCCCAGCCTGGCAGCGGATTCAATGGCGGGAGCCGACAGAATCATATCGACCACGACCGTAAGCTGTAACACACTTGCATTGTTATGGAAGATTTTTTTTTGTTTAACCAAATATAGGAGTAGATGCAAAAGAGACGAGAAATAAATTTGATTACAAGTTCTTTTCAATTCCATTTCCAGATCTGGCTAAAAGTAAGTGTGCTTTCATATTGCGTTCTGTGTCCCCGTCGGGCATATGTCCGAAGTCCACAGCAAAACGGGGTCCTGATGCAAGCACTGACTGGCCATAGACTGCAATGGTGATGGCAGAGCGAACGTGAGCTCTACTGTGCACTTTTTTCAGGAGTGTAAGCCTACAGGAGGCAGACACTCAGACGTAGTAGACTGTGGCCCAGTGTCCACCTCCTACAGGCGTACACTCCCAAAAAAGTGCATGGCAGAGCTCACGTTCCCTCTGCTGTCACCGTTACAGTCTATGACCTTCTTGACGCATATGTCCAGACCCCGTTTTGCAGGGGATTTTGGATAAATACCCCGATAGGGACACAGAATGCAACGTGAAAGCACTACATCAAAAAGGAAAGGAGGAAGGGAATTTCCAGCACGTCCATCCAGTGTAAGTAAAATTTCCAAGTTTATTAGAACATTTAGGCCATGTTCACACTTCGCGGTTTTTACTGCGGATCCACCCGAATTTTGATGCTGCGGGTCCGCAGCAGTTTCCATAGCGTTTACATTAACATGTAAACCCTATGGAAACCGCAAACCGCTGTGCACATGCTGCGGGAAAAACCGCGCAGAAACGCAGCGGTTTAAAACCCGCAGCATGTCACTTCATTGTGCAGAATCGCTGCGATTCTGCACCCATATAAATGCATTGAACCGCTTACCTCCCGCATAGGGCTGTGCTCACTTTGCGGGAAGTAAGTGGATAATGCGCGGTTGCTACCCGGGGTGGAGGAGAGGAGACTCTCCTCCAGGCCCTGGGAAGCATGAATAGTGTAAAAAAAAAAGAATTAAAATAAAAAATCATGTTATACTCACCTCTCAGCGCTGCCCGCGGCCGTCCGGTCTCACTTGCTGTGCGAGCAGGACCTGTGGTGACGTCGCGGTCACATGACCGTGATGACGCCGCGGTCACATGACCGTGACGTCACGAAGGTCCTTCTCGGCACAGCATCTTTGGAACCGGAGCGCCGGGTGCAGCGCCGAGGAGATCCCGGAATCAGAGGGCGAGTATAACCAATTTTTATTATTTTTATCATTACTATTGATGCTGCATATTGCTGCATATGCGGCATCAATAGTATAGGCGGAAACCCGCAGCGGAAACCGCGATAAATCTGCAGGGATAACCGCAGCGGTTTTGCCCTGCAGATTTATCAATTCCGCTGCGGGATAAACCCGCAGAGCACACCGCAAAGTGTGCACATGGCTTTAAAAAAAAAAAGAGTTTTTTAAAAAAGAGAGAGAGAGACTCTCTGCCTGACGCGTTTCTGGCGCACCACGGCGCCGTGACTAAGGGCGCAGTGGTGCGCCAGAAACGCGTCAGGCAGAGAGTCTCTCTCTCTCTTTTTTAAAAAACTGGTTTTTTTTAAATGTTCTAATAAACTGGGAAATTTTACTTACACTGGATGGATGTGCTGCAAATTCCCTTCATCCTTTCCTACTTCAGCTGAAATCACCAGCAGGTACGGCACCCACCAGTTACATTCATTTGCAACGGCTTACAATGCATGTCTCAGCGTGTCAAGCTCCGACCTTTTCCCTCTCCCTCAGACACTACATCAAAAACTGAAGTTGTAAATCTGGTCTAAAAGGCCAATCTCAGACAAGAGTATTACAGTCTCTTTTCTGCATCTGTGTTGTTTACACAAGTCCCGACCCAAGTGCATTGTAAGAATGTGTGAAATTTCACGTGTAGTTGGCCTTAATGTGAGCGTCCACCATTGATGAGGCCCACACTTATGCACTGATGAATATATCTTTTTAGCCCTCACATCTCCAAATCCCTAGATACAATTGGATAGAACACATAGAACATGTTGGACACCTGTCACCACCACTAGAGGGAGCTTAAGTGCTAACTGCATACTATTCATATACAGCGCTCCATCCAGTTGCAGCATGCAGTCTTTTAAAGGGAATCTGTCACCCCCAAAATCGAAGATGAGCTAAGCCCACCAGCATCAGGGGCTTATCTACAGCATTCTGTAATGCTGTAGATAAGCCCCCGATGTAACCTGAAAGATGAGAAAAAGAGGTTAGATTATACTCACCCAGGGGCGGTCCCGCTGCGGTCCGGGTCCGATGGGCGTCGCGGTCCAGTCCGGGGCCTCCTATCTTCAACAGATGATGTCCTCTTCTTGTCTTCACGCTGCGGCTCCGGCGTACTTTGTCTGCCCTGTTGAGGGCAGAGCAAAGTACTGCAGTGCGCAGGCGTCGGAAAGGTCAGAGAGGCCCAGCACCTGCGCACTGTAGTACTTTGCTCTGCCCTCAACAGGGCAGACAAAGTACGCCGGAGCCGCAGCGTGAAGACAAGAAGAGGACATCATCTGATGAAGATGAGAGGTCCGGACCGTGACGCCCAGCGGACCGGACCGCAGCAGGACCGCCCCTGGGTGAGTATAATCTAACCTCTTTTTCTCATCTTTCAGGATACATCGGGGGCTTATCTACAGCATTACAGAAAGCCGGTGGGCTTAGCTCACCTTCGATTTTGGGGGTGACAGGTTCCCTTTAACCTTTTTTCCCACCATTTCTAATTTTTGTTTTCTCACTTTGGCTTTCTCCTCATCTTCTTCCAAGAGCTGTAAAGTCTTTATGGTTTCTATCAATATAACCGTATGAGAGTTGTTGTTTTTTTGTGAGATGAGATTAATCTTTGAGTACGACCATCTACTTTACCATATACTGAAAAATGGGGGAAAGAAATCTGTATGAGGTAGAATCATGAAAAATACACAATTTTGCCATTTTTGCTCTGGTTTCATTTTAATGGCATTCATTATACAGCAAATACAACTGCACTTTTTGTCAGCCGGTCCATAAGCTTATGGTACATTTTTACATATAGTCTCATGCTTAAAAAAAAAAAGGTCTACATTTTCTGAGACCCCATAATGCTTTCAAATTTTCTTCATCACTCTGCGTGTATTTTGCTAGGTGACCTATAGTTTTTATTGCAGTATGTACAACTTTATATTTCAATGTTTGGGGTGGCTATGCAATCCAAATATGGCAACTCTAGCGGCTTTAACCCCTTAGTGACGGAGCCAATTTGGTACTTAATGACCAAACCTATTTTTACAATTCTAACCACTGTCACTTTATAAGGTTATAGCTCTAGAACGCTTCAACGGATCCCACCGATTCTGAGATTCTTGTTTCGTGACATATTGTACTTCATGTTAGTGGTAAAAAAATTTCGATATAACTTGCATTTATTTGTGAAAAAAAATGGCAAATATTTGGAAAATTTTCCAATTTTCAAACTTTTAATTTTTGCACCTTTAAATCAGAGAGTTATGTCGCACAAAATAGTTAATAATTAATAAATAACATTTCCCACATGTCATCTTTACATCAGCATAATTTTGGAAACATAATTTTTTTGTTAGGACGTTATAAGGGTTAAAAGTTGACCAGCGATTTCTCATTTTTCCAACAAATTTTACAAAACCATTTTTTAGGGACCACCTCACATTTGAAGTGACTTTGGGGGGGTCAATATAACAGAAAATACCCAAAAGTGACACCATTCTAAAAACTGCACCCCTCAAGGTGCGCAAAAAATCAAAAATCAATCAAGAAGTTTATTAACCCTTCAAGTGCTTCACGAGAACTAAAGCAATGTGCAAGGAAAAAAAATGAACATTTTACTTTTTTCACAAAAAATTTACTTTGGAACCAATTTTTTTTATTTTCATAAGGGTATCAGGAGAAAATGGACCACAACATTTGTTGTGCAATTTCTCCTGAGTACGCCGATACCCATGGCCACCATCAGGGCATTACTTTCCTTACTGCTCTATGGGGCCCAGTGAGCAGCAGCTTCTGCTGATCAGGTCCCATCGTGCACTAAAATAATGTGCACTGCGGCGCACACGTCGGCGCTAGGACCCGGGAGCCTTTTGGAGCGGTGCACGGCCGTCTAACTTTAACCTAGGGTTAAAAAGAAACGCAAAGATGAAGGACTTCAGCTAGAGACGTCACTGGTGAGTCAGTGTGTTACCTGTACACTGACACTATATGCTGTATACTATATACAGAGCTCCTGTGTACAATATCACTGGTGAACACTGTATTACATGTACACTGACACTATACACTATATGTTGTATACAGAGCTTCTGTGTATAATGTCACCGGTGATCACTGTATTACCTCTACACAGACACTAAGCATACTAAGTACAGATCTCCTGTGTATAATGGAACTTGTGGTGATAGTATTTTTTTTTTTTAAATTAATGATCAGTATTGTAGTATTCAGTCACAATGTGATGGTAATATGTTGTCTGGCCATGGTGTGGCGGTATTTGTTCCTTGTATGTGCTATTATTTGGTCACTATGTAGTAGTAATATGTGGTCTGGTCATGGTGTGGTGGTATTTGTTCCTTCTACATGATATTATTCGGTCACTGTGTGGTGGTAATATGTGGTCTGGTCATGTTGTGTTAGTATTTTTTCCTTGCATGTGGTATTATTGGTTACCATGTGGTGGTAATATGTGGTCTGGACATGGTGCGGTGGTATTTGTCCCTTGTATGTGATATTGTTCGGTTACTGTGGTGGTAATATGTGGTCTGGACATGATGTGGAGGTATTTCTTCATTGTATGTAGTATTATAGGTCACTATGTGGTGGTAATATGATGTCTGGTCATGGTGTGGTAGTATTTGTCCCTTGTATGTGGTATTATTGGTCATTTTAAAAATTGAAAAATTAATAAAAATATACCTAAATTGTATTGCATATTTTAACAAATGTTTACTAGGATAGAGTAGAGTAGGGCCTGGCCAAATGAGTCTACCTTGTTGTCGTGGCAGATTAAAAAAATCTTTTGGCCAAAACAAAAGCTGCTGGCTATGGTAATGAGAACTGTTAATGTGTGATTGGTGAGAAGTGAAGTTTTTCTAAAAAAGATAGTGGTGGGACTGTGGACAGTTTGAGGAGTGGAGGCGGGGCTGGGGTGGAGTCTGGGCAGAGTCTGAAGAGGGCCAAAAAAATTTGCCAGTATGGGGCCCAAAATTCTTAGTGGCAGCCCTGCCGATACCCCATATGTAGGGAAAAGCCACTCTTTGGGTGCATGGCAGGGCTCAGAAGGGAGGGAGCACCATTTGACTTTTTGAACGCAAAGTTGGCTGGAATCAATGGTGGTGCCATGTCGCGTTTGGAGACCCCCTGATGTGCCTACACAGTGGAACCCCCAATTCTAACTCCAACCCTAACCCCAACACACCCCTAACCCTAATCCCAACCCTAGCCATAAGCCTAACCAAACCTAACCCTAACACACCCCTAACCCTAATCCCAACTCTAACTGTAATCCCAAACATAATCACAAGCCTAACCCTAGCCCAACCAAAAGTTTAGCCCAACCCTACCTCTAGCCTCAACCCTAACCCTAACTTTAGCCCAACCCTAACCCTAACTTTGGCCCAACCCTAACCCTAAGTTTAGCCCAACCCAAACCCTAACTTTAGCCCAACCCTAACTTTAGCCCAACCCTAACCCTAACTTTAGTCCAACTCTAACCCTAACTTTAGCCCAATCCAAAGCCTAACTTTAGCCCAACCCTAACTTTAGCCCAACCCCAACCCTAACTTTAGCTTAACCCTAACTTTACACCAACCCTAACCCTAATGGACAAATGGAAATACATTTTTTTTATTTTATTATTTTTACCTAACTTAAGGTGGTGATAAAGTGGGGTTTAATTTTCTTTTTTTTTTATTTTGATCACTGTGATAGGATCTATCACAGTGATCAAAATGAACCAATAGGAAAAACTTCCTATTGTTGCCGGGTGCCGGCCGGCAGATCTTGGTGGGTGCACTGCGCACGCGCCAGCCATTTTCTCTCGGAAGAAGACGCCGGCAGCCCTGGAAACTTTATAGGGAATTGCAGGGATAATGGAAGTACCAGGGGGGGGGGATCGGAGAGCCCTATTTTGCTCTCCTCTGATGTGCGATCACATCAGAGGAGAGAAAGAAATTAAATGCAAAATCTGACTTTTTTTCTTTTCTTTTTTTACGGTCGCCGTTATACCATTAATAACGGCGGTCCCCCAGTAGCCGAGACCCCAGAGAAATTCTGACTCTGGGTTAAAAAGAGGCGCTGAGGCATTAGTACCCTTAACTGCCGCCCTTAAAAGGAGTTTCGGCAGTCGTTAAGGGGTTAATATAAATTTTAATGGCACTGTACAGGATATTTTACTTTGATGAATCAGACTTACATGGAAGCGACAATACCAAGTATGATGTCTTCTTTTTTTGATAATTTTTTACAATTATGGGATGGGAAAAACTTTCTGACAAGGGACCATAACACTTTTGCTAATTTTCCAATAAACTGAAGTACTGATGTCCTGCCACAGTAGGACAGTTTTCCCATCCTGTAAATGTAAAAAAATTATAACAAGCAAATAAATAAAAGAGAAAAGAAAAAAGGTAGGACTCAATAGGCCCCTCAGCTGTCGTCACAACACCATCATGGGAGGATGGCAATGGGGTTTACAGCGGGAACGTGCTTTGCTTCACCCCTTTAAAGCTGCAGTCACTATTGTCAGTGACATCTAAGGTGTTTAACAGCAGAGATCAGAGTTAGCACACATCACTGCAGTTCCATTCAGGTGCTAGCTGTGTATCCCAGTCGTTATACATTGGGAGCTGACATATGTTTATACACTACATGTCAGGGAGGGATTAAATCTGTGTTAATGCAGTGTGTTTTGGAGTTCTGCATAAAACAAATTAACACTGACCGCTCCCAAGAATGTGTTAAAAAATTATTCAGCACATAATGTGGATCCCCAGATAATGCCATCAAATGTATAGATGTGGATCTCATCAAAGGGACCTGCATCTTGCTCCAAAATGGGGCCCTGTCACTGCAGGCAACAGAGAGATGGTCAAAATTCTCAGACAAATGAAAGAAAATTCTGACCACATCTCCATTGACAGCAGTCCTCGTCAGGCCCCCATTTTTTGAGATTGACACAGGTAACGATGTTGTGACTTGCTATACATCCTGTAGATATGCAAAAATCTACAAGATGGCAATATAGTGAACACTACTGATAGATGTTTTATTTTCACAAAAAATTAGAAGCGTATTATCATTATCTCAATGAGAATGACATACTGTGTATTAAATGTACAAATGCATGGAAGGGGAGGAATGAAGATCGAACATTACCTGGGAGATATACTCATACTCCACAAAGTACTCTGGCACGACCAGTTCAGTGTCAAACACAAACCACTCGCACCGGCGGAGGCTGCAGTCACAGCTTTCATGATCCTTGGAAGAACAAGATTCTGAAAGTGTGAAAAAAATGCAGGTTAACCCCTTAATGACAGCCAATACGTCTTTTAACTGACCTGAGATATTAGAGAATATCATCCCTACAGGTGACAATCCAGCAGCTGTCGGTTGTGCACTATAGCTGACAACTTGCTGTATCAGCCATGATCAGTGTTTGCACCATTCAAATTTGTTTAACCCCTTAGATGCTGCTGTCAATAGTGACTACATCATTATAAATGGTTAACAGAGTGTGGCTTCCTCTTTATCCAAATTGGTGCCCTCAGATCATGATTGTGTGGTCCTGATGTTTGCCATGGCAATTCACGACCAAACAGCGGCCTTAGAGTCTGTCAGCTGTAGTAATCTGTTCAGAAGTTAGAGACATTTAGGTGGTAAAAATGCACATTTTCATTTCTGTCATACCACTTTGCATTAATTCCTGTAAAGCACCTGTAGGGTTAATAAACTACCTGACTGCAGTTTTCAATATGTCTAGGGGTGCTGTTATTAAAATGGTATCACTTTTGGGGGTTTCCCAATATATGAGACCCCTAAAGTCACTTCAAACATGGATAAGTCCCTAAAAAAATAAATTTAGTAAATTTCCTTGAAAAAATGACAAATTGCTGCTACATTTTTAAACCTCCTAAAATGCTAACAAAATAAAATAACATTTTACAAATGGTGCTGATATAAAGCAGACATGTGGGAAATGTTATTTATTAATGGTTCGCTGTGGTGTGACCATCTGGATTAAAGGGATAAACATTCAAATTTAGAAAATTGCAAATTTTTTAACATTTGTCTAAAATTTTTGATATTTTTTATAAATAAACACAAAACATATTGACTTAAATTTACCATTATCATGAAGTATAATGTGTCATGAAAAAACAGTCTCAAAATCACTGGGATTTGTTGAAGCGTTGCAGAGTTATTATCACATAAAGTGACACTGGTTAGATTTAAAAAATGTGGCTCCGTCACTAAGGGGTTAATCTTAGTTTCATCTATCCAAAGAATGCTTTTCCAGAACTGGGCATCTTTAGATTGTTTTTGGCAAAGTCTAATCTGGCCTTTCTATATTTAAGGCTGATTAATGATTTGCACCTTGTAGTGAACCCTCGGTATTTTCTCTCATTAAGTCTTCTCCTTAAGGGAGTTTTAGACACTGAAACACCTACTTCCTGGAGAGTGTTCTTCACTTGGGTGGATGTTCTGAAGGGATTTTTGTTTACCATGCAAAGTAATCTGCGATTATGCACCACTGCTGTCCTCAGTGGACATCAAAACGTTTTTGAGTTGCCAAGCTCAACAGTGCGCTTTTCATTTTTGCAGAATGTACCAAACTGATGATTTGTCCACTTCTAACATTTCTGCTCTCTCTGATGGATTTCTTCTTTTTTTCTAAGCCTAATGACAGTCTGTTTCTCTTTTATTGAGAGCTCCTAAGACCGCATGTTGTAAGTTCACAGCAACATCTTCCAAGTGCAAATGCCCCACCTGGAATCAGCTCCAGACCTTTTACCTACTTCAATGATGATAGATTAACCAGGTAACAGTCCATGCAGTCCATTTAAAATCTTTTAAGATAATTATCCAATTACTTTTAAAAAGAGGAATCTACATATTAAAGAGCTGTAATTCTTAAACCCTTACTCCAATTAGGATGTGAATACACTCAAATTAAAGATGAAAGTCTTTAAGCCCATATTGATTACATAAATGTATTCTAAATATGTTTTGGTAAACAGATATTATTATATTTTTGCTCCTGCCAAGGGCATAGAATTTGTATTGTATGGTTATCCTCCTGCACAGCAAAAATATACTAAGAAGTCATCTGGCTTTCTAAGAAATTGACCTAGTCTCTGTCTATTAAAGAGAAAGTAAATATAAGCTCCGATGAGGACAGGGAGAGACGTGAATGGTGATAATCTCTCTACCGTATATGAAGAATATGTCGGTATGAGGCAGTGACAGGTGTTATACGCCAAGGTCGCAATGTGTCCCCCAGGATGCTCATATTAAGACCGCTGGAGTGCTTTGCAGTCACAGCTAAAGCTGTGATTGCAGTGCACAATAAAAGTAAGTATGGTCTTGGGCAAGCTATTTGCCCAAGGCAGATTTAAGAAAGCACGGCATGGGCTTTTACTTTTGGAGCGATCTACAGGATGATAGTGGGTTGCTCTCTCCAGGCCGGGTCTTACAAGAGGCCCATGGCCATAGATTCCATTTTAAAAACCCCGAAGCAGAGAGTTGGGTGTGTCAGTCTTGGTTTGCAAACTACAGAGCACGTGGCTCTGCAAAGCTTTAGCCTGTGTGAAGTAACACGGAGCCAAAAGACATGGCACCCCCTCAGTGTACATGGCGGTACAGTCGCCCACGGCAACAGTTCTCGGACACGGACTGTCTTGTTTCCCGGCTGCGAACCGGAAGATACCGTGTGCCATTTATTTTGTGAGTTTTGGACATTAAATACGTTTACTTTGAACTTTCCTGGGTCACTGCCTCATCACTGCACAGTGTGAACACCGATGCACTACAGTTATACAGGCTATGTAAGTAATGGAAAATAGGTTCGATCATCCACTGTAGAGATGGGATAATCGATATGCAGGACTCTGGTTCATCGGACAGATGAGTACTCTGTGATCACTGTGTGCGAGGCCTGCAAATATCCTCTTTTGATCAGCCAGGTCTGGCGCACACCACCACTGCCCTGATATACATTCTATTTACAAAAATGCTGCCAGCTGCAGTCAGTAAGGATTGCTTTAAGCTCAAATAGTGCCCCATACCCTCTATATAGAAATCTGTGGGCCACTATCAGAATGGCCAATGCAAAACTACTTACCGTGTCATTCTAAAAAACAAATTAGTCTGAGTTACAAGGTACAGTCATTATTGCAGCATCTATAAAGTGTTTTAATACATTTTTATCCAATTAATGCAAAACTCACCATCTTCTACAGAACACGGAGTGCTGTCGCTCACCCTCAGAGGTCTAAAGACTGATTTAGCATCTGGATAATTTGCAGGATTAATAGGCAGGAACTCTTGTGCTTGAACACTCTGGCCAAGAAACACTTTAGAGATGATAAGTTTACCTAAGGTTAAAAAAAAAGAAAAAAATGGCTGAATTTTATAAAAAAAAATACTAAAATACAATTATGGTGTGTATGTGTCCCATTTATGTTAAGTGCAAGTTGCAGGAGGCCTAATCAACAACTATACTGAATAGATGGGTTCTACAGTAATATCCTCCCAATATCACTGGAAAGATTGGATACATTTTGGTGAGGGTATGTGTAATTTTCACAATTGTTAAATCCCATCCACATCATTGCTACTGCAGAACACAGATGATTTCCTGCCTGGAAAATCTGCTGCATTCACTCCCTGTAGGAACGTACCTATATCTCAGATTGCTGCCTCTGGATAGAAGGGAGGCCCGCAAACCTCTTACCTTCCAGCATCCCTGGTGCTGCTTTTGATTAGTCAGGGCAGGCTAATCAAAAGCTGCGCCGGGGACACCGAAAGGCAGGAGATTCATGGGCTTCCCTTTTGCCGCCAGGTCCAACTGACCTGGACCGGAGTTCCAAGAATTGATCCACTCACCTCTATTCATCAAAGTGGGTCATGATAAATTTGATGGCACTTTAGACTATCTAGTCTGAGTTTACATCTGCTATTAATTGGCTTACTGATCCAATAACCTGCGCCCAAATTTTGGTGCATGTTGCATTTCAACCTATGCTCTGTTGCAAATGTGTCTTGGCTGGGCCACACTCTGCTCCCTTCCCCTATTGCTGCTGCCCTTTACTGTGCTCCACGTCTGGTTTTACACGTGACCCGGCATGTGTCACATTACATTATCTCCTTAGGTCCAGTTGGACATACTAATGTCTGAGTGTTAAGATAGTATTGTGTTCTGCTGTTTGTTTGGACCCTGTTTGTTCAGACTTCTGTAATTCTGCATGTGTCACATAGGGTCCAACTTGTCAACCCATCACTTGCAGCAAGCTCTATGAAATTACATTTAGAGACTAATCACTATGCTGCATTTATCTCTGCAAACTCTGGTAATATTGACTTGCTAGTTAACCCTCTGAACATCACAAACTGCTATTAGAGATTCTACCAGCTACCTCTGCCTGCTGCTTCAGACCAGCCATTATTATCCTTGTCATCTGCCCTCCTGGTTCTGTGTCTTCCAGCGTATCCTGCCTCACCTGTTTGTCTGCTGAACAGATGTCCGCATCCTACTGTTTCACGTGCCACATAGCTTGTTGTACCAACACTGAGGCCATATATCCATCCTGACATACAGCTTTGTGAATCCAGCTCACCAGGTCAGCCTAACATACTCCCTTTCCATTGAGCCACCAGTTATTTTTTATTTTTTTATTTTACTGCACGCTTAGGACATATGTAAGTTACCCAAAAAAAATGTTTGCAAACCACTTTACATCTCCCCGATTGTGTGGAAATCATTGTAAATGTTGTATACTAGCTTGGATGCAGAGTAATATATCTCCATAATGGTGATAACGTTGAGGCTGGAAAATTAGAGATGACAGCATATGTTTGGTTTCGAGGAAATGCTGAAAGTATTATTCTGTCTAGAATAACATGTTCATTGAACCAAGCAGTTGTGTCACCCTCCGCTCGTCCCCCGATTATTCCCTAAGTGATTACATGGAATGCGATTAATTCACTGTATCCATTAGTCAGGCAAATCCCCACACTGGATCTGTCTGTCATCTATCATTTCGTGTATCATTTATGTGCCCTTGTAATTAGTTTACCGTATTTAAAAAGTCCCGAATCATAATGATCTGTCTCCTGGTTTGTTTCTTGCTCCAATTTAGAAGTCTCATACAATCCTAAACTGTTGGAGAGAAGAACAGCTTCTTCTTGTTCCTGATCATACAACTGTGGAAAACACATAATGACATGGCAAAGATGAAGACAATGGTGAATGAAATGTATTATGGCTAAGGCAAGACACAGAGTTTGTCACAATTCTGCAGCTTTTCTACTAATTACATTAATTAGGATATAACGAACTCTTATGGCTCTGGCCAGGGGCCTTTCGCTGCTTGCCTAAATAGAGAAAAAGAAAAAAGGGATCCGCTCTGCCGGGCCTGGCTGACATCTTTTTCAGAAGCGGTGGAAGGTTCAGAGTGACAGCTTTCGCTGTGAACACTGAACCGAAACCAGTTATGGTCCTTGGACTTTCAGGAGATCCGATAAAAAGTAAATCAAGATGATTGGATCTCTGCAAAATAACCTAAGGAAATGTTAAAAAAAATATTAGGAAATGTTCTCCTTCTTCCTTGAGATAAGCGCACATCTTCATTCTAATTAACCTCTTTTCTCAGCAGCAATTTTCATTCTGGATCTTTATTATTAATAATAATAATAATAATAATAATAATAGTAATAATAATAATAATAGCTTTGGTTTCTTCCTTCCCTTTTTCAAAGAGTCAAAACATTTTTATTTTTCCATTGACATAGCCATGTAAGGGATTCATTTATTTAGTTTGTGTTGCTATTTTCATAACTCTTTTTTTGTATTTTTCCATCAACGGAACTCTATTATTAGGGCATGTTTTTTGGTGGTGAGGAGATATTTTTATTAATACCATTTTGGAACATACAGTGTTTTAATCACTTTTTTTCTTGGTCGTTTCATTGGGGGACACAGGAGACCATGGGTGTACGTTGCTGCCGCCAGGAGGCTGACACTAAGAATTACAACGAAGAAAAAAAAAGTCATTTCCTCCCCAGCAAGCTACACCCGCCTACTGGCATCCAAACTATTCAGTTTAGCTTAGGGTCACAAAGGAGAAAACCACAAGTAACATAGTAACATAGTTAGTAAGGCCGAAAAAAGACATTTGTCCATCCAGTTCAGCCTATATTCCTATATTCCATCATAATAAATCCCCAGATCTACATCCTTCTACAGAACCTAATAATTGTATGATACAATATTGTTCTGCTCCAGGAAGACATCCGGGCCTCTCTTGAACCCCTCGACTGAGTTCGCCATCACCACCTCCTCAGGCAAGCAATTCCAGATTCTCACTGCCCTAACAGTAAAGAATCCTCTTCTATGTTGGTGGAAAAACCTTCTCTCCTCCAGACGCAAAGAATGCCCCCTTGTGCCCGTCACCTTCCTTGGTATAAACAGATCCTCAGCGAGATATTTGTATTGTCCCCTTATATACTTATACATGGTTATTAGATCGCCCCTCAGTCGTCTTTTTTCTAGACTAAATAATCCTAATTTCGCTAATCTATCTGGGTATTGTAGTTCTCCCATCCCCTTTATTAACTTTATTGCCCTCCTTTGTACTCTCTCTAGTTCCATTATATCCTTCCTGAGCACCGGTGCCCAAAACTGGACACAGTACTCCATGTGCGGTCTAACTAGGGATTTGTACAGAGGCAGTATAATGCTCTCATCATGTGTATCCAGACCTCTTAATGCACCCCATGATCCTGTTTGCCTTGGCAGCTGTTGCCTGGCACTGGCTGCTCCAGGTAAGTTTATCATTAACTAGGATCCCCAAGTCCTTCTCCCTGTCAGATTTACCCAGTGGTTTCCCGTTCAGTGTGTAATGGTGATATTGATTCCTTCTTCCCATGTGTATAACCTTACATTTATCATTGTTAAACCTCATCTGCCACCTTTCAGCCCAAGTTTCCAACTTATCCAGATCCATCTGTAGCAGAATACTATCTTCTCTTGTATTGACTGCTTTACATAGTTTTGTATCATCTGCAAATATCAATATTTTACTGTGTAAACCTTCTACCAGATCATTAATGAATATGTTGAAGAGAACAGGTCCCAATACCGACCCCTGCGGTACCCCACTGGTCACAGCGACCCAGTTAGAGACTATACCATTTATAACCACCCTCTGCTTTCTATCACTAAGCCAGTTACTAACCCATTTACACACATTTTCCCCCAGACCAAGCATTCTCATTTTGTGTACCAACCTCTTGAGCGGCACGGTATCAAACGCTTTGGAAAAATCGAGATATACCACGTCCAATGACTCACCGCGGTCTAGCCTATAGCTTACCTCTTCATAAAAACTGATTAGATTGGTTTGACATGAGCGATTTCTCATAAACCCATGCTGATATGGAGATAAACAGTTATTCTCATTGAGATAATCCAGAATAACATCCTTCAGAAACCCTTCAAATATTTTACCAACAGTAGAGGTTAGACTTACTGGCCTATAATTTCCAGGTTCACTTTTAGAGCCCTTTTTGAATATTGGCACCACATTTGCTATGCGCCAGTCCTGCGGAACAGACCCCGTCGCTATAGAGTCCCTAAAAATAAGAAATAATGGTTTATCTATTACATTACTTAGTTCTCTTAGTACTCGTGGGTGTATGCCATCCGGACCCGGAGATTTATCTATTTTAATCTTATTTAGCCGGTTTCGCATCTCTTCTTGGGTTAGATTGGTGACCCTTAATATAGGGTTTTCATTGTTTCTTGGGATTTCACCTAGCATTTCATTTTCCACCGTGAATACCGTGGAGAAGAAGGTGTTTAATATGTTAGCCTTTTCCTCATCATCTACAACCATTCTTTCCTCACTATTTTTTAAGGGGCCTACATTTTCAGTTTTTATTCTTTTACTATTGATATAGTTGAAGAACAGTTTGGGATTAGTTTTACTCTCCTTAGCAATGTGCTTCTCTGAATCTCCAGACCAGTTTCTGCCAAAAGTTATATTTTTAATTTTCAAATTTGTTTTTTTCCTTTATTAATTGATGGTGCAGGGTTGGTGGAAGAGCAACAACGTCCTCCTTCCCATAAACATGTAACTCAAGTCAATTCGGCTTGCCCTAACACATTGGCAGGATCGGCCATTGGGTCTCCCAGTACAGGTGTAGTGCGACAATGTCATCGCCATGATCTACATCAACCAACAAGGAGGAAATCTGTGTCATCAAGCAATGTCAGTGGTCTCTCTGATCCCTGACTGGGCAGAACTAAGAATCCCAGCTGTGTCAATAGTCCATTACCTTGGGACGTTGACGCCTCCTGACGAAGCCTGCAACGGCGAAACGTGCGTTGAGGCCCTCTCCTGTCCACACCACGCCGGAGCCCTTGTCCACCATGTCCCAAGGTAATGTACCGGTCATTCTCTCAGCATGCACACTTTATGCCTAGGACTGTGGGACAGGCACTAGGTTTATCTCTTATGCCCTTTTCTGAATATGCACAGCATTAGTATTATACGTACCAATAGAGTTGCTCCATGTATATGTTAGTTACTTTCATATTTATTTGATACCTCCATCATTTTCCCTTTTTCTGGGCATTTTTTATGCTCAGTTTACTGTGCAACATCAGCATTTACCCTATTTGGCATTATTCAATTTTTGGGCATTTTTCCGGCGTGTTTGTGCTCAGGTTACCTGGATTCGCTGTGTCTTTCTCCAGCCACTTGTTAACATCCTTTTGGGCTGGGGTTTTTTTTGTTGGCACGCCTCCCCTCCCACCGTTTTTTGTCCATTTTTTATTATTGTATGTTTGTGTATTTGACACTTCAATAAAATTATTTGCTTTTTGGTACCTCTTTTGCTTGGTTGCTGTTCTGTCGCTTATATTTGCCTTTTCCATTCTGCAACCTAGCGGATTTTTTATAGGTTTATATGTTATGGCATAGAGGTAAGCCCTCTGTCGGCCAAGAGGGCATTTTTGGTCCTTGAGTCTGGTTTGGCCTTCAGCCAGTCCTTGACCCTGTAAATTCTTTTAGAAGGACTTGGCTTCCAGACCGCAAGTCAAGACATTTCTTCAGTGTGTGGAACACTCGGTTCCTCCTTACTGGCCTTCTTTGGACCCCTGGGACCTTAATCTGATTCTCAGGACTTTGCAGAGTCGTCCTTTCAAGCCAATCCACAGCATTTCCCCACTCTGGCTTTCCCAGAAGGTGGTGTTCCTGATCGCCATCAGGGAAGTTTATGAACTATGTGCCCTGCCCTGTTGCTCTCCTTTTCTTACCCTTCACCTGGACAAAGTGGTGTTGCATCTAGTGCCTTCGTTCCTTCTCAACTTGGTTTATTCCTTCCATCTTAGAGATCGCTTTTCCTTGTCTTCGTTCTTCTCCTTCTAATCTTGTGCAGAAATCATTACAGTGTTTGGACCTGGTCCGAGCTGTGCTTCACTACTTGAAGGTGACAGCTTCCTTCAGAGATTAAGATTCCCTACTCGCCATTCCAGATGGACCTCGCCAGGGTCTTTCTACCTCAAAGGCGACCATGGCCCGCTGAATTCGTTCTGCTACCCTGGAAGCTTATTTAGCCAAGAACAAATCACCCCCGTCGTGGGTGAAGGCTAATTCCACTCAAGCTCCAGTCTTGACTTTATAAAGCTGACACATAATAGTCCTCTGTTCACGCCTTTTCAAAATTTTACAGAGTCCATACCTTCGCTTTGGCGAATGCGAGTCTGGGCAGAAAGGTACTACAGGCGGCATTTGCTTAGGTTACCTTATGAGGGAATTGTCCTAATCATTTTTACACATTTATTATTATTTCCCACTCTAGGGACTGCTTTGGGCTGTCCCATGGTCTCCTGAGTAGTCTAATGAAAAGACTGAGAAAAGAGTATTTTTATATTTACTGTAAAATCTCTTTCTCGTAGTCTTCACTGGGGACACAGTACCTGCCCCTTTGTTCATGTGGCCCCTTTGGCAGTGGGTGTCTATATTAATAATGAATTGTCTTTTCTGCTTCTCCTACTACTTTTCTCAGTAACTAAATAGCTTTGTTGTCAGAAGGCAGGTATAGCCTGCCGGGGAGGAACAGACTTTTCCTGTAAGGCACCTGGCAGCGGCAGCAGCAGCGTACATCCGCAGTCTCCTGTGTCCCCCAATGAAGCGACCAAGAGATTTTACGGTAAGTACAATGGCATTTTTTGGAGGGTGTGTTGACTGAAAAACAGTAATTATGACGTTTATTCTTTGCTTGATGTTGTTTACCATATGTGTTAAGTAACTTTGTATTTTCACAAATCTGATTTTTATGAACATGGTGTGAAGAATATTGGAGATATAATTTCATGCCAATCGTTTGTATCCTATGTGGTATGGGATTATAAAACCCACTTGAGTGTTATGCTAGTTCAGCAGGGGGGGGGGAGGAGATGTCAAGGCTCTGAGTGACAGATCTCACACCCTGAGTCAGCTCAGAGCAGAACAAAAGGCATGCTTGCCATGTGGATGCCATGCAATCTAAACTGCTTTGCCGAGTCAGCTCTGATTCCATAATGAGTTATGGAGATACTAAACATCCTAGCCATACATTGTGAATATTCCCAAGATCCACAGAACATGGCAAGCGTCCGGCTGGGTCTCGACCCGTTCTAGCACCAAGGGGTATGAAGGCACAAAGAAAATCCAGCAGGAACCAGATGGCACTGCTGTGTTTGTTCTTAACGCGTAGCAGGGCCCCGGTCAGATCAGATGGCGCCAAAACTGCCACCCTAGGACAGTGCAGAATGGAGTTATGATCTTTCATAGGTTTTGGAGTTTCCAGCTGCAGAGGCAAGAGATAGAGATTTAGGTTCAGCACAGAGGGAAGTGACCAAAAGGGGATAAATGCTAGTGTATAGCCCTGTGGTCCCTCTCTCTCGGTTATGAATGTGGTCCACTTCGGAACTGGGGGTCGCATCGAGTAAGGCCTCTTTCACACATCAGTTTTTAGCTGTCAGGCTCAATCTGGCTAATTTTGATAAGAACGGATCTGTTGCAAATTGTGAAAAACTGATGTGACGGATCCGTTTTTCTGCTGGGTCCGACTCTTTTTTTTAACCTGGGGAGAGGAAGAGAGGGAGAGAGAGAGAGATTTTCCAAATGCATGATTTCATTAAAAAAAAAATGGAATCAGTCTCCGGATTCCATCAATTTACCTCACGTTTCATCAGTTTTTCGCCGGAACCGTCGCTGGGCGTTTTTTAGCCGGAAAAAACATTCCTCTGTACGTTTTCTCCGGCCACTAAGTTTTGACGGATCCAGAAAAAAACAGATGAAAAGTGAGGCCATCTGGCGCTAATACAAGTCTATGAGAAAAAAACGGATCCTTTTTTTCAAAATTCGCCGGATTGTTCCTGAGGCAAAAACCTGATGTGTGAAAGGGGCCTAAGGTGCTGAGAAGGGACCAAGGAGACAGCTGGCAGCCCATGCCCCTTGTGGCGCAGCGCACCCATAATCTAACATTTACCAGTAACTGACACATATTCTGCTTATATCTTTTGTCCTACCACTATCTGTATTTGCATATCAGATCATCTATCTATATATATAATTGTCTAAGGGTTTTTCCGTCTGTCTGTCTGTCTGTCTGTCTGTCTGTCTGTCTGTCTGTCTGTCTGTCTGTCTGTCCTGGAAATCCCGCATCTCTGATTGGTCGAGGCCGCCATGCCTCGACCAATCAGCGACGGGCACAGCATGGCGACGATGATGTCATAAAGGTTGCCTCGACAAATCAGCGACGGGCAGTCTGCCGCGAATTCGCCTCGACCAATCAGCGACGGGCACAGTATCGACGTAGATGTCATAATGGTTGCCATGGCGACGATGATGTCATAAAGGTTGCCTCGACCAATCAGCGACGGGCACAGTCTGCCGCGAATTCTCGAATCATCATTGTCCATATACTACGGGGACATGCATATTCTAGAATACCCGATGCGTTAGAATCGGGCCACAGTCTAGTATATATATAATTGTCTAAGGGTTTTTCCGTCTGTCTGTCTGTCTTTCTGTCTGTCTGTCTGTCTGTCCTGGAAATCCCGAGTCTCTGATTGGTCGAGGCCGCCAGGCCTCGACCAATCAGCGACGGGCACAGTATCGACGTAGATGTCATAATGGTTGCCATGGCGACGATGATGTCATAAAGGTTGCCTCGACCAATCAGCGACGGGCACAGTCTGCCGCAAATTTGCCTCGACCAATCAGCGACGGGCACAGTATCGACGTAGATGTCATAATGGTTGCCATGGCAACGATGATGTCATAAAGGTTGCCTTGACCAATCAGCGACGGGCACAGTCTGCCGCGAATTCTGGAATCATCATTGTCCATATACTACGGGGACCTGCATATTCTAGAATACCCGATGCGTTAGAATCGGGCCACAATCTAGTTGTATATAAGTAACCAATGTGCATAGTGTATTGTCTAGTGTGCCCTTAAGGTGATTAAATATACAACTTAACCTTGGGCCGCTCTTTTATCTCAATCCACAAGTCTGTTTCTCGGATTAACTTTCCATGCTACTGGGGCTGGTTTCTGGCCTGATATAATCTTGTTAACGGATCGGGCTTATATCTAACGATGAACTGGTGGCAGTCCTAGCGCTCTGTTTCACTGGTGCTAGTGAAAGGGGCCTCTCAGACCTGCCAGGGTTGTGAGCGAGTGAGGTGGCACGTTAGTGACTTTGTGGGCAACATCCTCTCACTACATTCCCCATGCCTCCCTAGACACGTGTGGACAGGGGATGTGTGTAAAATTGAGTCAAGCTGATCTTACGTGTCCCCAGCGGGTATGGAACGTCACGTTAATGCAAGTGAGAAGACCATACCACGTGATCTCGCTGATGTAACAGTGACGTCAGGTGGCGAGGAGTGGTTTCGCCATATGTGGTGGCAGTGGAGGGATTCTGCGTGATATCGCTGGTGTCACATGACAATAGTGAATTATATTTTTTTTAATGCCTTTATTTTTAAAGGGAGAAAAGTGGGTGATTTGACATTTTTATGTTTTTTTTTGTTTTGTTTTTTACATAATTTAATGTTTAAGAAATTTTAACCTGCAATCATATCATCGCTTGCTCTATATAATTCAAGACCACAGTATTGCAGTATATAGCTATAAAGTATTGGCGTCTATGAAGCAGAGAATATGGCTGGGCTTCACAATATTAACATAGACATGGTGGTTTTCAGAAGGGTCCTGCTGCTATGGCAGCCAAGGGGTACCCCACAATCGCTTTTGCGGGTGACTTATTGAGCATGCAAAATGGCGCAGCCCTGATGTCTGAATACATTCCGTCGGCAAGACCTATCCATTTTGTAAGGAAACATTGCCGTCTCCCTGTACAATGTGATGTATTAATAAACAACATACTTTTTGCTAACATGGATGCTGTTGTCACTCTCTTCAGCTTTGGATCTTATGGAGGATTGGAATCATCCTCTTTTTGGCATACTTGCAAACCACTACCTAGTTATCAATTTATTTGTGCTGAGATGCTGCCCTAAACTTGCTATTTATTAAACCCTTACGTCATTCCTCTGTTATGCCTCCTGAAAACGTTTCAATAAATTGAAAACTGAGCTTTACCACTTCTCTGGTAAATATAATGGCTCATTATGTGCCTTTTTTATTTTACCTGGGAATTTTTTGTGACTTTAAATCCATCTTCAAGAATTTGAAGGAGGTTATTCCTTTCAACTGATATGACTGGATTCAAGGTATAAAAAAGATATTCTAGCATTTTCTTGTAGTTCCTGGAATAAAAAGTGATAAAATGAATTAAACTGCTAAATATGAATTTACAACTATTTAATTTCTGCAATTCATCTCAAAATAAAAAAATAGAGTGATTTTTGATACTCACTGTAAAATCTCTTTCTTGGAGCCTTCATTGGGGGACACAGGTAACGATGGTGCATCCTGCCGTCACTGAGAGGCTGACACTAGGCAAAAAAGGAAAATAGCTCCTCCTCAGAAGTATACACCCACCGAAAGGCACAAAGTACCTCAGTTAGTGTTAAAACAGTAGGAGAAGCACCAAAACTCAACATATGTACCAACCCAACAACAAAGGAACATAGGCCAGTAGAGATAGTTAGGGAGGGTGCGATGTACCCCAATGAAGGCTCCAAGAAAGAGATTTTACGGTGAGTATCAAAAATCCCTCAATCTCTATCGCTCCATTGGGGGACACAGGAAACCATGGGTGTATGCTGCTGCCACTATGAGGCTGACAAGAATGCAAAGAAAACAGACTTAGATCGGCCGCTGCGTAGCCGCCGCCTGCATCACCTTCCTTCCCAGGCCTGCATAAAACAAGGCATGAGTATGAACCCTGTAAAACCTCGTGAAGGTGTGCAAAGATGACCAAGTCGCGGCCTTACAAATCTGTAAAGCCTAGGCCTGGTGACGAACTGCCCAGGAAGGCAACTTTCCATGACAGGAGAGAAAACGGAATGTCTTGAATGGGCTCAAAAGGAGCGCACTGGAGAGCACCAAGGAAAAGGTTACTGTATATACTCGAGTATAAGCCGAGAATTTCAGCCCATTTTTTTAGGCTGAAATTGCCCCTCTCGGCTTATACTCGAGTCATTCCCAGGGGTCGGCAGGGGAGGGGGAGCGGCAGCTGTCTAATCATACTCACCTGCTCCTGGCGCGGTCCCTGCATGTCCCTGGTTCTCCGGGTGCCGGCAGCTTCTTCTAGCGTTGAGCGATCACATGGTACTGCTCATTACAGTAATGAATATGGACCCAACTCCACTCCCATAGGGGTGGAGCCGCATATTCATTACTGTCGGCGCCCAGAGAATCAGGGACGTGCAGGGACCGCGCCAGGAGCAAGAGAGTATAACGGGGGCATTGCACGATATTTACCTGTCCCGCATTCCACCGCCGGGCTCCGTCTTCCGCGTCCTCTGCAGTGACGCTCAGGTCAGAGGGGGCGATGACACGATTAGTGCGCGCGCTGCTCTCTGCCTGAACTTCAGTGCAGAGGACGAGGAAGACACAGCGGCGCCCAGCGGTGGAACGAGGAAAGGTGACTACAGCAAGTGCCGGGGGCCTGAGCGACGAGAGGTGAGTATGTGATTTTTTTTTTTTTAATCGCAGCAACAGCATATGGGGCAAATGTCTCTATGGAGCATCTTATGGGGCCATAATCAGCATTTGTGCAGCAGTATATGGGGCAAATGTGTCTATGGAGCATCTTATGGGGCCATAATCAGCATTTGTGCAGCAGTATATGGGGCAAATGTCTCTATGGAGCATCTTATGAGGCCATAATCAGCATTTGTGCAGCATTATTTGGGGCAAATGTCTGTATGGAGCATCTTATGGGGCCATAATCAACATTTGTGCAGCATTATATGGGGCATATTTTAATATGGAGCATCTTATGGGGCCCATCATGAACTATATGGATTTTCAAAAACACTTAACGTACTGATATCTTAATTAATTTTACTTTTATTGGTATCTATTTTTATTTTTGACATTTACCGGTAGCTGCTGCATTTTCCACCCTGGGCTTATACTCGAGTCATTAAGTTTTACAGATTTTTGTGGCAAAACTAAGGGTCTCGGCTTATACTCGAGTATATACGGTAAGCTCTCATGGATCTATTGGAGGACGATAAGCAGGTGCCAGCTGGGCGACTCCTTGAAGAAAAGTCTTTACCTGGGAACGAGAAGCCAGATTCCATTGGAAAAGAACTGACAGAGAGGAAACTTGCCCCTTAAGATTACTGAGTGATAGACCCGAGTCAAGCCTTTCCAGTATCTGTGGTAGACACGTGAGGATGCTGGTTTTCTCGGAATAACCTGATGGGAAAAAACAGCCTCCCTCAGAACTGCGGCCTCAATGGCCATGCCATTAAACTCGGAGACTGTGAAGTCTGGTGGAAGATGGGGCCTTGCGAGAAAAGATCTGGAAGCCTCCAAGGAGCATCCATGAGCATGTTCACCAGCTCCGCATACCAGACCCGTCATGGCCAGTCAGGAGCTATCAGGATTACAGGAATACCTTCTGCCTTTATCTTTTTCACGACTCTCGGAATGAAGGTGAGGCCGAAAAAGATAAGGCAGTTGGAATTGTGACCAGGGGATTACTAGAGCATCGCAACCGGTGGCTAGCGGATCCCGGGACCTGGCTATGTACTGAGGAACCTTGTGGTTCATCCGAGACACCATCAGGTCAACGTCCGTTGAGCCCCATTTCTGGAATATTTGGCTGAAAACGGCAGGACTGAGAGACCACTTGCCTTATGCGAGACCCTGACGGCTCACAAAATTGGCTGCCCAATTTTCCACAGCTGATATGGCGGGATCGTGATGTTCCGCCCATTGCAGAATCCTGGTTACCTCTACAATAACGTATTTGCTGCGAGTCATGCCTTGATGGTTTATGTAAGCCACGGACGTGGCGTTATCAAACTGTATGCGGACTGGCTGGCCTGCAAGAAGGGACTGTCAGCGACAAAGGGCAAAGAAAATTACCTTGATCTCCAGGAGATTGATGGGGAGAGCGGCTTCTTGGGCGTTCCAGTGACCCTTCGCTATGTGATGAAGAAAGACAGCTCCCCAACCGAGGAGACTGGTATCGGTGGTGATGACCTTCTGCCAGAGAGGAAGGAAGGACTTCCATTGAAGGACTGATGCGGATAGCCTCCATTAGGTCAGGGACTGCCTCACCTTGAGAGGCTGAAGGACGGACCAGGTCCAGGGAGACAGTCCTCTTGACCCAAGCCGACAAGAGGGCCAGCTGAAGAAGACGGGTATGGAACTGGGCAAAAGCACTGCTTCCATGGTGGCAATTATCTTCCACAGAACTCTCATGCAGGACCCTAGGAGGAGAGGGGCAGGTCGCTTTAGAGTGCTGATCCCCTGGCAGAGGGATACAAACTTCTTTGGAATGAAGACATGGGCTTGGGCAGTGTCGAACCTCAAACCCAGAAACTCCAGGTGCTGAGCTGGGGTCAGGGAGGACTTCTCTCTGTTGACAATCCAGCCGAGACGGACCAGAGTATCCAGAGTGATCAAAAGACTCTGGTTGCATTCTCGGCAGGTTGGCCCCTTGATCAGAAGATTGTCCAAGTAAGAAATTATGAGAATCCCCTTGGAGCGAAGGATGGCCATGACCGCTAGGGAAGAGCAGTGAATTGATAGTGATCCTCCTGGATCGCAAACCGTAGGAATCTCTGATGCTGAACACACACAGGAATGTGAAGATAAGCATTCTAAATGTCTACTGAACAAAGAAATTCTTCCGGTTCCAAGGAGGCGATTACCGAACGTAGAGACTCCATCCTGAAATGGCGGATCCGAACATGAAGCTTGAGGTCCAAAATCGGACAGAACGATCCATCTTTTTTCTGGACTATGAAAAGATTGGAGTAGAACCCTGAAAACCATTCATTCTGGGGTATGCCTGAAGAATCCCTGGAGCCTGAGATGGGAGTCTTGGCAGGCGAGACAGAAAGAAACATCTTCTGGCGGGGGAAGAAAGGTTGATTTCTAACCGGACGTGACTATCTCTTTGACCCAGGCATCGTGGACCACTGACAACCATACTTCCCAGAAGAGAAGAATCCGGCCTCCCACCCTGGAGAGATTCCCGGGTGGGGGTGACCTGTAATGCCAAAGAGAACCTGTTGGCACGGACCCTGAAGACTTGGAAGAGCGATTCTTTGTTCGCCAATGAGGGGCTGGTTTGAAAGACTGATTCTTCCTTTCCCCTTGGGTGGAAGAGCGATCCTGCTGGGCGGACATCCCTGAAGCAGAGAGGGGCCGAAAGAAACAAAACTGAAGTGACCTCTTCTTATTAAAAAGACGTTTAGGCTTTGGATGGGGGAGCGAGGTGCTTTTTCCGCTGGTAGCATCAGAAATTATTTGATCCAGTTTGGACTTAAAAAGTCTAGAGTCCTGCAAGGCAAGACCAGTGAGGGGCTTTTTTGACGGTGGATCTGCATTCCACGCTTTCAGCCAGAGAATGCGGCGTATAGCCTCGATGTTGCTGGTAGCCCTGGTGGAACAACCGGTTGCATCCAAGGAAGCAGTCAAAAGATATTTGCTGGATTGGACAATCTGGTCTGCCAAATCTGCCAACTCATCAGGAGGAGCTGCTGCTAAAATACCCTGACAAAGCACCCCAGGTGGAGGCAAAAATGGGACAGAGGAAGGTGCCAGCTGCTTCAAAGGCTGACTTAGCCAAGGATTCAATCTATCTGTTGAATCCTTAAGAAATGTGCCGTCCGGTAGAGACAAGACTTTCTTGGAAGACAGGCGAGAGACTGGCAGATCCACATTAGGGGACTCTGCCCATCTACCAACGAGGTCTGGGCTAAAGGGATAGACAATATCTAGCTGCTTCCTTCCTGGGAAGCATTTTTCAGGGTGTTCCCAGTGTTTGGACATAATCGCTTCAAATTCCCTGTGATTAGGGAAATTACGGGAGAAACGTTATACCCGTTTGAAGGAAACGGAGTTCTCCTGAGCAGATGTCTCTTCCTCCTTTATGTTCAGAGTTTGGGTAATAGCCAAGATAAGGCTATTGACTACATCCTACATCTTTGAGGTCTGGTCCGTATCGGACTCAGACTCAGACTGGGAAACCACATCCGACCCCAAAACCGCCTTCGAGGATGGGGCATGGAGTGAAGAATGCCTCCAGGAGGATGCAGAGGGACCCGGAAAACTGTAGGAAGAACTGGAAAGAGTCCGCTTCTTGTGCTTTTTACCCGATCTGTCCCTGTGAAGGTTGCGGTCAGGTGCATGCGAATCACCGTGAGGGGCGTTCGGAGCCCTGGTGGCAGTAGACAAATGTGGAAATAGCTCCAGGACCTGGACCAGGGACTGTGAAACCTTTGTCAGGTCGGAGACCGACTGTAACATGGCAAAAGCCCACTCCGGAGGGAGGGGAGTGCTCTCATCCCGGGGGCGTTAGGGTGCTCCTGTGGAGCAGACATGGTGGAAGGGCTGCAGGACAGGCAGAGAGGGGAGAGTTGGCCTGAGAACCACATTCTTTTACAAAGGGCACAGGCGTAGTGAATCACAGTGGGCTCAGAGGGGCAAGAAAAAGCCTTTCTAGGGTTGGGCATAAGTTGAGCCTTGGGGATACTGCTGTGGAGGAGCCAAGACAAAAAGAACAGAGCCTACCCGATGCCAGCGACGATCAGCAGAAAGAACTGTGGAAGCTGTGTCCCCCTGTGCAAAGCATCCGCAGATCTGCAGAGAGCATAGGATATAGCCGTGTCCCCCGTGTGCAGAGCATCTGCAGGTCTGCAGAGAGTGCAGCGGTGTGAAGAAGCTGATTCTCGGCTGGGTCATCGCACCGCTGAAGTCTGCCGACCGATAAAAGAGAAAGATAGAATCCTATTGGCTGACAGGGGATTAGGTCCTGCCTTGCGGGCCCAAGAGTGGGCGATGTGGGTGACACCACACTGCTCTCTCGGTCGCATAAGTACGGTAAAACAGAGTGAGAAACTACACCCTGTTACCCAGAAGACAAAGAAATCTGAAAGGCAAAGGGAAAAGGTTAATAAACACAAACAAGGAACCTGAAAAGTAAAATGTGGATCTGGTAGCAGATCCAGGTCCTCCTTCTACAGACACTAAGCTTAAACTGAGGTACTTTGTGCCTATCAGTGGGTGTATACTGCTGAGGAGGAGCTGCTTTACTTTTTTTATTTTCCTTTTTTTGCCTAGTCTAAGCCTCCTAGCAACAGCAGCATACCCCATGGTTACCTGTGTCCCCCAATGAAGCGATAAAGAAAAAGCAATTTTTCCCTTACAAAAAATAAAACCTTCTGCAGCCCTGTTTCTCCATGCTTAGTGAAAAGAAGCATCTACTTCAAGAATGAACATTGCTAGTCCGTCCATCTGTGTTAGTGAATCCACCTGTGTGCGCAACTCTACAGTCTGGACCAAAATGTTCATTGCATCCCACCTATGAGGAGTCGCTCTTAATTGGAATTTACGCCGCTTGGTGTAAATTATAGCAAATGTGTTGCATTATGATATTGGCCCCTTCCTCCTCCTGGTATACCCCACTCATTTTGGGAAATCCCCCCCCCCCAAAAAAAAACAAACCGCAAAAGTTACATTTATACGACTTTTATAACCCATGGAGCTGACATTGATTACCTGATGAATTAATGAATTCCCCTGTTAAAGTGGTTTTCAAGGCTTATGATACCTAATATCTTTTACACATACGCCGAGACATAGGTCAAAAGTATGACTGCACCCTGTATGAATGCATTCTTAGATTTTGTAGATACTGATGCTACTGCTCTGCTCAACATGCTTACCTATGTAAGAGCAGGATAGCATAGCTACAAGGGCGCACTTCAAGTAGCCAATTGGCATAAAAATAAAATGTTGTGTGGTTAAGGCTACTTTCACACTAGCGTTAACTGCATTCCGTCACAATGCGTCGTTTTGCAGAAAAAACGCATCCTGCAAAAGTGTTTGCAGGATGCGTTTTTTCACCATTGATTAACATTAAGCGACGCATTGTGATGGATTGCCACACATCGCACCCGTCGTGCGACGGATGCGTCGTGCAGTGGCGGACCGTCGGGAGCAAAAAACGCTACATGTAACGTTTTTTGCTCACAACGGTCCGCCCCCACCTCCCCGCACCTCACAATGGGGCAGCGGATGCGCTGGAAAAATGCA
Source organism: Ranitomeya variabilis (assembly GCF_051348905.1). Taxonomy (NCBI): domain Eukaryota; kingdom Metazoa; phylum Chordata; class Amphibia; order Anura; family Dendrobatidae; genus Ranitomeya; species Ranitomeya variabilis. The sequence continues at coordinate 680,501,803 of NC_135232.1, read as the reverse complement.
TCCGCTGCCCCCGTTGTGCGGCGGAGACAACGCTAGCGGCGGAGACAACGCTAGCGTCGGGAACGTCGGCCCGACGCACAGCGACGGGCCGAGCCCGACGCTAGTGTGAAAGAAGCCTAACTCTGCTTTAATTACCAACATTTGTATTACCAGAACAAAAAGAAAATTTAAAAATAATAATGTGTAAATTAAAGGGGTTGTCTGACTGAAGACTTGTGAATCTTCACATCGCACGCACCACGCGCTGTGATGATACTCCAGTGCCAGCGCCGCAAGAGGGGGTGTGACCACAAGATTGTGATTTGCATACCTGCAGTCACGTACCAACTAGACTGTATCAGGCCTCGCTCAGTACAAGTGGATACCAGTCTAGTCGGAATGTAGCGGAAGTGTGCAAATCACATACTTGCAGTCACATGCCGGCACCGGAAATTCCTCACAGCGCACGGTGGGTGTGTATGCAGTAAGGATTCACAAGTCTGCAGTCACAAAGAGAGACTGCAGATTTGTAGTGTATGAATACACAACTCCTTTAAAGTGAACCTGTCAGCAGTTTTGACCAATATAAGATGCGGCCACTGCCTTTCAGGAGGGCATTATAGAATGCTGTAGATAAGCCCCCGGTCCGACCAGAAAGATAAGAAAAATAAGCTTTATTATACTCACCCAGGGGGGCAGTCCTTTGCGGTTCGGTCCGATGGGTGTTGCAGGTCCGGGGCTCCCATCTTCTTGCGATGCCCCCCTTCTGTTGCTTAATCGCTCCCTGGCATCGCACTCCTGCGCAGGCGTACTTATCTGCACCAAAGTACTGCAGTGCGCAGGCGCTGGGAAAGGTCAGAGTGGCCCGGCGCCTGCAGAGCATCTGGGGAGCGATGAAGCAACAGGAGGGCGACATCACAGGAAGATGGGAGACGCCGGTCCCGGACCTGCAACACCCATCGGACCGGACTGCAAAGGACCGTCCCCCGGGTGAGTATAATAAAACTTTTTTCTGTTATCAGGTTGGACTGGGGGCTTATCTACAGAATTATAGAATGCTGTAGATAAGCTCTGAAAGGTGGTGGCCGTATTTTATATCGGCCAAAACTGCTGACAGGTTCCCTTTAAAATCTGCAAAACGCACTCAGTGCCTGTCTCTGCAATGGATATGATGATATCAGTGGTAAGAAACCTACGCTGTGCCAGTGCCATCTTCGGTGTCAAGGTAATCCTGGAATTTTTCCTCAAACCTGAATCGCAGGATTCGATTGTGCACTCTGACTATTCGATTTATCTTCACTCCGGTGATCCCGAATGTTTTAAAGTTTGATGCACAGAAGCGTGACAAAATCAGATCATAACAGGACTTGAACCTGCATAAATTAAATAAAGAATGTGAGATGTGAAGAGTCGGAAGATATTAATGTGACAATCAATGAGAACACAATGGCTGTAAGTGACGGTGCTAGGTGTGTTCAGATGGAAATTGGGAAATAGGTTGCCTTTGTCTATGCACAATGAGGCAATATAATTTAATACAACTTTGCATAGTGACAAGGATATACAGAGGTGATAATCACTTAGGCACAAAGGATACAAGAGGTATTGGGCCTCGTGTTGCATAACCACTGTCACACAGGGCTTTTGGTGATCCTGACACTTTGTTACACCATTTTTATAGTTTTTTCAGTTGTGTAAATTTGCAGTTTTTTTCCTCAAAAATAGATTAGTAGGGGTCCCAATCTCTCACCCATGTGTTACATACTCGCTTCGCTCCAGTGCTGCCCATCTCCTCTGTCAGATGCCACTGACTTAGCAAGTGACGCTGACAGCGGGGAAGATGCCGGTGACATCAATGCTGGTCATCATGTGCGCTCCCGACTTGTCATGCAAATAGAAGAGCGACTTCTCCCGTCGCTGGGCAGCGTGCTCGTCAGCCCCTTAGCATGATCTTTTACTATATCCAGGTGAGATCCGTCCTGCTAGTCAGCAGAACATGGCAGGATAGTATTTGGTGGCCAATGGAGATAGCATGGCGCCCTATTTAAATCTCAATGCTAAACCTGTCTGGAGGCAGTTATTGCATCCTGATAACTGACCTCAGCTGATTTACAACTCTGCTTTTAAAGGGTTACATTCACACGACCAATTATACATTTTTCATATCAGTTGCGAGGCCGCTGACCCAACTAGCCACGTCATTTATGCCTATGATGCTATTAATTCAGGCAAGAAACCCCACAGTCGGGCTGGGAATTGTGTCTTCAACCCATTACTGACCAGGCCAAATTTTCTAAATTTGACCATTGTCACTTTATGTAGTAATAACTCTGGAATGCTTCAACATATCCCATTGATTTGGAGACTGTTTTTTGAGACACATTACACTTTATGATAATGGTAAACTTAGGTTGATGTGTCTTGTGTTTATTTATAAAAATATCATAGATGTGACAAAAAATGTACAAAAATTGGCAATTTTCAAACTTTGATTATTCCTTTAACCCCCAAGGGTGGTTTGCACGTTAATGACCAGGTCAATTTTTACAGTTCTGACCACTGTCCCTTTATGAGGTTATAATTCTGGAACGGATCCCGGTGATTCTGACAATGATTTCTAGTGACATATTGTACTTCATGATAGTGGTAAAATTTCTTTGATATGACTTCCGTTTATTTGTGAAAAAAACGGAAATTTGGAGAAAATTTTGAAAATTTCGCAATTTTACAACTTTGAATTTTCATGCATTTAAATCACAGAGATATGTCACACAAAATACTTAATAAGTAACATTTCCCACATGTCTACTTTACATCAGCACAATGTTGGAACCAAATTTTTTTTGTTAGGGAGTTATAAGGCTATGTTCACACTTTGCGGTTTTTGCTGCGGATCCGCAGCAGTTTTCCATGCAGGGTACAGTAAAATGTTACCCTATGGAAAACAAAAACCGATGTGCCCACTTTGCGTTTTTCCGCTTGAAAATCCGCGCTGATTTTCTGCGGGAAAAAAGAATAGGAAAGTGCAGTTGGAAACCCGCAGTGGAATCCGCAGTAGAAACCGCACAAAAAACCGCAGGGAAAACCACTGCCGTTTTGCACTGCGGGTTTTACAAATCCGCAGCTGAAAAATCCGCAGCAAAAAAAGCACAGTGTGAACAAGCAGTAAGGGTTAAATGTTGACCAGCGATTTCTCATTTTTACAACACCATTTTTTTTTTTTTTAAGGACCACATCACATTTGAAGTCACTTTGAGGGGTCTATATGATAGAAAATACCCAAAACTGACACCATTCTAAAAACTGCACCCCTCAAGCTGCTCAAAACCATATTCAAAAAGTTTATTAACCCTTCAGGTGCTTCACAGGAATTTCTGGAATGTTTAAAAAAAATGAACATTTAATTTTTTTCCACAAAAAAATTACTTCAGATTCAATTTGTTTTATTTTACCAAGGGTAACAGGAGAAATTGGACCCCAAAAGTTGTTGTGCAATTTGTCCTGAGTACGCTGATACCCCATATCTGGGGAAAACCACTGTTTGGGTGCATGGCAGAGCTCGGAAGGGAAGGAGCGTCGTTAGACTTTTCAATGCAAAATTGGCTGGAATTGAGATCGGACGCCATGTCGTGTTTCGAGAGCTCCTGATGTGCCTAAACAGTGAAAGCCCCCACAAGTGACACCATTTTGGAAAGTGGACCCCCTAAGGAACTTATCTAGATGTCTGGTGAGGACTTTGAACCCCCAAGTGCTTCACAGAAGTTTATAATGTAGAGACATAAAAATAAAAAATCATATTTTTTTCATAAAAATGATCTTTTTGCCCCCAATTTTTTATTTTCCCAAGGGTAACAGGAGAAATTGGACCCCAAAAGTTGTGGTGAAATTTGTCCTGAGTACGCTGATACCCCATATGTCTGGGAAAACCACTGTTTGGATGCATGGTAGAGCTTGGAAGGGAAGGAGCACCGTTTGACTTTTCAATGCAAAATTGGCTGGAATGGAGATCGGACGCCATGTCACGTTTGGAGAGCCCCTGATGTGCTTAAACAGTGGAAAACCCCAAATTCTAACTCCAACCCTAACCCCAACACACGCCTAACCCTAGTCCCAACCCTAACCATAACTCTAACCACACCCCTAACCCTGACACACTCCTAACCCTAATCCCAACCGCAACCCTAATCCAAACCGTAAATGTAATCACAACCCTAACCCTAATCCAAACCCTAACCCTAACTTTAGCCCCAACCTTAACTTTAGCCCCAACCCTAACTTTAGCCCCAGCCCTAACCCTAACGGGAAAATGGAAATTAATACTTTTTTAAATTTTATTATTTTTCCCTAAATAAGCGGGTGATAAAGGGGGGTTTGATTTACTATTTATAGCAGATTTTTATATCGGGTTTTTATGTTTGGCAGCTGTCACACACTAAAAGATACTTTTTAGAGTCATGTGAGGTCTTGTTTTTTGCGGGACGAGTTGATGTTTTTATTGGTACCATTTTCGGGCACATGACATTTTTTGATCGCTTTTTATTACGATTTATGAGAGGCAGAATGAACAAAAACCAGCAATTCATGAATTTCTTTTGGGTGGGGCATTTATACCGTTCCGCGTGTGGTAAAATTGATAAGGTAGTTTTATTCTTCGGGTCAGTACGATTACAGCGATACCTCATTTATATAATGTGTTTTATGTTTTGGTGCTTTTATACAATAAAAAATATTTTATGTAAAAAATAATTGTTTTTGTATCGCTTTATTCTGAGAGCTATAACTTTTTTATTTTTTCGCTGATGACACTGTATGGCAGGTCAATTTTGGAGGGACAAGATGACGTTTTCAGCGACACCATGTTTATTTATATCTGTCTTTTTGATCGCGAGTTATTCCACTTTTTGTTCGGTGGTATGATGATAAAGCATTGTTTTTTGCCTTGTTTTTTATTTTTATTTTTTTATAGTGTTCACTGAAGGGGTTAACTAGTGGGACAGTTTTATAGGTCGGGTCGTTACGGTCGCGGCGATACTAAATATGTATACTGTGTTTTTTTATTTACATAAATAAATGTATTTATTGGAACAGTATTTTTTTTCTTTATTTAGGAATTTTTTAAAAAATATTCTTACACAGTATAATTTTTTTTTTTTACTTTTTTACATTGTTCCAGGATGGGACATCACTGTATAAAGTCAGATCGCTGATCTGACACTTTGCACAGCACTGTGTAAAATCAGCGATCTGACAGGCAGTGAAGGAGGCTTGCCGGAACCTGCTCTTAGCAGGCACTGACAAGCCACCTCCCTGCAGGACCCGGAAGGACCCAGCGGCCATCTTGCAGGCAGGGAGAACCTCAGAACAACACGATCACATTGTGTTGTCCTGAGGGTCTGAGGGAAGCACGCAGGGAACACCCTCCCTGCGTGATGCTTTTTCTATGCCACCGGAACGTTGCGATCTTGTTTGATCGCAGTGTTTCGGGGGTTAAAGTGCCGGGTGTCAGCTGTGAGAATCAGCTGACACCCAGCCCCGATCGGCTGCACACCCCCCCGTGTGCGCGGCCGATCAGCCTCGACGTACTATTCCGTCCATGGGGATTAAGTCCCAGGTCACATGGACGGAATAGTACGACGGATGGCAGAAAGGGGTTAATCCAGATAGTGATACCACACAAAAACATTAATAAATAACATTTCTGTCATTCTGCTTTATATCAGCACCATTTGTAAAATATAGTTTTATTTTGTTCACATTTTAAAAGGTTTAAAATGTAGCAGTAATTTTTCATTTTTTTCAAGGATATTTACAAAACTTATTTTTTTAGGGAGCAATTCAGTTTTGAAATGGCTTTGGAGGTCCTTTTGGGGCATTATCGTTAATGCCATTATTTGGGCATGAATTGCCATTGCAAACATCAGGACCATATGATCAAGACATCAGGGTGTCAATTGGGTTAAAGAGGGAACCCCACACTCTGTGAACCATCTAGATATTGTAGTCACTATTTACATAAATATTTAAGGGGTTAAACGGACATGGTCGGTGCCAACACTGATCGTGGCTGATGCAGCAAGTTGTCAGCTATAGTGTACAGCCTAAAGCTGCTCGATTTTCACCTGTCGGAGGGTGCTATTCTCTTATATCGCAGGTCAGTTTTAAGTCATATTGGTGGTCATTAGGCGTTAAACAATACAAAATATGCAGCTGTTATATGGTCATGTGCATTTAGCCTAATCCCTTAGACCATTTCACGGAGCAGTCCCTTACACCATTTCATGGAGCTATCTCTGGACAATTTCAAGGACCTATCCCTTAACTGTCAAACCCTTTTTCTTCCTGCTGATTCCCTCTGATTCGTACCCTGGCTCCCATGCCTTGCTCATTATGCCACACAGAGTTTTTTTGTAGCAGTCAAAAACAATTTTCAAGTGGAAACTGCTTTAGGAAACGCTCTTTCTCTGGGGAGTTTCTCTTTCCTGAAATGGGTTTTGAAGAGCTTTTACTTCTCAGCGTTTTTGAACATTTTTTTTTTCCAGATTTTTAATTGGACGGTACCCAGTCAGGAGCCACTTAAAAGAAGTGACATGCTCTCTTTTTATCTCCCAATACTTGAATCGGGAAAAAAAAGCACTCAAAGGACTGAACATGGCCAACAAGTCATTTTCAGCAGAATATTTCAATATATACTGTACATATACAGTACAGACCAAAAGTTTGGACACACCTTCTCATTTAAAGATTTTTCTTTATTTTCATGACTATGAAAATTGTACATTCACACTGAAGGCATCAAAACTATAAATTAAAACATGTGGAATTATATACTTAACAAAAAAGTGTGAAACATCTGAAATTATGTCTTATATTCTAGGTTCTTCAAAGTAGCCACCTTTTGCTTTTTTTTTTTTTAAATTCGTTTATTTTCAAACGTAAATAAAGTATGCATACATATTTGTCCTTGTCATTAGTCTGCATGGTTACATTTATAAAGGATAATAAGGACAGCACATACATATGCCAATTATTTCACAGAGGACAAACTTATGTGCACAATTATAAAACAATCAAACACAAAGTTATAAACATAAAACTCTTAAACTATAACCAAACCAAGCCTCTGAAACTATTAAGCCACCATTTAACGATAGTAAACAATATTTCCCTTCCTCCGCTGCGCAGTGCTTGTAGAACAAGAGTCAAACAAACCATGTCTTTGTCTATTAGTCATGTCATAAGGTGAGATGAGAGGTGTTCCATCTATCCCAGATTTTATTGAACTTACCCGGGCAACCCCTGTTTTGATAAAGAGTGCGCTCATATGTGACAACTGTATTCACCAACTCGATCCAGGATCTAATGGAGGGGGGTGAACTCCCCATCCACCGCAGAGCCAACAATTTCCGTGCCAAAAACAAAGTTTCACGTAGAAAGATCCCCGCATAATGGTCCCAAGCCTCCTCGTCCCATACTCCAAACAGGCAGACCAAAGGCTCCATAGGAACCGGGATTGACAGTACAGAGGTTAACAGTGACGTCACCTCCCCCCAATATCGAAGAACAATGGGACACTGCCATATCAGATGTATAAAGTCAGCGCCTGGTGAGTGGCAACGCAAACAGTCTGATGTCGAGTATCGACCCATCCGAAAGAGTCTCAGTGGGGTCAGATACGACTGGTGGATTATATACAGCTGGGTCATCCTGTTATTAACTGACGGAGAGACTTTGAGGGGGGAGTCTAAAATATCCTCCCATTCCTCGTTCTGCATATTAGTGATGAGCCCTCCCCATTTGCTCCTCACCGAGTCCATAACAGAATTCGCTCCCACCGATAGCAAATATGTGTACAAAGAGGAAACAAGGCCCTGAGGTCCCTGTGACTTAAGAATACCTATCAGGGGCAAAGATGAAATGTTACGGTTTGTTCCCACATTCCTGACAAATGACTGGATGGCAGATCTGAGTTGTAGGTATCGGAAAAATTGAGATCTTGGAAGATCATATTTAACCTGTAGCTGTTCAAAGGATCTAAAGACCCCCTGATCATATAAATCACCTATCAACAGGACCCCGTGGGAAACCCAAAAACCCGCAGACGGGTGACCCACCAGCACAGGGAAATAATCATTATCCCATAGAGGCATCTCAGCCACAATGTCCCCAAAGCCAATGACCTTTTTAATTTTCTTCCAAGTGGATCGCGCCAATCGTATCATGGGCAACAATCGGGGGGCATTTACTTTTCCTGATTCTAGAAGGCCCAGTGGACATTTAGTGCCAGCAGAACTAACCAGGTGACTTTCAGAATTAGGGAGATAATTATGAGGCATCCATTTACAAAGTGCTTTGGCCTGCCCCGCCAAGTAGTACAAAAAAAAATCTGGTAATGCCGCTCCTCCCCCTTGCTTAGGTCTTTGCAAAGTCGTCAATTTAAGTTTGGGTCTACTTTTCCCCCACACGAATGAAGTAACATAAGAATTTAAGTTAGTGAAAAAGAATTTTGGTACGGTTACTGCGCTATGCTGAAGACAATAGTTGAATTTAGGGAGCAAGATCATTTTTATGAGATTAATACGGCCTGTTACAGACAGTGGAAGTTTACCCCAGGACGTGAATTTCGATTTGGCATATTCTAGCAGGGGGAGGACATTAAGTTGCAGATCTGATTCGCTACACCGGGACATATAAATACCCAAATATTTAAATTCAGACACTACAGGTAACGGAGAAAGAGCATCAAGATTAGGTATTGGGGATTGGGACAGAGGCAGTAGGGTAGACTTATCCCAATTAATATATAGGCCTGAGAACCCACTAAATTTGTCTATGGTATCTATTACCTTTGGCAACGTTTTTTCTACCTCATCCATGAATACTATCATATCATCAGCATATAGACCGATGATATCGGTACGGTCCGCTATTTTAATACCATCAATATCGGGGGCAGAACGTAGACGAATAGCTAATGCCTCTATCGCTAGAGCAAACAAGGCTGGGGATAGGGGACATCCCTGACGGGTTCCCCTATGCAGTGAAATTGACTCAGACATGAAGCCATTTACGATTATGCGGGCCTTAGGCTTCACGTATAATACACTAACCCAATGTAGAAATTTTTCCCCAAAGCCATACCTCTGCAGACAAGCAGACAAGAAGGGCCACTCGAGAGAGTCGAACGCCTTAGCCGCGTCCAGCGACGCCAGCGCCCAACTGTTATCTGGTAATAAAGAGCTATACTGGATCACTGATTGAACCCGTCTAATGTTTATAGATGTACTCTTACCAGGCATAAAGCCTGTTTGGTCTGGATGTATAATATCTAATATGATGGAGTTCAGCCTGGTCGCCAGTATCTTAGTAAAGATCTTATAGTCCACATTTACCAGCGATATGGGACGATAGGAACCGCACTCCAAAGGATCTTTCCCCTCCTTCTTGAGTACAATGATATGTGCCTCATAAAAAGTATCAGGTAGACATCCACCCTCCCAAATTTCTTTAAATACCTTCAGTAAAAGCGGAGCCAGTATTTCCCGGTATCTCCTATATAGCTCTACCGGGAAGCCATCCGGTCCAGGGGCCTTCCCAGAAGCCATATCCGTTATAGCTTGCTCTACTTCCTCCAGAGTAAACTCAGCGTCCATAAAGGCCTGCTGGGTGGGGCTCAACGTGGGGAATGCTATATCAGATAAATAACTTAGACAATCAAAGACTTTAAAACTACTCTTAGATTCATACAATCCTTTATAGTAATTATAGAAACATTGAAGAATTCCCTCAGTAGTGGAATTTAATGAATCATCTGGTGAGCGAATTTGTATTATCATATTGGATGTGTTGTGTTGACGCACCAAATAGGCCAAAAATTTTCCCGCCTGATTCCCCATTTCAAAATACGATTGTCGCGTGAAAAAGAGTTTACGCTTAGATTTAGTGTCTAAGTGTTGGGTATATAGTCTTTGTAGAGTCAGCCACTCAATCCTATTATTATTATTAGTCTGATCGGCCGTATATGCGGCCTCAGCCTTTCTCAGTTGTTGTTCAACCTCATCGTCCTCCTTTGACGTTTTCTTTTTGATATAAGAGATTGTAGACGATAGACAGCCTCTTAAATATGCCTTAAGTGCATCCCAAAATAAATTAATATTTTGAAGGTCTGAATGGGATTGGATGTAACAGTTCAACTGATCAACCGTCCTATCATCTGAATCTAATAGTTTGAGCCAGAAGGGATTTAACTTCCATATTCTACCATTATTCATCTTTCCAAACACAAGTTTAAGTATAATTGGGCTGTGGTCCGAGGTTCCCCTATTACCATGTTCCACATTATCCACCCACTGCACTAAGTTGCTGGATCCAAAGATATAGTCTATACGTGAGAGAGAGCGTTTAGTGGATGAGTGACAGGTATATCTCCTCTCCTCCTGATGACGTACCCTCCACAGGTCCACCCAGCCGCTATTTTCTATGAACAGTGCCAGCTGAGTCGGGGTCGAAGAAGGGGGGAAGGGCAGGGGACCCCCAGGAGATCCATCTCCCAATCTCACTCTATCAAGATCACTGTCCATAATTAGATTGAAGTCACCCATACAAATAACATGTGCGTCTGGGTAATTTAACACAAAGCTCATTGCCATCTTAAGTATAGAGGTACTGGCCGGGGGAGGGTTGTAAATACACAATATGACATACTCGCGGGAATCAATTAATGCATGGACAAAAACAAAACGTCCCTCCAGGTCCCGTCGAGTCGTCCGAGCCTCCCATCTGACATCTCTATGTACTAACAATGACACCCCTCTCGAATAGCTAGTGTGAAATGCGTGAGCATGCCATTGTACCCAGGGCTTCTGTACATATTTGGCCGTGTCTCTGGTCAAATGTGTCTCTACCAGGCCCACAATATGGGGATGGTACCGCCTTATCTGAGAAAACACCTTAATTTTCTTTCGGGGTGATTTAATACCCCGTATGTTCCATGTCATACATATTAGTTCAGACCCCATATCCACTCATTAAAGACATGATATGCATCGACAATAATAATAAGAGTCCACATACTACGCATAGAAGGTTATAACAGTATCGAAGGCGGCTTTTACCTAGATACCTACTGAGGCTAGTTAAATTTAACAAAAAAAAGAAAAAAAAACAACTTAACAAGAACTGGATAATCCAGGAGCTTAATTCAACGCTCCCATCCTTAAGTAAACCTGGGGATACCCCCGCTGATTCCAGCGTCCGGTATTATTGGTGTACTAAACACTCATTGGGAGAGCTCCAATTCAACAGTTGAAGAGTTGTAAATCAGCTTAGAATCTATCAGGGATCTGCTCCATTAGACTTCCCACGAGAACGCAGCCAGTCCGCCGCCTCTGACGGGTCAGTGAAGAATAGGGAGGAGCCATTGCTGACAACCCGCAAACGCGCCGGGTATATCATGGAATAAATAATGTTCTTATCCCTAAGTTGCCTCTTGACATCTACGAATCTTGCCCGCTGCTTCTGAAGCTCAGCAGAGAAGTCTGGAAATATTGAGATTGTAGGACCGTCGAGCTTGATGGGACTCTTTTGTCGTGCCAACCGCAGGATAGTATCTCTGTCTTTGCAATTGAGGATACGTGCCAGAAAAGGCCTGGGTGGAGCTCCAGGAGGATGAGGTTTGGTGGGAACTCTATGAGCTCTTTCCACTGAGAACATTGGGGAGAACATGTCTCCCAGCGAGGACTTGAGCCAGTCCTCCAAGAATTTTTCAGGTTGCTGGCCTTCCACGTGTTCCGGCAGACCTATGATGCGGATGTTATTGCGGCGCATTTTGTTTTCTAAATCAGCCTTTTGCTTCCAGGCATTCGTGGAACCAGCAACTTTTGCCAATTTTGCCTCCATAGGTTTAATGGTGTCTTCTACCTGAGACACCCTTGTCTCCACTTCCGTCATACGTCCCTTCATAGCTTGCAGGTCTTGTCTTAGACGTCCCACCTCAGTGTGCACATCCTCTATCTGCTCAGAAAGGGACGTTCTAGTCAGGGATATAGCCTGCATTAATTGTGCAGATGCCTGCGCAAGAGTCAGTTCATCTTGTTCAACCTCATCAGTACTATCAGAAGGACGGTTTTTCCCCCGCTGGGCTTGTGATGAGCTATTTCTAAGAGATCTTGTATTATCTTGGGCATCACTCCTAGCAAACTCTTTAAGTTTGTCAGCTGCAGATGTACTCTTTATGCGCTGCATGATTGACCAGTGAGTGACGCAGCAGGGCAGTCCAAATCAGAATCACAACAATGTCCAGAAGCCACACCAGAGTTATTGTATATAGTATGCAATGCTGCTGTGAGCCTCTATGACCAGGAGGCACGCTGATGTATTATCAGGGGATGTATGCTGGAAATGAGCGGCAGTCCCTGCAATAGGGAAAGTTCCAAGTAATGGCAAAAAACGGTTTAGGGGGGGCTGGGGGTCTCCAATTAAAAGTACAGCCGGCTGGATTATTATTTATGGGGAGAACGTGGGGCTCAATCTTTCAGAGCTCACACCACGCTGTCCCTGAGTCTATGTGAACTATATATGGGCTGCTCAGCCGCGCTGCTGTAATGGGAAGCTGCGCTGCCCCCTCTGCTGCAGAGGCACGCGCCTCAGTAATGGCCGCCGCACACAGCCTCCCCCGTCACCTGTACAGCTTCCTCTTCTCTCTCGTCGGATCGGGGTCCTGCAGCTCTCACCTGCAGGTGTCCGCTGCCCTCTGGAAGCCGAGGAGGATCTCCAGCTGCCGTTATCTGCAGCGCCGTGCCCTGTGTCACAGGATCTCCTGCCGGGAAGATGGCCGCCGCCACATGCAGGGCTCACCGCGACGCCGGTCTCTCTTCCTCACCAGCGCTCTCCAGCCGTCACTTCAGCCCTCACCAGGGGCCAGCAGCCTCTGCGCTTCTAGGGGTCTCAGAAACGGTGAGGTATATGTCAATTTATGGGGTCCAACGGACTAAATGGTAGCAGGATACTGAGGAGCTCTCCCAGAACACGTCTTCCTTCACTTACTCCATAACCACGCCCCCCAGCCACCTTTTGCTTTGATGACTGCTTTGCACACTTTTGGCATTCTCTTGATGAGCTTCAAGAGGTAGTCACCAGGAATGGTCTTCCAACAATCTTGAAGGAGTTCTCAGAGATGCTTAGCACTTGTTGGCCCTTTTGCCTTCACTCTGCGGTCCAGCTCAACCCAAACCATCTCGATTGGGTTCAGGTCTGGTGAGTGTGGATTCCAGGTCATCTGGTGTAGCACCCCATCACTCTCCTTCTTGGTCAAATAGCCCTTACAGAGCCTGGAGGTGTGTTTCGGGTCATTGTCCTGTTGAAAAATAAATGATGGTCCAACTAAACGAAACCCGGATGGAATAGCATGCCGCTGCAAGATGCTGTGGTAGCCATGCTGGTTCAGAATGCCTTCAATTTTGATTAAATCCCCAACAGTGTCACCAGCAAAGCACCCCCACACCATCACACCTCCGCCTCCATGCTTCACGGTGGGAACCAGGCATGTAGAGTCCATCCGTTCACCTTTTCTGCGTCGCACAAAGACACGGTGGTTGGAACCAAAGATCTCAAATTTGGACTAATCAGACCAAAGCACAGATTTCCACTGGTCTATTGTCCATTCCTTGTGTTCTTTAGCCCATACAAATCTCTTCTGCTTGTTGCCTGTCCTTAGCAGTGGTGTTCTAGCAGCTATTTTACCATGAAGGCCTGCTGCACAAAGTCTCCTCTTAACAGTTGTTGTAGAGATGTGTCTGCTGCTAGAACTCTGTGTGGCATTGACCTGGTCTCTAATCTGAGCTGCTGTTAACCTGCGATTCTGAGGCTGGTGACTCGGATAAACTTATCCTCAGAAGCAGAGGTGACTCTTGGGTCTTCCTTTCTTGGGGCGGTCCTCATGTGAGCCAGTTTCTTTGTAGCGCTTGATGGTTTTTGCCACTGCACTTGGGGACACTTTCAAAGTTTTCCCAATTTTTCGGACTGACTGACCTTCATTTCTTAAAGTAATGATGGCCACTCGTTTTTCTTTAGTTAGCTGCTTTTTTCTTGCCATAATACAAATTCTAACAGTCTATTTAGTAGGACTATCAGCTGTGTATCCACCAGACTTCTGCACAACACAACTGATGGTCCCTACCCCATTTATAAGGCAAGAAATCCCACTTATTAAACCTGACAGGGCACACCTGTGAAGTGAAAACCATTCCCGGTGACTACCTCTTGAAGCTCATCAAGAGAATGCCAAGAGTGTGCAAAGCAATACCGCCTCATCAACACCGGAGCTCCTGCAACCCCCAACCTACTGTCTCCTTCCCCATAATCCTGCAGAATGTAAGCCCGCAAGGGCAGGGTCCTCGCCCCTCTGTATCAGTCTGTCATTGTAAGTTTGTCTACTGTAAGTGATATCTGTAACTTGTATGTAACCCCTTCTCATGTGCAGCACCATGGAATCAATGGTGCTATATAAATAAATAAATAATAATAATAATAATAATAAAAGCAGTCATCAAAGCAAAAGGTGGCTACTTTGAAGAACCTAGAATATAAGACATATTTTCAGTTGTTTCACACTTTTTTGTTAAGTATATAATTCCACATGTGTTAATTCATAGTTTTGATGCCTTCAGTGTGAATGTACAATTTTCATTGTCATGAAAATACAGAAAAATCTTTAAATGAGAAGGTGTCACCAAACTTTTGGTCTGTACTGTATATATACAGTATATATTGAAATATTCTGCTGAAAATGACTTGTTGGCCATGTTCAGTCCTGTGAGTGCTTTTTTTCCTGATTCAAGTATTGGGAGATAAAAAGAGAGCATGTCACTTCTTTTAAGTGGCTCCTGACTGGGTACCGTCCAATCAAAAATCTGGAAAAAAAAAATGTTCAAAAACGCTGAGAAGTAAAAGCTCTTCAAACCCATTTCAGGAAAGAGAAACTCCCCAGAGAAAGAGCGTTTCCTAAAGCAGTTTCCACTAGAAAATTGTTTTTGATTGCTACAAAAAAACCTCTGTGTGCAGATCATAGCCTCTGGAAGTAACACAGAGACCTTGTAAAATGAAAGCCAGATCCTTGCACAGGGGTGAAACGGTGAACACCATAGTGATCTCTGGGACCTGATGAATGAAGTGGCTGGTGTAAGGACAGTCTGTGGAAGTGTTGCCAGTTTTCACGTACAATTTCATGACTCCTGCAGCGCTCCGGCCTCTTTAATTGTACATCGCTCCATATGCGAGAAGCCGAACATTTAGTATTGTCTGTGCTTTGTTCCATTAAACAAGGAAGACTAATCTAAAAACTTTCTAAGCACACAATTATCAGCTCCACAATGCATCATTCTGCCAGACAACAGACATAGTCCAGGAATTAACTACAGTTCTTGAAGTAAAAGCTGTCATGACCCGAGCTTACCATGAATCTGATGGAGTGCCTTCTTCAAAGCGAACATTCCCTACGGTTTCAAGCTCCGTCTGTAAGAACTGGGCCAAGAGATCAAAGCTTCGCTGGGTCCTCACAACTTCCTTCTCATAAGAAGTGTCTATCCTGATACATTAATAGAAAAAAGAAAGACATGGACAGATTTACATTTATTTGTTTCAAACCTCCTTGAGATCTTTTAGGTACATTCAGCAATCGATCAGCAAGCAAGTTTCAGTAGGATGCAGCACTTGTCAAGACGTCCGCCTGTCACCTAGGGGGTGACGCAGCACATATACAGTACTTGTCAGGTCGTACGCCTGTCACCTCACCGAGGTCACCTTAGATCAGGGGCCCGGCTAGGATTGCAGTCTGTGACCTGCGGTAACCTCTATTATGTCACCGTTAAAGTACCTTCACACTAAACGATATCGCTAGCGATCCGTGATGTTGCAGCGTCCTGGATAGCAATATCGTTGTGTTTGACACGCAGCAGCGATCAGGATCCTGCTGTGATATCGCTGGTCGTTTAGGAAAGTTCAGAACTTTATTTGGTCGTCAGATCGCCGTGTATCGTTGTGTTTGACAGCAAAAGCAACGATGCCAGCGATGTTTTACAATGGTAACCAGGGTAAATATCAGGTTACTAAGCGCAGGGCCGCGCTTAGTAACCCGATGTTTACCCTGGTTACCATCGTAAAAGTAAAAAAAACAAACAGTACATATTCACCTTCTGCTGTCTGTCACACGTCCCTCGCCGTCCGCTTCCTACACTGACTGAGCGCCGGCCGTAAAGTAAAAGCAGAGCACAGCGGTGACGTCACCGCTCTGCTGTTAGGGCCGGCACTCAGTCAGTGCAGGGAAGCGGACGCCGGGGGACGCGAATGTGAGTATGTACTGTTTGTTATTTTACATTTTACACTGGTAACCAGGGTAAACATCGGGTTACTAAGCGCGGCCCTGCGCTTAGCAACCCGATGTTTATGCTGGTTACCCGGGGACCTCGGCATCGTTGGTCGCTGGAGAGCTGTCTGTGTGACAGCTCTCCAGCGACCACACAGCGACGCTGCAGCGATCGGCATCGTTGTCTGTATCGCTGCAGCGTCGCTTAGTGTGAAGGTACCTTTAGTCACGGAGGCTGCGCTTGCAGCATTCACCAGTGCTTCTCAGCCTGGATGGTCGCATCATGGCACCGTCCAGGTTGAAAACGGTTTATTCCCAGATATGTATTAAGGTGTGGGACAGAACGACGGACAGGTGAGGGATACGGTTGTTTGTGTGTTTTAATTTCAGGAAACGAGGGCTTCAATGAAATGGGTGTTTGGTAAGTATAACAGTTTGTTATTTTTAAATAAAAAGGAAAAGTGTGTTTTGTTTTTATTTCAAATTAAAGACTTTATTCTGGTGGTGTGTTTATGCACCAGATAACTAAGGGATTAGTAATGGATGCCTTTCCATTTCTAACCTGTGGGCTTGATGTCACCAGACAACACAAAGGTGACATCAATCCCACAAATATGTACCAAACTTGCCACCGCTACAGGGCAAATGGGAAGAGCCAGGCAAAGCACCAGAATTGGCACATCTAATAGATGCACCATTTCTGGGTGGCTGCGAGCTGCTATTTTAGGCTGGGGGGTTAATATCCATGGCCCCTTACCAGCCTGAGAATACCAGCCCGCAGCTGTCTGCTTTAGCTTGGCTAGTTGTAAAAAAATGGGAGGAACCTCAAGTCGTGTTTTATTATTTATTTAAATAATTTTAATAAACAGGGTGAGGACCCCTCTATTCTTGATAACCAGCCTTGCTGAAGCTGACAGTTGAGTGTTGCAGCCTGCAGTTGTCAGTTTTGTCTGGCTGGTTATCAAAAATAAAGGGGTACCCACGCCATTTTTTTTTTAAATTTATAGCGACGGCACTAGCTGATGAATACTCCCATCAGCTGCCGCCTGCCCACGCTGTTATTAGTGGCAGCAGGCTTAGGCTGCTGGGAGTAGTAGTCCCATTAGTTGAGGCCATTGACCGGAGGTAAACTTTTTACCTTCGATCACAGCTGCGGGCTCATGCTTTCATCTTACAACATGGGAACCACGGCTGTCTGACCGGCGGTTAATGATTTTACCACTAATCAGAGGGAGTGTTTGCCATGCTGAAAAGAACATGACATGGCGACAAACACCCTGTGTTCGAGGTGCCAAACCTGAACCAAATTCCTGGTGAAGTCCGTGTTCGAGGTCCGTGCCCGAACAGTATGTGTTCAGTACAGACCTCAAGCGGTTTTTCCCAATGCATTAAATAGCAAGGAAAACACGAAAAATCCGCAAAATTAATGAACATGCTGCTTTTTTTACCACGATGCGTTTTTTTCGCAGAAAAAAACGTATCATGTGCACAAAAATTGGGGAATGCATTCTAAATGATAGGATGCATAAGTATGCGTTTTTTATGCTTTTTTATCACGTTTTATAGCGAAAAAACCTGAACGTGTGCACATACCCTTACTGTTTGGGTTTGCTAATCTCTACAGACGTTAGCTCTAAATAGGGGAAAGTGTGCTCCCATGCAGGCTTCCTGAGCTCCCCAGTAAATGAATGGGCATAGTGTTCCTGACTCTCTCTGCCACATCATAGAGAGAACTGTCCAGCCGTACAGTGCCGCATGCACAGTCATCTCAATCTCCTTCCTGTCCTCATCTTTTTAAATCAGTGCAGGGAGTAAATCAGGTGTTGAAACGTCTGTGTGCAACCAGAACCAACTTGAGAGATATGCAGAATTAACCATTACTGACTGCCCCTGACCACCAAGGTAACTCTGCTCTAATTCATTGTAAATCTGACTACCTGGGATACTGACATAATCCCATTTACTGCCATACACTTCCAGGAATCATTACATTAACCCCTTTGTTGCTCTAAATAACCAGGGATACAATTATCAACACTACCCTAGAAAAACAGGTATACTGACATAAACCCACCAACAGCCCTGGACAACTGTTATCTCCTGAAAACTAGGTGCATCTAGACTGAAGGGCCCATCAGAATTGTAGTCCGAGTTCTGCTCGCTACCAACCTCTCGTGAGTGGTTAGGGGGAGCGAAAGTCGGATCTCATGGGTGCCGAGGCGCAAGAGGGCCCAAGAGACGTAGCATGGGATCGTTTTCTGGCTGCCTGTGCATGCTTTGAGTGAGAGCGGCCCCTGTTGGCCGACAGATCCTGCGGGATGAAGGATCTCTCTGAGACAGGCAAGCTGTTCCTACCCCTGTCGGGGACCTGAAGGGACTCAATTGCTCTAGCTAGTGATGCCATGGACTGCGACAGAGACGAGGCCCATTCAGGAGGGCCAGGTACACTGGGATCAGTCGGAGGGCTCCTGAGCGCGTTCGGGCTTCGCATAATTGCTTATTCTGCACTTGCGGGAAAGCAGTGTGACAGGAGGTAAACGAAGCAAACAATACCGTATGGGCCTTGTTTGTTCTTCTTGACATGCTCTACCCCTGGCTAATACCTGGTTAATATGGGCTGTATACTGTTGGGAGGCTGCTATAGCCGAAGAACTGTCAGTGCAGCGTATTCTGATATAGGGCTGCAGCGCTTACCCCAGGTCCTGTGCCCGTGAATGTCCTGGATCTGCGGAGACCTGCAGCTTGTCAGTGGTGCCCCTGTTCAGATTAAAAAAAGAGACGCCTCTCTGAGAAGCGCCACTGGGAAAATGGAGCCGCCGGTTATACGTGTGCTTGGGGGCGAGCCTGCCAGAAGAACGCGCGCTAGGGGGCAGAGCCACCGGCCTAATAGAGGCCGAAGCCGGGGAGTAAAGTTTACAGCGCCGGCGCGACACGCGCACGAAAGCAGAGCAGCCGGATAGGAACACAATGCTGTAGGAGCCCTCCCAGCCCCCCTTCTTCATATACTCACTCCATGAAGATCCAGGTCAGAGGGGAGGGGGGCTGTAATATGGATGGTGCAGACACCCTCAATCCATCCTCCCTTGTAAGGGAAGGGGAGAGGGACCGTCCGCCTCCTTCCATCACCGCAGTGAGGGATGGCACGGACTAAATCTGTGCCTCTGTGCAGCCTAGGGTTTCACTATCTTAGGGTGGACAGGGCTGTGTCCGGCAAAAAGTCCCACGTCGCAGGAGAGGATACGTGGAGGTGACACTCCACGTGCTCGCCTGTTTGGGGAGATCGGACTCTTTCAATAGGGTACGTCGCCCCTATCTCATCTTCGTAGGAAAAGAGAGAAAAAAAAAAGATGGTCTGAAACAGCAGACTAGTGTGCCTCCTACAGACACTAAGCATGAACTGGTTCTTGTGGAGCCAGCAGGAGGGTGTATACTGCAGAGGAGGAGCTAACTTTTTTCGTATTCATTAGTGTCAGCCTCCTAGCGGCTGCAGCATACACCCAACGGTCCTGTGTCCCCCAATGAGGTGAAAGAGAAAATAATACTAGCAAATACCTACAATTAGAAAGGTAATATATGTCGCTTACCCCAGGTGTAGGGCATTAAAAAAAAGAAAAAAATTAGGGGATAAAAGAAATGAAGGGGAAAAATAAATTTCAAACAATCGTCACCTTATTGATAACATGTAGAAAGAAAACGTGTCTTTGGTTGTCCTTACAGGATAATCATTTCTATTGCTCATAAGATTTCTGACTCATTGGATCCTCCTTATCAGACTAAAGGTACCTTCACACGAAACGACTTTGTAACGATATCGCTAGCGATCCGTGACGTTGCAGCGTCCTCGCTAGCGATATCGTTTAGTTTGACACGCAGCAGCGATCAGGATCCTGCTGTGATGTCGCTGGTCGCTGAATAAAGTCCAGAACTTTATTTGGTCGTCCGATCGCCGTGTATCGTTGTGTTTGAAAGCAAAAGCAACGATACCAGCGATGTTTTACACTGGTAACCAGGGTAAACATCGGGTTACCAAGCGCAGGGCCGCGCTTAGTAACCCGATGTTTACCCTGGTTACCAGCGTAAAAGTAAAAAAAACAAACAGTACATACTCACCTGCGCGTCCCCCAGTGTCTGCTTCCTGACACTTACTGAGCGCCGGCCCTAAAGTGAAAGTGAAAGCACAGCGGTGACGTCACCGCTGTGCTGTTAGGGCCGGAGCTCAGTCAGTATCAGGAAGCAGACGCTGGGGGACGCGCAGGTGAGCATGTACTGTTTGTTTTTTTTACTTTTACGCTGGTAACCAGGGTAAACATCGGGTTACTAAGCGCGGCCCTGCGCTTAGCAACCCGATGTTTACCCTGGGACCTCGGCATCGTTGGTCGCTGGAGAGCGGTCTGTGTGACAGCTCCCCAGCGATCAAACAGCGACGCTGCAGCGATCGGCATCGTTGTCGCTATCGCTGCAGCGTCGCTTCGTGTGAAGGTACCTTAAGTCTCCCGAGTTCCCTTAGACACGAGCCCTGACCCGTAAATCCAAGAAGCCCATAGTTGTTTGAATTTATTCTTTTTTGTAAACATCGTTTTCCATATTAAGGAACCCGTTCATTTTATTAATATATTCTTTTTTCTTGTCGGGCTCTTAGTATCCAGCCAATGTTGATTATTATCTGCTTCTAGCTTAGTGATTCAGACAAGAGCCCTCCCTGTGCTAGACCTTGATGTTTACCCCTTTATACCTGTCTGCGTGTTCAATTGATGCTGTTCAGTAATATCTGGCCCAGAAATATCAATGTCCAGATACCGACCTGCCCGATTCTCTGACTACACGTGAACACGGTCTCTAAATGTCAACAGAAATGTCTATAATCCCCAACAGAAAGGAAAGATATCGATAATCATGAGGGATGGGAATCCTAGTATTTTAGAAAGTTGCGGAACATTTCCTTATACAAGAAGCTACTTCTCTCTACCCAATACCACAAATCTCTGCTGGTTAGTGGTAACCACTGGGCTGTTGATAATGAGCGGATATCTCCGTCCCGGCACTCACTCATCCTTCCTCTGTGTCCAGAACTGTATTCGCTCTTTCAGGGCACACAGCTTTCGACAAGTCTGCTCTTTCAGGTCTGAGTCATTTCTGTTCCTTTCTTCATTTTCCCATGAGTCCTCAATAGCTCTCTGTGGTTCAATAAGATTGTAAGACTTGGAAATGTTTTTCTGGTGTTTATTTTGAGCCTGTAGGTCATCGCCTGATAGGTTTTCTTCTAGCTACAAAGAACAAGAAAATAACATGTACATATCTTATCAATCTTATCTTATCTATATCAATCTATACACTTGGCCTGGGACAACTCATAAAGTCCCAAGGATTCCAGTACCACCTTTATGCTGATGAAACTCAGATCTACCTCTCTAGCCCAGATGTCACCTCTCTGCTGTCCAGAATCCCGGAGTGTCTATCAGCCATATCCTCCTTCTCCTCTCGCTTCCTCAAACTCAATGTGGACAAATCTGAACTCATCATCTTT
This sequence comes from Ranitomeya variabilis, assembly GCF_051348905.1. NCBI lineage: Eukaryota > Metazoa > Chordata > Amphibia > Anura > Dendrobatidae > Ranitomeya > Ranitomeya variabilis. Next base: position 680,479,943 of record NC_135232.1, on the reverse strand, counting down.
GCTTCATCTCATAGATCTTCCTTACCTGACCTATCTATTGCAATTAACGACATCACGCTTTCCCCCGTACCGGAAGTCCGCTGCCTCGGAGTAACCCTTGACTCTGCCCTGTCCTTCAAACCGCACATCCAAGCTCTTTCCACCTCCTGTTGCCTCCAGCTCAAAAATATCTCCTTAATCAGTCCTTTCCTCAACCGTCAATCTACTAAAATGCTTGTGCATGTCCTCATCATCTCCCCCCTCGACTACTGCAACATCCTTTTCTGTGGCCTCCCTGCTAACACCCTTGCACCTCTCCAGTCCATCCTTAACTCTGCTGCTCGACTAATTCATCTCTCTCCTCGCTACTCCTCCGCTTCTCCTCTCTGCAAATCTCTTCACTGGCCCCCATTGCCTCAGCGTATCCAGTTCAATTACTAATATTGACCTACAAAGTCATCCACAACCTGTCTCCTCCATGTATCTCTGAACTAATCTCCCGATATCTTCCCTCGCGTAATGTCCGGTCCTCCCAATACCTCCTTCTCTCCTCCACACTTATTCGCTCCTCACCCAACCGGCACCAAGACTTCTCCCGAATATCCCCCATCCTCTGGAATTCTTTGCCTCAACACGTCCGGCTATCAACCACATTCGGATCCTTCAGACGGAACCTGAAAACCCACCTCTTCAGGAAAGCCTACAGCCTGCACTGACCCCGCTGCCTCCTCACCACTACCGGAGCTACCGCCTCACCAACACCGGAGCTCCTGCAACCCTCAACCTATTGTCTCCTTCCCCACTATCCTGTAGAATGTAAGGGTACCGTCACACGGTGCCATTTTCATCGCTACGACGGTACGATTCGTGACGTTCTAGCGATATCGTTACGATATCGCAGTGTCTGACACGCAGCAGCAATCAGGGACCCTGCTGAGAATCGTACGTCGTAGCGGATCGTTTGGAACTTTCTTTCGTCGCTTGATCACCCGCTGACATCGCTGGATCGTTGTGTGTGACACCGATCCAGCGATGTGTTCGCTGGTAACCAGGGTAAACATCGGGTTACTAAGCGCAGGGCCGCGCTTAGTAACCCGATGTTTACCGTGGTTACCAGCGTAAACGTAAAAAAAACAAACAGTACATACTTACATTCCGGTGTCTGTCCTCCAGCGTCTCAGCTTCTCTGCACTGTGAGCGCCTGCCGGCCGGAAAGCGAGCACAGCGGTGGCGTCACCGCTGTGCTTTCCGGCTGGCACAGACACAGTGGAGAGAAGCAGAACGCCGGGGGACAGACACCGGAATGTAAGTATGTACTGTTTGGTTTTTTTACGTTTACGCTGGTAACCAGGGTAAACATCGGGTTACTAAGCACGGCCCTGCGCTTAGTAACCCGATGTTTACCCTGGTTACCCGGGGACTTCGGCATCGCTCCAGCGCCGTGATTGCAAAGTGTGACCGCAGTCTACGACGCTGGAGCGATAATCATACGACGCTGCGACGTCACGGATCGTGCCGTCGTAGCAATGAAAATGGCACTGTGTGACGGTACCCTTAGCCTGCAAGGGCAGGGTCCTCTCCCCTCTGTATCAGTCTGTCATTGTTAGTTTGTTTACTGTAAGTGATATCTGTAATTTGTATGTAACCCCTTCTCATGTACAACACCATGGATTCAATGGTGCTATATAAATAAATAATAATAATATGGTTTATAAGGCTGAAACAGACCGGTCCATGCAGTCCAGCCTGGGGGGCAGAAGCCAAGACTGGCGTTTTATCCAGTAATATTAGGCATTAATCCCCAGTCATTCTTTTCACCCACGTGTGTCAGTTTTGATCCATGTGCCCAGGGCTGTGGAGTTGGTAAGTCAAACCTCCGACTCAGACTCCTCAGTTTCCATGACACAGACTCAGACACCACCAAAATGGGCTCTGACTCCGACTCCACAGCCCTGCATGTGCCCTCTTTACCATGCTTGTGTCACCCAATATTCTCTCAGAAAAACAAAAAACAATGGAGGTTTTCTAACCTTTCTATAGCAAACAGTCAGTGAAAAACAGATGCCATGGGTTTATTGATATATATATATATATATATATATATATATATATATATATATATATATATATATATATATATATATATATATTTATTTATTTATTTATTTTTTTAATTGACCATTTCTGTCTGCAAAATTGACCAAAGCAGAACATGTAGTTAGAATATAATGTGTAGGCATGCTGTCGGTGAATGAAACTGACAGCACGAGGATGACAAGCACTGACGTGTGAATAAAGCCTCATATCGTTGGGGTGACATGCACTAAATTTAGTAAGAGTCATGTCGACAGCACGTGACCGCTGCAGTCAATCACTTTGTTCAGTGGGCAGGCAGGTGGCTCAAGAACACAGAGCCAAGTTTGTGGCTGCAGCGGTCACATGGTGTGAACATGATGTCACCAATGTCAACTCATCAAAAATTAACAGGATGAATTTATTTTCATACAGATGATGCCTGTGTAAGATTAAAGGGGAGCAGCCCATCAGTACTTACAGTTTTTACTTGAAAGATCAGTCTTTTCATCCTGTCATTTGGTGCCTGTTCCAATTTCACCTTTAGACCCTGCAGTTTTTCTTCTTCTTCCCTCAGTTGCCTGTGGACGGTCTTCATTCGCATGTTATAGTACATCAGTTTTTTCATCACTGTGGACTATAAATTGTATAATTAGTGGTGACCCTAAATTTTCTAAATTTCAACGCTAAAATAAATGCGTCCCAGCATGCCACTAACCAATAACACAAATATTTTGCCTGTGTGGTTTCATGCAGGCCTAACCTAGTAGAACTATATTAATGAGTTCAACTACATCTACTTTACAGCCCCCGAAGCGACAGATTGGGGGCACAAAATAAACCCTTTCATTGTTGTGTTGAGACACTGAGTGAATCACAGGATCCCTCTAAAGGTACCGTCACACTAAACGATATCGCTAGCGATCCGTGATGTTGCAGCGTCCTGAATAGCGATATCGTTGAGTTTGACACGCAGCAGCGATCTGGATCCTGCTGTGATATCGCTGGTCGTTGCTGAAAGTTCAGAACTTTATTTGGTCGTCAGATCGGCGTGTATCGTTGTGTTTGACACCAAAAGCAACGATGCCAGCGATGTTTTACAGTGGTAACCAGGGTAAACATCGGGTTACTAAGCGCAGGGCCGCGCTTAGTAACCCGATGTTTACCCTGGTTACCAGCGTAAAAGTAAAAAAAAACAAACACTACATACTTACATTCGGCTGTCTGTCCCCCGGCGTTCTGCTTCTCTGCACTGTGTAAGCACAGCGGCCTGAAAGCAGAGCGGTGACGTCACCGCTGTGCTCGCTTTCCGTCTGGCACTTACACAGTGCAGAGAAGCAGAACGCCGGGGGACAGACACCGGAATCTAAGTATGTAGTGTTTGTTTTTTTTTACTTTTACGCTGGTAACCAGGCTAAACATCGGGTTACTAAGCGCGGCCCTGCGCTTAGTAACCCGATGTTTACCCTGGTTACCCGGGGACTTCGGCATCGTTGGTCGCTGGAGAGCTGTCTGTGTGACAGCTCTCCAGCGACCAAACAGCGACGCTGCAGCGATCGGAATCGTTGTCTGTATCGCTGCAGCGTCGCTAAGTGTGACGGTACCTTAAGCCAACAACATTGAGAGTGAGACGGATCAGTTGAGTCCTGTTCTGTTTCTAAGGATTCCTAGTATTACTAAAGTGCCCTGGTTTCAGCGCCTACACTGCATTGCTCCATTTTACCCTGCCAGTCCAGTCTGCAGGCTACTAAAACTTTGCTTGAACAGTGGGGTTATTCATCCAGTTGATGTTCCTGCCACTACACAAGTCGCCACTACTCAGGTCTGCTGTATCAAATCTCCATTACTCCGTGGCTTAGCTCTGTTTTATCCTGTCTCCATTCTTGCCACTCGGCTCTTCCAGCTCTGCTACATCTGGTCAGCACTGTGACAACTCCACTGTTCCAGTACTGCTACATCTAGCCTCTACTTCTCCATTTCTGCTGCTCAACTCTGCTACATCAGTTTGGCTTCACTACTGCAGCGCTCTGCATCTCTGACACTGCTGCACTACCGACTGAGTTGCCCTGTCGCACCAACATAATACAGTATGTCTGCACTGCACAAGATCTGCTCATCTGCATTAAAATCCCTGGTGCTTGTACACATGAGTCCAGAGGGCAGTTCTACTAGTGAGACCGCCCACTGGACTCCTATGAATACAAACACCAGGGATATCAATGAATAAAATGCAAGTTTAACCAAATCTTTTCCCACAACAATATATATCAATCTGATCAGCTCCTGCTGCTCTATAACATCCTGCCCGCAGATCAGATACCATTGTAAACATGACAGATTCCCTTTAAAAGATCTATATACTATAGTATCATAGTATCATAGTTATTAAGGTTGAAGGAAGACTTTAAGTCCATCTAGTTCAACCCATAGCCTAACCTAACATGCCCTAACATGTTGATCCAGGGGAAGGCAAAAAAACCCCATGTGGTAAGAGTAAGCTCCACCATGGGGAAAAAAATTCCTTCCCGACCCCACATACGGCAATCAGACTAGTTCCCTGGATCAACGCCTTATCAAGGAATCAATATATATACCCTGTAATATTATACTTTTCCAGGAAGGTATCCAGTCCCCTCTTAAATTTAATTAATGAATCACTCATTACAACCTCATACGGCAGAGAGTTCCATAGTCTCACTGCTCTTACAGTAAAGAATCCGCATCTGTTATTATGCTTAAACCTTCTTTCCTCCAGACGTAGAGGATGCCCCCTTGTCCCTGTCACCGGTCTATGATTAAAAAGATCATCAGAAAGGTCTTTGTACTGTCCCCTCATATATTTATACATTAACATAAGATCACCCCTTAGTCTTCGTTTTTCCATACTAAACAGCCCCAAGTGTAATAACCTATCTTGGTATTGCAGACCCCCCAGTCCTCTAATAACCTTGGTTGCTCTTCTCTGCACCCGCTCCAGTTCAGCTATGTCTTTCTTATACACCGGAGACCAGAACTGTACACAGTATTCTAAGTGTGGTCGAACTAGTGACTTGTATAGAGGTAAAATTATGTTCTCCTCATGATGCCTCTTTTAATACATCCCATTATTTTATTTGCCTTTGTAGCAGCTGCCTGACACATAGTGATATATTCCTTTTTATCAGTTACACTAAACACTGCCATATTGTGGCTTTATTTTCTAGCTGTGTTATGGTCCCCATATAGTTACATACGACTACACCGATACTTCCATATTCATCCTCCATCAGTCTCCACATGTACAGCTTGTAAAGATAAATGGCAAGATCCACTTCTTGCCCATTTATTCACTTTCTATTACATCTTGACATAGATTAAAGGAATAGAACACTGTTTGAAAGCTGCTGGATGTCGTAGAGAATGACTTACCTCTGCTAAATCCTTGATTAGTTTATGGGACACATCATATGTATCAAGCCTCTGCAGCTGAGGTATATGATATAACACATGAGTAGCATAATTGCACAAAAGGCAGACGGGGTTGGGACTGTATTGGGGATCATTTAGGCCTAAATCCTTTAGGTTTGGCAGTCTGGATAAATTTGTGATCTCCTTATAAAAAAGAAACAAACAACAAAAATCAGAGTTAAACCAATTTTGGAAAAGTTACTCATAAGAAATACTTTTTTATATTGCATTGTTTAAAAAAACAAACTGGATTATATTGACAAGAGGAACATGTTTTGGCGTATGCACCGGGAAAGCTCCCAATGTGTATGTAAGTAGCCATTTGTAGCTGAAAGTAGCCATAAGCCCCATTCATCCAAAACACTCCTAGCTTTTCACTGGGGTATTTCGCTTTTATGTATTGTATGGGCTACTGCAAAAAAAAAAAAAAAAAAAAAAAAGTTTGCTGTGCCATATACTTCCTTTTGCATTTTGCCCAATGTCCAGTAAATGCCTCAGACACACATGTTAGCGTATCCTCCTAACAGAGCAAGCACAATGTCAGCAGAGCATGACGTGTCTCGTTTTAAAGACGTGGTTTCAGCGGCGAGGGGGTGATTTCAGTCATCGCACTGTGAATGGAGAGTGGTGGCAATAATCGCGCCCCGACACTGACTGACAGCTCGCTCAACATTAGGGCAGGCTGTCAGTCAGTGCCGGGGTCGGGGTTACAGCCGCTGCTCTCCATACACGCAGTGACTGAACCAGCGCCGGCGCAACCCTTACGACTGAAACACGAACGCTGCCAAAAGGAATAAAGTTAATTTCCTCCCGGCAGCGGGGATCTAAGTGCGGGCGCCGGGAAAGTTCAGAACGCTATCAAGCTGCAGAATAACCCCATATATGGGGGGATAATAGTGTTTCATCACATGGCAGTTTCCCTTTACCACAATACATTAATACATTAATATTGAAATGACACACAAAAAGTTCACACTTACCTTAAAGGAAGATATTTCATTACCAGACAGATTTAATTGTTCCAGGTGAATATTTGGATCCAGGCAGTTTCCTTGTAATGAAGTAAAAAAAAAAAAAAAAAAAGACACTTTGAATATAAAACTAACACAAGTACAATGGGGAAGGATCTCTCACTTATCTCTCATAGGATCAAGGGTAGATTCGTAATCGCTGGGGGTCTGACCCCTGGGACCCAAAGAACCGGGTTCTGGCGGAGAAAGCTAGGAACAGCCCTATGCTTTTTCTAGCAGTCCCATAAAATGGAGCGGAGGTTCACAAGCTCATTCTTGGCCCCATTCAGATGGGGATATATGGGCACAACTACTGTACTTTTATCAGAATTCATGCAGGAGCAAAACTGATCCAGTAATAAAGCAATAAGCCACAAGTTATGAAAATGTTATGGCAGCCATAAAAAAGTTGGAATATGCACCTTACCAGTGTAGGTTCCTCTATATACTTGGATAAAAAAGTTAGTATTTACAATCCCTTTTCCTTAGCATCCAAGGGCTTGATTGCTATTGGAGCGACCTACGAGGTATCGGCGGACTTGATAAGCTGGCTGGTGCCTCACTGAGCGCAAACAAGGAGGTGTAAGACCGGATTTTGCGATTTGCCTCCTATGTATGACCCTGCTTGCACTTTCTGCTCTAGTAAAGGTTGTTCCTGTATTCATTTTCTACACTGCCTAGGACACTGATCGTGTGATTATACGCACAGTAGCACCTATTAATCCACAGCTTTGCCGTATTACTCTCCTGCTGGAGGTAAGATTAAAAGGATTGTGTGATTACAGCTAGAACTGTAACTGGGTGGACTATGGAAAACAGTCTTTTAGCAGTTTATATTTACATACCGATTGAGTGTATCAAATTCCCGGCCAGATTAAGCTCTTTAAGACTCTGCAGTGTATCCAGTCCCTAAAAAAAATACAGCGGATAAAAATGTAAATGAAATTTCATTAGCTGATTAATACAGGATTATTAATTTTATTAGTTGGGAAATCAATGTAATTGCGCATGTTAATTATGGGATTCAGATTTTGTTTGGGGTTTTTTAGTTTTGGATGTGATCCTTAAAAGTATTTTTTTGCCTTCCTCATTTCATAAAGTTAAATATCCCATAAGATAACCTCGGAGATGCCATATGATCCTAGAAATAAAGCCTGTATGTAGGGTGCGGTTGTGGGGAGGTGGAAACAGATGTCCCAGAGCTGGGTCTCCTTTATTCTCAGGATCTTAGGCATCCCAGGAGGTTGGACCCACAGATTTCTGGCATATCCTAGCAATGAACCATCACTTTGAGATGGAAAAACCCCTTTTAAAGGCAGCCCGAGCATGGAAATGCCTCTAGACCAGGGGTGCGAAATTCATTTTCCCGAGGGGCCACATGATAGACCGTGACTGTTGTGGAGGGCCGAACCAATAGGCCGAAATTAATTCTGTTCAATATTAATATCTTATTATATTATTGAAAATTATATTAATATTAATTGTAGCACTTAATATTGAGAAGAATTAAGTATGCTGACATCCCCCTATATATATCTTTTGAACATGAGTACAGCCCCTTCTGTACATTGTATGAGCCTCCCCACACTGCTTTCCGATATACAGCATGAGCCCCACACAACCTCCCCCATATACAGCATGAGCCCCAGAAAGCCTCCACATATATGGCATGAGCCCCAAACAGCCTCCCCCATATGCGGCATAAGCCCTACACAGCCTCCCCCAAATGCGGATTGAGCCCCAAACAGCCTCCCCCATATGCGGCATGAGCCCCACACAGCCTCCCCCATATGCGGCATGAGCCCCAAACAGCCTCCCCCATATGCGGCATGAGCCCCAAACAGCCTCCCCCATATGCGGCATGAGCCCAACACAGCCTCCGCCATATACAGCATAAGCCCCACACAGCCTCCCCCATATGCGGCATGAGCCCCACAGAGCCTCCCCATATACAGCATGAGCCCCACACAGCCTCTCCATATACAGCTTAAGCCCCACACAGTCCCCCTATATATACAGCATGAGCCCCACACAGCCCCCTTATATATACAGCATGAGCCCCCCACACAGCCTCCCCATATACTGCATGAGCCCCACACAGCCTCCTCATATACTGCATGAGCCCCACACAGCCTCCTCATATACTGCATGAGCCCCACACAGCCTCCCCATATACAGCATGAGCCCCACAGAGCCTCCCCCATATGCAGCATGAGCCCCACAGAGCCTCCCCCATATGCAGCATGAGCCCACGCAGTCTACCCCATATACGGCATGAGCCCCACACAGCCTCTCCCATATGCAGCATGAGCCCCACCGAGTCTCCCCATTTACAGCATGAGCCCCACTGAGCCTCCCATATAAAGCATGAGCCCCACAGAGCCTCCCCATATACAGCATGAGCCCCACAGAGCCTCCCCATATACAGCATGAGCCCCACACAGCCACCCCATATACAGCATGAGCCCCACACAGCCTGCTCATATCCCAGATGAGGCCCCCATAGTCTCCTCATGTCCTGTATGAGAACCCCATAGCCCCCCCATGTCCAGGATGAGGCCCTCATAGCCTCCCCATGTGCAGCATGAAACCCCCAGACGCCCCATGACCACCAAAACATCCCAAACACATAAAAACAGAACACCATATACTCACCTCAGTCCCGTTCCATGGCACTCTTCTGTTCTTGTGCTGACTCTCCACAGTAGATAGCTGAAACACTGAAATGACATCATGGCGTCAGCTGTTTCACACGCTGATTGGTGGAGGTAGTGGCCACAGGCCCCTCCTCCACCAATGATGTCAGCACGGATGGAGAAGTGGCAGGAAGGCAAGGTGTGGCACATGAGCCTCTGTTTCCAGCCCCTGGACTGTCTCGGTCCACAGGCTGGACTGAAACAATCAGAGGGCCAGATGTGGCCCAGGGCTGCACTTTGCTCAGGTCTGCTCTAGACCAAGGAATAGGAGCTGACCAGCCGGACTCGGCAGCAGCCAATACACATTGGAGGAAGTGGTAGTGTTCAGCTCCATTCAATGTTTGTATCCCACCTACGCCAGAGCAAATACCAGCCAATCAGTGGGGGTGCTGGACCACACTGATCGGATATTGATGACCCATCATAGGAATAAGTCAATAATATTTTAGATCCACACAACCCCTTTACATCTTTTCATAGTATTACCAATATCTGTTAACATTTGAGGCTCTGTCTGATAACTGAGGTCTTTAATGTTGTTACATTGAATCAAATAATCATTGCTGACAAACTAAACAAATACAGCATAAATGAAACACCATAAAAAGGTAGTGCATTTAGCTATTCCTGTGTGAGGATCAGGCCTTGTCGTGTGTCTAAGGATTAGTCTCGTGCACTCACCTCTATTACTTCAATGACATTATCATTTAGCCAAAAGACTTCCAATTTCTTTAGGTTTTCCAAACCCTCGATAGTAGTAATATCATTATGATAAAGGAACAGTTTTGTCAAATGAAGACAATCTTGAAGTCCTTCAATTCTCTATAAAATAAAAATTAAGAAGTGCATGATACCTAACACAATTCCTTTGACAACTTACTTTATTTTTGTGGGGTACTGACAGATGACTATCCTTGCTAGAAGGATAGCCCCAGTTGTCCTATTTTCAGTGGGAAAAGACCAAATGTGAATTATCTCCAAGCATACCTGTATTACTAGGCCAAAGACGGTTTCTAGGAGCAAGTTATCACCTATCCACAAGTAGGTGATGACTACTAGATTGGTGGGGGTCTGACAGCTGAGACCTCAGCAAGATTGAGCAACTTGTGCTCGTCTAAAAGAAGCAGCAGTCGTGTATGTGCTCTACCGCTATGGGATTGACCAAAATAGTCAATTATAGTGCACGGCAAGTAATAATCGTCTCGGCAGCGCACACATGTAACTGCTGCCCCATTGGAATAGCGGACACAGGTCCCTGTAGATAGGTGGAAGTCTCAGCAGTCATACCCCTATCCTGTGGATACCCCTTTAATCAAAACAGTCCGATCACTTATGAGCACAAGAAAGACAGTAGACTATAACAGGTCTCAGGGGACTGACGAAAAGGCCAAAAGATGCGGCCAGACTTACTGTTAACTGGCACTCTGTAATCCACAGTTCTGCAAGTAGCGGACAAGACTCCAGGCCACAGATACCTTCTATGCTCTGTCCGACTATGGTCAAGTTGGTGAGATTTGGAAAGTAAGAGAGCCCCAGCATTTTGGGGTAGCCAGAAAAAAACATTTCAAGAGTTTTCATTCCTCGTCCATCTTGTCTGATCCTGTCATAATTTACCCCATTGCACATACACTAGAAATTAAAAGACGGCGATTAGTAACAGGTCAGGTACATTTCCTATGTTAGATCATTAGGCTTGTAGATTGTATGTGACCAATTAACAGGCAGAAATATACTATTGATTCACCGGTGATCAGCCGATCTTCCTGGTTTAGTAACTTGGTTAGTAGATTTATGAAAGACACAGAATGAGCTTGGTTACATTTATAATGGTTTCCGGATTTCAAACGGATTTTGTTGAAAAAGAAAGTCCTTTTTGGAGTCACTCAGGCACTTAAAAGGGAACCTGTCACCCCAAAAATTGTATATTAGCTAGGGCCACCGGCATCAGGGGCTTATCTACAGAATTCTGTAATGCATTCTGGAATGCTGTAGATAAGCCCCCGATGTAACCTGAAAGATGAGAAAAAGAGGTTAGATTATACTCACCCAGGGGCGGTCCCGCTGCGGTCCGGTCCAATGGGCGTCGCGGTCGGTGTCCGGCGCCTCCTATCTTCATAGGATGACGTCCTCTTCTTGTCTTCCTGCTGCGGCTCCGGCGTACTTTGCATTCCCTGTTGAGGGCAGAGCAAAGTACTGCAGTGCGCAGGCGCTGGGCCTCTATGACCTTTCCTGGTGCCTGCGCACTGCAGTACTTTGCTCTTCCCTCAACAGGGCAGATAAAGTACGCCTGCACCGGAGCCACAGCAGGAACACAAGAGGACGTCATCGTATGAAGATGGGAGGACCCGGACCGCAGCGGGACCGCCCATGGGTGAGTATAATATAACCTGTTTTTCTTACCTTTCAGGTTTACAGAATGCTGTAGATAAGCACCTGATGCCGGTGGCCCAACTCATACGAATTTTGGGGTGACAGATTCCATTTAATAAATGTAGTGACCATGTTGTTAGCGGAGTGGGGGTCCTTGCTCTGTAGTGGACGTTGTACACTGAGGATCCTGAGACGACATCCATGTCAGAAGGGCTACTTTAACAACTATGTACAGTATACAGTATGTCGCCAAAAGTTCTGAAATTTGGGTTCTCACAACGTTTGCTTCTTCCTGGTTTTTAGATGTTTTTTATGATTAGTGAAGTACAATTATAAGTTTTCAAATGTTTAGTGACAAACACATGAAGTTTATGCAAAGACATTTACAGCTTTGACCCTTATTGTTCATGACTTCTGCCCTTTGCCCTGGCAGCTGAATATCGGCTGCTGGGCCAAATCCTAACTGATGGCCGCCCATTCTTGTCCAATAGGTGCTTGGGGTTTACTGTTGATACGACACAGGACACCCTTTCACTGAGTCTCTAAATTATCACTTTTCCTTTGTGACTGAGCCCAATCCATGGATGAAAAGCCCCCACGCGAGGAGTCTCAGGATACTTTACTGTTAGCATAGTAGGACTCATGGTAGTGCTCACCTATTCTGATCATCCTTACAGATGTAAAAAACAGTGTGAAGGTGGCTTCGCCAGAGAAAATTACTTTGCCCCAGTCCTCTGAAGGTGGCTCCATCAGAGAAAATAACTGCAGACTCTTGGGGACACCTGGAAGAATGATGTCCGGAGAAGAAAAAGGTGAGCTCTACTATGAGTCTTTGTGTCATGCCAACAGTAAAGCATCCCGAAACCCCTTATATATGGGGGCTTTTCATCCATGGAGTGGGCTCAGTCCTAAATATGCACTGCCATGAATAAAGAATGGGATCTAAACATCCTACAGGAGCAACTTCTTCCAACGATCCAGCAACAATATGGTGATGGACAATGTATTTTCCCAGCATGACAGAGACCATGTCCCAAGGGAAAAGTGATAATTTAGAGGCAAAACATTGAAATTTTGGGTGCATGGCTAGGAAACTTCCCAGATGTCAATCGCACTGAGAACCTGTGGTCAATCCTCAAAAAGCAGGAGGACAAACAAAAACACAGAAATTGTTATAAAGTTCAAGCACTGATTAGACAAGAATGGGCGGTCATCAGTCAGGTTCCAGCCCAGAAGCGGATATCCATCAGGCAGGGTGAGGGGCACAAGTCTTGAACAAGAAGGATAAACTCTGTAAATATCGAGTCTTGATACATATGTCAATAAAAATATAAAAACTAACAAAATGGTCTATAATTGTATGTCAGGAACCATAGAAACCGACTAAAAGATCTAAAAACACTGAAGAAGCAAACTTTGTAAAAAAAAATAAATAAATAAATACATTTTTGTAAATCTCAAAACCTTTGGCCACGACTATACATGTAATAATCAAAGAATTAGTCTCTACCCTGCTCAAACCTACATTCTGGCCGATGTTATGTCACCCGTATTATGCCCTGACCCGTTCCCTACAAGGTCACACTCAGCTGACCGTAGATCACAACAGAACCACTTCGTAATCTGTGTGTGGTTCAGTAGATCGCATGGGGTCCAGGTGTTGTATTCGTAATAAGCACCCAAATATGTGGCTGTCGTCTTAAATGGGTCTAAATCAGATCAGATTTTGGCTGGTTGGTTTCGGCAGCTGATATAATGTCTATTGACTTTACTACACATATTCCATTTTTTTCTGGCCCCATCCCATTATTTGTTGCACACAGTATTATAGTAGCAATGTGTCCCCTATGTTTGTGAGGGGCAGATCCGGGGTTATAGCGGTTGACTGAACAATTGCATGGACCTATTTGTATATTTTTTCTTTCAGAGCATAAAGCTTACAGAAAAAAAAACCACAGCATTCTCCAATTACTGGGAAGACGACAGCGTCCATATCGAGCGATGTGACCTTTCATCCAAGAGCCGGAAAAGTGACAATTAGGAAATCATTTCTTGAAAGCTGTAACCTCTGTAATTGCCATTTTCAACACTCACCAATTAACTAAACTGGAACGGGCAAAAACATTGTATTTTAACCCTTAAGCAGCTGGCCCATTTGGGGGCCTTGGTGACCAAGCAATTATTTTCTTTTTTTTCATCTGCACCTTCCAATAGTTGTACGTTTTTAACATTTCTGTTTACACAGACATATGAAGGCAATTTTTTTTCTAGGCCTCACAGTATTTTTCTTTTTGCATTATTCCGGGGTACTCTAAGGCTACGTTCACATTTGCGTCTTGCGACGCAGCGTCGTCGACGCAACGCATGACGCATAGAAACGCATCAGAAAACGCATTGATTTCGACGCATGCGTTTAACGCATGCGTCATAAAACGCTGCGTTTTTTGTGCGTTTCAGTGCGTTTTTCAAAAAAACGCAGCGTTTTAGGACGCATGCGTTGTCAAACAATGATGTCATTTTTAGTGTCTAGACACTAGATAAAGAACAATGAAAAGAATAAATACTCGCACTGCTGCTTTTTGCGATCACCTAACGGCGTGCCACGATGCGCTGTACCAGCTCCTATTCCCACTACTCAATGCATGGGCTTATGGGGTGCTTCAACCAAAAGATATACATATGACCAAAGTAAAAAAGAAAAAATGGTCAGCACTCACCATTCCCGATGCTTAAAAAGTCTTTATTAGAACATGGACACGGACAGGGAGAGCATGGTGTCCAGGGATGACAGCTGTTTCGCGCTACATGCGCTTCCACAGATCCCGATGTCAGAGGGGGGGAGTGAGGCAAATGATATAGCTACCAAAACCCCTCCCCCCCTCCCTCTGACACCACATCTGACACCTCCCATTGAACTAATTGTGAAACACTTAACACATATTAAACCATAGCAAACAAAGTGCATAATAAAAACAATACATAAGACTGGATAATCAGTGAATACAATAGCGGCAGAATGAAAGGAATCTCACAAGAAGACCGACATGTCGATCTTCTCGTTAAGTCCCAGCGGTCCCTGTGCATTTGTACGTATAATCCACATCGCCTCCTTTCTCAGAAGAGTCCTATTCAAATCACCGCCACCATCTGGGATCTGTGGAAGCGCATGTAGCGCGAAACAGCTGTCATCCCTGGACACCATGCTCTCCCTGTCCGTGTCCATGTTCTAATAAAGACTTTTTAAGCATCGGGAATGGTGAGTGCTGACCATTTTTTCTTTTTTACTTTGGTACTAGATAAAGAACACCAATGGATAGAAGAGGGTGGGTATAATGGAATTTTAGTATATATACCCCGGCATCCATGAATTCCTCCCATTTTGCTTGTTTCAAGATGGAGCGTCCCATGGAGAGCATTTACCGCAATATGGAGCTGGATTTAGCCATGGCTAATGCTTACGCTATCGCTTGTCATGAACAAAGGAAAAGAGAAAAACAACGGAGAAGGATTCATCGGCGTTTTTGGCTACACCCAATAGTGGAAGTCCGAGAGAGCCGTGGAGCCTACCATTGTTTGTTTGGAGAGCTGAATGAGAACCTGGAGAAATACTTCGAGTATACCAGGATGTCTCAAGACAGCTTCCGCTATCTGCTGCGTCGTGTGGAAGGATCCATTTCCAGGCAGGACACGCAGCTCCGGAGATCAATTTCCGCCGAGGAACGTCTGCTGGTGACTCTCCGGTACGTAATGCAGCTATTTGAAGGACTTTAAGGGTATGTTTCCACCGTCAGGATGGCTCGGCGCTAAGCCGCGCCCCCTTTCTGGGACACGATCATGCCGGATGTGTTAACTCTTCACATCCGGGATGATCGCTCTCTCCCATAACGCCCTGTGATATGCCTTGCGGGGACGCTGCGTCCCCCGCAAGGTATACGGACATGCTGCGATCTGAAAAGACGCGCAGCATGTCCGGAGTCGCAGGGCCGCCGCGTGCGGGTTTCCACGCATAGTGGAGACGGGATTTCATAAAATCCCCTCCACTATGCTGGAACATCTGGACGCTGCTTGTTTGACGCTGCAGCTCTGCGCAGCGTCAAACAAGCTGCGTTTCCTGACCGTGGAAACATACCCTGAGGGTATGTGTCCACGTTCAGGATTGCATCAGGATTTGGTCAGGATTTTTCATCAGTATTTGTAAGCCAAAACCAGGAGTGGATGATAAATGCAGAAGTGGTGCATATGTTTCTATTATACTTTTCCTCTAATTGTTCCACTCCTGGTTTTGGCTTACAAATACTGATGTAAAATCCTGACCAAATCCTGATGCAATCCTGAACGTGGACACATACCCTTAATGTTGTTGCCTTTTTTTCATTAATCTTTTTTTGGTTTTTGGTGTGTGAGGGATGTAAATGTAATTTTATTTAATAACAATGTACATACTTTTATTAAATTTATTTATTTTTCTTCTTGGCAGTTTCCTGGCTACCGGAGAGACCTTGAGATCTCTTCATTTCCAGTTTCAGATTGGAGTCTCAACACTTTCGGGTATTATTGCCGACACATGCCGCGCATTGTAGGACAATCTCCGTGAGGAATTTTTACCAATCCCAACAGTGGAGTTATGGGAGGCCAATGCCCAAAAATTTAACCAAGTGTGTTCCTTCCCTAATTGTATTGGAGCAGTTGATGGGAAGCACATTCGGATTTTAAAGCCTGCACGAAGTGGTTCGCTGTTTTTTAACTACAAAAAATACTTTTCAACCGTCCTCATGGCCATTGCAGGTGCGGACTGCAGGTTTCTCGCCGTGGATATTGGAGCATTTGGCCGTGCCAATGATTCCCGGACCTTTAAGGAGTCTGATATGGGCCGAAGATTGTATGAGAACAATTTCAATTTCCCCCAGCCAAGACCTCTTCCCAACACCCAAGGCCCGGCAATGCCATTTGTGGTTGTTGGTGATGAGGCATTTCAAATGTCTGCCAACCTTCTGAAACCGTACTCCAGTCGAGCTTGGACCACACAAAAAGGATTTTTAATTATAGACTGTCCAGGGCCAGAAGAACTGTGGAGTGCGTGTTTGGAATCCTTGTCTCCAAATGGCGGATTTTAGGATCCGCTATAAATCTGAAAATTGAGACAGTTGATCAGGTTGTGAAGGCTTGTGTGGTTCTCCACAATTATGTTATTACCAAAGAGAGAGTCAACGTGGAACTAGATGAACCCATACCAAACACATTGCACGATTTCCAAGATCATCCTCTGAGGACAACTTTGGAAATTGCTCAGATGAGGGATCAATTTGCAGCATATTTTGTTTCTGATGTTGGCCGTGTGTCATGGCAAGATCAAATGGTGTAATGTATATACTGTACTTTATCCTGCTGGAACTGTAAGTAAAATTATAGTGATTAATAAAAATATAATCTAATTTAAAAATAATAAAACACTGTTGAGTCCATGACATTTCAGCCAAATGTACTGTTCTTTAAATGTAGAAATGTATCGTGTTTTTACACTTTTTGTTTTTAAATAAATTTTTTTATTGTGTCTTTACGTTTTAAAAATAATTCTCCCCTATAAATGTTGTTGGCAATAAAAAAACAACAATTAATGTTCTAGAACCAAATGTGTGTACCATAAAATGTAGTAATGTGAGCACCGGTTCCCAAATTGACTGACAAAACAAACCAATTGTTCACATAGCCGTGTGTCCCATAGTTTTGAAAGCAAACATGATTGGCTCCCACCTTGTTAAGCAATTCTTGCAGACTATTTGCATATGGAACCTGGCATCATGGAGCGTGATGGCTGAAGCAGGTTTTCTGCCGCTGTGCTGCGGCTGTGTGGCAGGCACTACACATGCCTTGGATGTGTATGTGTTCTGCCTGTCACACAGCCTCTGAACATGTGGCTGCAGATCATATCCGCACTCCATGAAGCCGGGGGACATATGCTACTAGTCTGCAAGTGTTTTGCTTGACAAGGAGGGACACGATCATGTTCGCTGCGTAACACTATTGAACTCAGGATGGTGGAATACGACCTGAGTCAAATAGTGTCTACGCTTGGCCACGTGAACATTGCTACAAACTCTCATGACCATTAGCCTTAAGGTACCGTTACAGAAACGATTAACCAACTATCACAACCAGCGATACGACCTGGCCGTGATAGTTGGTAAGTCGTTGTGTGGTCGCTGGAGCTGTCACACAGACAGCTCTCCTGCGACCAACAATGCCGAAGTACCGTGTAACCAGGGTAACCATTGGGTTACGCATGGCCGCTTAAGCCTATGTTTACCCTAGTTAGGATTGTACATTTTAAAAATATAAACAGTATATACTTAGATTACCGTGTCTGCCACGTCCATCGCCGTTAGCTTCCCGCACTTTGCCGGGCCAAAAGCACAGCACAGCGTTGACGTCAGCGCTGTGCTCTGCTTTAACTTTACAGCCGTAAATCACTGTCACTCATTGCGGGAAGATGACGGCCAGGGATGTGGCAGACAACGGAATATAAGTATATACTGTTTATATGTTTTACCTTTCCAATGGTAACCAGGGTAAACATCGGGTAACTAAGCGGCCCTTCGCTTAGTAACCCGATATTTACCCTGGTTACCAGTTAAGACATCGCTGAATCGGTGTCACACACTCCGATCCAGCGATGACAGCGGGCGATCAGCGACCAAAAAAAGGTCCTGATAATTCGCATCAACCAACTATATCCCAGCAGGGGCATGATCGTAGGTCGCTGTCACGCATTAAGATTTCGTTAACTATCAACGATATTGTTAACAAAATCGTTATGTGTGACGGTACCAGTACAGTAGGATTTGAAAATTTATATATTTTTTTAACCTATTTGTGTGTGTAATAACTCATAGTACAATGAGCGACAGGGCAAAAAAAAAAAAAAAGCATAAAAATCTGTCATACATTGCAGATATGAGTTGTTGCAAACACAAAATTTGTGTACGGCGCACGGTGTGAGTTGGTGCATTTATTGTTGTTGGTGAGTTTATTTTAGAACAAGAAATCAAATATGGTTAACCAAATAAAACAATTTATTAGGGGTGACAGAAAACGAAAAATGGGGAAAGGTTCAAGGGGTGGGAATGTCCGCTATAAACGGAGACTGATAACCCCCAGTTTGGGAGTGGGTGGAGGTGGAGGAGGAGGAGGAGGAGGAGGAGGAGGAGGAACCACCGTATTGAAGGATGCTGGATGGTATGCCAACGTCTGACCACCCTGTGGTCGACGGTGGCGAGAATGCCAACGCAGGAGGGGAGGGAAGAGGCACAACCAGTGTCCTTGGCTCTCTGGGCTGGCTCTGGCTACTCCTGCTCCGGTTAGACCCCTGCCGAGAGCTTGGTGCAGGTATCGGAGCAGCCAGAGCCGGCGTAGCGGGTGAGGTTCTGGCCCGTTTTCTCCTCTCTCCCTCTGGGTGTTGTTCCTCCTGCCGTCTGTGGGTCCTTGAAGGCCTTGCAGGAGCAGGACTTTGCGGCTCTCTTCGATGGTGTCGGCGGCGTCGGCGGCGGTGGCCCTCGGCACGCGGAGTTTGGTGTGGCTGCTCTGCAGCAGGAGTCGGAGTCATGCTAGCCAGCGAGGGGACTACGGGCATTGTAGTCGCTGACTGCATGACCCGAGCCTGCTGCAGAGCAGTAACGTACGCATTGTTGCAGGCCTGCATCACCGAAATCTGGAGTTCCGGCGTAAGATGTTCCACCATGCCCTTCGCAATGGCACTAAAGAAATGTTTGGCCGGCCTCGAGAGCTCGGATTCCATATTTTCAAGGCGCCGGTCGATATTGGACAGAGCAGTGTCCATTCTATCGCCCAGCGCCTTGAAACAATTCTGGAATACCGTGCTTAAATGTAAAAATTCGGGCAGTAGCGGCCTGTCCGAGGCCCGCTGACGCTGTCGGGATAACCCAAAGGAAGGAGCGCCAGTGGCCTCGGGCAGGGGAACATCTGATGGACCGGCTGCCGGTTCTCCGGATGGTGGTGCAAGCCTACTGTCGCTGTGGGATGGCTGTGACGGTCCAGATGGCGATTCACGAAGGACCGCTCCAGAGGCACGAACAGGCTCGAGGGTGCTGCTGTGTGTTCTGTGGAAACATAAGGAAAACATTAGTATACAAAATATAACATTTCACATTCTCCACCTCCTGTGTGTAATAAAAAGTTAACATTGCATCACAAACTGTTAACTTTTAGATAATTGTAAAGGGTCAGTACCGTCTGTCAGTCCTAACGGTTTCCAAATTTTTTTTAGGGCTAGCTGCATGTCAGGGCTGACACGACCAATCAGCGCCGGCCACAGTCCTCCTTACTCCCCGCATTGAATGCCTGTCGCCCGCATACTCCCCTCTGTCATGGATAAAATCTTACCAGCGGTAACCGTTGCCGCCGTTAAGATGTAACCCAAATTTTAGTATTGACACTGCCGATGAGGCATCAATATTAAAAATTGGAAATTTTGGGGGTTTAAAAATTTACAAGCTATACTCAACCATGTTTGCCGTTTGTAACGGCCGGCATGGTTTATGCTTATCGTTGTAACTGTCATGACGTCACGGACATGTGACCGAGACGTCATCACAGGTCCTGCGATCAGACCAACCCTGGGTACAAAACCTGCCGTGAACTACATGGTCTCCCGTGTCAATTATTTTAACGTTATAGGAAACTGTGATAACCCTGGATGTGCAATATACTACGCCACAATGAAATTTTACTAGTGGCTGCCCAATATACTATGTGTCTGTGTGCTGTATACTACGTCATTGGCCAACGTAAATGGATGGCCAACAAACTACTTGGCTGGGGAATATACTATGTGAATATGCATGTTGGAGAGTACACGATGTGTGGGAATAATGTGTGGGAATAATACTTACTGTCGGCGGCTAAGGGCAGGTCTCAGGAACTGCAGAATCCTGTTATATTTGTAAGGTATTGACCTTGCCGCTGCAGCACCACTACGAGCCGCTCCCTCCTTTTTCAGACCCCGATTGAAACGGTCCTTCATGGAGCGCCATCTGGTCTTCAATTTTTTGACTGTGGAAAAGGCAAACAATTAGTTGGAGAGAAAATTTTATTGATAACACAACTGTGTGTGATGATACAAAAGTAGAACACATCACAGACGGTTGTGTATCCTGATAGTTCAGAGCGGCATTTTGGCAATACTTACCAAATTTAGTTTGGTCACTGGGTGAAGCGCTGTCAAAGCCATCCCACAGCGATTTGGCTACCTCAGTCCACATCCGTTTCAAAACCACCTGGTCCGCGTGCCGGGGGTCACGGGGGTCCCACAACGGGGCTCGCTCCTGGATTGATGCAACCATGACATCCACATCAATGCTCTCTTCTTGGTCCCGTTGTGAAACCTAGAATTACAGGAAAACATAAATGTTTGCAATATAAAAACAAATTGGTCTCCCTCCCTTCTTCCCCCCCAACCCCCTCCAAAAAAAAAAAAAAAAAAAAAGGAAAACAAAATTATAAAAAAAAAAAAAGGGGGACTACGTTGTTTTTAAAAATACTTACTCGCCGTCTTGCCACCACAGCTTGGCCCTCAGGTCGCTGCTCCTGCTGGCTGGGTTCCTCCTCACTTGAAGAAGCCTGGAAAATAGTTGTAAAAAATTGAGTGACACTAGAAATGACACAGAATAATAAGCAACAGAAGATCATGTACTCACCGGACTCCCCTGCGGTGTCGTGTGGCTCGAGTCACTCGCCATTGCTATTAAATTCTAAAATGAAAAAAAATAAAAATATTTACTATGCACAACACAGAGGCACATATTGTAAAATATCCAAAATCCCAAAATCCATACATTAACATTACAACCACAACGAACAGTGCACTCACAGTACAATACCAACTGACCAAGCGCTGAACAAACAACACCGCCATACATTAAAAGAAAAAACAATGGCAGAGACTACACAATGCCAGAGTATAGCAAAAGCATAATACCAGTCCCAGGAAAGATAACAAAACAAATAAACAACAGAGCCTGTATACTAATCCAAAAAGACACAGATTTTTTTTATGCCACAATTTACAA
Source organism: Ranitomeya variabilis (assembly GCF_051348905.1). Lineage (NCBI taxonomy): Eukaryota > Metazoa > Chordata > Amphibia > Anura > Dendrobatidae > Ranitomeya > Ranitomeya variabilis. The sequence continues at coordinate 680,458,286 of NC_135232.1, read as the reverse complement.
CATTGATTTCCAAAAAGGCCCAAGAAAAGGCAAACCATACCGCCATACGTTACAATAGAAAAAAAGACCAAAAAAGAGTATGGCGACATATGAAGCCCTAAAATTCTTCAGAACCTGATAAGAACATATTTATATTAAAAAAAAAAATGGAACAACCGCATGCACAGAACAACCCAAACAGCAAAGAAAAAAAAAAAAAACCCCAAAAAATAAATAAATGTCATCCTGGATAGACCACCATACTTTACAATAAAATCAACAAGGCCGGAGACAATGAAACGCCATCATATAGCGCCAGAAATATACATCACAACCAGAATAAAAAAACACCACACCAAAATTGGAAACTAAAAGTCAATCCTGGATACACCACCATACTTTACAATAAAATCAACAAGGCCGGAGACAATGAACGCCATCATATAACGCCAGAAATATACATCACAACCAGAATAATACACCAATGTCCATATACACTACAGTGCAGAACTACATACACAACTTGCAATACAATAAAAAACATTACAATGCGCAGAATCATTCTATACTTACATCTCTTGAAGCAGAGCTCTGGTAGGTAGGTCTGGTCTGTCTGGTATGCTGTAGCCAAAGTGACAAACAATGCAAAAATGTATGGGGGATGTTTTTTCACTGTCTAGACATAGTCTAGACACTTTTTAATTAACGACGCATGCGTCGCACAACGCACGTACGACGCACACACTTGCGTCTCTTGCGTTGTCAATAGGTTTCAATGGGGATTATAACGCAATTACGACGCACGGGCGACGCAAGGGCGACGCACGCGTTTTTACGACGCTACAAAAATGCAACATGTAGCGTCGGCCGCGCCCCGCCAGGTGCGGCCAAACGACATATGCGTCGTGCGTTGTGCAAAAACGCATGACAACGCATGTACATGCGCCCCCAATGTTAAAGATAGGGGCGCATGATGCATGCGTCGTTATGCGTCGACGACGCTGCGTTGCAAGACGCAAATGTGAACGTAGCCTAACATACTGCATGAGGTTTATTAAGGAAGAAAAGAAAAACAAAAACAGCAATTCTCTAAATTTTTTTGGAGGGAGTTGTTTTACAGCATAACATAATACTAATATTTTATAGGTTGATAAAATTATAGCAATATCAAATCTGTTTTTTTGAGGGACAAGATATAAGGTCTGAGCCATTACTGCATTTGCACCTTTTTTGTCTAGCTTTTGGTGTTTTTCGTCCCTTTTTAATTTGCACCTACTTTATACTCTATTTTAGGCTAATTCCCTTGATGAGTATTTGGTGCGTATATTTCACTGAGTTTACTTACCGTACATACATTTTTACCTTTTTTTTTCAGCACTGAAAGGTGCATGTCGCGCTATTATGCTAGAAAATTTATGCCCAAATTTCAGACATTTATAAAATGACTCCGGGGATTGGGAGTGGGAATCATTTGCACAAAAAGTTATGTAACTTTTAAAAAAGTCACAATTATTGAATTAGGTGAAAACATCTAGAAGACTAAAACTCTGCTCACAATACACAAAAAACAAGCAGACCCCCCTTCTCTAGCACAAAAAAATACATATAAGGCTTAATTCCCATGAGGAGTATTTGGTGCATTTTTTTCTGCTCTTTATTTTCATGCATTATTTTAAACACACAGCATATCACAGTTCTAGAAAATTGGATGAGATTCGTGTAAATCTCATACCCACTATGCTGTTCTTTAATGCTGCGGAAATTGACCTAAAGTGTGCTTTTGTTTTTTTTTAATACACACCATGTCAATTTATCTCACGATAAATATTCATTTCATTAGCGGATTTTCCCAATAGACTTGACTGAGATGCAGAAAATCTCCAGATAAAAAAAAAACACTACTTACCTAAAAGGGACAAAAACCACAGCAAAAAAAAAACAAATGTAAAAAAAAGGAGCCTAAATTAGCTAACTGGCGCAGAAATCAAAGTAGCATAAAAAAATAGCAGCACCAAATGCTCATTGTGGCAATTCAACCATAGGGCTTAGTCACACGTCCAATTTTTACATGTACGAGAAAACCTGATCAATTATTCTGATCAGTGTATTCCGTGTGTCATCCGTTTTTCTTGTAGGTGAAGAAATTAAAAACAAATAAGTTTCTCCACCTTCACTATTATGACAGCCAGTGAAAATCAGACTGCACTCGGATGTCATCCAAGTGAGGTCTGATTTTTCTTCACTGATCCATAGACTTGCATTGCAGATTTTGATCCGTCACTCGGATCAAAATCGGATATCCGTGAAAAACATGGCTAGCACTCGTATGTGGAAATCGGTAGTGTGAGTGAGCCTTAGGCTCCGTGTAATCTGCACTGCACATAGTGATGACATTAGCGTCACGGGGTAAACACTTACCAATTCTTTAATTATTTCTTCTGAATTCAGGGCATCAATGGAAACCATTTTCAGATAATCAGTGCTTCAGTAGCATTTCAAATCTCTGTGCTGAAATAAAAAAAATATATATATATAAAAAAATTATTTACTGGAATAATACTGATGTTATGTCACTGCCTTGTAGAAACACACACAAAAAACAATTTAGGCAATTTTGCCCTCAGCTGTAGTCGGTATTCCCATAACGATGAATTGTAGTAAACAGTCGCAAACTTTAGCAAATATGCACCAAATTATGTGATTTGTTTTTCAAACACCAGAAAACTGTCAAAAACTTTTTAAGAAATTCCTCCAAAGTGTTAGGGCTTGAGACATGTTCTCGTACAGCGCAGAGGGTTCTAGGTATAAGGGGCCGTTTGGTTAAGCATTTTTTTGCCTCAAACCTGGCATAAAAGTGATTGAAATATTGCAAAGTTTTTGTGATTTTTGATGGCTTTTATGCCAATCCAACTTTTTTTTAAAGTGCACTGAGCAAGGGTGGGACGGAGGCGAGGTCTAGTGAGCCTGACAAAATCATAAGGGCTCATTCAGACATCTGTTCAAATCAGTCTGAGCATGGACTGCTAATGGAAGGACTGACCGCGGGTCTCCAGACCCGATCGTGACAGCCTCCTAGAAATACACACAGCTGTCACGCCCCAGTCGGGAGACCTGTGGCCACAGTCCATGCTTTGTGTCCAATCTCGGACCGATTTGCACAGACTTCTGAATGAGCCCTAAAACTGGGATACATTATGACAAAAACACAGCCAGCCCTCGCCCTTTGTACATATCTAGCGGCACATGACTGTAGAAAGATGCACTAAATTATTAAAGAGGTGCATGGCTCTTAACGAACTTACTCTAACGCTTCCTTCATTAACACCAGAGTACAAAATACCAGTCTTCATAAATCGGGGCCATTGTGTTTTTCTTGTTAATCGCTCCCATACTTTTCATTATAGGATTTGAAAACACCCCAACATTCATGTAGATAATGCACCAAAATAAAAAAACAAACAGCATAAAATCAAAATGAAAACTGCTAAATATATATATATATATATATATATATATATATATATATATATATATATATATATATTTATGAAAGAGGCCCTTATGTAGATTTACGGGTTTTTTTTGTTCTCTTTTATCAGCCTGAGGATTTGGAGGGGTGTGGGGGAGCAAGTCGAGTGCAACAGAGTTAGTATGTGAAAATCCTGTTCCTGTAAGCACGACTTTATGTCATAGGCCCAGTAAGTTACGTATCTCCGTCTGCTCAGCTACATAGCGGATGGGTACAGGATCTGCCTATTTGCATGCTCCAGTCTGGTCCATACATCCCAACAGACTAGTGCATGATGTGAGCTGTGGGCTCCTTTAACGTCATGTCCTGTGACGGTAACACAGCCCCCGCTGTCAGTGCAGGATTTATAGTGAGGGCATGCTGTAATGTGACAGGCAATTACACTTCATACAATGTGATCGCTGCCCGGTACGGATACTATATGGAGCACATTACATATACTGTGCAGAGGGGACAAATCGCAGAATATAAAAGCACCACATAGTCTGCATTACTAGCCATTGCTGCACTTCAGGGTGGACCTCCGCTGCTAATAATGCACCTGTAATTGTGCACATGGTCAGTGGAAGAGTAAGGCCGGAGACACACTGGTGCGAGAGACGGCCGAGTCTCGCTGGTTAAAAGCAAGCTGTGGCACCTGCACTCCGGAGCGGAGCGTGCGGCTCCATAGCAATACATGGAGCTGCACGCTCAGCTCCGGAATGCAGGTGCCACAGCTTGCTTTTAACCAGCGAGACTCGGCCGTCTCTCGCACCAGTGTGTCTCCGGCCTTAGGGTATGTTTCCACGTTCAGTTTTGCTTCAGGCTTTGGTCAGGATTTTATGCAGGTAAAATCCTGACCAAAACTGCACCTGAGGTCACTGGCAGGTCACCTGCGGTGTTCCTGCGTATTTTGCTCATAGTAGCAACATGCTGCGTTTCGAAAAAACGCACCGCGCATGCGTTTTCGCGGCAAAAACGCATGCGTTTTTTAACGCATAGTGGAGTCTGGATTTCATAAAATCCCATCCACTATGCTGTAACATCTGGACGCTGCGTTTTTGACGCTGCAGAAAAACGCAGCGTCAAAAACGCAGCGTTTCCTGAACGTGGAAACATACCCTAACAGGAAAGCGAGTGTCAGGTCTGATGTTGGCATTCTGGGAATCAAGTGAAGTTACTTTTCATATGACAAGATCCCTGCAGACAGCAGAGCCGCAGTACAGGCAGATGGACACAAGGTGGCTACATAACTGCACCAAAAATAAGCACAAAGTGGACTGAAACTAGAGCAGTCTTGCTCAGAAAGGCCACAAAATGGCCTAAATTACCAAACAACTACATTCAGCAGGAATGGGAAAAATAATGAAGTCCTCTCCTCTTTTGTGGATGCCAGTCATCCATAGACTAAAAAAAAAAATTCTACAAAAATGTATTTTACGTATACTAGAGAACAAGTCATTGTTAATGTTGGAAGAAGCCTCTTGAGGTTGTTGTCCCGACATATTATTATTATTACTATTTATTTATATAGCACCATTGGTTCCAATGCTGTACATGAGAAGGGGTTACATACAAATTACAGATATCACTTACAGTAAGCAAACTAACAATTACAGACCGAGGCCGGCGTCACACTAGCGAGTTTTATGGACGTATGAACGCAGAAAATACGCCCAGAAAATACGCATTGCACACGGCCCAATGATTCTCTATGGGGCAGCTCCTATCTGCCGTATATTACGCACCCATAATATACGGCATGTTACGGGCGTAGAAAATCGCAGCATGCTGCGTTTGTCAGCGTATTGCGCAAAAAATCCGCCAATGAAAGTCTATGGGGGCGAGAAAATTACGGATTACACACGGACCATGCGTGTGACTTGCGAGAAATACGCACCGGTGTTCTATAGAAAAGCCGGTAATTCAGTGCGGTGTACAGTAAAATCACACTGACAGTATAGAATAGGTAGAATAAATGCGTACACATAGAATAGGTATATATATATATATATATATATATATATATATATATATGTCAGTGAGACACATATATATATATTTATATTTAATTCAGCGCTAGATAGCAGAAAAGCCGATAATTCAATTGCCAGCTTTTCCTCTCACCTTCACAAACCCGACGAGATATGAGACATGGTTTACATACAGTAAACCATCACATATCCCTTCTTTTATTACATATTCCTCTTTACTAATGTAACAAGTATCTCTGTGTAAAATTTGGGGTCTCTATTAAATTAAAGGGTTAAATCCCGGAAAAAATTGGCGTGGGCTCCCGCGCAATTTTCTCCGCCACAGTGGGAAAGCCAGTGATAGAGGGCAGATATAAATAGCCTAGAGAGGGACCATGGTTATTGCCCCCCCCCCCCCCGGCTAAAAACATCTGCCCCCAGCCACCCCAGAAAAGGCACATCTGTAAGATGCACCTATTATGGCACTTAGCCTCTCTCTTCCCACTCCCGTGTAGCGGTGGGATATGGGGTAATGAAGGGTTAATGTCACCTTACTATTGTAAGGTGACATTAAGCCAGGTTAATAATGGAGAGGCATCAATTATGACACCTATCCATTATTAATCCAATAGTATGAAATAGTTAATAAAACACACACACACACACATTATTAAAAAGTATTTTAATGAAATAAACACACAGGGTGTTTTAATATTTTATTATACTCTTAATCCACCTGAAGACCGTTGTCACCTGAAATAAAGTTAAACAAAACAAACAACAATATTCCATACCTTCCGTCATTCAGTCTTGTCCCACACTGTAAATCCACCTGAAGGGGTTAAATCATTTTACACCCAGGAGCTCTGCTAATGCAGCTGTGCTCCCGCCTGTAAAACTTGGTGAATGAATGGAATGCAGGGGAATGTACTGTAGTTACCTCGAGTCGCGGTGATGCGCCCCCTGGTGGATGAACTCATATGAACTCGAGCCTGGGAAAATATTCTGAAAAGTTCCCAGGCTCGAGTTCATATGGCTTTTCTGCTATCTAGCGCTGAATTAAATAAATATATATATATATATATATATATATATATATAGCTCACTGACACTTATATATTTAGAAAAATTAAGTCATGTTCCAGTTCTTTGTATTGACTACATGCATATTTATAAGATCCCCTCCAAGACTTCTGTTTTCTAAGATAAACAAACCCAACTTTTTCAGTCTATCAATCATAGTACAGACCTTCCACTCCTTGTAATAATCTAGTTGGCGCCTTTGAACTGACTCTACCTTCTAAAAATTCTAGAAGTGGCCTCACGAGTGTATATAAGAGCAACCTTGGGATTATGTGTATGTATATATATATATATATATATATTTATATTTCACAAAAACAGGCAGCACTCCATTGTCTTAAGGTAAATATGCAGGTGTTTTATTGTGCCCACATCTTCATGCAACGTTTCGGCTCTAACTGAGCCTTTCTCAAGCAGTGCACAAACCTCATTACAGCGTATATATAGGGATAAATCCCCATCATCCCCCAACCCCAGCCAATTAGTGAATCCCATTAATTTGTAAGTAATTACATTTCATTTACATGTGCATTGGTGCCAGCGGTGTACTATTAAAAATACATATAACAACTCGTTCGTACAATTACCTTAGGAGAGACATATCCCTCATGGAGGAAGCAGCGTGTGTAATCGGCGTCCTCAAAGCGCTACTGCGCATGTCAGAGCCTCACTTTGTACATATTAACCACATGTTCGATAGGGAGCCAATAGGAGTACACCGCTGGCACCAATGCACATGTAAATGAAATGTAATTACTTACAAATTAATGGGATTCACTAATTGGCTGGGGTTGGGGGATGATGGGGATTTATCCCTATATATACGCTGTAATGAGGTTTGTGCACTGCTTGAGAAAGGCTCAGTTAGAGCCGAAACGTTGCATGAAGATGTGGGCACAATAAACACCTGCATATTTACCTTAAGACAATGGAGTGCTGCCTGTTTTTGTGAAATCTATGAATTGGAAACAACCGAGGACGGGTTGTCTGGGCTCTGCACCCGAAGATAAGTAACAAAGTGTGCTGTTCCATTTTTTTCTACTATGTTGTTGTCTGGAAATTTTTGCACATATATTATTTATTTATTGACTTTCTCTAACATCCTTAAGCCATTTTTTGGGAACATGGATGGATTTACCATGGACCCAGGGGTCTTTAATTATACTGTGGAAGATGAGGAACGCATTCTGAGTAATATAGAGGGGGATGCAGCTTTCTTGAAAATACCCTCACAGATTGATATGAAACACAAGTACCTGAATGATAAAAAACGCTTGATTAGTTCACAACTACATTTAACCACGCTGGGACATTACCTAAGGGAGCGCAAGATACCTAGGGGCTTAAGATCAAGCATACGCCCCAATCTGTTTGCTAGAAATGTAACATTCTGCAGTAGATTTGCACAGATATCTAACAAGTATGCTATGGACATTATGTTATTAAATATAGAATTTCTGCAAGATGAGGTTAAAAAAATACAACATAATATCGAGGAAATGGAGAAAAAAATGCAGGAGATATTGAAGAAAGATGATTGGACAACATTTAAGGATAAAATTGAGAAAGATATGTGCAAATTTCGTGGAGAATTGGAGGAAACTAAAAGAAAAAAATGGAGTCGGGATATTGGGGATTATGAGACTGGCCGTATTTATTCTTGGCAAACGGACAATACCAAGGCATCATGGAAGAAAAGAGGTTCTTTGGGCATAAAAGAAATGCATTTTAATAATAAAGGTTATGCAAATAACAATTATGTTCCTTATGGATCTAGTGAACATCCCAGAGGAAGAAAAAGACGTGGAGGCAAGCGCCAGCATCGGAGGCAAAAAGAAATTAGAAAAGAACAAAGTTCAACCCCAAAAGACACTGAATCTCAGAAGGAGGGAACAGACCTCATAGTGAACATCTCCAAGAAGGTATTAACAGATATGCAAATCTCTGTGTTAAGCAAAGGACTAAGTTTTAGCCCATGTTCACATATAGACTGGTTTGAATTACAACTAGACCTGGAACGGTTTTTTAGACAGATTAAACTAAGAGAGTGGTTTAATGATAAAGACAATAATAAGAGACTTAAAACAAGTGAATTTGATTTGAATGGTGTGCAATTGAGAAAAGGGAGTAATTTTATACCACCAACAAGTTCCGCTATAATTGAGGCCTTTGAACGAGCGGTAAGGGGTGACATCGAACAATTGAAAAATAAGGCAATAAAAGAATACTCACATCCAAACATCCGTAAAGAGGAGTTTGAGGCATTGCAGGAACTTGTCCATGACGGCGACATAGTGGTGAAACCCGCAGACAAAGGGGGAGCTGTCGTCGTCATGGACAAGGAAATGTATATTGCTGAAATATTAAGACAACTGATGGATGTAGATGTATATCTAAAAATGGATGGTGACCCTAAATTTGCCATTATGAGAGACATTAAGGTTTGTCTGAAGGAGGCACTAGATTCAGGTGTGATTGACCAGGATCTGTTTGATTTTTTACTAGAAGAGAACCCACGCACCCCGGTGCTATATATAACACCAAAGATACATAAGACCCTGACCAACCCCCCGGGACGTCCTATAGTCTCGGGGGTGGGGTCAATCTTTAATAAAATGGGTATCTTCTTGGACAGAATATTTAACCCGATGGTCAGAGAATGTAAATCGTACATTAGAGATACGACAGATTTTCTTAGTAAATTGGAGACACTACAGTTAGAGGGAGAAGTGATTTTAGCATCCTTCGACGTAGTGTCCCTTTACACTTCGATAGACCATGAACAAGGTTTAAAAGCAATAGGAAATAAATTATATTTAAGTAGGTGCACACCTGAAGGCAGAACCTTTCTTTTGAAAATGTTGGAGATTATCCTTAAACGAAATTATTTCATGTTCGGTGACGCGTTTTACACGCAAAAGCGAGGAACGGCTATGGGGGCCAATATGGCCCCCGCATACGCTAATTTGGTCATGGAAGTCCTGGAGGAGGACCTCATCTATGTGTCCCACCACTTCCGACATGTTTTGGTGTGGTGGAGATACATAGATGATGTCTTCCTCCTCTGGACAGGTACTCAGGGCGAATTGGAAGAATTTTTTCATTATTTAAACACCATTGATAACACTATTAAGTTTACACTTGTAATGTCCAGAAAGGAAATACAGTTCCTAGATGTACTCGTTAGTCTGAAAGAGGGGCAACTTAGTACCACATTGTTCGTAAAAAATACGGATAGAAATAATCTGTTACTCTATGACAGTCAACACCCGCGGTTTATGGTGAAATCTATCCCTCTGAGTCAATTACTCAGGGTCAGACAGATTGTTAAAGAAGAAGAGGATATAGACATAGTGGTGGATGTACTGTTTAAAAAATTTTTGGATAGGGGCTATCCTATGTATCTATTGGAAACAACTAAAAATAAGGTATTAAAGGAGAATAGGGTGGAACTTATCCATAAAAAGACAAATAACAAACGCGAGAGAAAACAAATAAGAGTTCCATTTGTCACTACATATGGTGAGGAGAGCAGGGAAGTGGCTAAAGTGATTAGTAAACATTGGGGGATGCTTGGCAGATGCTTGCCTGGCATAAGGGAACTGCAATTACCGCCGTTATATTCTTATAGACGTAATAAGAATATAAAAGATTTTTTGGTTAAATCCGATATTGGCCCGAGAAAAAATAGCAGACAATTATCCATTACTGGTGTAGAAAAAACTGGCTGTTTCCCGTGTTTAAATTGTGTGAACTGCACCTTTATGGTGAAGGGAGCCACATTTGAACATCCGAAAACAAAGAAAAAATACGATATTAAACATTATTTGACATGCAGCTCTGATTATGTAGTGTATCTTTTGATGTGTCCCTGCAAGTTGTGGTACGTCGGAGAAACGACGTGTGAGTTCAAAGTACGAATGAACCAGCACCGATATTCCATTAGGAAAAAGAGGACCGATCTCCCGGTCCCTAAACATTTTGTGGAATGTAATCATTCGGAAAAGGATCTAAAATTTAAAATAATTGATAGGGTACCAATCAGTAGGAGGGGGGGTGATAGGGAGCTGATTCTCCGTAAAAGAGAAATGATGTGGATCTATAAGTTGAACACACTTAGGCCAATGGGTCTTAATGTAGATTTTAAATTACATGCTATTATATAAGGGAACGTTCCTACATTGATATAGTATAATCAAAGGTTGGGTATTTATTGTATTTTGGGAATACTTTGTTTCTATGAGTATGTTCCTAATTTTATTCTGTATATGTTTTGTCCAGGTACTGTTGCTGTTTAATGTAGTGGAAGATCCTGATTGGAGAGACATACATCCTGGAGGAATAATTTGTCTAAAAAATACACATATCTATATCATATATTCGTATAACTTTTGAGTATATATATTTTTTTGAGTATATTTTGTAACATGCACGTGGATGGTGGGAGGCCAAATAATAAATTATCAAAATTGCCCTGTTTGTCTTTTATAATTTTTCAGTTATTGATGCTATGGCCATAAAGGGGTAGTTGCAATATGTAATTTGGTTAATTTCAGTGATGAAACCACATTCCGTTCATATTAGCCAGGACCAGTGTGCTCCTGTAATACAGAAGTCATATGTGGAGGCTCCTTGTCCGGAGGGGTGAGGAGCACCCTTGAGACACTGTATGAGTGCCAGGCGGGGGTCTGAATCAAGACACCCCTTGGTAATTCATAGCAGGACTAGGCACAGTATATATGAGTCCATATGGCATACAAAGAGCGGGGTTGCTCCTGTGAATATTTAGGTGGTTTACTGATAATACCATGTACCTTTTAATGAGTATGGAATTTCCTATATTTTTAATAATACTATGTTGGTTAATAAATATGGAATGCTCTGCAAATTTTCATACATAGAGAGGATCTTATGAAAGAACTCTGTATTTAATTTATGACGGCTTTCCAATATGTTGCTGTTATTTATAAAATGTCTACATTTTTTACTATATTGTATCTTAAGCAACACTTTAGAGGCCATGGTATGATTCCTAGTGAGATCGTAATTATTAGCGCTTTTGCGCAGGCGCAGTGGGCTAATGAAGCCGCTCTATTCCTTATCCAAGATGGAGAGTCTGAGCGCTACTGCGCATGCGCGTGACGTCACGTAGTCACAAGGACTCCTATTGGCTCCCTATCGAACATGTGGTTAATATGTACAAAGTGAGGCTCTGACATGCGCAGTAGCGCTTTGAGGACGCCGATTACACACGCTGCTTCCTCCATGAGGGATATGTCTCTCCTAAGGTAATTGTACGAACGAGTTGTTATATGTATTTTTAATAGTACACCGCTGGCACCAATGCACATGTAAATGAAATGTAATTACTTACAAATTAATGGGATTCACTAATTGGCTGGGGTTGGGGGATGATGGGGATTTATCCCTATATATACGCTGTAATGAGGTTTGTGCACTGCTTGAGAAAGGCTCAGTTAGAGCCGAAACGTTGCATGAAGATGTGGGCACAATAAAACACCTGCATATTTACCTTAAGACAATGGAGTGCTGCCTGTTTTTGTGAAATCTATGAATTGGAAACAACCGAGGACGGGTTGTCTGGGCTCTGCACCCGAAGATAAGTAACAAAGTGTGCTGTTCCATTTTTTTCTACTATATATATATATATATATATATATATATATATATATATATATATATATATATATATATACTGTATATATGTTTTTTTAGAATATTTGAGCCGATGGATCCATGATATGTCCATTTCGCAAGCCTGTGAGAAAAAAACGCCGTACGGAAGCCATACGGATAAATTTGTGCGTAAAAATCGCATCCTCGCATTGAATACAGAACAGTGTTTTGGGACAATTACTGCGTATTACGGCCGTAAAAAACAGACCGTATTTTCATACGCCTAGTGTGACGCCGGCCTAATACAGAGGGGAAAGGACCCTGCCTTTGCGGGCTTACATTCTACAGGATGGTGGGGAAGGAGACAGTAGGTTGAGGGTTGCAGGAGCTCCGGTGTTGGTGAGGCGGTAGCTTCGGTAGTGGTGAGGAGGCAGCGGGGTCAGTGCAGGCTGTAGGCTTTCCTGAAGAGCTGGGTTTTCAGGTTCCGTCTGAAGGATCCGAATGTGGATGATAGTCAGACGTGTTGGGGCAAAGAATTCCAGAGGATGGGGGATATTCGGGAGAAGTCTTGGACGCGGTTGGGTGAGGAGCGAATAAGTGTGGAGGAGAGAAGGAGGTCTTGGGAGGACCGGAGATTACGTGAGGGAAGATATCGGGAGATTAGTTCAGAGATATATGGAGGAGACAGGTTATGGATGGCTTTGTAGGTCAGTATTAGTAATTTGAACTGGATATGCAGAGGGAATGGGAGCCAGTGAAGAGATTTGCAGAGAGGGGAAGCGGAGGAGAGATGAATTAGTCGGGCAGCAGAGTTAAGGATGGACTGGAGAGATGCAAGAGTGTTAGCAGGGAGGCCACAGAAAAGGATGTTGCAGTAGTTAAGGCAGGAGATGATGAGGGCATGCACAAGCATTTTAGTAGATTGACGGTTGAGGAAAGGACGGATTCTAGAGATATTTTTGAGCTGGAGGCGACAGGAGGTGGAAAGGTGCTTGGATGTGCGGTTTGAAGGACAGGGCAGAGTCAAGGGTTACTCTGAGCCGGAGGACTTCCGGTACGGGGGGAAAGCGTGATGTCGTTAATTGCGATAGATAGGTCAGGTAAGGAAGATCTATGAGATGGAGGAAAGATGAGGAGTTCAGAATTGTCCACATAGAGTTTGAGGAAGCGAGGAGAAGAAGGAGGATATGGCTGATAGACACTCCGGGATTCTGCACAGCAGGGAGGTGACGTCTGGGCCAGAAAGGTAGATCTGAGAGTCATCAGCATAAAGGTAGTACTGGAATCCATGAGACTTTATGAGTTGTCCCAGGCCAAGTGTATAGATTGAGAAGAGTAGGGGTCGTAGAACAGAGCCTTGGGGGACTCCAACAGAGAGAGGGTGGGATGAGGAGTTAGTGTGGGAGTGGGAGACGCTGAATGTGCGGTTGGAAAGGTATGAGGAAATCCAGGATAGGGCGAGGTCTTTGATGCCAAAAGAGGAGAGGATCTGTAGTAGGAGGCAGTAGTCAACTGTGTCAAAAGCAGAGGACAGGTCTAGAAAGAGGAGTACAGAGTATTGTCCGTTAGCTTTGGCTGTAAGTAGGTCATTAGTGATTTTGGTCAGGGCTGTCTCAGTTGAGTGATGGGGGCGGAAACCAGATTATAGATATGCGGGGTCCACGTACCCAACAGTAGTGGTCGGTCTCCTGGCAGCTGCAATTTGCCATCAATGTAATTCATCCTTTTCTACTTTTCTAAGGGAAGCATTCAGGAGGATCATATATTTGTGAGTTGCCAGCAATTTGTCAGTAACCATGACTATTTCATAAGACACGCACCCTTAGGCTGTGTGCACATGTTCAGGATTTTTCGAGTTTTTTCGCTATAAAAACGCTTAAAGGGACTGTCACCTGAATTTGGAGGGAACAATTTTCAGCCATAGGGGCGGGGTTTTCGGGTGTTTGATTCACCCTTTCCTTACCCGCTGGCTGCATGCTGGCTGCAGTATTGGATTGAAGTTCATTCTCTGTCCTCCGTAGTACATGCATGCAGAAGGCAATCTTGCCTTACGCAGGCGTATACTATGGAGGACAGAGAATGAACTTCAATCCAATATTGCAGCCAGCATGCAGCCAGCGGGTAAGGAAAGGGTGAATCAAACACCCGAAACCACGCCCCTATGGCTGAAAATTGTTCCCTCCAAATTCAGGTGACAGAGTCCCTTTAAAAAACGCATACATATGCATCCCATCATTTATAATGCATTCCACAACTTTTTTGCATATGCATCGAGGTAAAAAACACAGCATGTTCATTAATTTTGCGGATTATTAATATTATTGCATTGGGAACCTCCGGAAAAAAAACGCAAAAAAAACCACATGCGGATTTCTTGCAGAAAATGTCCGGTTTTGTTCAGGAAATTTCTGCAAGGAATCCTGACGTGTGCACATAGCCTTAGAGCAATACGTCCATTCCGTGCCCCGATCCTCACTTCCATGGATGAAAAAGAAAGTTTCAGGCAGGTTCGGCAAGGCTCCGGAGTCTGGACATCAGCTGACTCTTATGGAGTCTGTAAGGTCATTCCTTATTGCAGGAGCCTCTCGACTGTTAGCAAAAACGATGTAATTTTGCCTGCTGGACATGAAGACGTTGACAGTATGAGATCTTGAAGCCAAAGGTTAGGGATAAGGGTAGCTGATATCAAAGATTAAGTGCCTTTGTCGATGATGAGGATAATCTTACTACAGGGTCTGTGATGTTGGGTCCAGGTTTGTGGGTGCATCCAGTTTTGGTGCCCTATACACTGCCTTAAACATCTGTGTCTCATTGGCCGGTCTGGCGCTTTCAGATACAAGTGATTACACTTTATGCAATATCCACAGAATATGCAGTCAATGGACAGAAAAAGGGGAAAAAAGGGGAAGACCGGCCACTAGGGTTGAGCGAAATGGATCGGACAAATTCAAAAATCGCCGACTTTCGGCAAAGTCGGGTTTCATGAAACCCGACCCTAGTGTGGGATTGGCCATGAGGTCGGCGATCTGCGCGCCAAAGTCGCGTTTCATATGACGCTTTCAGCGCCATTTTTCAGCCAATGAAGGAGGACGCAGAGTGTGGGCAGCGTGATGACATAGGTCTCGGTCCCCACCATCTTAGAGAAGGGCATGACAGTGATTGGCTTGCTTTCTGCGGCGTCACAGAGGCTATACAGGGGCGTGCACGCCGACCGCCATATTACTTCTGCCGATCTTAGCATAGGGAGAGGTTGCTGCAGCTTCATCAGAAGAAGGGATATAGTTAGGGAGGGAAGATTAACCCCCAAACTGCTTGTGCTGTAGCAATTTCCACTGTCCAACACCACCTTTTTTTGCAGGGACAGTGGAGGCTATATCTTTGTGCATCAGCTCTGTAGCTTATTAGGCTGCCTTTTAAGGCTCCCTGATAGCTGCATTGCTGTTTGCACGCTGCTGTGCAAACCAACTGCTTTTTTAAAAGCAAAAATCCTGTTGCTCCTTTCTGCACAGTTATCTTGTTTATTTGTCCACACTTGTGTGCAGCAGTCCTTATTATTGCTGCCATACTTGTCCTGAGATCATTGTAGGGAGATTGAAATTGTACTACAGTCCTTGTATTTTTTCTTTTATCTTCCAGCCACTTTCTGCCACTTACATTGTGTTGTTTTATACACTGGGCCTGAGTTTTGGTTCAGTCTCCCAAAAAAAAAGCGAGATTCAAATTCTCACAAAGTGGATATACTTCAGTCCTGTTAGTTTGTCGTATATCAGCCAGCCACTTTCTGCCACTTACATGGTGTTGTTTTATACACTGGGCCTGAGTTTTGGTTTAGTCTCCCAACAAAAAAGGGAGATTTAAATTCTCAACAAGTTTATATACACCTTCTACCTTGTTTTACAGTACCATATAACGGTTGTTATTTTGGTAACATTTTCCCAAAAATGAGAAAGTCTGGTGGAAGAGCCCGTGGGCGGTGGTTGCCAGCTGGTACTGATGGTGGTGGTGCATCTGGTGGTAGTGGCAAAAGCACAATAGCACCTAAGGCTGGAGGTGTTGAGCCAGCGTCATCGTCTGGCTACCCAAAATGTTGATGATCTAACCTTCATTAAAATGAACCAATCATGGATTTCAAATTATTTTGCTCCACCTTCCCCTGCTGACACGTAGCTTGCCTGAAAAATGTCTTGCTTTTGGCCTCCTCTTACTGACTTCTCCAATTCCTCCATTTGCAGCTGCTGAATGTCCACCATAGACCATTTTAATACCTCCCTAAATGGGCCCACTACCCCCCCCAGGGCTGTGGTCACCACCTGGCGCAAGCACCCGTGCGAGTGCCGTTTGCCTGGACAGGTGGGTGGGCCCACTCTTGGGCGACGGCATTGGCACAGGGTCCCTCATAGTACAATGAAGTGTCTCTGATCTGACGGTGGTGGTGCACAACCAACGTCAGACACACCGTCGTAATATGAGGGGCCCTGTGCCAGTACCGCCGCCCACGAGAGAGTGTTCCCCCCCAGCTCGAACAGTGCTCTACCACTTGCAATACTTACCTCTCCCTGCTCCACCACTGTGTAGTCTGTGCTGTTAAATCCTTCAATGGCACTGCCAATACAAATTTGTTGAAATGATAGATGATAGTTAAAATATACAGGGGTCCAGGCCTCCATTTAGACCAGTTAATACTTTGCGCCTACTACCACTGTCTGCTGCTCAGCAGAGGAGCCCACCCCCTGTACCTAGCTATGCCACCTGTTTATTTATGAACAATTTTTTGGCAGACATTTAGCCCACTTTATTATTTGGGCCTACTAACTGTGTCTGCCACTCATTACAGTTTTCCTCCACTGAACAAAGCAATGCCGCCTGTTTAGTCCTGTTACCACATTTGAACTGCATTTAGCCCACTTTATTATTTGGGCCTACTAACTGGGTCTGCCACTCATTACAGTCCTGTTACCACATTTTAACTGCATTTAGCCCACTTTACTATTTGGGCCTACTAACTGTGTCTGCCACTCATTACAGTTTTCCTCCACTGAATAAAGCAATGCCGCCTGTTTAGTCCTGTTACCACATTTGAACTGCATTTAGCCCACTTTATTATTTGGGCCTACTAACTGTGTCTGACACTCATTACAGTTTTCCTCCACTGAACAAAGCAATGCCACCTGTTTAGTCCTGTTACCACATTTGAACTGCATTTAGCCTATTTTATTATTTGGGCCTACTAACTGTGTCTGCCACTCATTACAGTTTTCCTCCACTGAACAAAGCAATGCCGCCTGTTTAGTCCTGTTACCAATTTTGAACTGCATTTTGCCCACTTTATTATTTGGGCCTACTGTGTTTCCTCCTCATCCTGCCCATTGCCCAGCCACTGCTAGATGAGTCTGCTGGTACACTGACCCAGACCACTACATTCCCCTTGCAATCTACACAGCCAGAATCTGACCCTGCTGAAAGTCAGGTTCCCCTTCCCGCATACTATACCACCTTACACGGGGACAAAGAGGAAGGTACAGATGAAAGTGCAGGTTCCTTCATCAGGTGGGGGGGCATACTCGTTGGCGACGTTACTGGCACAGGGTCCCTCATAGTATGCAAAAGTGTCTCTGCCAGTGGGAGGCGCCACCCGCCGTCAAACACACCGCCGTACTATGAGGGGCCCTGTGCCAGTGACGTCGCCAACGAGTATGCCCCCCACCTGATGAAGGAACCTGCACTGTCATCTGCACCTTCCTACGAACGAGTGGGCACCCCCTGCTTGCTCAGGATCACAGCACTTGCAAAGTTGAAATACTTACCTCTCTCTGCTCCACCGCCGTGACGTATTCCGCGTTTCCTGGGCCCACGAAAATCTTGAGCCAGCCCTACCCCCCCACAACTTTAGCCAAATGACCCCCAGTTTTTAATGCCTAACTATTATTATAAAGTAAATTAAGCTTGACAAGCTTAAGTAATAAGAATTGATGTTTTTGGCATTAAAATGGGCACTGTAGGTGTTTTACTGTCCACCACTCACTGCCGACTTTGATTGCCCATTGACTTGCATTGGGTTTCGTGTTTCAGTCGGCCCCCGACTTTACGCAATAATCGGCCGATTTCACCAGACCCGACTTTTGACAAAGATCCGAAAAAAGTAAAAGTCGCTCAACTCTACCGGCCACATTTCCGACGCATGAAACAAGTCCCAATCTCGAGGTAGATGCAGGTCCCAGGGTTAGAAGTCGCCTGTATCATACATTTGTAGGGAATCCTGCCACTAATATGGAAATACGCCTCTAATATTTTTCTATATGGTGATAATCTGCAGCCCTCCCTGAATGACTGACCCATCTATGAAATGTACAGTAGGTGCACACACTTGTAGATAAACTCATTCAGGTCATTGACGTCCTTTATAGGGGGACAATCCTTTTTTTTATTAAAGGATTATTCCCAAAATGGAACATGATCTCCTAACTAAAGATGGGAGAACACGAACAGTAAAGTACGGCGTCCATACTGAACACCTATTATTTGGGCACAGACACCAAACATGGACTTCTCCAGGAAGTTCGTTCTACTGTTCAGGTTCAGCTGCCCGAACACCAGAGACACCTGCTGCCGCTAACAACAGCGAGAGCAAGTGATGACTGATGGGAGCATTCATCAGCAGCTCCTGTGCTGTAAATAAATAATTTAAACAAATGGTGTGAGTTCCCCTGTATTTTTGATAAACAGCAAGGCAAAATACACAGCTGGGGGCTGCAGCCCTCAGCATCAGCAAGGCTGGTTATCAAGAATAGAGTGGTGCCCACACCATATTTTGGGGGGCTGGTATTCTTAGGCTGGTAATGGGCAATGAATATTGTCCCCTACCGGCATAAAAATAGCAGCTCGCAGCTGCTCAGAAAATGCGCATTAGATGCGCCAATTCTGGCGCTTTACCCTGTAGCGGTGGCAAGTGGGGTTCATATTTGTTGGGTTGATGTCACCTTTGTATTGTCCGGTGACATCGAGCCCGCGGCTTAGTAATGGAGAAGCGTTAATAAGACACCTATTCATTACTAATCCTATAGTTATACGTTAAATAAACACACAGCACAAATAAAGTCTTTTATTAGAAATTAAACAAAACACACATTTACCTTTTTATTTAAAAATATCAAACACCGTTATACTCACCTAACGCCTAATTCCACCGAATTCCCCGTCTTCTGTCCCATGCTGTATTCCATATCTGGGGGATACCGTAAATAGTTTTCAAACTGGATGGTGCCAAGATGCAATCGCCCAGGCTGAGAACCACTGATGAAAGAGCTGCTGCGAGCGCAGCCTCAGTGACCGGCAGCGAGGTCATCGAGGTTACTGCCGGTCACTGAGGCTCCGTTCCCAGCCGACAAATGAACTGCGGTGACCTCAGCACCGTGGGACAAAGTCAAATTGAATGCAGTGAAATTCTCCTGAGAAAAACAGGAAAAACAAAATACTTAACAGAAGGAGATTTTTCTGAAGCATCTTCTACTTAAAAAAGGACTTTTTCAACAGCTGGAAATTGTTGCAGTGTGAACGTGCCCCAAGGTTAGGTTCACACAGATTTTTGAAGGAAAACCTCTTCAAAACATATTCAGGGTTCTCACTCTAGGGGACCGGTATCTTGGGGGTTAGAGGAATGCATCCTGCTTCCCCATTGCATGGGATAGTACCCTACCAGTAATTATGTATGTATGCTGATAACCAAATGGTCTTTGGCTACTATTAGGCAGTGTTCACACACAGTCTTTTGAGAAAGAGATTTCATCATCCGCTCCAAAATCGTCCACATAAAATGGCTGAAAATCTCCTCCCATTCCTTTCTATTGGAAATCCACTTTGTTGTTCAAATGGGAAGTTTTTGGAGTTTTCTTATTCTTGAAAATGTTTTCACACACACTTGTCACATCTTAGGCTATGAACACACTAAGTTTCTTGAGGTGTTCAAAAACGAGATTTTATCAAGTGAAAAACACTACAGGAAATACTTTTTTTGGAGGACTTTCTTTTCCAGAAGATTTTCCTGAAAATATTTTGAAGAGGTTTTTCCTTCAAAAATCTGTGTGAACCTAGCCTTAAGGCGCGTTCACACTGCAACAGTTTCTAGCTGTTGAAAAAGGCCTTTTTTAAGCAGAAGATGCTTCAGAAAAAAATCTCCTTTTCTTTAGTCTATTTTATTTTCCTTAGTGCTTTTTCAAAGCTTATTTTTTCCAGCCAGAGTTTGTTGTGCTTTTTTTTGTTTGTTTTTTTAACAGATGTATTTTGAAACTTATAAAGCAATTAAAAATACAATAGTGGAAGAAACGTGCACAAACCCCGCTCGGGCATCTTCCAGGAGTATTTTTCAACAATCCCTTGTTTGACTTGTTTTGTATTAAGTATTGAGCGGAAAACGCCCAAGGAATAGACATGTGAAAACCCAGAATAAAAGAAGAGCAAGCCTTTTTTCCATAGGAATCAATAACACGATTCTGTTCGTTATTTTTCTTCTGGCATTTGTAGAAAATAGAATTAGACTTACTGGTAATTCGGTTTCTAACAACCTACCACGACAGCACACAGGAGGATGTCATCTCATCCTAATACGGACAGGAAACACAAAAGAGGTCAAATAGCCCCTCCTACCTCCATTCCTCAGTGTTAATATAAAGGACCACAATAGTATGAATGCTTAACCATATTTATTATTATTAGATCAAATAATTGGAGTAGAGGGGTGGGTATTACCCATGCTGTCGTGGTAGGTTATTAGAAACTGATTACTGGTAAGGCAGGGGTCACACTTGCGAGTGCAATGTGAGAAACTCGCGTGAGTCTCTCGCCTCAATAGCCGGCACTGCCGCCGACACTCGGGACCGGAGCGTGCGGCTGCATGTATTCTATGCAGCTGAACTCTCCGGTCCCGAGTGCCAGAGGCAGTGCCGGGTATTAAGGCGAGTTTCTCGCATTGCACTCGCAAGTGTGACCCCGGCCTAAGTCTAATTCTATTTTCGCTTATAACCCCCCTCGACAGCACACAGGAAGAATACCAAACACTAATGCTTTAGGGAGGGACAACTGCCTGGAGAATCTTTCTCCCAAATGATAGAGTTTTGACAGATGTTAAATCAAGTGTATAATGTTTGATAAGGGTGTGGACAGACAACCAGGTAGCAGCTCTGTATATCTGCTCGATGGAGGCGCTGGCTTTTTCTGCCCATGAAACTGCTACTGCTCTGGTGGAATGAGCTGTGAACCTCTCTGGAGGCGTGAGATTCTGAATCTGATAAGCTTCAATAATTGCTCTCTTGATCCAATCTGCCACTGTAGGCTTGGATACCTTCTTTCCCCTGTTCGGCCATGAGGTTGAATAAATAGGCTGTTATCCTTCCTCCACTCCTTGGTTATGTGGAGATAATGAAAGACCACTCTCCTTACGTCAAGAGAATGGAAATCTTCGTCTTTCTTATTTTTTGGATTCTGGCAAAAAGAAGGTATTATTACAGTTAGGTCCATATATATTTGGACAGAGACAACATTTTTCTCATTTTGGTTATAGACATTACCACAATGAATTTTAAACAAAACAATTCAGATGCAGTTGAAGTTCAGACTTTCAGCTTTCATTTGAGGGTATCCACATTAAAATTGGATGAAGGGTTTAGGAGTTTCAGCTCCTTAACATGTGCCACCCTGTTTTTAAAGGGACCAAAAGTAATTGGACAGATTCAATAATTTTAAATAAAATGTTCATTTCTAGTACTTGGTTGAAAACCCTTTGTTGGCAATGACTGCCTGAAGTCTTGAACTCATGGACATCACCAGACGCTGTGTTTCCTCCTTTTTGATGCTCTGCCAGGCCTTCACTGCGGTGGTTTTCAGTTGCTGTTTGTTTGTGGGCCTTTCTGTCTGAAGTTTAGTCTTTAACAAGTGAAATGCATGCTCAATTGGGGTGAGATCAGGTGACTGACTTGGCCATACAAGAATATTCCACTTCTTTGCTTTAATAAACTCCTGGGTTGCTTTGGCTTCATGTTTTGGGTCATTGTCCATCTGTAGTATGAAACGACGACCAATCAGTTTTGCTGCATTTGGCTGGATCTGAGCACACAGTATGGCTCTGAATACCTCAGAATTCATTTGGCTGCTTCTGTCCTGTGTCACATCATCAATAAACACTAGTGACCCAGTGCCACTGGCAGCCATGCATGCCCAAGCCATCACACTGCCTCCGCCGTGTTTTACAGATGATGTGGTATGCTTTGGATCATGAGCTGTACCACGCCTTCGCCATACTTTTCTCTTTACATCATTCTGGTAGAGGTTGATCTTGGTTTCATCTGTCCAAAGAATGTTCTTCCTGAACTGTGCTGGCTTTTTTAGATGTTTTTTAGCAAAGTCCAGTCTAGCCTTTTTATTCTTGACACTTATGAGTGGCTTGCACCGTGCAGTGAACCCTCTGTATTTACTTTCATGCAGTCTTCTCTTTATGATAGATTTGGATATTGATACGCCGACCTCCGGGAGAGTGTTGGTCACTTGGTTGGCTGTTGTGAAGGGGTTTCTCTTCACCATGGAGATTATTCTGCGATCATCCACCACTGTTGTCTTCCGTGGGCGCCCAGGACTTTTTGCATTGATGAGTTCACCAGTGCTTTCTTTCCTTCTCAGGATGTACCAAACTGTAGATTTTGCCACTCCTAATATGGTAGCAATTTCTCGGATGGGTTTTTTCTCTGTTTTCACAGCTTAAGAATGGCTTGTTTCACCTTCATGGAGAGCACTTTTGACCGCATGTTTACTTCATAGGAAAACCTTCCAAATGCAAGCACCACACTTCAAATCAACTCCAGGCCTTTTATCTGCTTAGTTGAGAATGACATAATGAAGGGATTGCCCACACCTGTCCATGAAATAGCCTTGGAGTCAATTGTCCAATTACTTTTGGTCCCTTTAAAAAACAGGGTGGCACAGGTTAAGGAGCTGAAACTCCTAAACTCTTCATCCAATTTTAATATGGATACCCTCAAATGAAAGCTAAAAGTCTGAACTTCAACTGCATCTGAATAGTTTTGTTTAAAATTAAATTGTGGTAATGTCTATAACCAAAATGAGAAAAATGTTGTCTCTGTCCAAATATATATGGACCTAACTGTATGTCCTGATTCCTGTGGAAATCTGAAACCACCTTTGGTAGAAACAAGGAATCCAGACGGAACACCAGCCGGTCTTCCAATATCCTCAGGTAGGGTTCTTCTATTGACAGAGCCTGTAACTCCCCCACTCGACTGGCTGTTGTGATTGCTACCAGAAACGCTGTCTTCCAGGACAACCTGTCCAACATTAATGCCGGCAGGGGCTCAAACAGTGGAAGCGTTAATCCTTTCAGGATGATATTGATGTCCCAAGCATGGACCAGACTGATTGCTCTAGGATGAAGTCATGTAGCCGCTGTCATGAATCGCTTTATCCACCGGTGTTCTGCAGGGGCCTGGTCAAAGTATGAGCTCAACACCGCCACCTGTACCTTAAGGGTACTGGGTCTAAGTCCCTCCTCCAATCCATCCTGCGGAAAATCTAGGATCCAAGCAATATTGGCCTGTCGGGGATCCGACCGTTCTGGTGCACACCATGACACGAACCTTCTCCAGTTCTTCGGGTATATTGCGTTAGACACCGGCTTTCTACTTTTCTGAAGCGCGTTGCTGGCTCGGTCAGAGAGACCTTTGGCCTTCAGGATCGAGAAATCAGAAGCCAAGCTGCCAGATGCAAGTTCTCTATGTCCGAGTGATAGACTGGTCCCTGGTGTAGGAGATCCCTGATTGGTGAAGGATTAGAGGACCGTCTACACTTAGGCTGGAAAAGGTGCCGTACCAGCTTCTCTTTGGCCAGAGGGGTGCTACTGGAATGACCCTGGTCTGTTCGTCTCTTACTTTCTGTAGAGTTCTTGGCAAGAGGAGGATCGGAGGAAAGGTGTAAGCCAGACTGAATTGCCATTGGTGGGCCAAGGCGTCTATGCCTAGACATCTGCATCTGTCATCTGGGTTTAGTGAAAAATAGTAGGTCACCTTTGCATTCTGACGGTCTGCAAATAGATCGACCTCTGGGTAACCCCATCTTTCCGCCAACATCTGGAATACCTCTGGATTCAGACTCCACTCCCCTGGGTGGATATCCCTTCTGCTCAGGAAGTCGACCTGCTTGTTGTCTGTTCCCCTTATGTGAAGGGCTGACACCGAAAGAAGATATTTTTGGGCCCAAGAGAATATTCTTGCGGAGATGGCTTTTAGCTCCTCATACTTCGAACTTCCCTGGTGTCGGAGGTGTGCAATCGTGGTTACATTGTCTGAGTAGACTCTCACATGGGTACCTCGGATTACTGAAATAGCTGCCCTGAGGGTCTCTTTCACTGCCTTCAATTCCCTGAAGCTCGAAGATTGTCTGCTGACTACAATTTACTGAAGGATGTCTGGGAGACAACGGCCAGCCATCCCCTCTTGCTGGCATCCACCTTTATGGTGATTAGCGGGGGCTGGACCCAAGGCACTCCTTTGTTCAGTTTCCTTGGATTGTCCCACCAAGACAACGAGGCTCATATCTGGGCTGGTATTGACACCTTTTTGTCCAGTGACCTGGGGAAACTGTCCCATTCGGTTAGTATATAACTCTGCAGGTCTCTGGTGTGCACCTGGGCCCAGGATACTGACTGGATACAAGACGTCATGGTGTCCACGAGATAGCAAATGTCATGGACACCAACCTACTGCTTCGCAGGATGTTTATCCTTGCCCCCAGTTGGATCTGTTTTTGTCTGGGCAAGAAGGATGTTTGTGCCTGTGAATCCAGGAGGATTCCTAAGAAGGTTTTCCTTGTGGAGAGAGCAAAATCTGATTTTTGTTGATTTATCAACCATCCCAGTGACGTCAGTATCTGAGAAGTTGTCTGTATGCGCTCTTGTAACACCCGCAATGACAGTGCCACCAGCAGAAAGCCGTCGAGATATGGGATGATACAAATCTGCTGACCTCTGATATGGGCCATGGCTTCAGACATAATTTGTGAAAATTTGTGGTGCCGACGACAGTCCAAATGGGAGTAAATCGAATTGGTAATGAATTACCAGCACCCCTTGGGCCACTGCGAATCTCAGGAACTTCCAATGGTTGAGGTGACTTGGAACATGATGATATGCGTTATGTAGATAGATTGTTGCCATAGCGAAGCCTTTCCCTATCAGGGGAACTGCCGATCTGACTGACTCCATCTTGAATCTTCTGTAACGGATATACTGGTTTAGAGGCCTCAGATTTATTATAATCCTGTGGGATCCGTTTGTTTGTTTTTTATCAAAAAGAGCCTGGAGTAGTGACCCCGGTTCTTCTCTCTCTCTCCTAGACTAGAGAAATTGCCTCTGAAGTTAGTATTTTCTTGAGGCCTGACTCCAGGGCAGACTGGAGTGTCTGAATAGAGTGCTGCGTAACTCTTACTCTCTGCGGATGGATCTTAGGACCTATGGGTTGGTGGATATGTCCCACCATTTTGGAAGGAAATGAGAAATGCGACCTCCTAATCTTCTCTGAGTGTCATGGTTTACTTTGACGCTGGTCCTGGGAGAGAAAAAGATTTCTGCTCCAGCCTCCTTTGGGGTAGCTCCATCTTCCTGTCTTTCCTTTGCCTCGGTATTGGGAAGGCTGTTCCTGTGGGGGCCAAAAGGATCTCTTTTTTGGCACTCTTTTTGGCATTCTTCGGCTCTGGTAGCGACTTCTTTTTGTCCGAAACCTTCTCCAATAACTCATCCAATGCTGCCGGCCCGAACATATATTTCCCTTTAAAGGGGATGGAACATAGTTTGATTTTAGATCCAATGTCCCCACGCCAAAAGCTCTGCCACAGGGCTCGTCTCGCTGAGTTAGATAAGGCCACTGATCTAGCTGCTACTCTGAGGGATTCTGCCAATGCGTCAGCCAAGAAGGCTGTAGCCTTTTGGAGAAGGGGAAGTGAGGCGAGGAACTCTTCTCTGGGGGTCCCTGCTGCCAGGTGTTCTTCCAGCTGCCCCATCCAGCGAGACATTATGTAGCGACTGATGTGGAGACCGCATTTGTGTTTAACAAGGCCGCTGACATTTCCCAAGTTTTCCTGAGGAGACTTTCCATTTTGCGCTCCAGGGGATCCTTTAACTGAGAGGAATCCTCAAACGGCTAGGTAGTTTTCTTTGCTACCTGGGCAACTTGAATGTCCACCTTGGGCCACCATCCTGCAGTCTCGTCATCGACTGGGAATCTATATTTTAACTCTGAAGGAGTGCTCAGTCTCATCTCTGCAGTCTCCCACTCTTTCAGCACCAGCTGCCGGATATTCCTGTGTATCGGAAAGAACAGCTTCTTTTTTAATCGGAGGCCTCCGAACAGTTCTTCTTGCACCGTACGTGCTGGTCTTTCTTCCTCCACTTCCATGGTTCTTCTTACTACCATGATGAGCTCCTCCATATTAACTGCGGAAAAGTAGTACCTCCTCTCCTGTGATTCCGTGTCAGAACTAAGTTCTCCTTCTTCCTGGAATTTCTCCGGCATAGACTCCTGAGAGTTCGAATCCTCTTCCTGCTGAATTTTTCTCTTTTTTTGCTACTGGAGGAGCACTAGGGGCTGGTATTAGCTGGGAGAAGGATGCCAGGGAAGCCTGTATTCTCCTGACATACAACATACAATGTCCTCTCTTAATGAGGGCTGTTCCTCCTTCAGAACTTTCTCAATACACTTCTGACATAAGGGTTTGCCTTGTGAGGAGGAGAGTCTTTTGGCACATAACGCACATTTGCGGCTAGTGAATTTGGATTTTCTCCTGGGCGCAGGATCCTTGTCCCCCTGAAAGAGAGGAGAAGGTAGAAAATGATCTCAGTATCCATACCTGCATGCTGGAGGAGACCCAATGCCTGCATACTCACAGGGATCAGAATAGCGCTGGGCTCCACAGACACTCAGCGGGAAGGATCAAATTCCCTGCTACCACAGTTTTTCCTACCTTACTTGACCTTCTGTCCGGGGCTCCTTAAATAGGGCGACCGGACCAGTGCCTCCCTCCAATCTGAGGGGCTCCTCCCCCATTTTCCCTAGTTGGTGGAATCCTCCGGTGGAGTCCACCCGGGTCCTCTATTCAAATTTCTCACTGCGTTCCACCCTGGAATGCAAAAAACGGAAGTGATGATCTCAGCATGCCGGCCGGCGTCTGATGTCACTTCCGGCCACCAGGACCGCACAGCTTACAGCGAGGGAAGCCGGAAGACCGCCCTCTCGCATCACAGCGGTCCACCAGCAGGAGCAGGGGAGGAGATGGGCCCGGAGAGCTCAGAGAGGCCTCCCACCCAAGAACTCCCCAGACCTTACCCAAAGGCATGGACTGGGGGGGAAAATAAGTCCTGAGTCCCGAGGAGACAGGAGCAGCATCACGGAGAGGGAAAGCAGACCAATCTCCAGCTGCCCGGCTAAGGTAAATGTCCGGTGTCTGCCATCGGCACAGAGCACCGAGGATGACCTCTTCATCATTATAGGGACAGGAAAAAATACTGGGGAATGGAGGTAGGAGGGGCTATTTGACCTCTTTTGTGTTTCCTGTCCCTATTAGGATGAGATGACATCCTCCTGTGTGTTGTCATGGGGAGTTATCAAAGAAAACAGCATTTTATTGTGTCAAACTTAATGGAAATTAACTACTATTTTGTCAGAAGCTTCTCTATAATACGGGAATTAAAAAATGCTAGAATATGTAACAAAGTTTACCGTATTGAAAAAGAATCAACAAAAATACTTTAAAAAAAACCCTTAACACAGAGTAATTATTTTGCAAGCATTTAAAAAAAGTTGGAAAATCATGCACGTGCAGGAGGCCTTACAACATTTTTTTTTAAACAAATTCTGCGCCAAAACCAGAAAGAAAAGCGCACACAAACTGCCTAACATTATGGAAGATCCCTGTTGCTGTTCTTATATTCAGAGATTAGTTTTCAAAACTGTTTAGAAACAGGGAGATGTCGCTTACATAGGTACGTGCCCACAATGTCTGTCAGATACCGGCATACCCGTAGAATTTTTGAAGATGTTTTAGGAAAAATACAATGGTGTCCTCCTTGGTCTTTTTTGAGGAGGCTTCGCCAACACTCGGCTGGGGTCACACTTGCGTATAACACGGCCGAGTGCTATGTGATGTTTTATAGGGTAGCACTCGGCCCAATGTTATACTATGGGGCAGAGTTTTCTCATGCCGATTTGGCAGCATGGTGCGATTGGTAGTGAGACTCAGCTCACTCACACCCATACAAGTCTATGGGTGAGTGTGAAACGCAGGACTGCACTCTGATGTCATAAATTAGTGAGGAATGGACTGGTCACTTCTTTTCACTACTTTTGCATCTTTGGAAACCTGAAGCAACTAAAAGAAGATCAAAAGACTGAACTTAAGATGTCATTTTTACATAGAAATTCATATGTTTGTTGTTTTTCGTGCTTACTTAGCAATTCTTCAAGCTAGTTAGTCCCCATTCAGACATCTGTGTTGCACATTCGTGTTCTCTCCTTTTTTTTCACAGGCAGTACGCTTACCCATTATAATCTATGTGACTATTCACATGTCCAGTTCACGATCATGATCACACTAGCAGTATTTGGTCAGTATTTTACATCAGTATATGTAAGCCAAAACCAGGAGTGGAACAATTAGAGGAAAAGTATAATAGAAACATATGCACCACAGCTGCATTTATCACCTACTCCTGGTTTTGGCTTACAGATACTGAGGTACAATACTGACCAAATACTGATTGTGTGAACGTGGCCTGAAAAGTATAGGAGAAGGTTTGCGATTTATTTATTCATCTGTGAAAAAAACTTGACAAACTGATGGTGAAAACGGACACATGGACCAAACACTGATGACACACTGATGGAAAACATTGGTACTGTTTTTACATGTTTGTGTTTAAACACGGACGTGTGAATGAGGCCTTAAGGAGTATAGCTGCCTAAAAAAGATGATGCACATAACCCTAGGCTTTATTCACAAATCAAAAAGATCAGATCAGTATTTCTATGCCAAAGCACAGTATAGGTGTCAATCAATCAATTATAGTTTTTTTTCTATAAGTTTCATTCTTGGTTTTGGCATACATGTTACAAATACTGATGTAAAATACTGAAGGTGTGAACGGGGCCCAACACTGATGCAAAATACTGATCAAACATTGATGTGTAAATAAGCCCTTATACCTATATGCGTGTGATGAGTTTTTTGAGTAGTGTTTAAGTAGATCAAATCAGAAAAACTCCTCAAAAATCACTTTAAGACACTTGAAAGACTTTCTATTCATTCACTTCTATTGTAAAAACACTTTTCTGGTCATAAGTTCAGTGTTTTGAGTGTTTTCTTCCATCGTTAGGTTTTGTAAAATACCTGGTGGGCAAAACGAAAGGTGCAACTCATTCCTTTGATGTGATGGAATATGCTCCAAACTAGGCCCTGTCCAATCAAAGAAAAAATATCCCATCAGCTCACCTTGTGCAGGTAGCTTCCAATCTAATAAGTGTGCGGGGTGCACCGACACAGACCGGCTCCTGGGGTACACGATCAGGTAAAACACTTTCTGCTTAGTTTCCTTTTAAAAAAAAAAAATCTACGAAAATGCTATGTTCACACGCGTTGCATTTTTTACTGCAACCAAAACCTGTTCACTTGGTGTTTTTGCCACTTTTTTATGGCACAAACAATGTATGCTTTGTCTATAATAAAATTCGTTTGATTCACCAAAAATGCAACGAAAACGCTGCAAAAATGCTTATGGAAATTTTTTGGGTGATTTCTATGGGTGAAAAAAATGCTGCAGTTCTCAAATTCAGTCAGGAAAGAAAAAAAAAAAAAAACATCAAGCGAGCAAGCAAGTGCATGAGATTTGTGGAATCTCAGCTTTTGCTGGTAACGTAAAAGAAGCTTTTAATTTTGCATTAAAAAAAAAACAAAAGCGCTGCATGTGAACATAACCAGAGACTCCGGGCGCACACAGCCTTTAAGAGAAAACTCAGAGTTTTAGCTGCAATGCTGCATTTGGAGGAACATTTTGCAGAGTCTTCACTCCAAAAACTCAGGAAAAAGACTCAGGTGTCCGGCAGGTCACAGAGGCTGCGGATCTTCTTTCCAGATGTCCCGGACAAAGTCCGCAGCACACTACAGCACCAGCAATGTGGAAAGATGACATGATGACAGCTCATCCCTGTGCTGGATGAGGACGTCAGGGGCTCGTCTATTTGTCTTGTGGATATTCTCGCTTTGCAATCCATATGGTGAAGCTGACGGCAGCAGCAGTGAGCGAACGTGCTGGAATAAGGTGTTATCTGAGCATGCTTGGGTGCTAACCAAGTGTCTTCGGTGTGCGTGAAAAATATGTTCCGAGTCCCCGCTGCATCCATACATGTGCTGCGGGTGTCGAACAGCCGGGAGACATGCAGCCGCGGGGACTCAAACATAATATTCGAGTGCGCCAGAGACACTCAGCAGCGGAGCATGCTCATATAACACCTTATCCCAGCACGTTCGCTCATCACCAGACGTCACTAGTAACCGCCGTGGTATACGGCCAGTTTCCTGCTGTGAATATGGAGTGGAATTTCTGAGGTGGCAAATCCTGTCCATGCCGAAATGTCACCATATGCTGCAGAGAGCCCTCCTTAAAGGGGTGTTCTACAGGACGTTGTCTGGTGGTGGGGTCCGACACCTGGCTTACTGTAAAGTCCTGCGTATTTGGATCATGTGAGAGTACCCTCAGAGACACAGGTGACTTTACACCACGCATACATAGAAGCACATGAAATAATTACCTAGCAACAGTGGTAACCACAGAAACTGGGGGACTACAACTCACAGAATGCCATCACACTTTCTGGGAGGTGTTGTCTGTAGAACACAGGAAGACACACACTTTATACACATAACTCTTATCTAGTACATTACACACAGCAAAAATAACAGTGACACCGCTGTAAGCGTGTGAGGGAATGCTGGGAGCAGTAGTTCCACAAGCCACACGTCTTCCTACCTGTCCAGTTGTAAGCTGACGCGTGCACCTCCCACTACACGGCCGTGTCCGGTGCAGGGCCGTGCCCGGGCCGCTCTTCGCAGTCTCCCGCCTCCATGTTTTACTCTACACCGAGAGGCCTAGTAAACACTCTGAAACCTGGTTGTATTCGTTACCTGGGGAACACTGTTGTCATGGCAACGCAGCGCGCTCCGTACAACAGCCAATAGAATGCAGCTATTTCTCAGCAGTTTCGCTCACTGACCAATCAGAGAGCGGCTCGCTCTATAAACACAGCTAACTACGTAAAATCCTGTCACAGTCAGTCCGACCTGTAGAAGCAGGTAGTGGTGTTGCAGCAGGCGTGCTCGGCTGGCTCCTCACACGTCATACAGCGCATTGAAAAGCCTATTCTACCATTTAAAAGGCGTGAGATCCGTCCTTTATATGGTAAATTGTGGGGAAAAAAACGTAAAATATAATATATAACATTTTCTGTGGCATTTTCCAAGAAAGCCAAGTGTCTTGTACTTTACTACACAATTAGGCCATGGTTCTGATATGGACCGCGGGTCTCCTGAGCTGAATTTACAGCCTTGTAGGATCATATGAGGTTATAAGTTCGGGACGGGAGACCCCCAGTCAGTCCGGGAAATACGCTGTGGAATCCGCACAAAGAATTGACATGCTGCGGAATAAACAACACTGCGTTTCCGCGCGGTATTTTCTGCAGTCTGTGCACTGCGGATTTTGGTTTTCCATAGGTTTACATGGTACTGTACACCGCATGGAAAACTGCTGCAGATCCGCAGCCAAGTCCGCAACGTGTGCACATAGCCTAAATGTGTCTGGCTAGTATGTGTCATCGTATAGGAGAACACCGAAAATAAAATGTATATATGTGTTTTTACAATGGGGCCCTATGGTGGACATATACCACATCACGGTCACTGGTGGTTAGATATCTCATGGGTGTATACGCCCAAACACTAGCCAAAAGTGCAGCCAGCCTCACAGAAAAAAAATTTGCTACATCATTCTGTATTGCAATGCCAACTGTCCCAAATTTCCAAAAAGGGCTTGTTTCCACATATTCCCTTCACAAATGGGTGTTTCTGGGCAGGATCGGGCGAGGTTTAGCCATCCCTAAGTGCCAACACAGGCGTACGTTACTAGGTAAAATCTCACCTGCATTTTTAGGGCATGTTCACACTACTTTTTTTTTTTCCTAGCTGGTTCGCTTTGAAAAACTTGAGAAAAAGCGCTCATAAAAGTCTTGGAAGATTATTCCTATTCATTTCTATTGTAAGTATGACATAGCTGTTCATACTTCAGGCTTTTGAGCATGTTTTTTTTATCCGCTTTGTTTCCAAAAGGACCAACAAATCAGACAGGTCTTCCGACATTTCCCTCTATATCGCTGCTCCGTACTTTACAACAGAAGTCAAAGGAAAGGTTAAAAAAAGAAACCTCCTGTCTGTCTTTTTGAAAGTTTTTTTTTTTTTAGTGTTTTCTTCTACAAAAAAAAAGGCATTTTATTAAAACCTTTAATGGATGTATAAAAAAAAAAACCATGAGAAAAAAATTGACCCTCAAAAGCACTAAAAAAAAAGTTGCAAGAAAACATAAACAAAATGCGACAGGACACGCTATGAGAACATTAATAAAAGTGCTTTGGGACAAGAAAAAACACCAGTGTTTCCTAATCTGGTGTCCTCTTGAAAAACTTGTTGTTTCTGACTGCTGAAAAAAAATGCAGTGCGAACAAAACTAGTTTGGTTGCATGAGATGAAGGCCGTAATGTTGCATTGTGGCAACCCACCTAATGATGGTAATGTGGTCAGATTTCATGATATGTTTCCGAAAATCCGAACCTTTTGGGTTTTTGGTAATATTTTGCATCATAATTCGTCATCCTAGACCACATTGTAGGTTGCGTGCAATTGCGACCTGTTTTGTGATTTTTAGTTTTAGTTTAGTAGGCACAGGGACCCAAAGCTGTCAGTGTCCATCCCTGCAAGAATGTACAATAATTGTATACTTGCCAACTCTACCACGAAGTCTCTGAAAAAGGGGAAACCTCCTGGCCTTCTGGAAGTGTTGGCAAATCTCTCTAGCGCTGCAGAAGCTTCCTGGAAAGCAGTACCTCCTCATCCACTTCTATTGCTGTGACGTCAATCCCCCATCAAGCTAAAGACAGTTTTGAAAAGTTGGCAAGCATGAGCAATCTCAATTCTTTGGACAACACTTTAGAATCAGAAAAGAAAGGATAAAGCATATAGTGCTGCTAAACAAACTGAAACAAACCATGTCCACGTGTAAAGGCAGATGGGGGTGTAATCATGAATTTGATAAACCTGATTGTGAAGATCACAGTAAAATTGGCTACACCAATAAGAATATTATCAGCGGGAATGTGTCCAATTCATATGATCAAAATATCAACGTGTCGGACTGAACTGAGACAAGGGAAATATCCAATCTAGAATGGAGCAGTAGCAGCACAATCACCCCATCTATTCATTCATTCATTTAGCACTGTACTTGGTTTGTCCCTTAGAGAATGAATGAAGTAATTAATGTAAAATTTCATAAAAAGAATCTAAATTATTTTTATATTTTTGTCTTAGTTATCCTGTCCCTCCACTTTCCGCTTTACCAACTAGGGTCATTTATGTGCTGTTGTGATATGTTCAAATCAACATTGTCTCACTAGTAAAATCTATTTCTGTTTGTTCTTGTGTAGTTTTGATCGTACCCACCATAAAACGGTCAGCGGGTAATGCAAACTAGAAAGCCAGATGGTGGCAGCTACGAAGTATTTATCTAAGGTAAGTAACTGTTTGCCATTACTAGGTGTGTCTAAATAGTTGCAGATATATGCCATTCTTATAAAGTCTTAGCTAGGCTTTCTTTTACCCCAGGACAGAGATTTAGTTTCTTGCTCTATTATCTAATTACTATGGACAAGGCTTGTCGGTGCCCTCCTCTTGCATCAAATGCCTGGAGCGTATGCCCTGCCAGCCAACCCTTAAGCTATGCCGCCAGTGGAGTCCAAGAACAGGTTGAACATAGCTGAAATGTACTATAAAATCTGTGATACAGCAATGATCCTATGTATATCTCTGCTTGGTGTAGAGAAGGACTAGAGCTCAAGAATAGACTAGAGCTCAAGAATAGACTAGAGCTCAAATATTTGCAACTCATTTATTACAGTTTTCTGACACAAATGCATTAATAAGTTTGCATTTAAGTTTGTTTCCATATGAAAAAAGTTAATTATATTTGATACTGTAAGTAAAAAAAACTTCCTCAATTTTAAACATTTTTTTCTTAAGAAATATCAACGTTTGTAAGGGCTGGCGGAACCCACCGAGTATATTTAGATATTATTATTGGTGCGTTCGCAGCCCAGGGTCCATCGTGCAGGAGACCAACCTGCTGCTGGCAAATGATGGCACAATATGGCGGTAGAAGCAAACTCTGTTACAGAGTCGAACAGAAGGGAAAACGCTGTGCCCTGTTAGCGTCACAGGGAAACACAGCTGCCTAACAGAGCAAAAGCAATCAGTGGTCAGGGAGTAGCAAGCACACAAACAACTCCTCTCCGGTAGAGCCGGAATTCTAATGGCTTTACGTCAGCCCGGAATTCACCATACAAACTCCTCACCGAAGGTGCCGGTATTCTAGTGGCTTATTTCAGCTGGACCCTGACCACAAGCAGACAAGACCACTGAGTAGCTAAAGCTCATAACATAAGCTGATACTAGCACATGGCCATGCAAACCTTTTATAGCTGCAGCAACTTCAGGACCTTCCTAGAGGACCAATGGGAGCTGCTACAGTACCTGATCAACTTCAGGACCTTCCTAGAGGACCAATGGGAGCTGCCACAGTACCTGAGCATGTGACCCCCGACCTCCAATGAGAGGTCTTACCCCGGGCATGCTCAGAAGGGGGAAAAGCAGGACTTGGTCCCGGAGACGTCTGCTCGCCGCTGACCAGTACTGGCTACAATGGCTGAGCCTGGAAAGGCAGCAGTAACCATCCGCACAGTATCAGGCTGAGCCAGATGCTGGGACTGACGTCTCCGCTGAGCAGGCTCCACTGCGGCTGGAGAAGAATGGGAGACCGCAGCGGAGATGGTTCAAGATTCCCCTGTGCAGGGGCGGGAACACAAGCCCTAACATTACCCCCCTCCTAGGGTCCCCCCTTCTTGGGCCTCGCTACGCTCAAAAGCAGCAATGAGCTGTGGAGCTCGATTGTGCTCAGCAGGCTCTCAGGACCTGCCCTCTGGGCCATAACCCTTCCAGTCCACCAAATATAATTTTTTGCCACGTATCACCTTGCACCCCAAAATAGCGTTCACCTCGTAATTGTCCGTAGACGAACCCGATGTTCCGGCAGATGACTCGGAAAACCGGGACATATATACGGGCTTCAAGAGGGATACATGAAAGGTGTCGGTGATACCTAGGCGTGGAGGAAGGGCCAGATGGTAGACCACAGGGTTAACCTGTTCGAGGACCTTGAAGGGACCCAAGTAGAAAGGTGCAAACTTAGTGGACTCAACTCGCAGCCTGATGTTACGGGCGGAGAGCCACACCAAATCGCCAGGAGCAAAGGTCGGAGCGGGGCGCAGATGTGCATCGGCGGAGGACCTCATTCTCTCCTGAATGGCATCCTGAGTGCAGTCCCAAATGTCCCGTGCCTCCACAGCCCAGTCTGCCACCCTGGCGTTGGCGGAAGACACGGGCATGGGCACAGGGACACGCGGATGCTGGCCGTAATTTAGGAGGAATGGAGTCTGACCGGTGGTGTCGGCTACGGCATTGTTAAGCGCAAACTCCGCCCACGGTAGCAAGGATGCCCAATCATCCTGCCTGGCAGAAACAAAATTTCGTAAATATGTGACCAGGGTCTGGTTGGCCCTCTCAACCAACCCATTCATCTCGGGATGATATTACGAGGAAAGATTCAACACAATACTGAGTAGACGACAAAGCTCTCTCCAGAATCAAGATGCAAACTGGGGACCCCGGTCACTGACAATTTTGTCCGGCATACCGTGTAGGCGAAAGATATGCTTGATGAACAACGCTGCCAGAGCCCGTGCAGAAGGTAGACGTGGAAGAGGCACCAAGTGCACTATTTTGGAAAAATGGTCGGTGATTACCCAGATAATGGTGCAGCTATGAGACTTGGGTAAGCCCACCACAAAATCCATCCCGACCATCTCCCAGGGCCTGTCCTGCCACCGGCAGGGGGTAAAGCAACCCAGCTGGCCGTTGACGAGGAGACTTGTTCTTGGCGCAACAGACACACGCCCGAACATAGTCTGTGATGTCACAAGCTATATGCGGCCACCAGTATGTCCTCGCCAGTAGCTCAGATGTCCTTTTGGACCCAAACTGTCCACCCACCCTGGACGAGTGAGCCCAAGAGAGAACCTCCGGACACAGACTGTATGGTACAAAAGTCTTGCCCGGAGGCACAGACTCTAGCGAAACCGGGGCCACAGTTCTCAGGCTCTCGGTGGGGACAATAAGCCGAGGCTCCTCTTCCTCCTCCTCAGATGATACAACGAAGCGAGAGAGAGTGTTGG
Source organism: Ranitomeya variabilis (assembly GCF_051348905.1). NCBI lineage: Eukaryota > Metazoa > Chordata > Amphibia > Anura > Dendrobatidae > Ranitomeya > Ranitomeya variabilis. The sequence goes on along the minus strand of NC_135232.1, from coordinate 680,421,453 downwards.
CACGAATGTTCTTCTCCCCGGAAAGAAAATGGAGGGTGAAATGAAACCGGGAGAAGAACAAGGACCATCTGGCCTGGCGAGAATTTAACTGCTGGGCTGTCTGCAAGTACACCAAATTCTTGTGGTCTGTGAAGACTTGGAAGGGAAAACGATCCCCCTCCAAGAGATGTCTCCACTCTGACTAGGCCAACTTCATGGCTAGCAACTCCCTGTCCCCAATGGAATAATTCCTCTCCGCTGGTGAGAAGGTCTTGGAAAAGAAGAAGCAAGGATGCTTCCGACCTTGAGAATCCTTTTGGAAAGAACTGCTCCAGCACCAACGGATGAGGCATCCACCTCCATTATAAATGGCTTATTTACATCGGGGCTGTCACATCTGTGGATACTCACCTGTCTATCGCCTGCCCTGCGCATCTCCGATGGGTTTCCTCGCCGCTCTCCGTCTCTCTTCCTGGGGTCGCGGCGCGTCAGCGCTTTGCGCATGCGTGGTCGCGCTTCTCCCATCGCTAAATCTCCTGGGAGGTCGTGACCCCCTGGCTCCACCCCATCATGGCGGCGCCCATCCACCATTTCTTCTCGGCGTCTGCACCGGTAAGACGCCTGGTTATCTACTGCGCTTACGCTAGCCTCTGCTGGTGTATCCTTTGCTCCCTGGCTCCGTTCTTCTACTCGCCATGCTATTCCCTCGTGTTTTCCTGGTTCCTCAGCCTAGTTCTTCTCGTAGTCTGTCCGTGTCTGCCCAGTGCCCCTGCTTTACCTGCTCTGTGGGTCTTCCGTATGTGTCCTGTGTTTAGCCGTGCCTCCTCTTTGTCTCTGTCGGTTCTGCTCTGTGTCTTCTCTGAGTCTCTGTTGTCCTACGTTCGCTCATACATACCTGTTCTGTTTATCCCAGTCTGTTCTTACCCTCTAATCTCTTCTCCGCCTAGGTCAGCATCGGACCATCGCTCCGCCTCTGGTTCCTCTAGTCCTATCAGCCTTCTGTTTACCAAGTACCCATTGGTTCTCTCTCTATAGTTGTTGCTGTGGTACCTCAGTCTCTTCTCTCTCTTTATTAACCCATAGCAGCCCCTTTGGTTCCAGCAGTTGTGGTTCCATCCCCCTTGGGCCTGCACCTAGCACTCCCTGTATAGGGGGTGGTTCCATCGGGTCCACTCGCCCTTGGGGGCTCTAGAGCTATAACCCAGAAGGTCCACTTTCGGGTCTTTTCTGCAAGTCCTAACAGTGGCGATGTAGGATGGGAGTGCTAGCGAAGTGTGACTTAATGGAGTGAAAGGCCTTGAAGACCTCCTCCGACCACAATTTGGGGTTTGTTCCCTTCTTGGTGAGGGCAACTAAGGGAGCTACCAAAGTTGAGAAGTGTGGAATGAACTGGTGATAGTAATTAATGAACCCCATAAAGCGCTGCACCGCTTTAAGAGAATGGGGTTCCTGCCAGTCCATCACAGCCTGTAGTTTGGCAGGATCCATAGCCAATCCCTGGGTGGAGATGATATAGCCCAGGAAAGGTAAGGACTCCTGCTCAAACACACATTTCTCCAACTTTGCGTAGAGGGAATTTGCCCGTAAGAGGTCGAAGACTCTGCAAACATCTCTCCGGTGGGAGCGAATATCTGGAGAGTAGATGAGAATATCATCCAGATAGACTACAACCGAGGTGGAGAGCATATCCCGGCAGATGTTGTTCACAAAGTCTTGGAAAACGGCTGGGGCATTACAGAGCCCGAAGGGCATCACCAGATATTCATAGTGCCCATCCCTGGTTTTAAAAGCCGTCTTCCATTCGTCCTCCTCACGGACGCGAATCAGGTTGTAAGCACCCCGCAGATCTAATTTTGTAAATACCCTTGCTCCCCGAAGCCTATCAAAGAGCTCAGATATCAGCGGCAGAGGATACTTATTCTTAACGGGGATGGTGTTAAGACCCCTGTAATCTATGCATGGACGTAGTTCCCTGTTCTTCTTCTGCACAAAGAAGAACCCAGCCCCTGCAGGTGACACTGACTTCCTAATGAATCCTCTTGCCACATTTTCCTGGATGTACTGTGACATTGCCTCCGTCTCCGGGAGAAATAACAGATAGACTCGACCCCGGGGAGGCTCAGCACCAGGCAAGAGGTCAAATAGGACAGTCATAGGGGTGGTGAGGCGGAAGGGTCTCCGCAGCTCTTTTGGAGAACACGTCCGCATAGGGCCAATATTGCTTGGGGAGAGAGGATAGATCTTCGGGTACCTCAGTAGTAGCAACCTGAACACATTCCCTCTGACATCTACCCCCACAAGGTTCACCCCATCCCAAAATTATGCCTGTGGACCACTCAATACGAGGAGAGTGGTACCGTAGCCAAGGTATCCCTAACAGGACCTCATCAATTCCCTCAGGAATGACGAGCAGAGATATAATTTTTTGATGAGATGGCGACATGGACAGAGAAACCGGGATGGTCTGGTGTGTTATCTGTGAGGGCAGTGTCGACCCATTTACCACTCATACAGTTACTGGTTAAGCTAACATTGCCAGGGGAATTGCGGGACGTTGGGCGAAGGCAGAAGACATAAAATTGCCCTCCACCCCAGAATCCATGCAGAGCTCTACCGAGTGGGTAAATGAGCCTATAGTAATTGTCCCCTTAAAGGACAATTTGGAGGCAAACGTCGCCATGTCTAGTGTACCTCCACCTACAACTACTAGACGCTGACGTTTCCTCGACCGCTGGGGACATCTGGTGGCAAGATGTCCTGGCTGCGGGCAAACATGAAAAACCTGGAGTGCACAAGCGGTCCAGGACTTAGATCCTGCTCGTGACACTACCATGGCCTCATGTGACTCAGGGGCCTGAACTGGAGATTCCAAAAGTTTGGCGACGGTGGGAGGCAGCCAAAACCTCTGCCTACACTGGGCTCGCTCTAACCTCCGCTCGTGAAAACGGAGGTCAATACGAGTGGACACAGCTATTAACTCCTCCAGTGTGGTGGGAATCTCCCTATTGGTCAGAGCGTCCTTCACGTGGTCAGCCAGCCCCCTCCAAAATATCGGAATAAGGGCTTTATCCGACCACTCCAGCTCAGATGCTTGGGTGCGAAAGTGGACGGCAAAATGGCTGACCAAGGACGAGCCCTGAGTCAATGCCAACAGTTGGAGTGCCGTTTCATGGGTGACACGAGGTACTAAAAAGACCTGTTTCAGAGTGCTCAGGAACAGTGGAGCACTCTGCACTACATGATTGCAACGCTTCCACAGCGGCAAAGCCCACTCCAATGCCCTGTCCGACAGGAGAGACACAATAAATCCCACCTTAGCCCGCTCTGTGGGGAAATGTGCGGCCAGAAGCTCGAGATGTATAGAGCACTGGCTCACGAAACCCCTACAAGATTTACTATCATTAGAAAATTTTTCTGGCAGCGGGAGACGAGATAGAGTCGGAACAGGGGTGGCAGTGGACAAGGTTGCTGCAGCCATGCTAGCAGCCTGAACAGCAACTGAGGTTGTGCGCTCGAGAGCCGCCAACCTACCCTCCATCTGTTGGATGTACTGCATGGATTGCTGTGTGTCCGCCATTGCTAGCCAGACCCTGTCGCTAGTATTATGTTAGGGCTGGCGGAACGCACCGAGTATATTTAGATATTATTATTGGTGCGTTCGCAGCCCGGGGTCCACTGTGCAGGAGACCAACCTGCTGCTAGCAAATGGTGGCACAATATGGCGGTAGAAGCGAGCTCTGTTACTTCACGGAGTCGAACAGAAGGGAATGCGCTGAGCCCTGATTAGCGTCATAGGGGAACACAGCTGCCTAACAGAGCAAAAACAATCAGTGGTCAGGGAGTAGCAAGCACACAAACACCTCCTCTCCGGTGGAGCCGGAATTCTAATGGCTTTACGTCAGCCCTGAATTCACAATACAAACTCCTCACCGGAGGTGCCGGTATTCTAGTGGCTTATTTCAGCCGAACCCTGACCACAAGCAGACAAGACCTCTGAGTAGCTAAAGCTCATAACATAAGCTGATACTAGCGCATGGCCGTAACTTCAGGACCTTCCTAGAGGACCAATGGAAGCTGCTACAGTACCTGAGCAACTTCAGGATCTTCCTAGAGGACCAATGGGAGCTGCCACAGTACCTGAGCATGTGACCCCCGACCTCCAATGAGAGGTCTTACCCCGGGCATGCTCAGAAGGGGAAAAGCAGGACTTGGTCCCGGAGACGTCTGCTCACCCCTGACCAGTACTGGCTACAATGCTGAACCTGGAAAGGCAGCAGTAACCATCCGCACAGTATCAGGCTGAGCCAGACGCTGGGACCAATGTCTCTGCTGAGCAGGCTCCACTGCGGCTGGAGAAGAATGGGAGACCGCAGCGGAGATGGTTCAAGATTCCCCCTGTGCAGGGGTGGGAACATGACCCCTAACAAACGTTGGCACGTTACTTTTTCCAAGCTTTTAATTTTGGCCCTTTGTGTATTTGAGTTTGACATCCCTCACTTAGGTTAAGTACACATTTGCGTTCGGCAGCCCTGTGTAGGGCTGCATACATTTTCCCTTCATATCCGCACAGCTGCGCATGCGTCCTGCATACCTATCTATAACATGTTGCGTTCCCGTGTGGTCAGCGGCACATCAAAATGAAGCACGCAGACGCATCCGCAGACAAACGCATGTCCCTGCGTACCCAATGTGATAGATAGATATGCAGGACGCATGCGCAGCTGTGCGGATATGAAGGGAAAAAGTACGTAGCCCTATGCAGGGCTGCCGAACGCAAATGTGTACTTAGCCTTAATGGGTGCAGTTCTGATCATGATTTTACACTTGATTCTTTTGATAATTGTAGATTCAGTTGTTACAAGAGAATTATTGATTTTTAATGACACATAGGCAGTAAATAATATACATGTTGATGGATTTTCAGTACAATATAATTTTTATCATGTTACTATACTACCAAACACGAGGATTGTTAGTTTGTCACAAATGAGATTATGACAACTAAGCCTATTACCATGCATGCTTATCACAAGTGTAATCTTCTGTATTGCTATATAAGGATGTAGGTAAATAAAAAGATATTCCCTTTTTTTTTCATTTATTTTTTTATTGCAAAGACTAAAACTTAAATATGTTTCTGAACTAAAATATGTATACATATGAACAATAAATATACAGTTGGTACGGAATATATTCCTACCCCTTTAAATTTTTAACTTTTTGTTTCATTGCAGCCATTTGGTAAATTCAAAAAAGTTCTTCAGATCCTTTGCTCAGACACTCATATTTAAGTCACACGCTGTCCATTTCCTTGTGATCCTCCTTGAAATAGTTCTACTCCTTCATTGGAGTCCAGCTGTGTTTAACCCCTTCATGACCCAGCCTATTTTGGCCTTAATGACCTTGCCGTTTTTTGAAATTCTGACCAGTGTCCCTTTATGAGGTAATAACTCAGGAACGCTTCAACGGATCCTAGCGATTCTGAGATTGTTTTTTCGTGACATATTGGGCTTCATGTTAGTGGTAAATTTAGGTCGATAATTTCTGAGTTTATTTGTGAAAAAAACGGAAATTTGGCAAAAAATTTGAAAATTTCGCAATTTTCACATTTTGAATTTTTATTCTGTTAAACCAGAGAGTTATGTGACACAAAATAGTTAATAAATAACGTTTCCCACATGTCTACTTTACATCAGCACAATTTTGGAAACATTTTTTTTTTTTGCTAGGAAGTTATAAGGGTTAAAATTTGACCAGTGATTTCTTATTTTTACAACAAAATTTACAAAACCATTTTTTTTAGGGACCACCTCACATTTGAAGTCATTTTGAGGGTTCTATATGGCTGAAAATACCCAAAAGTGACACCATTCTAAAAACTGCACCCCTCAAGGTGCTCAAAACCACATTCAAGAAGTTTATTAACCCTTCAGGTGTTTCACAGCAGCAGAAGCAACATGGAAGTAAAAAATGAACATTTAACTTTTTAGTCACAAAAATGATCTTTTAGCAACAATTTTTTTATTTTCCCAGCGGTAAAAGGAGAAACTGGACCACGGACGTTGTTGTCCAATTTGTCCTGAGTACGCTGATACCTCATATGTGGGGGTAAACCACTGTTTGGGCGCACGGCAGGGCTCGGAAGGGAAGGAGCGCCATTTGACTTTTTGAATGAAAAATTGGCTCCAATCTTTAGCCCACACCATGTCACGTTTGGAGAGCCCCTGTGTGCCTAAACATTGGAGCTCCCCCACAAGTGACCCCATTTTGGAAACTAGACCCCCCAAGGAACTTATCTAGAAGCATAGTGAGCACTTTAAACCCCCAGGTGCTTCACAAATTGATCCGTAAAAATGAAAAAGTACTTTTTTTTCACAAAAAAATTATTTTAGCCTCAATTTTTTCATTTTCACATGGGCAACAGGATAAAATGGATCCTAAATTTTGTTGGGCAATTTCTCCTGAGTACACCAATACCTCACATGTGGGGGTAAACCACTGTTTGGGCACATGGTAAGGCTCGGAAGGGAAGGAGCGCCATTTGACTTTTTGAATTAAAAATTATCTCCATCGTTAGCGGACACCATGTCGCGTTTGGAAAGCCCCTGTGTGCCTAAACATTGGAGCTCCTCCACAAGTGACCCCATTTTGGAAACTAGACCCCCCAAGGAACTCATCTAGAGGCATAGTGAGCACTTTAAACCCCCAGGTGCTTCACAAATTGATCCGCAAAAATGAAAAAGTACTTTTTTTTCACACAAAATTTCTTTTAGCCTCAATTCTTTCATTTTCACATGGGCAACAGGATAAAATGGATCCTAAAATTTGTTGGGCAATTTCTCCTGAGTATGCCGATACCTCATATGTGGGGGTAAACCACTGTTTGGGTGCACGGCAAGGCTCGGAAAGGGAGGCGTGCCATTTGACTTTTTGAATGGAAAATTAGCTCCAATCGTTAGCGGACACCATGTCGCGTTTGGAGAGCCCCTGTGTGCCTAAACATTGGAGCTCCCCTACAAGTGACCCCATTTTGGAAACTAGACCCCCCAAGGAACTTATCTAGATGCATAGTGAGCACTTATAACCTCCAGGTGCTTCACAGAAGTTTATAACGCAGAGCCGTGAAAATAAAAAAATAATTTTTCTTTCCTCAAAAATGATTTTTAGCCCAGAATTTTTTATTTTCCCAAGGGTAATAGGAGAAATTGGATCCCAAATGTTGTTGTCCAGTTTGTCCTGAGTACGATGATACCCCATATGTGGGGGTAAACCACTGTTTGGGCGCACGGCAGGGCTCGGAAGGGAAGGCACGCCATTTGGCTTTTTGAATGGAAAATTAGCTCCAATCATTAGCGGACACCATGTCGCGTTTGGAGAGCCCCTGTGTGCCTAAACATTGGAGCTCCCTCACAAGTGACCCCATTTTGGAAACTAGACCTCCCAAGGAACTAATCTAGATGTGTGGTGAGCACTTTGAACCCCCAAGTGCTTCACAGAAGTTTATAACGCAGAGCCGTGAAAATAAAAAATGTGTTTCCTTTCCTCAAAAATATTTTTTTAGCCCAGAATTTTTTTATTTTTGCAAGAGTAACAGGAGAAATTGGACCCCAAAAGTTGTTGTCCAGTTTCTCCTGAGTACGCTGATACCCCATATGTGGGGGTAAACCACTGTTTTGGCACACGTCGGGGTTCGGAAGGGAAGTAGTGACGTTTTGAAATGCAGACTTTGATGGAATGCTCTGCGGGCATCATGTTGCGTTTGCAGAGCCCCTGATGTGCCTAAACAGTAGGAACTCCCCACAAGTGACTCCATTTTGGAAACTAGACCCCCAAGGGAACTTATCTAGATGTGTGGTGAGCACTTTGAACCCCCAAGTGCTTCACAGAAGTTTATAATGCAGAGCCGTGAAAATAATAAATGTGTTTCCTTTCCTCAAAAATATTTTTTTAGCCCAGAATTTTTTATTTTTGCAAGAGTAACAGGAGAAATTGGACCCCAAAAGTTGTTGTCCAGTTTCTCCTGAGTACGCTGATACCCCATATGTGGGGGTAAACCACTGTTTGGGCACATGCCGGGGCTCGGAAGGGAAGTAGTGACGTTTTGGAATGCAGACTTTGATGGAATGGTCTGCGGGCATCATGTTACGTTTGCAGAGCCCCTGATATGCCTAAACAGTAGAAACCCCCCACAAGTGACCCCATTTTGGAAACTAGACCCCCCAAGGAACTTATCTAGATGTGTGGTGAGCACGTTCAACCCCCAAGTGCTTCACAGAAGTTTACAACGCAGAGCCGTGAAAATAAAAAATCATTTTTCTTTCCTCAAAAAAGATGTTTTAGCAAGCAATTTTTTATTTTCACAAGGGTAACAGGAGAATTTGGACCCCAATATTTGTTGCCCAGTTTGTTGTGAGTACGCTGATACCCCATATGTGGGGGTAAACCACTGTTTGGGCGCACGTCAGGGCTCGGAAGGGAAGTAGTGACATTTGAAATGCAGACTTTGATGGAATGGTCTGCGGGCGTCACATTGCATTTGCAGAGCCCCTGATGTGCCTAAACAGTAGAAACACCCCACAAGTGACCCCATTTTGGAAACTAGACCCCCGAAGGAACTTATCTAGATGTGTGGTGAGCACTTTCAACCCCCAAGTGCTTCACAGAAGTTTATAACGCAGAGCCGTGAAAATAAAAAATAATTGTTCTTTCCTCAAAAATTATGTTTTAGCAAGTAATTTTTTATTTTTGCAAGGGTAACAGGAGAAATTGGACCCCAACAGTTGTTGCCCAGTTTGTCCTGAGTACGCTGGTACCCCAAATGTGGGGGTAAACCACTGTTTGGGCGCACGTCGGGGCTTGGAAGGGCGGGAGCACCATTTGACTTTTTGAACGCAAGATTGGCTGGAATCAATGGTGGCGCCATGTTGCGTTTGGAGACCCCTGATGTGCCTAAACAGTGGAAACCCCTCAATTCTAACTTCAACACTAACCCCAACACACCCCTAATCCTAATCCCAACTGTAGCCATAACCCTAGTCACAACCCTAACCCCAACACACCCCTAACCACAACCCTAACCGCAACACACCCGTAACCCTAATTCCAACCCTAATCCTAACCCTAATCCCAACCGTAACCCTAATCCCAACCCTAACCACAACTGTAACCCCAACACACCCCTAACCCTATCCGTAACCCTAACCACAAGCCTAATCTTAACCCTATTTCAAACCCTAGCCCTAATTCCAACCCTAACTCTAATTCCAACCCTAACCCTAAGGCTATGTGCCCACGTTGCGGATTCGTGTGAGATTTTTCCGCACGATTTTTGAAAAATCTGCAGGTAAAAGGCACTGCGTTTTACCTGCGGATTTACAGCAGATTTCCAGTGTTTTTTTGTGCGGATTTCACCTGCGGATTCCTATTGAGGAACAGGTGTAAAACGCTGCGGAATCCGCACAAAGAATTGACATGCTGCGGAAAATACAACGCAGCGTTTCTGCACGGAATTTTCCGCACCATGGGCACAGCGGATTTGGTTTTCCTTAGGTGTACATGGTACTGTAAACCTGATGGAAAACTGCTTTGAATTCGCAGCGGCCAATCAGCTGCGGATCCGCGGCCAATCCGCTGCCAATCCGCTGCGGATCCGCGGCCAATCCGCTGCGGATCCGCTGCCAATCCGCTGCGGATCCGCGGCCAATCCGCTGCGGATCCGCTGCCAATCCGCTGCGGATCCGCGGCCAATCCGCTGCGGATCCGCTGCGGATCCGCGGCCGATCCGCTGCGGATCCGCTGCGGATCCGCTGCCGATCCGCTGCGGATCCGCGGCCAATCCGCTGCCAATCCGCTGCGGATCCGCGGCCGATCCGCTCTGTGTGCACATGCCATAACCCTACCCGTAACCCTAACCCTACCCCTAACCCTACCCCTAGTTCTAACCCTAGTTCTAACCCTAACCCTAGTGGAAAAAAAAAAAAAAAATCTTTATTTTATTATTGTCCCTATGGGGGTGATAAAGGGGGGGGGGGTTTATTTATTATTTTTTTTATTTTGATCGCTGTGATAGAACCTACCACAGCGATCAAAATGTACCTGTAAGGAATCTGCCGACTGGCAGATTCGGCGGGCGCACTGAGCATGCGCCCGCCATTTTCCAAGATGGCGGCGCCCAGGGAGGAGACGGCCGGACACCGGGAGGATCGGTAAGTATGAAGGGGTGGTGGGGGGGTGGATCGGAGCACAGGGGGGGTGATCGGAGCACAGGGGGGGGGGATCTGAGCAAGGAGGGAGCGGACAGCAGGACGGGGGAGCCGGCAGGCGGACGGAGGGGACCGGAGGACTAACGGAGCACTGGGGGGGCGATCGGTGGGTGTGGGGGGGGGCACTTTAGTATTTCCAGCCATGGCCGATGATATTGCAGCATCGGCCATGGCTGGATTGTAATATTTCACCAGTTTTTTAGGTGAAATATTACAAATCGCTCTGATTGGCAGTTTCACTTTCAACAGCCAATCAGAGCGATCGTAGCCACGGGGGGGTGAAGCCACCCCCCCTGGGCTGAAGCACCACTCCCCCTCTCCCTGCAGATCGGGTAAAATAGGAGTTAACCCCTTCACCCGATCTGCAGGGACGCGATCATTCCATGACGCATACGCTGAATCATAGGTCGTTTTGGCACCGACTTTCATGACGCAGCGTATGCGTCAAAGGTCGTTAAGGGGTTAATTAAACTGATCAGACTTGATTTGGAAAGGCACACACCTGTCTATATAAGACCTCACAGCTCACAGTGCATGTCAGACCAAATAAGAATCATGAGGTCAAAGGAACTGGCCAAGGAGTTCAGAGATAGAATTGTGGCAAGGCATAGATCTGGCCAAGGTTACAAAAGAACTTCTGCAGTACTCGAGGTTCCTAAGAGCTCAGTGGCCTCTATAATTAGGGTATATTCTCACGGTCAGGAACCGGCAGCACTTTGGACGCAGCATATGTCCACTCTGTCCAAAGCGCTGCCGGCTTTTGAACGCAGGTGATTCCGCACGTGTTCATTGAACCGTGCGAAATCACCGCACCCAATACACTGTACGGGGACATTTATCTTGCAGAGACTGAGCGTCTCTGCAAGATAAATTGACATGCTGCAGACAGGAAGGACGCGCCACATGTGCGTCTCCGCAGGGAAGCCGCGGGTGCCGGTGCACGCATAGTGGAGATGGGGATTCCTTCAAATCCCATCCACTATGCTGTAACATCTGGCTGCTGTAGGTTGGATGCTGCGGATGTACGCAGTGCTCAACCCTCAGCGTTTACTGAATGTGGGTACATACCCTTAAATGGAAGAAGTTTCGGACCACCAGAAGTCTTCCTAGACCTGGCCGTCCAGCCAAACTGAGCAATCATGGGAGAAGAGCCTTGGTGAGAGAGGTAAAGAAGAACCCCAAGATCACTGTGGCTGAGCTCCAGAGATGCAGTAGGGAGATGGGAGAAAGTTCCACAAAGTCAACTATCACTGCAGCCCTCCACTAGTTTGAAGCCTCTTCTCAGTGCAAGACATTTGAAAGCCCGCATACAGTTTGCTAAAAAACACATGAAGGACTCCCAGACTATGAGAATAAGATTCTCTGGTCTGATGAGACGAAGATAGACCTTTTTGGCGATAATTTTAAGCGGTATGTGTGGAGAAAACCAGGCACTGCTCATCACCTGCCCAATACAATCCCAACAGTGAAACATGGTGGTGTCAGCATCATGCTATGGGGGTGTGTTATGATCCCAAGTGGCGGAGGATCACAAATAGATCAGCAAGTGATAAAACTAAGGACGAGCTCTAGGGAGATGGTAACTGGACTGATCGCAAATCTGAACCTATCCAAAACAACTAGAGGTAGCCGGTGAACGTGCCTAAAAAATTCTTAGACGTCTCGAGCCAGCCTGAGGAACTAGCTACCCCTAAAGAGAAAGAAAGACCTCGCTTGCCTCCAGAGAAATAATCCCCAAAGATATAGAAGCCCCCAACAAATATTAACGGTGAAGTAAGAAGAAGGCACATACATAGGGATGAAATCAGATTCAGCAAAAGAGGCCCACTAGTACTAGAAAGCAGAAAATAGAGCAGGGGTCTATGCGATCAATAAAAAACCCTTACAAAATATCCATCCTGAGATTTCAAGAACCCACACACCAACTAACGGTGTGTGGGGAGAAACTCAGCCCACTAGAGCAAACAGCAAGCGAGGGAATTACATTTTAGCAAGCTGGAACAGAAAACATGATAAACACTGCTGATCAAAAAATGAGCAAACAAAACTTAGCTTATCCTGGATGGACTGGGAGCAAGGTAGTCAGAAGGAATCTGAGTAGCACTGATTACATCGACAGCCGGCAACAAGTGAAAGTAAAACAGAGCTATATAGGAACCTCCCAGAGGATAACGAACCAGCTGATAGCCAGAGACCAGCAGGATAACAAACAAAGCCACCAGGGGGAGCCCAAAGCAAAAGTCACACCATACCACCAGTGACCACAAGAGGGAGCCCGAAAACAGAGTTCACAACAGGGGTGTTTTTCAGCTGCAGGGACAGGATGACTGGTTGTTATTGAAGGAAACATGAATGCGGCCAAGTACAGAGATATCCTGAATGAAAACCTCTTCCAGAGTGTTCTGGACCTCTGACTTGGCTGAATATTCACCTTCCAACAAGACAATGACTCTAAGCACACAGCTAAAATAACAAATGAGTGGCTTCAGAACAACTCTGTGACCATGCTTGTCTGGCCCAGCCAGAGCCCTGACCTAAACACAATTAAGCATCTCTGGAGAGACCTGAAAATGGCTGTCCACCAAAACTGATCATCCAACCTGATGGAGCTGGAGAGGATCTGCAAGGAAGAATGGCAGAGGATCCCCAAATCCAGGTGAAAAACTTGTTGCATCATTCCTAAGAAGACTCATGGCTGTACTAGCTCAAAAGGATGTTTCTACTCAATACTGAGAAAAGGGTCTGAATACATATGACCATGTGATATTTCAGTTTTTCTTTTTTAATAAATTTGCAAAAATTACTACATTTCTGTTTTTTTCAGTCGAGATGGGGTGCAGAGTGTACATTAATGAGAAAAAAATGAACTTTTTTGAATTTACCAAATGGCTGCAATGAAACAAAGAGTGAAAAATTTAAAGGGGTATGAATACTTTCCGTACCCACTGTACGTATAGTTGAAACCAGAAGTTTACATACAGTTAGGCTCAAACGTTTATATACCCTGGCAGAATTTTTGCTTTTTTGGCCTTTTTCAGAGAATATGAATGTTAACACCAAAACTTTTTCTCCACTCATGGTTAGTGATTGGATGAAGCCATTTATAGTCAAACTGCCCACTCTTCTTGGCAAAAAGCTTCCAGTTCCTGTAAATTCCTGGGCTGTCTAGAATGAACTGCGTGCTTGAGATCTCCCCAGAGTAGCTCATTGATATAGGAGACTGAGATGGCCACACCAAAACCTTCGCTTTGTTCTGCTGTAGCCAATGACAGGTTGACTTGGCCTTGTGTTTTGGATCGTTGTCATGTTGGAACGTCCAAGTATGTCTCATGAGCAGCTTCCGGGCTGATGAGTGCAAATTTGCCTCCAGTATTTGCTGATAATGTGCTGCATTCATCTTTCCTTCAACTTTTACCAAGTTTCATGTGCCTTTGTAGCTCACACATCCCCAGAACATCAGCGATCCACCTCCGTGGGTTACAGTAGGAATGGTGTTCCTTTCATCATAGGCCTTGTTGACCTCTCTCCAAATGTAACGTTTATGGTTGTGGCCAAAAAGTTCAATTTTGATCTCATCACTCCAAATTACCTTGTTCCAGAAGTTTTGAGGCTTGGCTCTGTGCTGTTTTGCATACTGTAGGCAAGATACTTTGTGGCGTTTGCGCACTAATGGCTTTCTTCTGGCTACTCAACCATGTAGCCCATTTTTCTTCAAGTGCCTCCTTATTGTGCATCTTGAAATGGCCACACCGCAAGTTTTCAGAGAGTCCTGTATTTCATCTGATGTTATTTGTGGGTTTTTCTTTGCGTCCTGAACAATTTTCCTGGCAGTTGTGACATTTTTGTTGATCTACCTGACCATGGTTTTGTTTTTACAGAGCCCCTGAGTTTCCATTTGTTAATCACAGTTTGAACGCTGCTGACTGGCATTATCAATTCCTTGGATATCTTTTTATATCCCTTTCATGTTTTATACAGTTCAACTACCTTTTCCTGTAGATCCGTTGACAATTCTTTTGCTTTCCCCATCACACAGAATCCAGGAATGTCAGTGGCTGGATGAAAGATGTAAGAGTCTGTCTGGATCCCAGAAACTCACTTAGCTTTTATGCACACACACTGATTACAAGCAAACAGGTCACATTTTACCTTTAGTAGCCTTTCAAACCCATTTGTGGCAACTTCTGTGCATCTTATTGGGCCAAAATCACCAGGGTATGTGAACTTTTGATCAGGGTCATTTGGATGTTTTGGGTTGTCATTAGGATTTAAAAAGAGAAAACACAGTAGTTTGACAATAAATGGCTTCACCCAACCACTAACCATAAGTGGAGAAAAAGTTTTGGTGTTATCATTCATATTTCCTGAAAAAAGGCCAAGAAAGCAAAAATTCTGCCGGGGTATGCAAACTTTTGAGCACAACTGTACATTGTATAAAAAGACACATATGCATGTTTTTCTCAATATCTGACATGAAATCAGAATAAACCTTTCCCGTTTTAGGTCAATTAGGAAACCATAATTATTAATATTTGCCAAATGGCAGAATAATGAGAGAGAGAGAGAGAGAGAGAGAGAGAATGTTTTAAAGCACTTCTATTACTTACTGCAAAGTCAAAAGTTTACATACACTAAGATTACTATGCCTTGTAGTGTTTCGCTTACTACGTGTCTTGGGGACACTCGCTTGGCACGGGATTCAAACACTCAGGCACGGTTTCCTCATATAAATCAATCTGTTTGGTTTATTAAACATCATAAACCACATAATGTAAAGTTCATTTCAATACATCCACGAACATGTCATGACCCCCAGTCTGTTCATGTAACTTCTCTTAGGTATATTACAATCCCGTTGTCCAGGGTTATGCAGCGCCCCAGAGTCCTGGTCGTTGCAGTACTGTGGCTCCGCCACTATGGGGAGCTACGGTGCGTCCGATGGCACTGAAGGAGTTCATCTGATCAGGTATCACAGACACCAATACATTTCACGGCTGGGCCTCCGGGGGGAGCTAAGGGTGCTATTCATTAGGCCACTCCCCACCATGGTGGGTAAACTGGGGGTCAGGCAGGAAGTTAGATCAGAAAGCTGACTGGATTGGACGAAGCAACACCTGGTGGCAGAGGGTGTTGTGGAGGAAGAGACAGTAGGGTCTCTGTCAGGGGTGGGATCCTGACAGAGGCTTGGCATTGGAAAGAACGTAACGGGTCCGCGCCAGCTCCGGGAAGCGGCGGGGCCCAAGAAAGGACTAGAAGCGAGATAGATTGTGCTGAGTGAGAAACGAGGTCAAGCAATAGGAGAATACCAGTAGGGGTCGTGCTGTAAGATCGGAGCAACACCCTACTGAGGCGCACTACCGGTGGCCGGAACGCCGAGGGAGTATCATAACATTCAGCTTCAAGCAATACTCTAAACAGCGGCAGGACAGTCAGTCTAAGGCGGGCTGTCTCACACAAATCACCTATGAAGTCTTGGGGGGCACCTTGTGGAGAGGGGCGACTCTAGGGTCCCGGAAGAGCTCCGAGCCTACCCGTCAAACGGGTGCCGTCCCAACCAGAACAACAGGGAGGGACGGAGGATTAGAAGAACATCATTTAATCGAGTTGTGAGGGAACGTAAGAAACAGACACAACGGTTGTGGGGACTTTCCGTAAGCACAGCAGGGGAGGACCGCAACACATAGCGTTAGAAGGAAGGCACCGATTTCCACCTGTGAAGAGAGCTCTGGAGGTGCCATCGGACCGGCCGGACTTGCGCAGCCTGGTGAACCGTATTCTGGACTGAGGACCCAGAGATCTTCAGTAAAGAGGTAAAGGACTGCAACCTGGTGTCCTCGTTATTTACTGCACCGCACCACCACCACTGTCATCTACACGTATTCTAGACTGTGCGCCCCACGGCAGGGTCACGGACCGGGGCCTAGCCGCCGTGACAACCCCAGAGCAGAGACTCCGAGGCCCGGTACCGGGTCACCCCTCGGCCCTGCGGCGGTGGGGGCGTCACAACTTGGCGTCACGAACAGGATCTACTTAAGCCTGAAGAATCAGGTCATGTGTGCCTTAGAACTGTAATTTGTTGTGCTTGGACTGTACTTTATTGCAAAGACTGTGCTGCGCCATTTACCGCCAAAAGTTCCCGCCAAAAACCGCCGCCATTGCTACGCCAGAGAAGCAGGAGGGCGTGCCATAGGAGGGGACTACCAAAGTGGCGCCAGAAGCGGTGATCGCCCCCTGCGCCTCTTGTTGCAAAGCAATGACCTGCCTCAAAGCAGAGAACCGCCCCCTGACTTGCGATGGCGGGAACGAGGTGAAGGAGGAGCTCGACCTTGGAGAAATGGCAGAGTCAGATGCATGCATTGCCGCCGAATGCCGGACAGCGACGATGAACAGCAGGTGCCCGAACAACGGCGAGGTGATCCCGGTTTGTCCTCACCCATCAGAAGAGGACTCGCGTCCACCGCCGGTGAGGGACCTGGACTCCTTGGAGACACCAGTGGAGGAGCCGAGCCTGCCTACCCTAGTCACGGAATCATGGAGGGCGGAGTTACGTCAAGAGATGACTCCGGAGGGGCCGCGGTCCGGGCTGCAGCCGATTCCAGTGTCCTTGTCAACGGACCGGAGCGACATCGGTGGAATCACATCAGGCGCAGGTATGGACGACATCCCTACTCCCCTGGCCGATTCTGCTCTCCCGACCGATCCGGCTCCCCTGATCGATCCCACTCCCGTGACAGCTCCCCACCCCGGCAATGATCGTTCCTTCTTGGTGGAGCGGGTTATCCTCACCTCCAACGCGATGGGGAAGCTAGTGCCTCCGCTACCAACCAAGATGGGAGAACCCATAGGTGTGGGCCTAGACGGGGTGATCCTTCGGTGGGACACCCCCTGGACAGGGCCGGATGGGACCCGGGAGGATGGCCTCACCCTTGCGGTACTTACCTGGGAGCAGTATAAGCAATGTCTGATCCAACACTGGAAAGATCGGGACGAGACCGAACCACCTGACACGCAACGTAAGAAGTCTGCTCCCGACAGGAAAGATGTGGTAAAGCGGGGAACTGTACTGGCCTACCACCCGAAGAGGGGATGGGGCTCCATACAGGAACCGGGGCTACCAACTGATGTCTTTGTCACTAGCTATAATGTGAAGACCCCCTGCTGCAGTCGAAATGGTGATCCGTTACAAAGAGGGGATCAGGGGACTTACACCCGCCATCGGAGTGCACAAGGATGGTGTGCCCGGAACGTTCAACGGTGTGAGCCTGAGAGAGCGCCCCCTGTTGTCCCGATCATGACTGATCCTGATTTGCCGGACCTCGTTCCCATCACCACGGTACGTCTTGTAGCGGCTACCGAACTCGCAAGCAGGATTAGCCTTCAAATTCAGGCACCGGCTGATCTGATGGCATCTGAGAGACCAACTACCAGTACGGGTGCCACGTTGGCTGGGGGACAAAGACCGCCCCCAGACTTAGAAGAATAAACCTCGATACCATGAATCTGTAAATAGTTACTGTTTTCCTGTTGTTCTGCTAAACCCGTTCAGGGTAAACTCTTAAAGGGATCCCTTTGTTGACCCGGGATCCCTATTGTTTTTGGTTATTTTCTATTTTTCTACGTTATTTAAAAACTGCTGAAATCATGAACAGTGCATGATCCGACCTTCTTGTATATAGTTTGCACCTTATTAAAGGCGCTCCCTACTGGTTTTACTTAAAGAAGGACTCTTTGCGAAGATACCGCACTGGAACCTTTGCTGAGTATGGACTGGTAGCTTGAGAAGATACGCTACCTCACAGAGACTTGGTCCCCTCTTAAAGGGGATGTTCATTTGCCACACTTCAATAGTAATATTGCTTAAGACAAGTAGCAATAATGTTGATGAGAGAAAAGTGATGATAATGTTTGTACAAGAAAGTTATATGTGTTCAACTGGTTAATTGTGAAGAAGTGTTAATGATGTTATCTGAGAAGAAAAAGGTGAAAGATAGAAGAAGGATGCTGTGGACCCGTAGGGATAGATGTGGTGTCCAGCATGCAAGAAAGAAAGATAATGAGAAGGCTTAATGTTCAGAAGAAAATGCTTGATAATGTTGATAGATAGATAGGATAGAAGGTAAACCCTGAGTCCTCATAGGAGTCATGTAGAGATGGCTCAGTGCTCTTGAACTGAAAGTAATGTTATGTTCTATACTGTGTATAGTAGTTGAAAAGGCAGAAGGCCCTGGCTGAACGGGGCGGTCCTGTAACAGAAAGGAGAGGCAGTAGGTCTGGTGCCGATAGGAGAGGCGGTCCTGCAGATCCAAAGTAGGAGAATGTAAAAGTTAAATTGCCTTATAATGTGATTATAGGAAGGTCTTTAGTGGATAAAGAGTGTATGTCCTTAAAGGCAAAGTTAAATTATTGTTCAACAATTTTGCATTTAGTAGAATACCCGGTTGGGTAACAGGAGTTATTTATAACCTGTAATTTATAATGTTAACCATGTTTGTAACGTTTAAGTGTCCTCACCTCCCATAAAGGGAAGCTCTGTTCAAGTATACTTATTGTTATTGCACTCAACAAAATTGTATGTCTTTTTGCTAACTTGTATTGTTGTTTTCTTCCCAGTCCCGGAGTACTGTGTTTAACCAGGGGGGAGTGCAGCGCCCCAGAGTCCTGGTCGTTGCAGTACTGTGGCTCCGCCACTATGGGGAGCTACGGCGCGTCCGATGGCACTGAAGGAGTTCATCTGATCAGGTATCACAGACACCAATACATTTCACGGCTGGGCCTCCGGGGGGAGCTAAGGGTGCTATTCATTAGGCCACTCCCCACCATGGTGGGTAAACTGGGGGTCAGGCAGGAAGTTAGATCAGAAAGCTGACTGGATTGGACGAAGCAACACCTGGTGGCAGAGGGTGTTGTGGAGGAAGAGACAGTAGGGTCTCTGTCAGGGGTGGGATCCTGACAGAGGCTTGGCATTGGAAAGAACGTAACGGGTCTGCGCCAGCTCCGGGAAGCGGCGGGGCCCAAGAAAGGACTAGAAGCGAGATAGATTGTGCTGAGTGAGAAACGAGATCAAGCAATAGGAGAATACCAGTAGGGGTCGTGCTGTAAGACCGGAGCAACACCCTACTGAGGCGCACTACCGGTGGCCGGAACGCCGAGGGAGTATCATAACATTCAGCTTCAAGCAATACTCTAAACAGCGGCAGGACAGTCAGTCTAAGGCGGGCTGTCTCACACAAATCACCTATGAAGTCTTGGGGGGCACCTTGTGGAGAGGGGCGACTCTAGGGTCCCGGAAGAGCTCCGAGCCTACCCGTCAAACGGGTGCCGTCCCAACCAGAACAACAGGGAGGGACGGAGGATTAGAAGAACATCATTTAATCGAGTTGTGAGGGAACTTAAGAAACAGACACAACGGTTGTGGGGACTTTCCGTAAGCACAGCAGGGGAGGACCGCAACACATAGCGCTAGAAGGAAGGCACCGATTTCCACCTGTGAAGAGAGCTCTGGAGGTGCCATCGGACCGGCCGGACTTGCGCAGCCTGGTGAACCGTATTCTGGACTGAGGACCCAGAGATCTTCAGTAAAGAGGTAAAGAGACTGCAACCTGGTGTCCTCGTTATTTACTGCACCGCACCACCACCACTGTCATCTACACGTATTCTAGACTGTGCGCCCCACGGCAGGGTCACGGACCGGGGCCTAGCCGCCGTGACAACCCCAGAGCAGAGACTCCGAGGCCCGGTACCGGGTCACCCCTCGGCCCTGCGGCGGTGGGGGCGTCACAGTTACCTTCCAGGAGCTCCTGCTCCACAGGCTGACTCCTCGTCAGTCCAAGATCCTCAACAGGATGGCGTTTTTCTCAGCGTAGGGCCATCCCAGGCTCTACACACACGTGGCCTGTCCGGGTGATATTCAGGATGCTCGTCCAACACCCAGGCCACCAGGTCCAAAGCCCCACCACATGCTATTCATGGAGATAGCAATCCCAACACATAGGCTTTTCCAGGACCTACAGCACAGACCATTCAGGTGCAAACACTCTCAACCATGTGACCCACACCCTGGTCACATTACATACTTGTAACCACTCCCACAGGTGGGAGGTGTGTGGGTGGCTAGTTTGACCCGCCCATCTCTCAGAACTAGCCATTCCAGCCTCTCTTGTTAAACAACACAATTTACTTGTAGGACTATAGGTCCCAGAACATCCTTACTTCAGTCTGGCAGTGCAGAGTGTCTTTCTCTGCGACACACATACCGGTCATTCACAATAACGCCGGACTCTGGCTTATCACCACAGATATGCCTGTGACTGCCATGCATTCCTATGGCTTCAATACGCCTCCATGCATATTCTGGGGAGCCCATACAGCGCCCCCTACCTGTAACAGGGGTCACTGCACCACAGCCTTTAACCCCTTAACGACCGCCGATACGCCTTTTAATGGCGGCAGTTAAGGGTACTTATTCCTCAGCGCCGCTTTTTAACGGCACTGAGAAATAAGGTTATAGCGCCCCCCCGGGTCAGAAAATTTCTGGGTTCTTGGCTTCCGAGGGTAGCTGAGACCCCGGAGAACATGATTCAGGTCGGGTTTTGCCATCCCCACTGTTGCGATCGCCGTTATTCACCGAATAACACCAACTGCAAAAAAGTCAGATTTCTCATTTATGGGTCATTCCATGTCAAGTGAACCAATGATTTTTACAACTATATTTTTAATTCTTTTGAGATTTTGTTATTTGGTAATAGTGTGTCAGAGAATGCAAAATGTGAAGAAGAAAAAAATTCTAGATTTTTTTTTTTATTTTTTATTGATTTTCAAAGTTCGGAAAAAGTGCGAATTTCGGTGTTGCCTGCCTTTACATTTCTCCCCATAACTCAGGCTAGAAAAGAGATAGAGAAACAAAATAAACACCATTCTACTCAGAACTGTACAGGCTTTCACCAGATATGTCACAAGAGTATCTTTGATAATATTTTACCTATGCGAACGCAAGCGCAAAACTTTAAAACGCATTTCCGAAAAATGTTTAATTTAAAAATTTCAAAAACTGCACATGTGCCTGCTATGCTCCTATTCACATCTGTACCAAAATACAAGATGGGATCATGATGGGATCATATTTAAAAAAATAAAACTATTAGTGTCAGTTCAAAAATCTTGATTTCATATCTGCTCAGCTTGTGGTCTAACAGTGTGGGGTCTAGATTTACCAAATAATCCATGATTGCTAGATATTACGGTATTATTTATTATGTTACAGAGTATTAGAAGCAGGAGAGGACAGAGGAGAAGCTTTGTTAGGGCTGAGAATGACCAGGGGTAGACGGTGACTGCAGAGCAGATGACCGGCCGGCAGCTCGCGCCTGCACAGACCGTATTCACACCAAATCTTAACACCGATGCAACTCCTCAAATGGAGGGAGAAAAATATTCTTAACATCCAGTTAATGTATTGTACAAACCAGGACTACGGGGAGGAGGAGAGTTTGTTATAACATCGGTTACAGGAAGCAGAACCCATCACAGGGACTCCACAATACCGGACTGTCATCCCATGTAGTGGAAATAAAGACAGTGACGTCCATGAAGTGGTAGAAGGCGGCACAAGATCGGCAATGGATGACACAACTGGCTATGTGACCTGTGAATATGATCGGCGCTGACGGCTACTGGACTCTCCAAAGATTGTGAAAATGAAGACGTAGAAGTGACTTTTCTGCACCTTCTGGTCCAGCGCCGTCCTTTGTGTATCCAAGAAAATCAGACATTGTAAAAGTGAACAAAAAACACATATTAAGTCAGGTGGAGCCGAGCACCATGACAGCCGCACATACTCTGACACAGAAGGAAATGGCCACTGCTAGTGAGCGCTTATGGACAAGATGGCTTTTCACCCACTAGAAGGGACACATTGATGATAACAGGCCAGTGTAAAAACCTACTATTAATTGTTTGATTAGTTCATATTTTATAGAACGAGGATTTAACTACTGGACTATTCTTCTTAAACACTTCAGAAATTACATGTTTAGTGATATAGTAGAAAAAAAATTGTTCCATGTATAAATAGGTGGTAGAAATATTGGTTCTTTTAATCTTGTTTTTAACATATAATTAGGATCAGACTGTATTTAGAAAACCACACTGGAGGATATGATCACGTTTTATCTTTTGGCTTGTTTAATGAATTCAGGTTGAAAATGCTGAGCAAGTTATGATGATTAAGGCTACTTTCACACTGGCGTTTTTTGTCCTCCGTCGCAATGCGTCGTTTTGGTTAAAAAACGCATCCTGCAAAAGTGCTTGCAGGATGCGTTTTTTTCTCCATAGACTAACATTGGCGACGCAGTGTGACGCATTGACACACGTCACAACCGTCGTGCGACGGTTGCATCGTGTTGTGGCGGACTGTCAGCAGCAAAAAAACGTTGCTTGCAACGTTTTTTGGTACGTCGGGAACGTCTTTTCCGACCGCGCATGCGCGGCCGGAACTCCGCCCCCTCCTCCCCGCACCTCACAATGGGGCAGCGGATGTGCTGAAAATCTGCATCCGCTGCACCCGTTGTGCAGCACTAACAACGCTAGCGTCGGTACGTCGGCCCGACGCACTGCGACGGGCCGAGTACGACGCTAGTGTGAAAGTAGCCTAAGATGCATTTATTCTGGCACTTTGTTTTTTGTGTTTCTTTATTGTTACATATAAATGTTGAATGCAGTAAGTTGTAATTTGAAAAGAAAAAAGGAAGAAACTCACACAAACATAAAATCAGATGATTCAAGGCTTAAAAAAAAAATACAAATGTGATAGATCCCAAGTTGAATCCCTGTACAAATGTAAACAAGGACACAAGTAACACACATGCATGTTTTCACAATTTTAAAACATACGTTTTTTTCAGAATTGCGCATCAAAATTTTTAATTTGATTTCTCCAAAACAAAATATAACGAAACATAGTCTTGTGACATATCAAATGAAAGCCGGTACCGTTCTGAGAAAAATGATGCCTCTCCCACCTCTATATCTTAATTCTAGCCCGAGATATGATAAAAAATGTAAAGCCATACCAGGCCAAAATCCATGCTTTTTCAAAACTTTAAAAATCTGTAAAAAATTAACTGATGAAGAAAAAAATTCTAAACTTTTAATTTGTAATTAACTAAAGTTGTACTTCATAAAAACAAAAAATAAAAAAAATCTAAAGACGTAAGGTAAAAAAAATATTCATATTTGGATCACTTGATATGGAATGACCCTTATTTTTCTCTCCTCTGATATGATCTAGAACATCAGAGGAGAGACATGGGGTCCCCCGAGCCCCCTGGTACCTCCTGTGTCCCCCGGGACCTTCTTCCAGGAAGAAAATGGCGGGCGCATGTGCAGTGCGCCCGCCGAGATCTGGCATCAATAGGAGATTTTTCCTATTGGTTCATTTTAATCACTGTGATAGACTCTATCACAGTGAGCAAAGTAAAAAAAATAGCAAATCAAACCTCCCTTTATCACCCCCTTAGTTAGGTAAAAATAAGAAAATTAAATTTTTTTAAATTTTTTCCATGTTTCCGTTAGGGTTGGGGTTAGAGCTAGGGTTAGGGTTGGGGCTAGGGTTAGAGCTAGGGTTAGGGTTGGGATAGGGATAGGGCTGGGGTTAGGGATGTTTTAGGGTTGGGGTTAGGGCTGGCTTAGGGTTGTGTTGAGGTTAAGGTTATGTTGGAATTAGGGTTGTGGTGTTGGGGTTAGGGTTGGGATTAGGGATGTGTTAGGGTTGGGGTTAGGTTGGGGTTAGAGCTGTGTTAGGGTTGGAGTTAGAACTGGGGGGTTTCCACTGTTTAGGTACATCAGGGGGTCTCCAAACGTGACATGGCGCCCGCCATTGATTCCAGCCAATTTTGCGTTCAAAAAGTCAAATGGCGCTCCCTCCCTTCTGAGCCCTGCCATGCACCCAAACAGTGGCTTTCCCCCACATACGGCATATTGGCGTACTCAGGAGAAATTGTACAACAAATTATGTGGTCCATTTTCTCCTGATACCCTTGTGAAAATAAAAAAGTTTGGTTCCAAAATAATTTTTGGGTGAAAAAAGTAAAAGTGTTCATTTTTTCCTTCCACATTGCTTTAGTTCTCTGTCGGTAGATTTCGCCCCTCTCAGCAGGGCTTCTATGCCAGACAGCCTTTGTGCATCCTGGCCCCCTGTACAGATGTCCCATTGCATAGTGATCACATGAGACAGAATACTGTCCAAGACGCTTTGGGACAGAAGAATCACCAGCGAGAAGAATATGTTTATTTTTTTCCTAAATATGCTGTTAGACCACTGCAGAAAGTGTATGCAGCAAATCTGCAATGTGTGAACTTACCCTAATGAATGCAGTTCAGTACTACCAACAGAAGGCAAGTATATGCATATGATTATACAAAATTACTGCGGCGCTGAGTATACAGGTCTCGTATTGCTGCGAATTTAGACAATAACCACTTTTGTCAAAAAATGTAATAAAAAAAATATATAAATTCGCGCACAACGAGATCAAAGATAAAGTGGACGTAAATTTAATAGAACAATAAATACATAAACCTGTACACAGACAATCTACAGATATAAGCTTGCACTATTCCCAGAATAAATTCCAACTATAGTAAAGACTCCTAAGCAAAAAATCAACAGTTTGTATGGTAATTATACAACACCGTAAGTTAAACCGAATTGATGTTAATGTCACCAGCAGCCCCTTATTTGTATATAAAAGGACTATAGTAACGCTGTATCTGTCTGTAGCAATGTGTAACAGCTAGAAAGAGGACAAAGATACTAAATGCCACGCACTTATTTAAAAATAATAGCACAAAAGGAGTATTTCTATGAACTTTGTTTAGCTGAAAACTAATCCCCCACTGTGGGAATGCAACAACAATGTCCTTTAAAACTTTTGCATGCAATATATATATATATATATATATATATATATATATATATATATATATTATAAAAAGGAAAAACTGGTGATAACAGTCATGATGCAAGAAGTGGCCCCGGCCGGTGGCAAAGCTTCACTAAAAAGGAGGGTAATGAGGCGTACAGCAATTTTTTTTTAATTATTTTTATTTACCGTATTTTCTGGCGTATAAGACGACTTTTTAACCCCTAAAAATTGTCCCAAAAGTCGGGGGTCGTCTTATACGCCAGGTACGGCATGTGCAGGGAGCGATCCTGGATGTTCCCAGGGTCTGAAGGAGATGAAACTCTCCTTCAGGCCCTGGGATCCATATTCATGTAAAAAATAAAGAATAAAAATAAAAAATATGTATATACTCACCCCTCCGAGAAGCCTGGCTGTCACCGCTGCAAGCGTCTGCCTCCGTTCCTAAGAATTGCAGAGCGTGAAGGACCTTCGATGACGTCACGGTCAGGTGACCGGTCACATGAGCAGTCACGGACCAATCACAGGACTGCGACGTCATCGAGGGTCCTTCATGCTCTGCAATTCTTAGGAACGGAGGCAGACGCTTGCAGCAGTGACAGCCAGGGTTCGTCGGAGGGGTGAGTATATACATATTTTTATTTGTATTCTTTATTTTTAACATGAATATGGATCCCAGGGCCTGAAGGAGAGTCTCCTCTCCTTCAGACCCTGGGAACCACACGCCGTATAAGATGACTGGGCGTATAAGATGACCCCCGTCTTATACAGCGGGCATATCCCAAATTCCATATTTTATATGGAAAAGTTGGGGGTCGTCTTATACGCCCAGTCGTCTTATACACCAGAAAATACGGTATTTTTTTTTTTTTTGCATGCAAAAGTTTTAAAGGACATTGTTGTTGCATTGTTGTATTTATTGTTCTATTAAACTTACGGCCACTTTTTCTTTGATCTCGTTGTGCGCGAATTTATATATATTTTTTTAAGTATATGCATATGGCCGCATTTTTTAATTGCCGATTTGATGACAGAGGGGTGATAGCCTTGGATGAGTGACAATCTGCAAGTAATCGTGAGATATAATAGACAGTAGGGAACACAATTATTTATTTAAGATATCATGGCGACTTACCCTTTGCCAGGAACCTTGCACAAGTGCCCCATAGCTGTCTCATATAGTGCTCTGCACCGTTCATTATTGCCCCATAGCTGTGCCATATAGTGCGCTGCACCGTTCATTATTGCCCCATAGCTGTACCATAGAAAGCTGTGCCATATAGTGCTCTGCACCGTTCATTATTGCCCCATAGCTGTGCCATATAGTGCTCTGCACCGTTCATTATTGCCCCATAGCTGTACCATATAGTGCTCTGCACCGTTCATTATTGCCCCATAGCTGTACCATAGAAAGCTGTGCCATATAGTGCTCTGCACCGTTCATTATTGCCCCATAGCTGTACCATATAGTGCTCTGCACCGTTCATTATTGCCCCATAGCTGTACCATAGAAAGCTGTGCCATATAGTGCTCTGCACCGTTCATTATTGCCCCATAGCTGTACCATATAGTGCTCTGCACCGTTCATTATTGCCCCATAGCTGTGCCATATAGTGCTCTGCACCATTCATTATTGCCCCATAGCTGTGCCATATAGTGCTCTGCACCGTTCATTATTGCCCCATAGCTGTGCCATATAGTGCTCTGCACCGTTCATTATTGCCCCATAGCTGTGCCATATAGTGCTCTGCACCGTTCATTATTGCCCCATAGCTGTGCCATATAGTGCTCTGCACCGTTCATTATTGCCCCATAGCTGTGCCATAGAAAGCTGTGCCATTGCTGCTGCTGCTGCTGCAATAAAAAAAAAAATGACATACTCACCTCTCTTGCTTGCAGCTCCTCAGCGTCCCGTCCCGGCGTCAGTCTCTGCACTGACTGATCAGGCAGAGGGCGGCGCGCACACTATATGCGTCATTGCGCCCTCTGACCTGCACAGTCAGTGCGGAGAGACGCCGGGAAGATGGTCACCGTTACCGCTCATTAGAGAAATGAATATGCGGCTCCGCCCCCTATGGGAGTGGAGTCCATATTCATTTCTCTAATGAGCGGTCCCACGTGACCGCTGAACAGGGGAAGAGCTGCGGCACCCGGAGACAGTGGGACTGCAGGGACAGCACCAGGAGCCCCGGAAGCAGGTAAGTATGCCTCAGCGCCCTCTCCCCCTCACCCGCCGACCCTGCCGCCGACCGTGACTCGAGTATAAGCCGAGAGGGGCACTTTCAGCCCAAAAATTTGGGCTGAAAATCTCGGCTTATACTCGAGTATATACGGTAATTCAAAAATTAGAACCAGATCCCAAATTATCATAGAAAAGCAGCAAAAAGGGAAAAAGTTTAACATTTAATACAGTGATTAAAATCCACGACACAACATTTAAAATCAGACACCCAAACAATTAGAATATGCACAACGAGAATAGAAGAGGAGCTGAATGTGGGCAAAGAGGCTGCCAGTACCACTAGCAATATTCTTATAGTTTAGACACACACAATTATTTGAATAGATCAGTACCACTGATGATCCTGTAATTTGTGTCTAAATAGTCAAAGGGTCCATAGAAAAGAAGAAAAATCAGAACAATCTCACCAATCCGATTGGAGATGCCACCTTCAATGTAGTACCCTCCTGAGATTCAGTAAATAGGAACCCTTGAAACCGTCACTTGGTATTCAGTGAGCTATTCCTAGATGAGACCTATTCCTAGATGAGACCGCTTCCAAACGCATTTCTTCCTGAATGGAGTCATCAGGGGATATGGCAGTCAAACGGTAGAGTGCCCCAACATTTCTGGCGCTCTCCAAGACCCTCATGCAAAAAGTTGATTGTCAGGGTTGCTAAGAGTTGGACCTTCAATGATCTGATAATGGTGGCCTATTATAAGTATTCCTCAGTGAGCTCGTGTGGTGGCAGGCACCGTAACTTCTTATCACTTCTCTCCTGTGCAAACTTTTTGAGCTATTTCTGCATCCAGCTATGTACGGTGATACACTGACATGGAAAAAGCCAAACAGTCTAAATTTTGAATGAAGCCCAATAACAGAAGTGCTTTAAAGACAAAAACATGCATATAAATTGTAACTATAACTCTCTCTACAATCCTTAGGGTATGTTCACACGATCCTGATTTCAATCCTTTTTTTTTCAGGACAAAAACCGCAGCTCTTGGCAGAAAACGCAGGTGCGTTTTTGGTGCGTTTTTGGTGCGGTTTTGGTGCGTTTTTGGTGCGGTTTTTAGTGCGGTTTTTTGTGCGGTTTTTTATGCAGTTTTCTCTGCAAATTGTCTGTGTTTGACACAAATAAAGCTTTAACTGCAGTGGGGGAAAAAAAAAAAAGAAATGATGTAATTTCCTTGTCCAACCCTTTTCTTCTTCCATCCTCCATTTTGGGACTAAACACCAAAATGAGTGGACGTGTTTTGAATGACAGCGCTCCGCGTTTTGCGCCGCATGCGTCACTGCAGCGCACGCATCCGGGCGCAGAGGACGCAGCAAGTTGCATTTTTGCTGCGTCCAAAATCAATCAAAAAAAGGACGCATGCGGCACAAAACGCAGCGTTGTGCATGCGTTTTGCTGCGTTTTACTTTGCGTTGTGTGTTGCGGCGCCGACGCTGCGGCGCACAACGCAAATGTGAACATAGCCTAAGTGCCACGTGCCACGTATTTCAGTGCCACGTGCCACTTATCACGTATTTCAGTGCCACGTATTTAAGTGCCACGTGCCACGTATTTAAGTGACACGTATCACGTATTTAAGTGACACGTATCACGTATAAGTGACACGTGTCACGTATTTAAGTGCCACGTATTTAAGTGCCACGTATCCCACGAAGATTTTCCATGGAGAACAGACACATCCAGAGATATGTCTGCTCTCCACGGATGCAGCAACACACTGACAGGAGCCATAGTTCCTGTCGGTGTGTCACTGCGCATGCGCGAGCGAGTTTACCGGCGGTCATTGACCCCGGCACTCTCGCTTAACGGCAGTGCTGCGTGGGAAAGTTCAACGCAGCTGTACTGCCGTTAACCGAGACGCCGGAGCCATTGAGCTCCGGGACAGTACGCGATACACTGCTAGGAGCTTCGCTCCTGGCAGTGTATCGCCGGAGAGCAGCCGATCGGCGTGGGACACTCGTTTTATGGATTCTGCGGACAGGGAGTATGGATTTGGTTTATTATTTTGTGATTTTTTTTCCTGGAGGATCGAGGGCTTCGCCTACAAGTGTGCTGTTGGTGAGTATATACTCTGTGTTATATGTTGTATGTACTGTACTGTGTGTCATGTATGTGTATTGTGTGTAGGTGTTTGGTGTAACTTTACCATTGTGCTAAGTCGCCGGACACAGGGACAACTCTCCCATCCTAATACCGGATGGGAGTAGTAGTCCCATACGGCGACTTAGCACAATGGTGGCACTAGCGTCGCATGGGGACAGACACACACACACGCATACACACACACATACACACACACACAGACACATACACACACACAGACACACATACCAAATCAATCAAACGGCCGACACGATCCCCATGCGCCGGTATGCCTCCATGTCTCTCCGCCCACGCACTTCCGGCCCCGCACTTCCGCCGGCTTCCCCGCACTTCCGGCTGCAGCGGTTCTGCACAACAAACCGCAGTAAAACCCGTAGATATATTTTTGATCTGCGGGTTTTACTGCGATTTTGACCTCACAATGGAGGTCTATGGGTGCAGAACCGCTGCAGTTTCGGGGAAAGAAGTGACATGCTCCTTCTTTTTTCCCGCACCGATTCACCGCGGCTTTTTAAGGGAAATTCAGGACCGTGTGCACAGCGGTTCCTGTTTTCCATAGGGGTACATTGTAATGTACCCTGCATGGAAAACAGCTGCGGAACCGCAGCGGCAAAACCGCTGCGGTTCTGCAGTAAAAAACGCACTGTGTGAACATGGCCTAACTCCCACAGAAATGAATGGGAGTCACCAAAACTACGTAACCCAGCAGGCTACCGGTTTCTGAAACTCCTACTTCTTTATAAATGACAGAAATAGTGTAGCGCCGGAACGCTTGGATGTTTCCCTGCCTGGTCCTGACTAATTGTGGCCACAACATTGAGACAGATAATCATAAACGGAGACTTGTTGACTTACAAAGAAAAATAGTGCTTCATAAGGCCTCTTTCACACTTCAGTTTTTTGGCGTCAGTCTAAAACCGCCAGTTTCCTCAAATAACGGATCCGTCATTTTTTTTGGCGGATCCGTTATTTTCCCATAGACTTGCATTGGCGACGGATTGTGACGGATGGTCGTCAGTTCCATCCGTCATGCAACGGATCCGTAGAAATTTGGCGGACGTTGTCTAGATATAGACGGACATTGAAATGTTTTTTGTCAACGCCGAAATGACGGTTCGCAGCGGACCCGTCGCGTCCGTCATTCCATAGAATGGCCGCCTATGGGTGACGGATCCGTCGCGACCGTCATTTCGGCGGATCCGTCGCTCCAATCCGTTTTTTCAATTGCGCATGCTCCAAAAAGTAGATACTTTTCCCAGACAACCCCCAAGTAACGGATCCGTCAAAAAAACGGATCCGTTGGAACCGTTTTCTCAACAATTGTGACAGATCCGTCGATCCGTCACTATGTCGGAAGTGACTGACGCCAAACAACTGAAGTGTGAAAGAAGCCTTAGGCAACTCCGTTTTATAGTGGTGCTTCTGTGGGTTTCCTATAGAACCTTTCTGGGTTTTATTGTGTTCAGGACTCAACACTTT
This sequence comes from Ranitomeya variabilis, assembly GCF_051348905.1. NCBI lineage: Eukaryota > Metazoa > Chordata > Amphibia > Anura > Dendrobatidae > Ranitomeya > Ranitomeya variabilis. The sequence goes on along the minus strand of NC_135232.1, from coordinate 680,390,474 downwards.
TGTAGACTCCAGAGATTCAAATCCGAGCTGCTGCTGGCATCTGTTCTCCCTGAACCTTGTTCTGTCCGTGTATATCGTACAGGAGACAAAATAGGGGTTCTGATGACACGCTATTTTGTTGTGGAGACATGATCTTTGGATGTTTTATATGTAAAATGGAGCTGTGTTGACATCAGGTGAATGCGTTTCGGGGTCACCCAAATGGGAAGCACGGTGGCTCACCGATTAGCACAATTGTTTTTCAGCGCTGGAGTCTTGGGTTCAAATCCTATAAATGACAATATCTTCAAGGAGTTTACAGTGGGGGAAAAAACTATTTAGTCAGTCACCAATTGTGCAAGTTCTCCCACTTAAAAAGATGGCCTGTAATTGACATCATAGGTAGACCACAACTATGAGAATCAAAATGAGAAAACAAATCCAGAAAATCACCGTGTCTGATTTGGCAAGATTTATTTAGCAAATTATGGTGGAAAATAAGTATTTGGTCATTAACAAAAGTTCTTCTCAATATTTTGTGATATATCCTTTGTTGGCAATGACAGTGGTCAAACGTTTTCTGTAAGTCTTCGCAAGGTTGGCACACACTGCTGGTGGTATGTTGGCCTATTCCTCCATGCAGATCTCCTCTAGAGCAGTGATGTTTTGGGCCTGTCGCTGGGCAACACAGATTTTCAACTCCCTCCAATGGTTTTCTGTTGGGTTGATGTGGAGACTGGCTAGGCCACTCCAGGACCTTCATATGCTTCTTACGAAGCCAATCCTTCATTGCCCTGACTGAGATGGGAATACCACTTTAAAGAGTACCTATAGTCTGGGGCTGCCCTTTTTATTTAAGAAAAATGTGGGTACCTGGGTAACCACAGACTGGTGATTTTTCTAAATAACTCTTATTAGTAAAAGTGGTGAGAAGTGTCCCTAATATTCCTCTAAACACTTTCTAGCAAAAGTTGGGTCCGAACTTCTAGGTTGCACGATCCAGACATGCAGAATGTCCACAACCCTCTGCTTGTTCAGTGTACTGTAGGTCAAAAGGACATTTTTTTTTTGTTTTACACAGGTGCATTAATGGCCATGACAGAGATGACAAAATATTTATGCTAATTCTGCTCACTAAACTATACCTATCAACTTTTGGCATAGACTTCAGTAAGTGTGGGATAATGTCAATATCATTAGAAGTCTAGGGTGTATATCTAATATTTTTGATCATTTAGGATAATAACGTATTTGAGGTGTAAAGTGAGAAAACATATTTCATGTCTCATTTCTATTCATCTAAAAAGGTCCAACATTCTAGAGGTTGAAGTTCTGCGTCTCTGATACAGCCCTCCAAAGCCCCTACTTCACTTCACAATCATCCAATTAAAGGGAATCTGTCACCAGGTTTGTGCTATGACTTTTTCTCTTGCAGTCATTTTCATAAAATCCCTGGCTATATCTGCTTCAGTGCTGGAGTCTTCTCAATTATATGCTCATGCTGTCAAGTCCTCAATATTCATGGTCGGTGGCTACATGAAGCAGTCAGACACTGATTGACAGCTTCCTCTCTATACACTATCAATCTATTGCAGGAGGGTGGGGCTAAACTTAGTAATTCGGCAGATAAATAGTAATTTTATGAAAAGTAAAACAAAGGAGAAAGGAAAGTGATCCAGCATTGAAATCGAGGTAGATTTTATACTGCTTCCTAATAAGCGTCTTAAAAAGGACTCGTTGTTACGACATTAAAGAATCACATTTGATTTTTTGCTCTTATTTATCCTCACTGTTTCCCTGAGTATTTTCTTCTTGTTTTTCGTTTTGCTTTTTAAACCTCCATGTGTCCCTTTTTATTTAGTGCTAATATTTATGGTCCTTAATATGTCTCACAGGATCCTCAGGGGCATATCTTCAGGCTACCCTGTATTATTACCCTGTGAGTCACACCCACTTGTTAAAGACCATAAACATTAGTAATAAATAAAAAGACCCATATCTCTGGAACAGTGCAGCAGATTAAAAAATAATCTTGGCAAACTAAATACTCATAGTAACAGCAGGAATAAAATATCAAAATCTGGTCTCTTTTTTGACCTGGTGACAGGTCCTCTTTAAACGTAGTGACAGATTCCTATAAAATGCCATTAATTGAAATTTGCAACTGCCACTAGAGGGAGCTCTCTATGTGGGTTTTATACATCCCCAATGATAAATCAATATGCAGTGAGCGCCCCCTAATGGTGCAAAGCTATAATTTTGAGAATAGCTTTGCACTTGAAAACCGCTAAATCCACATCTGTAGTTGGCTTTGACATCATAGTAAGTGTAGTCATAGCTGTTTTTGTTAGTTGGGTTCTTTTGATATTTGTTTGACGGATGAAACGTGAGGCCATCCGTCGCTAATACAAGTCTATGAGAAAAAAACGGATCCTGCGGCATCAGTCGCCTGATTGTTTTTTTTTCAAAATTTGATGGATTGCGACTGATAAAACTGATGTGTGAAAGGGGCCTTAGGGCTCATACACACGCTCCTAAATTTTGGACCGAGTGTTATCTGTTAAAAAACGGATCGCACTCAGACCAATGTTATTCAATGGGGCCGTGCAGATTAACTATTTTATTCACTGACTTAATCTGCCTGTGAAAAAAATCACAGCATGCAATATTTTCCTCTGAAAATCAGATGAAACTCACTCATTCAAGTCTATGGGTGTCACGACTCTGTTGTCGAGTGTCCGGGGACCAGCGTCTTCTTCCCTGCCCCTAACACTAGGGGCGCCCTAGCTCGCCCTTTTCCCCAGATTACTTTTGATGGTGAAGACGCTGGAGCCTCGTACCTTGCCTTAGCTCCTGAATCTGCACTCAGTGTGTACCCTTCCTCCACCCAGGGAAGAGGGGAGTAAGTAGTGTACCATAATAACCAGGGGCGTAACTACCGCGGTCGCAGCGGTCGCCATTGCGACCGGGCCCCGCAGGTCAGGGGCCCCGGGTTGGCAGGTCAGTGCAGGGCCGGACTGGCCATCGGGCACTTCTGGCAAATGCCAGAAGAGCCGGTGCCAGTAGTGGGCCGCTGCACTGTTCCCCCCCGCCCCCCGCCAGTGCCGCCGCCGCCGCATTTAACTATACCGGCGTCTATGACACCGGTATAGTTCAATGCAATGATGGAGGAGAGAGCGTCTGCTGACGCCCCCTCTCCCATCATTCCCCGCTCTGCCTCTGACAGTACACTGCGGGTGCGCGATGACGTCATATCATCGCGCACCTGCAGTGTCCTGGGCAGACTGCAGCCGCCGGGAGCAGCGCGGGCAAAAGGAAAGGTGAGGAGAGTTTTTTTTTTTTTTTCTTTTTAACTGGACTGTGGGGCCATTATCGGGGGGGGGGGGGGGGGGGGAGATGAGATGTGCGGGCTCTGCTGTATATATCCCTGTGCGGGCTGTGCTGTATATACCCCTGTGCGGGCTGTGCTCTATATACCCCTGTGCGGGCTGTGCTCTATATACCCCTGTGCGGGCTGTGCTGTATATACCCCTGTGCGGGCTGTGCTGTATATACCCCTGTGCGGGCTGTGCTGTATATACCCCTGTGCGGGCTGTGCTGTATATATCCCTGTGCGGGCTCTGCTGTATATATCCCTGTGCGGGCTGTGCTCTATATACCCCTGTGCGGGCTGTGCTGTATATACCCCTGTGCGGGCTGTGCTCTATATACCCCTGTGCGGGCTCTGCTGTATATATCCCTGTGCGGGCTGTGCTCTATATACCCCTGTGCGGGCTCTGCTGTATATATCCCTGTGCGGGCTCTGCTGTATATATCCCTGTGCGGGCTCTGCTGTATATATCCCTGTGCGGGCTGTGCTCTATATACCCCTGTGCAGGCTGTGCTCTATATACCCCTGTGCGGGCTGTGCTCTATATATCCCTGTGCGGGCTGTGCTCTATATACCCCTGTGTGGGCTGTGCTCTATATACCCCTGTGCGGGCTCTGCTGTATATATCCCTGTGCGGGCTCTGCTGTATATATCCCTGTGCGGGCTCTGCTGTATATATCCCTGTGCGGGCTGTGCTCTATATACCCCTGTGCGGGCTGTGCTGTATATACCCCTGTGCGGGCTCTGCTGTATATATATCCCTGTGCGGGCTCTGCTGTATATATCCCTGTGCGGGCTCTGCTGTATATATCCCTGTGCGGGCTGTGCTCTATATACCCCTGTGCGGGCTGTGCTGTATATACCCCTGTGCGGGCTGTGCTCTATATACCCCTGTGCGGGCTCTGCTGTATATATCCCTGTGCGGGCTGTGCTCTATATACCCCTGTGCGGGCTGTGCTCTATATACCCCTGTGCGGGCTGTGCTGTATATACCCCTGTGCGGGCTGTGCTGTATATACCTCTGTGCGGGCTGTGCTGTATATACCCCTGTGCGGGCTCTGTTGTATATATCCCTGTGCGGGCTGTGCTCTATATACCCCTGTGCGGGCTGTGCTCTATATACCCCTGTGCGGGCTGTGCTGTATATACCCCTGTGCGGGCTGTGCTCTATATACCCCTGTGCGGGCTCTGCTGTATATATCCCTGTGCGGGCTGTGCTCTATATACCCCTGTGCGGGCTCTGCTGTATATATCCCTGTGCGGGCTCTGCTGTATATATCCCTGTGCGGGCTGTGCTCTATATACCCCTGTGCGGGCTGTGCTGTATATACCCCTGTGCGGGCTCTGCTGTATATATCCCTGTGCGGGCTCTGCTGTATATATCCCTGTGCGGGCTCTGCTGTATATATCCCTGTGCGGGCTGTGCTCTATATACCCCTGTGCGGGCTGTGCTGTATATACCCCTGTGCGGGCTGTGCTCTATATACCCCTGTGCGGGCTCTGCTGTACATATCCCTGTGCGGGCTGTGCTCTATATACCCCTGTGCGGGCTCTGCTGTATATATCCCTGTGCGGGCTCTGCTGTATATATCCCTGTGCGGCAGGGCCGGACTGGGACTAAAATTCAGCCCTGGCATTTGAAGTTACACAGGCCCACTTGTCACATGGTGACTGTATAATATCTTTGTACACTTGTAGGCAGGGCCGGTTTTAGGCAAAGTGGGGCCCTAGGCAAAGTTTAAAATGGGTCCCCAAATGCTAACATATTGCACATCACACAGAAGCCTTTCTGTTGTATTTACGTGCGCTGAGTTCAGGCCGCTAAACGAGTTTGATCGACAATACTGAAGTTGTTCAACGCTTGTTTCCTGGCCTCTTTCCACCAGCTGAGGAATAATGATGAGACAGAACGATCACTAATAGATCACCATACAGTATCATGTTTTCAGCAGCACATCTGCAGTTTACACTGGCAATGTGCTGCTGACAACAAGGCTTTTTGTTCCAGCAAAAACAATCCGAATATGCAGCATTTTACTTGTTTAGTAAAATACACCCCATAGTCCTCCATATATTATAATGTGCTCCATAGTACTCCATATAGTATAATACACTCCCTATAGTCCTCCATATATTAAAATACACTGCTCAGTCCTCCACATAGTATAATACACTCCTCATAGTCCTCCATATAGCATAATACAATCCTCATAGTCCTCCATATAGCATAATACAATCCTCATAGTGCTCCATATAGTATAATGCACCGCCACAGTCATCCATGTAGTACAATTCACTTCCCATAGTATAATGCACCCCATAGTTCTTCATATAGTATAACGTATTCCCCATAGTCCTCGATACAGTATAATGCAGCCCACATATAGTATAATGCAGCCACCCCAGAGTATAATGCAGCCACCCCAGAGTATAATGCAGCCACCCCAGAGTATAATGCAGCCACCCCACAGAGTATAATGCAGCCACCCCAGAGTATGTAACCCCCATAGAATATAATACAGCCCACCTCCCCATAATATATAATGTAGCCCCCCATAGAATATAATGCAGCCCCCCATAGTATATAACGCAGCCTCCCCCATAGAATATAATATACCCCCACAATAGTATATAACACAGCCACATAGTACATAACATGGCCTCCCCCATAGAATATAATATACTCCCCATAGTATATAGCAAAGCCCGCATATTATATAGCACAAACCGCATAGTATACAGCACAGCCTGCATACTATAGCACAGCTCGCGTAGTAGATAACACAGCCCACACAGCAGTATTCAGCACAGACCACACAGTAGTATACAGCACAGACCACACAGTAGTATACAGCACAGCCCACGTAGAAGTATACAGCACAGTCCACACAGTAGTATACAGCACAGCCCACAGAGTAATATATACAGCACAGCCCACAAAGTAATATATACAGCACAGCCCACAAAGTAATATATACAGCACAGCCCACAGAGAACTATATACAGCACAGCCCACAGAGAACTATATACAGCACAGCCCACAGAGAACTGTATAAAGCACAGCCCAGAGTACTATATACAGCACAGCCCAGAGTACTATATAAAGCACAGCCCAGAGAGTACTATATACAGCACAGCCCAGAGAGTACTATATACAGCACAGCCCAGAGAGTACTATATACAGCACAGCCCACAGAGTACTATACACAGCACAGCCCACAGAGTACTATATACAGCACAGCCCACAGAGTACTATATACAGCACAGCCCACAGAGTACTATATACAGCACAGCCCATAGAGTACTATATACAGCACAGCCCACAGAGAACTATATACAGCACACAGTAGTATACAGCACAGAGCACAGCCCACAGAGAACTATATACAGCCCACAGTAGTATACAGCACAGAGCACAGCCCACAGAGAACTATATACAGCACAGAGCACAGCCCACAGAGAACTATATACAGCCCACAGTAGCATACAGCACAGAGCACAGCCCACAGATAACTATATACAGCCCACAGTAGTATACAGCACAGAGCACAGCCCACAGAGAACTATATACAGCACAGAGCACAGCCCACAGAGAACTATATACAGCCCACAGTAGCATACAGCACAGAGCACAGCCCACAGAGAACTATATACAGCCCACAGCAGTATACAGCACAGAGCACAGCCCACAGAGAACTATATATAGCACAGAGCACACAGTAGTATACAGCACAGAGCACAGCCCACAGAGAGCTATATACAGCCCACAGCAGTATACAGCACAGAGCACAGCCCACAGAGAACTATATATAGCACAGAGCACACAGTAGTATACAGCACAGAGCACAGCCCACAGAGCGCTATATACAGCCCACAGCAGTATACAGCACAGAGCACAGCCCACAGAGAACTATATACAGCCCACAGTAGTATACAGCACAGAGCACAGCCCACAGAGAGCTATATACAGCCCACAGTAGTATACAGCACAGAGCACAGCCCACAGAGAACTATATACAGCCCACAGCAGTATACAGCACAGAGCACAGCCCACAGAGAACTATATACAGCCCACAGCAGTATACAGCACAGAGCACAGCCCACAGAGAACTATATACAGCCCACAGCAGTATACAGCACAGAGCACAGCCCACAGAGAACTATATATAGCACAGAGCACACAGTAGTATACAGCACAGAGCACAGCCCACAGAGAGCTATATACAGCCCACAGCAGTATACAGCACAGAGCACAGCCCACAGAGAACTATATATAGCACAGAGCACACAGTAGTATACAGCACAGAGCACAGCCCACAGAGAGCTATATACAGCCCACAGCAGTATACAGCACAGAGCACAGCCCACAGAGAACTATATACAGCCCACAGTAGTATACAGCACAGAGCACAGCCCACAGAGAGCTATATACAGCCCACAGTAGTATACAGCACAGAGCACAGCCCACAGAGAACTATATACAGCCCACAGCAGTATACAGCACAGAGCACAGCCCACAGAGAACTATATACAGCCCACAGCAGTATACAGCACAGAGCACAGCCCACAGAGAACTATATATAGCACAGAGCACACAGTAGTATACAGCACAGAGCACAGCCCACAGAGAGCTATATACAGCCCACAGCAGTATACAGCACAGAGCACAGCCCACAGAGAACTATATACAGCCCACAGCAGTATACAGCACAGAGCACAGCCCACAGAGAACTATATACAGCCCACAGCAGTATACAGCACAGAGCACAGCCCACAGAGAACTATATACAGCCCATAGTAGTATACAGCACAGAGCACAGCCCACAGAGAGCTATATACAGCCCACAGTAGTATACAGCACAGAGCACAGCCCACAGAGTACTATATACAGCCCACAGTAGTATAGAGCACAGCCCACAGAGAACTATATACAGCCCACAGCAGTATACAGCACAGAGCACAGCCCACAGAGAACTATATACAGCCCACAGCAGTATACAGCACAGAGCACAGCCCACAGAGAACTATATACAGCCCACAGCAGTATACAGCACAGAGCACAGCCCACAGAGAACTATATACAGCCCACAGCAGTATACAGCACAGAGCACAGCCCACAGAGAACTATATACAGCCCACAGCAGTATACAGCACAGAGCACAGCCCACAGAGAACTATATACAGCCCACAGCAGTATACAGCACAGAGCACAGCCCACAGAGAACTATATACAGCCCACAGCAGTATACAGCACAGAGCACAGCCCACAGAGAACTATATACAGCCCACAGCAGTATACAGCACAGAGCACAGCCCACAGAGAACTATATACAGCCCACAGCAGTATACAGCACAGAGCACAGCCCACAGAGAACTATATACAGCCCACATCTCTTCTCTTCCTCCCCTCACCTCCTCCGAGAATGGCCCCACAGTCCAGAAAAAAAAAAACTCTCCTCACCTCTCCTCGTGCCCAGCGTTGCTTCCTGGTTCCTGCTCCTGTCTCAGCAGCTGCAGTCTGCCCAGGACACAGCAGGTGCGCGATGATATGACATCATCGCGCACCTGCAGTGTCAGAGGCAGAGCGGGGAATGATGGGAGAGGAGCGTCTGTAGACGCTCTCTCCTCCATCATTGCATTCAACTGTACCGGCGTCTATACGCCGGTATAGTTGAATGCGACGGCGGGGGCGGCGGATTGAGCGGCCCACCACTGGCACCGGCCCTTCTGGCATTTGCCAGAAGTGCCCTATGGCCAGTCCGGCCCTGCTGTGCGGGCTGTGCTCTATATACCCCTGTGCGAACTCTGCTGTATATATCCCTGTGCGGGCTCTGCTGTATATATCCCTGTGCGGGCTGTGCTCTATATACCCCTGTGCAGGCTGTGCTCTATATACCCCTGTGCGGGCTCTGCTGTATATATCCCTGTGCGGGCTGTGCTGTATATATCTCTGTGCGGGCTGTGCTCTATATACCCCTGTGCGGGCTCTGCTATATACGGTATATCCCTGTGGGGGCTGTGCTGTATATATCCCTGTGCGGGCTGTGCTGTATATACCCCTGTGCGGGATGTGCTGTATATATCCCTGTGCGGGCTGTGCTGTATATATCCCTGTGCGGGCTCTGCTGTATATATCCCTGTGCGGGCTGTGCTGTATATATCTCTGAGCGGGCTGTGCTCTATATACCCCTGTGCGGGCTGTGCTCTATATACCCCTGTGCGGGCTCTGCTGTATATATTCCTGTGCGGGCTCTGCTGTATATATCCCTGTGCGGGCTCTGCTGTATATATCCCTGTGCTGGATATACCACTGTGCGGGCTGTGCTGGATATACCACTGTGCGGGCTGTGCTGGATATACCACTGTGCGGGCTGTGCTGGATATACCACTGTGCTGGCTGTGCTGGATATACCACTGTGCGGGCTGTGCTGGATATACCGCTGTGCTTGATATACCACTGTGCGGGCTCTGCTGGATATACCACTGTGCGGGCTCTGCTGGATATACCACTGTGCGGGCTGTGCTGGATATACCACTGTGCGGGCTGTGCTGGATATACCACTGTGTGGGCTGTGCTGGATATACCACTGTGCTGGATATACCACTGTGCGGGCTGTGCTGGCACCCAACACCATGTTGCAGTGCAGGAGATTCCTGCGACAGTCCAAGGCGTATCTAGGGGAAGGTGGGGGGGTTGGTGGGGTTGAGGCGGGGGTACCCGGGGTGGGGGGCCCCATTTGGAAGTTTGCACCGGGGCCCATAACTTTGTAGTTACGCCACTGATAATAACCCAACCAGACTGACAAGGTACAGTACATGCACTATATGTGTACTTTGTCTGTTATTTATGTGATTTGATTATGTTTAATAAAAACTGTTACATTTTACTTATGACTTTATGGGTAGTTATACTCCGGAGCTGTTTTGTAGGATCTGTGACAAGGTAATACGAACAGTGGCAAGGAAAAATGGCAAATGTATACACACACACGTAACAGAGGGATGCACTGGGGAGTGAAGAAAGTAGGAGAAGAAAGGAAATTATCACACACTTAAAACCTAGCAACAGTCACATACAAATCCACCAAACACCTTCTCCAACATTAACCACCAACAGCCTCCAGCAATGCAGCATAAGCTAATTCTGACAATGAGTGGCTAACAGTGCACAGCTGAGAGCCTAAAGCCTCCAGTAGCTCTCAAAAGAGCAGAATAAAGGTACCTTCACACGAAACGACATTATAACGATATCGCTAGCAATCCGTGACGTTGCAGCGTCCTCGCTAGCGATATCGTTTCGTTTGACACGCAGCAGCGATCAGGATCCTGCTGTGATGTCGCTGGTCGCTGAATAAAGTCCAGAACTTTATTTGGTCGTCCGATCGCTGTGTATCGTTGTGTTTGAAAGCAAAAGCAACGATACCAGCGATATTTTACACTGGTAACCAGGGTAAACATCGGGTTACTAAGCGCAGGGCCGCGCTTAGTTACCCGATGTTTACCCTGGTTACTAGCGTAAAATGTAAAAAAAACAAACAGCACATACTCACATTGCGTCCCCTGCAGTCTGCTTCCTCCTCTGACTCAGCGCCGCAAAGTGAAAGTGAAAGCAGCACAGCGGTGACGTCACCGCTCTGCTCTCACTGTACGGCGCTCAGTCAGTCAGGAAGTGGACGCAGGGGGACGTGAATGTAAGTATGTGCTGTTTGTTTTTTTTAGATTTTACGCTGGTAACCAGGGTAAACATCGGGTTACTAAGCGCGGCCCTGCGCTTAGTTACCCGATGTTTACCCTGGTTACCAGGGGACCTCGGCATAGTTGATCGCTGGAGAGCGGTCTGTGTGACAGCTCTCCAGCGACCAAACAGCGACGCTGCAGCGATCGACATCGTTGTCGCTATCGCTGGAGCGTCGCTTCGTGTGAAGGTACCTTAACTCCTGCACTGCCAATAGAAATTTACACCGTTTAATACAACGGGGCAGTGCTTCTAATCAGTGCAGGAGAAGGAGAAATCCGACGCTGCAGTTTTCTGGCTCCTCTCTGTCGTGGTAAACCCGTGACAATCGGTGTGTGAAAAAAATATCTGATTCTGTATGGAGACACAGTATAGCGTCCGATTTTTACAGATACATTCTCAACTACATTTTGTTGAAGTATTCATTTAAAGGGCTATTCCCATCTTGTAAAAGTGAAGGTATATTGCGAATTGAGATACTGATTTGGCTTTTATCCTGTCATATTGCATGACTTGTTAAAGGGTTGATTGTGACTTGTAGGATTGCTACTTCCAACAGGTGGCGCTATAGAGTTAAGTCCTCTTTTTCTCAGAAGAGGCAATTTGCATACAGATACATTGAAATTCTGCAACAAGGGAAACTATAACTGGTCCTGTAAATAATTAATAACTGCTGTAGTAAAAAAAATGTTGTTGTTTTTTTTACTGATGAAAAGTGAGAAAAAAAATCGTCCCACTTTTCTGGATGAAAATTGGGCTGATATTTTTATACTCCTGGAAAAAAAAAGTTGACACTATTCTTTGCCTGGTGCATGGCCTAAGGCAGACGATGTATGGCACAACACCAAATAATAATTAATGCATCACTGCCTTCAGGCCTTACACTGGACGTAATACAGTAGTGAAGATTTATCATCGGAATACATCAAAAAGTTGCAAATTGCACATTAGACTTACAGTATTTTTTCCTTACTCTACCTTATTGCCGATGTCCATTTACACTAATGTTGTATGCCAAACAATGGTAAAAAGTGTTGAACCTAAATAATAAAACTCTTTTGGAGAATTAGTGATGAAATTCAGGCTCATATTGTATACTATAAGCCTTCTCAACTACATTTTGTTGAAGTATTCATTTAAAGGGCTATTCCTATCTTGTAAAAGTGAAGGTATATTGCTAAAAATGACATCCCTTTGTTTGGTGTGGGTCCAACCTTTGGAACCCACCCCAGTCCTGATGATAAAGGGGCCACAGCGTTGGTGTAACACTGCTTCCCCTTCACTGTTTTATCCCTGCCTACTTGCCTAGCTCTACCCATGCCATCGGCTGTGCGGGGGACACCTTTGGAGCCCCATGTGGTTTGGCTGACTATAGAAAAAAAACGTAGTAGAATATATAGTGCTAAAACTGCAGCACCTTCTTTTTTCAGGATCAGTGGGGTCTTATTGGCTGGAGTTTTTTTTTTTACAATGTGACAAATAACTTACAGCCTGGTAGGTTGCTAACTAACTGTCAGTTGTGTCCAATGTTGATCTTCCAGCACAGAATGGTCACAGACCGCTCCGGCTGATTTCTGCCGATGTCACATCAACAGAGCAGCGACATCTCTTCCATTCAGCTCTGTTGACAGGGCATGACTGCCGACTTCACTCTGATTGACAGCTGGCTCCCCACTGCCTAACTGCAGATGTCTAGCAGTCAGTATGTTGCCAGTAGTCACACCCCGTCGGAAAAAGAAGAGCTGCTCTGTTGACATAGAGCAGCTGCATCGCCGGCAGGAGACTGCTCTGAGCCAGCAGCGGATACAACAGGCAGGAAGTTAGCAACTATCTTCCTGTTAGTTTTTAGGTACATAGTAAAAAAAATGAGAAATTCTGGATAACATCTTTAATTCCTGAGTTAGACTGCAACTTTTTTGTAGCGCTACTGATTGATTTAACCTATATAGCTGCAGTCCAAAGCAATACATTGAGTTGTATGTAATTGGGTGGACAGCAGCTGCCACTTAATAGTTAAAATCAATAAGTAGTGCTACAAAAAGTAGCAGTGCAGCCAAAGTCTTGTATAATCAATAGGAATCCAATGTAATGATAGCTGTTACACTGGAGCTACCAATAGAACGAATAACACCCTCTCCGGAAACCCTTTGTCATTTGCAAATGGTGAACTCTTCACCGCCCTGATCCCATGTATGATAGACCACAATTGCGATTCATCGATTCGTTTAAGAAGTGATAATACGTATCGAAATAATGTTATCGGTTCGTGTGTCGTTACAATGTTGGCATGCCAGGCACATACCTGTGTCATCATGACTAGGAAGGCAACCGACATAGACCATTTCCCAGATAGGGAATTATTATTATTTTTTTACATGTATACATGCTGCAAACCCCCAGCTGTTAACCCTTTCACGCTTGAACCGTCGAGAAATCATTAGCAAAGTGCATGCAGACACCATGCTCTAGCAATGAAAGGGTGTATGGGCGGTGAGACGTTCTATGCTAATCGCCAGCCTGTGATTGGTCAGTACAGGCAGTGATGTTGAGGTGGAACTAGTGGAAACTACACAAGCCATTTGCACCTGCGTAAGGCTCCAGTGTTTGTGGCATCTTCCAGGAGACACTGCAGCACTGACCCATCCCCTCCCTCCCTCTCCCCTTGTTCCCAGCAGCTTCCCATAGAGATAACTGCAACAGATACAGCCCACCATGGCTGCTAATCCTGGGAATGTCAGCAGATGGCTGGAAGGTGATGTGGCTGCTCAGATGTTTCTACAGGAGGAGGCAGATTCTGCAGGAAGCAGCGCCTGGGGCTCTCTGGACCAGAAAGGGGGGACCAGCAGAGCTCAGCAGGCAGAGCATCCCCCTGTTGCTATGGGGACCACATCCACAGGTAAGCAGGGTACCGCTCCAGACCCCTGAACATCCTCCTGCACCGTATACAGGTAGCAATGACAAGTGCATCACAGCGATTCCTGCTGCCTTACGTCCCATTGTTCTCTTTGTAAACAAACAATTGCACATTATACTTATTTATTAAACACTGGTATGCACTAATAACAAAATTGTGTCCCCCCCCTTTCTCCTTCTTGCCTTTACATTGCACTTTAATAATATTTTTGATATACAATGTTAAATAATGACAACACTTGCAGATGGGCAACAATGCATTCACCATGCTTAATCACATCCAGCCGTTTAATAGTTGAAAATGTTAATGTATTTTATTTTTTTTTCATCCGTTTGCCCTGTAACCTTTAAAAAAAATCTAAAATAATTTGGCTGGAGAAAGTGATTGGTAACAACAATATAGATTGTGCCAGAGAATATAAGAGCACAGAGCAGAATGTAGCGGATCTGCAATTTTAAGAGCGACGCTTAAGGAATTCTCCAAGCAAAAGTGCAAAAAAAAGTGTTTTATTTTAGAGGAAGATGTAATATAACCTGTGTATAACCTAAAGGGGTGTAACTAGAATTTATAGGGCCCGCCCTCAAATCAAAATGAGATTGGGACCCCTACTACCTAATAACAGGAATCTGAAAACATAGCGAAAGTACCAATGATTAAAGGGTTATCCCCAAATTAACAAGTTATATGTTACAAACAGGGAGGGAGAATAACTTGGTGATCACTGGAGGTTTGATCACTGGGCCTTCCCAACGATACTAAGAACGGGGTCCTGGAAACCCAATAACAGGACTCTGGAAACCCAATAATGGGACTCTGTACTCTCTTATTTTGAATGGAGCAGAGGTGCGCATACTCAACTTCCACTCCATTCATTGTCTATAGGACTCCCATAAATAAAGGCACACTGTGCTCGTCTTTCTCCATCAGTCCTATCAGACAGGGAATGGAGCAGAGGTAAAGCTTGCACGCTTCTGTTTTATTCTAAATGCAGCTGCACAATACTGTTCTTTGGGTTTCATAGCCATGTTCTTAGGATCGCTGGTAGTCCCAATGGTCAGACCCCCAGCAGTCAGCATGTTATACCCGATCCTATGGATGTGGGATAACTTGTTATTTTTAAGATAACTCATTAATGCTATGGATAATACGACCATATATCATTGAGCCCATTTTTTTTTTTTTTTTAGAACTAAGCCCAATACCAGCTATAGTTGCGTTGCATCCATGAATATATATCCACATTTTCAGTAGCAATCAGTGGCAACATTGCAACATGAATATACTGATATAAATGTTTTTTATGTAGGTATCATAGTTTTGGAATTGCTACTACAATAGTTATTAAAGCCTCACTATAAATGGTGTATTCAAGTAGATTTTAATGTGAAAATATCAGATGTATTTACTATTTACCTCTCTATAATTGAATTTGAAAAATGGTTGCCAGTCGTTTTTTGGGGTTTTCTGTTAATATGGAGTGGTGGTAATGTAACGTGCAACATGGAGATGCAAAATATAAAGCTACTGGATTTGCAGTTAATGCAACATCATTAAGTCAGTTATAGAAGGTTCTGGAGGTTCCAACAAACCTGAGCTATGTGATGAAAATTCTTGTCAGGAGTTCTAATTAATTATCAGCTATTCTTCTGCTTTGAATGGCTGATAACAGGGACCAGTAGAATGTATTAAAATGTTTAGCGACTATAGATGATAGGCCCTGTTCACACTAGCGTCATGGCTTCCACTTATAACAGAAGGCATGCCTTTATGACTGATCTGTTTTCAAAAGGACCTAAACTGAGGCTGAATGAACACATTAGAGTGGATTCCTGGAACTTCGTAAGATAGGTAGCCATATCCGATAGGAGGGGGCTGACTTCTGACACCACTACCTAACAGCTCAGTAAGTGGGCCACAACTCTACTGTTCAAGTAGATGTAAATGAGCTGCAGAACCAGGGACACCCACAAAAACAATCTATGGAGCTGTACCTGGTAAAGAAAAAAGGGAATGTGGTGCTCATCACATCAATGGCGCCCCTTCAAACAGCTGATTCAGTCCCCCACCAATCTGAGAATGAAAGGGTTATTCCCAAACTTACATGCTATCCTCTATCCATGGTGATGACTTAAGGGTCGCGGGTGGTCCTAGTACCCAAGCTCTCAGTCTGGCTAGCAAGTCCTAGCTGTCAGGAAGTTATCCATTTTCCCATGGTCAGGGGAAAACTATGGTTTTGGGAGTAACCCTATGATTGTTTGTCCTGTGTATCGACCATCAAGATTAACATCTTAAAAAAAAACATATAAAAAGCAACCTGTCATGTAAAATAACGCTATTAACCTGCAGATATGAGGTTAGTCTGCAGGGTAATAGCATTCTGACACTGTGCGGCCACTGCCGGGAAGATATGAACTTTATTCCACTCGGCAGCCTCCCTCTTTCAGTCACTGACTGACAGCTTGCTCATCATTAGAGCTGGCTGTCAGTTAGTGCCTGTAGTGTGGTTACAGCCGCCACTCCCTATACACAGAGCAGTGACTGAAAGAGTGAGTCTGCCGGGAGAAATAAAGTTCACTTTCTCCTGGCAGTGGGGCTCTCCATGCAGCAGCCGAACACCATTAACCTGCAGACTAACCCCATATCTGCAGGTTGATAAGACTATTTTACATGACAGGATCCCTTTAAAGAATTTACTGGGGTGTGTTTGGTTTCTTGTAAAAGTAGCAATGCAGACTGCACTATACTTTCTACCAGAAATATGGATAAATTCTCATTTCTGTAAACAAACTTTTTCTGTCTTTAGACTGTTGCATTATTGTGACTTGTGCATATTTGTTTTATTGTTTTTATATGTGATATATTAAGTAAGCTAAAGATTTAATGACATTTACTTTTTGTTTGCTATAAATATACTGTGATTTGTGATGTGAGGCACTTGGTTTGCAAAATGGCTGTATTGCTGATCTTTGTGCGGAAGAAGCCTTGTAAGCCTGTCTGATTCAACAGTTGTGGCATTTGTGTACTTTTAATGGTATAAAAGCTTCAAAAGATTATTGGCTTGTGCTTTCCTTGTTTTTGGACTTTATGCTACATATGCAACCTTTACTAATCTTGCTTCCAAAAATCTAAAAAATCTCCAACTGAAGCTCTTAATGCAGATATAGGCAAAGCCACAGAATTGTTAGGCTTAGAGCCCCTTTAAGCTTGGAGCTTTCACTGCCAAAATTCAGTTACTGCAAAACACTGCCTGACAAGCTGTCACACTCATTGTCTTTGAACTGTCACTCCCATAACGCAGATAATTTTAGTAATTCAGTTACAAGGAGTTTTTCGAGTTTAGCGTACAGGAAAAATACAAATGATTAGAGTCACAGTGCTATGTAGACTGCGGTATACTTTCTAAGTGATGGGTGCAATCTTAAAAGAGCTGGTGGCGTCTACTACCAGAGCAAAGGTACACAACTGATATCGATATGCCCAATATGGTGCGTATGTGTAATTAAAGTATATATATATGTGCTGGGGGACACTTGCTTGGCACGGGATTCAAGCACTCAGGCACGGTTTCTCCACATAAGTCAGTCTATTTGGTTTATTAATCATCATAAACCACATGACATAAAGTTCATTTCATTACGTTCATGAACATAACACGACCTCCAGTCTGTTCATGCAGCAGATAAACTTCTCTGCCATATATTACAGTCCCCTTGTCCGGGGTTACCTTCCAGGAGCTCCGCTCTTCATGCCGACTCCTTGTCAGTCCTGTCTTTGACAACACAGAAGCTGTCCCAGGCTCTGTAGATCCACGGTCTCTCCAGGTGCTTCCAGGACGTCTCCACTCACAGGAGACTCCAACACCGACCGTCCAGGTCCACGGTCTCTCTAGGTGCTTCCAGGAAGCCTCCACTCACAGGAGCTTCCAACACAGACCTGACCTCTTCCAGGACCTTGCACAAGGACCATACAGATCCAAACACTCTCCACCATGTGACCCACACACAACAAACACTTGTGTAACTGTAAGTCCCAGCATAACCATATGAGCCCTGGGAACACGATTGCCAACACCCCTGGAATGGCGGCGCCAGCACGGGGGGTGAGTATAAGTTTTTTTTTATGTTCATGGGGGAAAACACTCAGATCGAGAAGGGGTTGTCCTAGTAGTGGACAACCCCTTTAAGCAGAGTGGAAAGTGACTACAAAGAGTAGCTTGCCATTGCTTTACATGGATGGCTTCTTAAATTCAATGGGTGGCATGTGGTGCTTCATTGTCTGCTGGCTGCATCATCCACCCTGATCAATAAGATCAACCTGTGTACACTGTATATTTACAGAAAGCTGCTAATCAGTGGTGGCGGTGGGGTTACACAGTGCAGATGACTAGGAGGCACCAGACATCAGTGAAACACTGATTTTATTAAAACAGCGCTACACAGCCTAGTAAGTGACACATCACTGGAATCAGGGTCCCAGCCCCTACATCATGCTGCTTTCAGATTACATAACAAAATTTGCTGACAGGTTCGCTTCAACATATAATAAAAATGAGTAGATTCAGGTGGACACGCTTCAATGTTTACATCCAAATGCTTAAAAATTTATAACAGCTGATTAATGGGGATGCAAACAGATGATCAATATTTTATACCCAGACAGCTCAGGATGTGTGATTTGGGCAGATTATACAGAGCTCAGCAATCAGAGCTCTGATACATCTGCAGCAGAGAAAACAGTGATTTTCTCAGAACTGCTGCACCCAGTAAACTGCGTGACACATCGCTGCAGCCAAGGTCTCTATCACTACATCATGCTGTTCTCGGATTGCATATGAAAAACCTGCTGACAGATTTCCCTTGAAAGGGTTATTTCCAAAATCACAAGTTGTGCCCTAGTCATCAGATAAAGAATAATTTGTAAATAGCTGGGGGTCTGAGTACCATCCCAAGAGCGGGGCTCCGGATCACTGAGAGCAGGTCCCTGCAGGTCTCTGAATGGAGTGGAGATGCGCAGGCTCAACCTACCAGCGATCAGTAAGTTATATCTTATAGTATGGATAGTTTAGTAACTTATGACTTTGGGAAGAACATTTTAAAAGGTTGTCCCAGCTGAAAAAAACATTTTAGATAGGGATTAGATCAAGATTTAGGTACTGCTGGAGTATGGAGACAGGTCACAATTGATTGACAGAAAAAACAGGTATCTCTATAATTCCAATGGTAAAGTGATTTCCAAGGAAATAGAGCAATAGTCACGCGAGCGCTATATACGTGATTCACAGGTGATATACAAAACCCCCGTGAGGGTACAAGTGGTGGGATCATACATTCATTACTTATTCTGTGGATAGCTAATGTTTGTATCTAGTGTAAAATGTTTTCAATAATATCAATGTTTTCTTATTTGGTGGAGTGAACGTTAGACCCTCTCATACACACTGGGGCCATGGTGTGACTGCTACTTCTGTAACCCTAGCTACACCCCTGCTACGGACAGACTTGAGAGAAAGGACGGATTATATTGATGCTGTGGAATTTGTAGCAATTTAAATTCAGTACATTTGTGCTCACAAAACAGATCTAATGAAACAATACTCCCTGGAGGACTGACCCTTCTGGTACTTCAGCATCACATGATAATAATGAGCTATGGCTTGTATTTGATATTAGTACATGTAAATCACAACATGTTCATGCTCTACATTATTTTTTTTCCTTCATTTTGTATAAAAAGCAGTATGTATACTAAGTACACACCTTTTATCTATTATTTGGCTTGTTTCCTCATATACAGGAATCATTAGTCCAGTTATTCGTTTGATTCATAAATGCTCATAAGCTTTTATTACAAAACGGCTATTCACAGATCCCAAATTAACAGAATTAATAAAAGCAGAAAAATATAACTAAGAAAAGTGCCAGGCTTGCTTCTCCAACTGTATTACTTTTATGTTCAAGGACTTATTCACTGGACTGTTGTGTGGATGATATCAGTCACATCCAGGGAAAGTGGATGTCACTGCAGAGGGAGCTGAGCAGATTAATATATAGTTCTGTGAGAAAAGATTAACTAGAACCTGTGTTTTTGCCATTTAATCCTCTGCTCTTTTGGGAATTTTAAGTCCAGTTGGCGGTCCTGCCAATGATTGACAGCTTTCTGTAGCCACACTTTAAAAAAAACAAACAACTGTCAGTAATTGATAGGTCCTGCCACTACACCGAAACTCCTTGAAAGAGGAGAGGATTAAATGACTAAAATATGAATTGTACTGAATCTTTTCTCACTGCATTTATATAGTGAGAGGTTCCCTTTAACTATGATAGGGTCTATGCAATCCCTAGCATACATGGACTGAAAATACAGTTGTATAAATAATCTACAAAACCTGTTTTACTCTCTGTATTAAAAATAAAATATGTAATACTTCATCCTACATCAGTATTGTATCAGTATTACTCATCAGTAATACTGATGGGCTGACTACTTCACACAAAAATGAAATATATGCTTCTGTTCACATTTAGGTTTAATGTTTTTCCGTTTCTGTTCCATTAAGATCAGATCAATTAAATTAGCATCTGGTGCATTCCTGTTTCAAGTGAAAGCAGAGGGGCTCCATTGATTTATAAGGGGGGGTCCGTCTAATTTCCATTTTTTGCCTATTTTTAGTATGGAAGAATATTTTCTACATGTATGTGAGTCTCAATACGGTACTTTGTAGGTGAAGTAAACAGATACTAAGGAAGGGAGTTTTTGATCTATGAGACAGATACAGCTTTACCTCTTGAGAAATATAGTCCTGAGGCACAAAGAAAGACCCGCTAGAAAGTTCACAATGTAAACCTTTCCAAAACCACAAGGATGGCTGAAGGAGTGCTACAAAAAATAAAGGTAACAGGAGGTTTGGAAACTCATTATAGGAATGGCTAGATCTTTTTTTGTGTTCATAAATCCCATTTTAATTAGTTTACAATAGCCCCAAAACCTGGGGGATTACACTGATCCCCTAATTAAAGAAATTAGGTAAGAAATCCCTTAGGGTACCGTCACACAGTACCATTTTAATCGCTACGACGGCACGATCCGTGACGTCGCAGCGATCGTATGATTATCGCTCCAGCGTCGTAGACTGCGGTCACACTTTGCAATCACGGCGCTGGAGCGATGCCGAGGTCCCCGGGTAACCAGGGTAAACATCGGGTAACTAAGCGCAGGGCCGCGCTTAGTAACCCGATGTTTACCCTGGTTACCAGCGTAAACGTAAAAAAAACAAACAGTACATACTTACATACCGGTGTCTGTCCTCCGGCGTTCTGCTTCTCTCCACTGTGTAAGCACAGCGGCCGGAAAGCAGAGCGGTGACGTCACCGCGTCACCGCTGTGCTCGCTTTCCGGCTGGCCGGCGCTCACACTGCAGAGAAGCTGAGACGCCGGGGACAGACAACGGAATGTAAGTATGTACTGTTTGTTTTTTTTACGTTTACGCTGGTAACCAGGGTAAACATCGGGTTACTAAGCGCGGCCCTGCGCTTAGTTACCCAATGTTTACCCTGGTTACAAGCGAACACATCGCTGGATCGCTGTCACACACAACGATCCAGCGATGTCAGCGGGAGATCCAGCGACGAAAGAAAGTTCCACACGATCTGCTACGACGTACGATTCTCAGCAGGATCCCTGATCGCTGCTGCGTGTCAGACACTGCGATATCGTAACGATATCGCTAGAACGTCACGAATCGTACCATCGTAGCGATCAAAATGGCACTGTGTGACGGTACCCTTAGGAACGGCATCATCAAATAAGGACAGTGATTTGGACATCAATGCCAAAAGTAGACCAGTACACTAGATGCTTTATGTCAATAATCTCCTGGAAAACTGGCTGTGCCACCCTTAGAGTAGAAGAAGAGTGAAACAATGTAAAATGTTGCCTTGTTTTTGGTCTTAGTGTTTCCACTAGCAAGGCTCTGAGGTTCTCAGATACTTCATGTCAACAACATGAGCCCCAACAACTGCTCCACAGATAGCACCTATAACAGAATGTACCAGCAGCAGATACTACCAAAACACCATGCAACTTGCAGATGTCCCCATAATAGTGTATCTGCCACAAATTTGCTCTAGACTCCCTGCCATAGATGACCTATGATTGCTTCTCACAGATGCCCTAGACAAGACCTGCCATGTAGGCAATCTATAGTGCCAGTTAAAGATTCCCGCCATAATGTCTTCCACAGATACTAGGTAGTGCTCTCTTCTTTCACTCCTGCAGTTTTCCCTTAGATACTCCAGCTATTGCTTGGGTCTACCTTTGCAATCTTTTGGTCAGTATACAGCAGCATTCATTGATTATTTACCATGTATAACCTGTGTTACTTGAAGATGGCCAATTTCTGCAAAACTTAAAGTTACCTAAAATGTCCCTATTTATCAATACAAACATTATACCACACAGTTTATAGATGGGATTTTGTCACCTTTTACCTGTCGCCATTTCATTATTCACTTTGGCCTATGGAAGCTGCTGTGACTGACAGCTCAGCTGCCCTATAAGATCTGGAGTGTGCTGGACTGTCAGTATGGTGAGTGACAACTCAGTCATCCAACAAGATGCTCAATCTGGCCCTGATGCTCAATCTGGCCTACTATGCGGGCATTCCTACAGGTGCCTTATTTGCTTACTTTTTATCTGGCTAGCTATGAGCAGACCATTGACGGTTGAAGCTTTGCTCTGTTAGGTGTGTGCTTTACTCTGTGTCTGATTCACTGATCCTGTTGCTGGACCTAGGATTTGTTGTGACTACTTGTGTGTGTTTGCTCTTGACACTCTCTGACCTCAGGTACCAGACCCTGGACTTGTCCTTTGTCTTTCCTTTTGTCTTATCCCCTCAACTTGACATACTCTCCTGGCTTTGGACTGCAGACTGTTACTCAAAAACACCTTTTGTTTTGCCCCTCTGTACTTCGAGCCCTCCTGGTATCTGACTTCAGACCTGCTGACTATCCTGTATCACAACTTATCCATGAGTAATGACTCAGCATCATATTACCCTACATAAACAAGCAATTCCCATCTGCAGTGGTCTTTCACTGAACTTGACTAGTACAGTGGAAAACTGGAGCACTTGCCCAGAGCCACCAACTGTGGGGTGGAATCTGCATTAATCTTCTTTAGGAAACAAAAGTTATGATTTCACTGGTAACTATGGCCAACAGCTCCAGTTTTCTTTTGCACTAGTTTAGCATTGTTCTGATATTGTACTGGAGCACCCGCTAGGGCCGTGGGGTACTCGGAACGGGTTCGATGGTTCTTAAGGGGGTCACAACAGCAGGGACCTGGTCCATGGCCTTGGTCGTCCAATAAAAGTAATAAAATTAGGAGGAAATAAAGCCTATAGGAAGTTAATTTGTGACGCCACCTGTGGTGTTGGGCAATGGATGGCCGACGCTGCTTAAAGCGACCGCTGGGGCCAATGGTGACGCAGCTGAGATGGTTCTGCTCCCCACAGGTGGTGCTTGGGCCCCAGGGCTACAGCTATAGTTGGTAAGGGATCGTAGACAATGGGGTGCAGGACTGAGGGTGCGGGAAATGACTGGAGGACACAAGGATTGCAGTTTCCTTTACCTTTACTTGTTGGTGCAGGTGCAGTTCAGGGCACAGATAACAGATGATGATGGGGTTCGGGCAGCCTGAAAGCAACTTGGGATCCACCTAGCCAGGTGGGTTTGGAGGCCTTCTTTCTGCGCTATTCTCTAGGTACTTGCTGCTTTAAGCTCTGTTCAAGTTCCTCTCCTGCGTTTTGCTTCTACCCTGTATGGCAGACAGCGTGAGCCTATCACGGGCACTGCCTTTTCACTGGCAGCCCCGGCTCTTGGTCTGCTGCGGTGCCTCCAGGCGTTTAGTGTGGCCAGGGAGCTTGCAGTTCCCTGCTCTCCAGATTCAGCTGTCAGGGCGTACAGCACCCACATAGCCAAGGACTCTGGTGTCCTCTTTATCAGCGCTCTTTTCTGGGGTGAGCCTGGCTACAGCTCCACTCCCCAGATTCTCCTCAGCTTGCCTGCTCTCCTCTCAGACTCCTCACTAGACTCAGACTAGACTAACTCAGCCTCCAGACCAGAACTTATAGGGAAGCTCCCCCGAAATCAGGTGTTAAAGCTCCCCTTTCTGGTCTGGAGTAGTAAAGTGTTGGATAGTGTTACCTGCCAAGGGGACCCCTCCTTGCTTCCAGGCATGACATCACCCCCTGTGAGGGAGGTAATGCCACTGTG
The DNA here is from genome assembly GCF_051348905.1 of Ranitomeya variabilis. Classification (NCBI taxonomy): domain Eukaryota; kingdom Metazoa; phylum Chordata; class Amphibia; order Anura; family Dendrobatidae; genus Ranitomeya; species Ranitomeya variabilis. The sequence goes on along the minus strand of NC_135232.1, from coordinate 680,366,205 downwards.
GCAACCGAACTCCTGGGGTGCCACAGTATAGTTTACAGATATTCATTCCACAATTTCAACCATTTATTTTCCAATTTTGTCCCCTAACTACAGAGTTCTGTGAGTTTATTTATTGCAAGTGAAATCATTTGTCAAATATGTAAAATCGTTTAACAGTGTCATTTTTATGTGTTAATAATATGGTGGCAGTTAAAGACAGACCTTTCCTTCATTATAGTAAGGATAACACCATTCCTTAGCATTTAAGGTGAGGTGCCAACTCGGTACGCTTAGCGGGTACTATTTAATGTTGTGGTAATGATGATGAGTTTTATTCTTCTAGTGCTAATTGATCATTAAAAGCTTGATAGATAATGTAAATTTACATGCACTGTTAATTAATTGTATACTGCTCCATATTCTCACTGAAGCCCCATTATAAGTCTTCAAATGTGGTGTTGTATCATCATATACTGACAGCGTATCTTACAAATGACAAGCACGTGTAAATCCTCAGGAGTGTGAGAAATAAATAAAAGAAGTTGAAGTTCTGATAATAGTAATCTTGGGTGGTGTAGTGGAGGAGCTATACAATGTGCCAATGTTGCAGGGTAATATTTTCTTTATACAGAGGCAAGATAAATTTTGCTTTCATGGTAGAGTGGCTCAGTGTCACCACCCTGGTACCCAATACATGACCCAATTTAACAATTTAATAAATGGAAACATAGCTTTCGTATTATGCTTATAAGTACCATACATCCCTATTAATGTATATAATTTCCGCAATGTATAGCATTAAATGTTTTTTAAGAGAATCCATCATCAGTTTTTTCTGTTTAATCTGAGAGCAGCATGATGTAGGGGCAGAGAGCCTAATTCCAGTGATGTATCACTTGCTCAGCAGCTTGCTATAGTTTCAATTCAATTCGTGTTTTATGAGCAGGAGATTAATACTGCTGGACTAAGTCCCACATACCAGGAAGTCAGGCTAATTTTTGTAACCCCACCCCCACCACTGATTGGCAGCTGGCTGACAGTGTACACAGAAAGCTGCCTATCAGGGGTGTGGGCGGGTTTACATACAGCTCAGCATTGTGACCAGTGCTACATAACAGCAGGTTATATAACAAAAACCTGCTGACAGATTCCCTTTAAAGACACAGGTACCTAGTGCATCAAATTCCATCTTTCATGCAATGGTTAGAAAACCAAGCTGTGGCTGTTTATTTTATTCATGTAGCACAACCTTTTCTAGAGAGCTGTTCAGAAATTGCCATTACTCACATCAATCCATTTCCTCCATGATGCTCACAAATAAAATTGAAATTGGCCTAACATTTGTGATAGATGGAAGTATCCTCCCTTCATGCTGATGGTTGGTGTCAAACGTAGGATCCCATCACAGTTATGCTGACCATTGAGCTACTGCGCTGTAGTGTTGTTGCTTTTATAAAATTAGTAGGATTGTGCTGATTTGGTGGAATTATTTAGCTTGGTAGCCCCACAAAACAGCAAAATAATTGTTTCCTAAACCGTATAGTTCATACTTTTTGAAATGTGCACAATGATTCTTAGAGGGAACATGTCGGAAACGCTATTCCCCCTCCCATCCACATCATTTACAGCTGTGTGGAAAAGAGTCTGCCCCCTACCTGATTTCCTATTTGCATGTTTGTCACACTTAAATGTTTCAGATCACCATACAAATTTTAAATATTAGACAAAATATAACACAAGTAATCACAAAATGCATTTTTCAAATGAAGGTCTTTTATTCTTAAGGGAAAAATAAATCCAAACCTACAGGGCCCTATGTGAAAAAGGGATTGCCCCCTGCTCCTTAAAACATAAATTAACTGGTTTATCACATCTTTGGGAAGCTGAAGTCAAATTCCCTAGCCACACACAGGCCTTATTACTGCCACACCTGTTCTCAAGAAATCACTTAACACTAGAAGTCCCAGAAATTTTGAGCTCCCCCCTAAAGTCCTGAAAGAGGGTCAAATGACCCTTACAATAAACTGAATAGAACTTAAGCTGGAGTTACACTAAACGACTTACCAACTATCATGACCAGCGATACGACCTGGCCGTGATCGTTGGTAAGTCGTTGTGTGGTCGCTGGTCTCTCCAGCGACCAACGATCAGGGGAACGACTTCGGCATCGTTGAAACTGTCTTCAACGATGCCAAAGTCCCCCTGCAGCACCCGGGTAACCAGGGTAAACATCGGGTTACTAAGTGCAGGGCCGCGCTTAGTAACCCGATATTTACCCTGGTTACCATTGTAAAGTAAAAAAATAAAAACCACTACATACTCACATTCTGATGTCTGTCACGTCCCCCGCCGGCGTCCACCGGCGTGCACTGAATGTGTCAGCGCCGGCAGTAACAGCGGTGACGTCACCGCTGTGCTCTGCTTTACGGCCGGCGCTGACACAGTCAGTGCAGGGAAGCTCTCGGCAGCAGCGCGTGCATTAGCAGCGCTCCTACCGAAAGCAGTTTTAACCCTGTGGACGCCGGGGGACGTGACAGACATCAGAATGTGAGTATGTACTGTTTTTTTGTTAACTTTTACAATGGTAACCAGGGTAAATATCGGGTTACTAAGCGCGGCCCTGCGCTTAGTAACCCGATATTTACCCTGGTTACAAGTGAACACATCGCTGGATCGGTGTCACACACGCCGATCCAGCGATGACAGCGGGTGATCAGCGACCAAAAAATGGTCCTGATCATTCCCCAACGACCAACGATCTCCCAGCAGGGGCCTGATCGTTGGTTGCTGTCACACATAACGAGATCGTTAGCAGGATCGTTGCTACGTCACCAAAAGCGTGACGTTGCAACGATATCGTTAACGATATCGTTATGTGTGACTCAGCCTTAACTAGAAACTAAATGGCTAAACTCAATGGAAACAACAACCTCCTGTGGTGCGACAGTAATAGCATTAATTACAGAACAAAAGATGGTGATTAGAGGATGTTAGCTAAAATCCTTCAGGTCATTCGACCCATCTCTGGGTTCCAAAGGTAGAAATGTTAAATGACCCCTCTCTGGGACTTCTAGTGTTAAATGGGACCTGCCTGACAAAGTGAAGTAGACTAAAAGATCCTCAAAAGCTAGACATCATGCCGCAATCCAAGGGAATTCTTGAACAACTGAGAAACAAAGTAATTGCAATCTTATCAGTCTGGAAAAGGTTATAAAGCCATTTCTAAAGCTGGGACTATAGTGAACCACAGTGAGATCCATTATCCACGAATGGTGAAAACAGTAGTGAACTTTTGCAGGAGTGGCCGCCCTACCAAAATTACCCCAAGAGTGCACAAAAGACCCCACAACAATGTCCAAAGAACTACAGGCCTCGCTTGCCTCAGTTAAAGTCAGTGTTCATGAATCCTCCATAAGAAAGAGACTGGGCAAAAATAGCCTGCATGGCAGAGTTCCAAGACAAAAACCACTGCTGAGCAATAAGAACATAAAGGCTCATCTTAGTTTTGCCAGAAAACATCTCGATGAACCAAGATCTTTGGGAGAATACTCTGTGGACTGACGAGACAAAAGTTCAAGTTTTTGGAAGGTGTATGTTACATTGCATCTGGCATTTAAGTAATACAGCATTTCAGAAAAGGAACACCATACCAACAGTAAAATATGATGGTGGTAGTGTGATGGTCTGGGGCTGTTTTGCTGCTTCCCACAGGTTCGCTTTAGAACTCCTCCTGTAGCCCAAGAGAAAAATAGATTTTAAGTTTTTTCCATTCTTTAAAGTTTAATTGTAGAAAAAAGAAAAATTGGGCTCTTTCTGCAGGTGCTGTTCTAGATCAAGTGATAACACCATGAGTTTATTCTAAATATGAATTAGATGAGCTGTGATGTTACACCCAGCTCTACCCATTTTGGAAAAACTGGCATGAAAGTTAAAAAAAAAGACGCAAATTTTTTTGCTCAACTTTGTGTTGCGCAAATTTTGCAACTTTTCAAAGCTATTTACTCCAGAATTCTGGCGGAATTGCTTTGATGAATTGGGGCTTGTATCTATTACACAACATACAGATTATTTCTTGAATATGTATACATGTATACATGTTACCGCTCACGCGACCAATCACAAGCCGCGACGTCATCTAAGGTCTTTCAAGCGCTCATTCTTAGGAACGGAAGCTGCCGGTTACATCGGTAAGGTCCAGGCTGCGTCGGAGAGGTGAGTATATCAATATTTTTTATTTTTATTCTTTATTTTACACATTAATATCGATCCCGACACTGATTCCCGATATCACAAAAGTATCGGATCTCGGTATCGGAATTCCGATACCGCAAATATCGGCCGATACCCGATACTTGCGGTATCGGAATGCTCAACACTAGTCATGAGGTTATTCCACCTCTCATGTCTCCCCTTTTCCTTATAGTTTGTAAGCTTGCGAGCAGGGCCCTCATTCCTCCTGGTATCTATTTTGAACTGTGATTTCTGTTATGCTGTAATGTCTATTGTCTGTACAAGTCCCCTCTATAATTTGTAAAGCGCTGCGTAATATGTTGGCGCTATATAAATAAAAATTATTATTATTATTATTCCTCTTCAGATACTCCAGTATAGCATCCCTTAGAATGCCCTCCAGGATTTTACCCACAGTAGAGGTTAAGCTTACTGGCCTATAATTTCCGAGTTCAGTTTTTGTCCCCTTTTTGAATATTGGCACCACATTTGCTATACGCCAGTCCTGTGGTACAGACCCTGTTATTATGGAGTCTTTAAAGATTAAAAATAATGGTCTATCAATGACTGTACTTAATTCCTGCAGTACTCGGGGGTGTATCCCATCCGGGCCCGGAGATTTGTCAATTTTAGTGATTTTTAGACACCGCCGTATTTCCTGCTGGGTTAAGCAGGTGACACTTAATGGGGAATTTTTGTTATCACTGATCATATTGTCTGCCATGGAATTTTCTTGTGTAAATACTGTTGAAAAAAAGTCATTTAGCATATGGGCTTTTTCCTCATCCTCCTCCACCATTTCACCCAGACTATTTTTAAGGGGGCCAACACTATCATTTTTTAGTTTCTTGCTGTTTATGTAGTTAAAGAATATTTTTGTACTATTTTTACTCTCTCTGGCAATGAGTCTCTCTGTCTCAATCTTAACTGCCTTGATTTGCTTTTTACAGAATTTATTTAATTGTCTGTATTTATTTAATGCCTCCTCACTACCTACTTCCTTTAATTCTCTAAATGTTTTCTTTTTGTCACTTATTGCACCCCTTACAGCTCTATTTAGCCTTATTGGTTTCCTCCTATTTCTAGTATATTTATTCCCATACGGTATATACTGTGCACAGGTCCTATCCAGGATGCTAATAAACGTCTCCCATTTTCTTTGTGTATTTTTATGTCTCAGGATATCGTCCCAGTTAATTGCACTAAGATCATCTCTCATCCGTTGGAAATTTGCCCTCCTGAAGTTTAGTGTCCTTGTCACCCCCCTACTACACATCTTATTAAAGGATACATGAAAACTTATTATTTTGTGATCACTATTCCCCAAGTGACCCCCAACCCTTATATTTGCTATGCGGTCTGGCCTGTTGGTTAATATTAGGTCTAGCAGTGCCCCGCTTCTTGTTGGGTCCTGAACCAGTTGTGAAAGGTAATTGTCTCTCATAGTTGTAAAAAACCGATTACTTTTGCTGGAACTGCAGGTTTCTGTTCCCCAATCTATTTCAGGGTAGTTGAAGTCCCCCATAATAATTACTTCTCCTTGAGTCGCAGCTTCATCTATTTGCTTTACGAGGATATTCTCCGTTGCTTCCATTATTTTTGGAGACTTATAACAAACCCCTATCAGTAATTTATTCTTTTCCCCCTCCCTCTCCACCCACAGGGACTCTACATTTTCATTAGATTCACCTATATTATCACGCAGGATGGGTTTTAAGGATGATTTTACATATAGACACACACCTCCCCCTCGCTTATCCGTTCGGTCATTTCTGAACAGACTATAGCCCTGCAAGCTAACAGCCCAGTCATGGCTCTCATCCAGCCATGTCTCAGATATCCCCACCATGTCATAATTATGCTCCAACACCATTCTAATTTTGTTGGCAAGGCTTCTGGCATTAGTATACATACATTTTATGTATCTCTCTGCACCTCTATTCTTTCTTAAATTATTAATTCTTCTAACCCCACCCCCCATGCCACTGCCACCCCCAACTTCCTTATTTGTGCCCAGGTCTCTATGTGCACTATCTTCCCCTCCTATAAAATGAATAGCCTCCCCCCATTCCCTAGTTTAAACACTCCTCCAACCTTCTAGCCATTTTCTCCCCCAGCACAGCTGCACCTTCCCCATTGAGGTGCATCCCGTCCCAAGCGTAGAACGTGTAGCCAACTGAGAAGTCGGCCCAACCCCTCCTTCCTACACCAATTCTTGAGCCACTTATTTATCTCCCTAATCTCCCGTTGACTCTGTGGCATGGCACGTGGTACAGACAGTATCTCGGAAAATACCACGTTTGAGGTCCTTGCTTTCAGCTTGCAGCCTAATACCCTGAAATTGTTTTTAATAAAACGGAGGAGCATGCCCTTACATGTTTTGGACAATCCATGCTTATGAAAAAAAGTTCCTTGACAATTAGTGGATCACAAAGGATCCTCCAGCTGGTACACCCAGTGATTAGTTATTACTGATGGGGATATTTGGCAGCAAGTATTAAATTTACCTGCATGTGCCAACACAGCAGTAATTGACCATTACATGGCAGCCATTCAAATCAATAGTTCTCATGTCTAATGTAGGAATATGACTAGTCTTCTGAGCAAAGTCCTCTGAGCAATACTCTTTTTCCAACCCCACGCCACTATGGTAGAACTTCCTAATAGGGTAGGAAACCTTCAGTAGACAACCCCTTTAATTTAACAGATTGAATTACAATAGAAATGATTGCAAGTGATAGTTACACTTTTAATTTACTTTTATGTTCATTTCTTTCTTTGATGTTGGAACAATCATTTCTATTTTACCTATAATTGTATCTATTTCTTTGATTCTGCAAATTATGTTGAGTTTCATGTCTTATTACAAGTGACTGCTTGATATTTAAGAGCCACACCTGGTAATTTCACAGAACTCCTCTTTTAAAAATGGTATAATTCTGAATGTAGTATATGTGTGTGTATGTATATATATACAAAGCATTTACAGTTAGGTCCATATATATTTGGACAGAGACAACATTTTTCTTATTTTGGTTATAGACATTACCATAATGAATTTTAAACAAAACAATTCAGATGCAGTTGAAGTTCAGACTTTCAGCTTTCATTTGAGGGTATCCACATTAAAATTGGATGAAGGCTTTAGAAGTTTCAGCTCCTTAACCTGTGCCACCTTGTTTTTAAAGGAACCAAAAGTAATTGGACAATTGACTCCAAGGCTATTTCATGGACAGGTGTGGGTAATCCCTTCGTTATGTCATTCTCAATTAAGCAGATAAAAGGCCTGGAGTTGATTTGAGGTGTGGTGCTTGCATTTGGAAGGTTTTGCTGTGAAGTAAACATGCGGTCAAAGGAGCTCTCCATGCAGGTGAAACAAGCCATCCTTAAGCTGCGAAAACAGAAAAAACCCATCCGAGAAATTGCTACAATATTAGGAGTGGCAAAATATACAGTTTGGTACATCCTGAGAAAGAAATAAAGCACTGGTGAACTCATCAATGCAAAAAGACCTGGGTGCCCACGGAAGACAACAGCGGTGGATGATCGCAGAATAATCTCCATGGTGAAGAGAAACCCCTTCACAACAGCCAACCAAGTGAACAACACTCTCCAGGAGGTCGGCGTATCAATATCCAAATCTACCATAAAGAGAAGACTGCATGAAAGTAAATACAGAGGGTTCACTGCACGGTGCAAGCCACTCATAAGCATCAAGAATAAAAAGGCTAGACTGGACTTTGCTAAAAAAAATCTAAAAAAGCCAGCACAGTTCTGGAAGAACATTTTTGGACAGATGAAACCAAGATCAACCTCTACCAGAATGATGGAAAGAGAAAAGTATGGCGAAGGCGTGGTACAGCTCATGATCCAAAGCATATCACATCATCTGTAAAACACGGCGGTGGCAGTGTGATGGCTTGGGCATGCATGGCTGCCAGTGGTACTGGGTCACTAGTGTTTATTGATGATGTGACACAGGACAAAAGCAGCCGAATGAATTCTGAGGTATTCAGAGCCATACTGTGTGCTCAGATCCAGCCAAATGCAGCCAAACTGATTGGTCGTCATTTCATACTACAGATGGACAATGACCCAAAACATGAAGCCAAAGAAACCCAGGAGTTTATTAAAGCAAAGAAGTGGAATATTCTTGAATGGCCAAGTCAGTCACCTGATCTCAACCCAATTGAGCATGCATTTCACTTGTTAAAGACTAAACTTCAGACAGAAAGGCCCACAAACAAACAGCAACTGAAAACCACCGCAGTGAAGGCCTGACAGAGCATCAAAAAGGAGGAAACACAGCGTCTGGTGATGTCCATGAGTTCAAGACTTCAGGAAGTCATTGCCAACAAAGGGTTTTCAACCAAGCACTAAAAATAAACATTTTATTTAAAATTATTGAATCTGTCCAATTACTTTTGGTCCCTTTAAAAACAGGGTGGCACATGTTAAGAAGCTGAAACTTCTAAACCGTTCATCCAATTTTAATGTGGATACCCTTAAATGAAAGCTGAAAGTCTGAACTTCAACTGCATCTGAATTGTTTTGTTTAAAATTCATTGTGGTAATGTCTATAACCAAAATAAGAAAAATGTTGTCTCTGTCCAAATATATATGGACCTAACTGTATATCACGTAGAATGCAAGGGAAAAAAAACAATACATAGTAGTTAATTTCTTTTGTTCTTTTGCTCATGGATCCCTTGTGAATAGCTGTTTTTTGTTTCACCAAGTTCATATGGATCATTAATATTTTGAAAATGTCATATGGTGGAGACTGTTCAATTTGTAAACATACAGCAAATACATCCTTTTTTACACCCTGTAATATTAAGCACTTTGGTCTCCAACCTGTGGATGTTACGCAGCTCAAAATTGTAATATATAGCCCGGACTTACTGCCTTTGCCTGTTGCAACTTTTGGAAAGTTGCAAAATCTGATCAGATTTGTTTATTATCATTTATAATTGTGTAGTAGATGGTATCTTGCTGTTGTATTAACTTTTTGCTACGCATCATATGTACCTTAGGATAAGGGGCTAGTTTGCCCCTTTTTGCACTATGTCACTTTATTAATCTAGATATGACACTTATTATATTTAGCACTTAGCACTTTAGGGGTTATTTTACCCATTTATGGTTTATTCCGGCGGAATGCAATAATAAGAGATGAATTTAATTAGTTTTTTTAGTATTTCCTTCCGCTGTGACTTATTTTGTATTTTTGTACACTTCTTGCAATTTCTTTTTCCAGTGAATTAGGGAGGTGGTGTATTTACCTTCTGTTTAATGGGCGCTCCCATGGTCCTCAATAAAATGGCTGCCACCCTCTCGGTGGCTATAAGTATTTGCGGAGTGGGCATGTTTCATGATGTCATTGGACAGGATTCTGCCCACATGCGCACGCCGCTTGTGACGGCCATGGGGGAGGTGTTGCTTGGAGTCCAGGACGCGTGCTCCATAATCATCTGCATTTCCGGTATACTCTCATTTAAGCCAGAGAGATTTGTCACTATACACCTCAGCCAAAAAAGCTGGACTGCGAAACGCTCGTCAAGGGGCCCCTGGGAAGCCGTGGGAGTCACTCTTTACTTATGGGTAAGCATGTGGATTTAACTGCAGCGTTGTTTGGCTTTTAATGGGTATTTTTCCCATATACTATATGACGCTTTTTATTGATTTAGCCATTAAACTTGCATTGTGATCGCAACCATGACTTTGCCCTCTTGGGAAATATTTTGTCTCCTACCCCGTCCTTAGTTTACCCCCAGTTTTCCTTTATACCTCATGTTTCTGGGTCTTTATTATATTGTGTTGATTGAAACTATGTGTATGTATGATTTGTCTCAATAAAACAACTTTTTATTATGGTTGGTGGGACATTGTGCATACTCCATTTTTTTGTTTGTATTGTATCTGGGAGTAGTCCTTTTCATTCACCTCTTTTTGGGGTTTACTTTGGGAGAGTGATATCTGTTCACTCTTGGCCACAGTATTATATTGTGCTTGATGACTTTTGTATTGAAAATCTGATCTGTGTAGTGCAGCGGTATCCACACTATGCAGTGATGAGGCAGTGACCCAAGAAATGTTCAAAGTAAAGTCTCTTTTAATATTCAGCATACTCACAAATAGAAAATAACTCGGATCCTCCGGATCGCAGCCGGAAAAACAAAGATAGTCCATTACTAGTGATGAACGAATATACTCATTACTCGAGATTTCTCGAGCATGCTCGGCTGACCTCCGAGTATTTTTTTAGTGCTCAGAGATTTAGTTTTTCTTGCCACAGCTGAATGATTTACATCTGTTAGCCAGCATAAGTACATGTGGGGGTTGCCTGGTTGCTAATGCTGGCTAACAGATGTAAATCATTCAGCTGCGGCAAGTAAAACTAAATCTCCGAGGACTAAAAAATACTTGGAGGACCCCCGAGCATGCTCGAGAAATCTTGAGTAATGAGTATATTCGCTCATCACTATCCATTACCAGTTGCCGTGGGTGACTGCACCGCCGTGTACGCTGAGGGTGCCAGGGCATTTGGCTCCGCTTGGGCCGTGTGTTGCCTCACACAGGTTGAGCTCTGCAGAGCCTTCTACTCTGCCTGATTCCAAGACCAAAACTGACACACTCCACCCCGTGCTACAGGGGTTGTTATAAAAGAACATGGGGCCGAGGAGGAAATGGACTGCCCCGCTGCCATCCTGTAGTCCATTTCAAAAATAAAAGCCCAGGACAGGTTTCTTCTATCTGCCCTGGACACATAGCATGCCCAAGACCAATACTCTTATTTTGTATTGCAATCACAGCTTTGCCTGTGAATGCAATGCACTCCCACAGCCTCCATATGCTTCTTTGCACATCCTGGGGGACACATAGCAACCCTTGCATATAACACCGGTCACTGCCTCACATCATTCAAGTTAAAGGTGTTGTCAAGGTTTGGCACGAAAGTCTGCAGTTGGTCTATGTGACTGCATACTTGTAATTCCTCACAGCGTACGCTGTCAGGATTCTCTGGTGCCTGTAGTGACACTAAGCATTCATATGACCTCAAGTATATGATGTGCATATTCCAGCCACATTCCAACTAGACGTTTACTTGTAGTGAGCAAAGCCGCTCATGTCTAGTTGGAATGTGGCCAGGAGTATGTATGTATATCACATACTTACAGGCACTTGACGTCCTGGTCTTGCCACTGGCACAGGAAAATCCTGGCATCGTGCACTTTGAGGACTTACAAGTCTGAAGTCAAATAGAGTGACTGCAGACTTCTGTGCCAAACATGAACAACACTTTTAAGTATCTATTTATACAGTAGAGTTGTGATGCTAGATTATCAAGATTCATTGGAAATACAGCCAGTGGCAGACATAGACCGTAGAGGGCCCCTATGTAAGAGCTAAATAAGATCCCTCTGTTTTCAGAAAGCACATGATAAGGAATTATTTTGTTTCTGCATATTGCCACCTTTACTAATCCTCAGTTTGGAGTTTGTGTTCCGAGAGTACATTTATTAAAGGGGCGATCCACCGTTATAAAAGTAAATGGGGCCAGTGCTGTAAAATAACAAAGCAAGCAGTACTTACCTTATTGAAGCCACTCCAGCACATCGGTGCATGTCACTACTACTGTCAGTCCTGGGTCCCGGTGATTGACTGCAGTAAGTAACCTCGGCCAGTTTAATAATATCGCCCCTTTAACAATACCAGCATTAGTTAGATAGGAATAGAGTGTGTGACTGATCAGATGTTATGACTTCCATGAGCTGTGACTCTATAAGCAACAGAACTGCAATCCATTTTACAAGCTTTCTTGAAATATGGTCTGTATGTTTCCCAATAACGTGTGATGGTATATTGGTGGATGCACTTATGTGATTGCAGTTTTCTGAATTATTTGTGCAGCCAAAAATAAAAAATGCAAGTCCATTGCTGAAATGATATGACAGCTGGACACTTTAGTGTTCATAACAGATACTTCCAGAAATAATAGACTAAAAAAACATTACCCTTATTAACACTGATACATTAAAATGACATTTCTGTCCATATTTTATAAGTGTCTGCCTTATTCTCGCCGTACTTTCCACGGAAATAAATAGAAACCCTCAGGAGAGGAGATTTCATTGGCAGCTCAAAGGGCAGACATGTGAGTGTGGTAGCGATGTCCCCTAGTGAGAAATAACAGTAGACACATAGCCATGGCTACAAGAGTGGCATTCACTAGATGGAAAAGCCTGGTGAGCAAAGGGGCCGAGGGAAAAGAGAACGGGGTGAAATAATCATCTGAAGGCCGAGTAGATATGACTGACATACCAACCATACCAGTTTTTAAAGAGATTTTCCAAAATTTATACCACAATAGACACCTGGCGCTGCTGCAGTACTTCATATTGAAAAGGAAGTGGAGTGTTGTGTCAGTATGTACACACGTTGCGGTTTTGTCATATTTTCTATCCGCGTGTTTTTTTTACAAACACAGCGTTCTACTGTACTGGCAAAGTGAATGAGACTTCTGAAATGTCAGGCATACACTGCTTATTTTTTACTTGCAGATTAGAAGCAGTTTTAAATCTGCAGAATGTCAATTCCTTCAGCGGTTTTTCAGTGTTTTTCACCCATTCAAATGAATAGGAAAAACTGCATAAAAAACGTATGCAAATACATGGCAAAAAATGCACATACGGTAGTTTATGTAAACAATCAAAAGACCCAATACATTATAAAGTGCTATACAAGCAATATATAATCCGTCCGTTTCACTAAATCCTCCCTTATTAGTTGGTATCTAAGTGAACAGAAAAAGCACTAAGGGCTCCTACTCACTTGCGAAAAATACGTGCGAGTCTGGCATGTTAAAACCCAGCTCTGGCACCGGCACTCTGGAGCGGAGCGTGCAGCTCCATGTATTGCTGTGCAGCCACACGCTCCGCTCTGGATTGCCGGCGACAGAGCTGGGTTTTAACATGCCAGACTCGACCGTATCTCGCAAGTGAAAAGGAGCCCTAATTGAAACAAAATTAAGTTATAGTCAAAAAAACTTTATTTATACATGTGATGACAACATATTAATTTAAAAACATCTAGTGTCCTCCCATGTGAGAGACACGCATGGCTAAAGACTCCATTAAGTATAATGATACATATTTTATTATGCTGATGTACAATACTATATTATAGAGATAATAAATATCTCTTTTATAAAAATATGCTCTGTGCAACTTCATGCTATTATTAAAGCATTATTATATCTCTGTGCTTCACATAGACTACCATCAGGTACTAAAGCCCCTACTAGTCCTGGACTTGAGAATAAATACCCTTATGCAGGCCACTAACTGCAGATAATAAAATATAAATAATGAGCATGAGGTCTTTGCTATTGTACTTACTCGCTGTGTGGAGTATCAATGGCGTGTCCCTCGGCTGCTTGCAGCAATTTTTATTAAAAACTGTTTTCCCTTCTGAAGATCTAGCAGTTCTTTAAACGCTGAGCTGTGTTTAACCCAGCCCACACCACTGATTGGCAGCTTTCTCTGTACACTGTGCATAGGCAGAAAGCTGCCAATCAGTGGTGGGAGCAGGGTTATACCCTGATCATGAATATGGAGGATTACATGGCAGTAGGTTTACTAGTCCTCGAGTGATAATTTCCTGCTGATAAAACTGTGAATTTATCAAAACTACTGCATACAGCCCAGTAATTGACACATGTGCAAGAATCAGGGTGTCTTTTTCTAAATTATGCTGGTCTCAGATTAGTTTGCAGAACTCAAATGACAGTTCCCTGTTAATAGGCTGTTATAATAGAAATATATGACCAGATGAAGTATGTAGATAACAGGGGATCTCATATTGAAGCTGAAAGTGTCCCTCTTTCTGGTGCTGGTTAGTGCCATCATAACTTAGAACAGGGGGTCTTGATGCATATTCACTTTTTCATACGTCCAAGCCCCTAGAATAAGGCTGTTATGTCCCGTCGACCTGTTACTACCCCCCACCACTTTGCTAACTGCAATGCAAGTAAAAAAGTCATGGATAAATCGCCTTTCGTTTTGTTATGGTGCCACGTATGACTAAGGTTGTTATGCACCACAGCTCATAAATAAGAAGAGTATGGATATACCAATGGTATTTGGACCATTTTGTTGTCCTTTCCCCTACAAACCTCCTTCCTCCAGTCCTAAATTCCTAGGACCATAGCTATTTCCCAATATTACTACACCCCATCCCCTCAAAGAGATGTATCATATCCCAACTGTGGACCCCTACAGCTATGAAAACTCAGAGACGGTCCTCCTTCACACCACTGGTTTTCTTCCTAATTTTAATGATTGCTAAATCCACACCGTGTATTCTTCTTTAATATTGGCACTTAGATTCCTTCTGAAGAAAGCTCTGTATTATTTTTATGCATAAATGATGCTATACTTATTATGCTATGCTTCTTATTGTCTTCATTTCGTTTTCCATTCACTGCCGCATTCCCAGTAGACCTCCTGACTGGGTAGGCTTTTTTTTTCCGACCTAGAGCTGCTGCCTGATCGCTATTAGAGGAAATCTTGCCTGACCTGTGTAACACAGCCTATACATCTCTCATCAATCACAATGCGACTTAACTCCTTAATGGTATCAAATGCATTGCCCAAGTGTCACATGCGATCAGCATCAAGCTTTGTGAGTCATCAGTTACAGCAAGAATATTTTTAGTCCATCCATGAAACTTCTTGACTAGGGTTGAGCGACTTTGACTTTTTTAGGGTCGAGTCGGGTTTCGCGGAACTCGACTATCTCAAAAGTCGGGTAGCGTGAAATCGGCCGATTATCTCGTAAAGTCGGGATCGGCCGAAACACGAAACCCAATGCAAGTCAATGGGGCAGCATAGTCGGCAGTGAGTGGGGGCCAGGAAAACACCTAGAGTGCCCATTTTAATGGCAAAAACATCCATTCTTGTTAATGAAGCTTGTCAATCTTAATTTCCCTTATAATAATAGTTAGGCATTGGAAATTGGGGGTCATTTAGCTAAAGTTGTTGGGGGTAGGGCTGGTTCAAGTATTTTGTGGGCCCAGGAAATCTGGACCACGTCACGGCAGTGGCGCAGGGAGAGGTAAGTATTTCAACTTTGCAAGTGCTGTGATCCTGAGCAAGCAGGGGGGCCCACTCTTTGGCATTGGCACTGGCACAGGGCCCCTCAAAGTACGGCGGTGTATTTGCACGGCGGGGGCGCCTCCCACCGGCAGCGACATTTTTGCGTACTATGAGAGGCCCTGTGCCAGTGACGTCGCCAACGAGTATGCCCCCCCACCTGATGAAGGAACCTGCACTTTCATCTGCACCTTCCTCTTTGTCCCTGTGTAAGGTGGTATAGCATGCGGGAAGGGGAACCTTACTTTCAACAGGGTCAGATTCTGGCTGTGTAGAGTGCAAGGGGAATGTAGTGGTCTGGGTCAATGTACCAGCAGACTCATCTAGCAGTGGCTGGGCAATGGGCAGGATGAGGAGGAAACACAGATATAGGGCCAAAGAATAAACTAGGCTAAATGCAGTTC
Organism: Ranitomeya variabilis; assembly: GCF_051348905.1. Taxonomy (NCBI): domain Eukaryota; kingdom Metazoa; phylum Chordata; class Amphibia; order Anura; family Dendrobatidae; genus Ranitomeya; species Ranitomeya variabilis. The sequence goes on along the minus strand of NC_135232.1, from coordinate 680,350,436 downwards.
AAAATTGGTAACAGGACTAACCAGGCGGCATTGGTTTGTTCAGTGGAGGACAACTGTAATGAGAGGCTGACACAGTTAGTAGGCCCAAGTAATTAAGTGGGCCAAATGAAGTTCAAAATTGGTAACAGGAGTAAACAGGCGGCACTGCTTTGTTCAGTGGAGAACACCAAGGAGCGGCAGACACTGTTACTAGGCCCCAACCAAAGTAGTAGGGCAACTGCAGTGTGACATTAAAAAATGTTGTGAATTCCGTTCTCGGGCTCCCTCCTGTGGTCATGAATGGTACTTTGTTGAGTTCTGTTCGTGGGCTCCCTCTGGTGGCTTTGAGTGATACTGCTGGTCTTTAGCTGGGCTCCAGCTGCCTCGTTTTCTGCTGTGCTGCTGCCTATTTAACTCCACCTAGATCTTTACTTGTTGCCAGCTGTCGTTGTATTCAGTATTGGTTCAGATCTCTCTGGGACTTCTCGTGTGACCTGTCTCCTCTTGGAGAAGCTAAGTTCATGCTAGTTCATTTTTGCTCACTGCTTTTGGAAAATGTTTCTCAGTATATGTTAAGTTCAGTCCAGCTTGCTTATATGCTATTTTCTTGCTAGCTGGAAGCTCTGGGGAGCAGAGTTGCTCCCTCACATCGTGAGTCGGTGTGAGGGTCTTTAGTATTCTCTGCGTGGATATTTTTGTAGTATTTTATACTGACCGCACAGTTCCCTTGCTATCTTCCTACTATTTAGTACTAGTGGGCCTCCTATGCTAAAACCTGTTTTCATTCCTATGTTTGTATTTTCCTCTGAACTCACCGTCATTATTTGTGGGGGCTGACTTTACTTTTGGGGAAATTTCTCTGAGGCAAGTGAGGCTTTGTTTCTCTCTAGGGGTAGCTAGTTCTCAGGCTGTGAAGAGGCGTCTAGGGAGAGTTAGGTACGCTCCACGGCTGCCTATAGTGTGTGTGATAGGATCAGGGTTGCGGTCAGTAAAGTTTCCACGTCCCCAGAGCTTGTCCTATATTTCTGGTTTACCTATCAGGTCATCTCAAGTGTTCCTAACCACTAGGTCCATAACAGTACAGCTGGCCCATAAGGTGTTAATGCCTCACAAAAGAGGGATAAGAGAAGTTCTGAGCTCATTTTTTTTTCTCTGCAGTGTGTTTTGCTTCTCTCCTCCCCTTGATCTCTGGGTGGTTCAGGACTCAGCTGCAGATATGAACATTCAAGATCTGTCCTCTAGTTTGGATCATCTCACTGCAAGGGTACAAGGCATTCAGGATTATGTAGTTCAGAATCCTATGTTAGAGCCTAGAATACCAATTCCTGATTTATTTTCTGGAGATAGATCTAAGTTTCTGAATTTTAAAAACAATTGCAAATTGTGTCTTGCTCTGAAACCCCGCTCTTCTGGTGACCCTACTCAGCAAGTTAAAATTATTATTTCCTTGTTACGTGGCGACCCTCAGGATTGGGCATTTTCCCTGGCGCCAGGAGATCCTGCATTGCTAAATGTAGATGCAATTTTTCTGGCGCTTGGATTGCTTTATGAGGAGCCTAATTCAGTCGACCAGGCAGAAAAGACCTTGCTGGCTCTGTCTCAGGGTCAGGATGAAGCGGAGGTTTACTGCCAGAGGTTTAGGAAGTGGTCTGTGCTCACTCAATGGAATGAGTGTGCCCTGGCAGTGATTTTCAGAAAGGGTCTTTCTGAAGCCCTTAAGGATGTTATGGTGGGGTTCCCCACGCCTGCAGGTCTGAATGAATCAATGTCCTTGGCCATTCAGATTGATCGGCGTTTGCGGGAGCGCAAACCTGTGCACCATCTGGCGGTGTTCTCTGAGCAGAAGCCTGAGTCTATGCAATGTGGTAGGATTCTGACCAGAATTGAGCGGCAAAATCACAGAAGTCAGAATGGGTTGTGTTTTTACTGTGGTGACTCCACTCATGCTATCTCCGAATGTCCTAAGCGCACTAAAAGGTTCGCTAAGTCGGTCACCATTGGTACTGTACAGCCTAAATTTATTTTGTCTGTTACTTTGATTTGCTCTTTGTCATCCTACTCAGTTATGGCTTTTGTGGATTCAGGTGCTGCCCTGAATCTGATGGATTTGGATTTTGCCAGGCGCTGTGGTTTTTTTCTTAGAGCCTTTGCAGTTCCCTATTCCACTAAGGGGAATTGATGCTACGCCATTGGCCAAGAATAAGCCTCAGTACTGGACTCAAGTGACCATGTGCATGACTCCTGCACATCAGGAGGATATTCGTTTTCTGGTGTTACATAATTTGCATGATGTTGTCGTCTTGGGGTTGCCATGGCTGCATGTTGTGAATTTGCTTTTTGCTCCCTCTAGTGGTTACTAGTTTTTTGACTCTGGTTTTTCTGTCATTCCTTTTATCCGCACCTGGGTCGTTAGTTAGGGGTGTTGCTATATAAGCTCCCTGGACCTTCAGTTCAATGCCTGGCAACGTAGTTATCAGAGCTAGTCTGCTGTGCTCTTGTCTACTGATCCTGGTTCCAGTTATATCAGCTAAGTCTGCTTTTTGCTATTTGTTTTGGTTTTGTATTTTTGTCCAGCTTGTTCCATATCTATATCCTGACCTTTGCTGGAAGCTCTAGGGGGGCTGGTGTTCTCCCCCCGGACCGTTAGACGGTTCGGGGGTTCTTGAATTTCCAGTGTGGATTTTGATAGGGTTTTTGTTGACCATATAAGTTACCTTTCTTTATTCTGCTATCAGTAAGCGGGCCTCTCTGTGCTAAACCTGGTTCATTTCTGTGTTTGTCATTTCCTCTTACCTAACCGTCATTATTTGTGGGGGGCTTCTATCCAGCTTTGGGGTCCCCTTCTCTGGAGGCAAGAAAGGTCTTTGTTTTCCTCTACTAGGGGTAGCTAGATTCTCCGGCTGGCGCGTGTCATCTAGAATCAACGTAGGAATGATCCCCGGCTACTTCTAGTGTTGGCGTTAGGAGTAGATATATGGTCAACCCAGTTACCACTGCCCTATGAGCTGGATTTTTGTACTCTGCAGACTTCCACGTTCCTCTGAGACCCTCGCCATTGGGGTCATAACAGTTTGCCAGGCCAGTATTAAATGTTTAATGCATTGCAGAAGAGGGATTATAAGAAAGAAGATTCTGAGTTTTTTTTTTCTCCTTCCCCTTTACCTCAGAGTGGCTATGCTTGCTGCAGACATGAATGTCCAGACCTTGATTACAAGTGTGGACCAGCTGGCTACTCGTGTGCAGGGCATACAAGACTATGTTATCAGAAATCCTAGGTCAGAACCTAAAATACCGATTCCTGAACTGTTTTCCGGAGACAGGTTTAAGTTTAGGAATTTCGTGAATAATTGTAAATTGTTTTTGTCCCTGAGACCCTGTTCATCTGGAGATTCTGCTCAGCAAGTAAAAATTGTTATTTCGTTCTTACGGGGCGACCCTCAGGATTGGGCTTTTTCGCTGGCGCCAGGAGATCCGGCATTGGCTGATCTTGATGCGTTTTTTCTGGCGCTCGGTTTACTTTATGAGGAACCCAATCTTGAGATTCAGGCAGAAAAGGCCTTGCTGGCTATGTCTCAGGGGCAGGACGAGGCTGAAGTGTATTGCCAAAAATTTCGGAAATGGTCCGTGCTGACACATTGGAACGAGTGTGCACTGGCCGCTAATTTTAGAAATGGCCTTTCTGAAGCCATTAAGAATGTTATGGTGGGTTTTCCCATTCCCACAGGTCTGAATGATACTATGGCACTGGCTATTCAAATTGACCGGCGGTTGCGGGAGCGCAAAACCGCAAATTCCCTCATGGTGTTGTCTGAACAGACACCTGATTTAATGCAATGTGATAGAATCCTGACTAGAAATGAGCGGAAAATTCATAGACGCCGGAATGGCTTGTGCTACTACTGTGGTGATTCTACACATGTTATCTCAGCATGCTCTAAATGTATAGCTAAGGTTGTTAGTCCTGTCACCGTTGGTAATTTGCAACCTAAATTTATTCTGTCTGTAACTTTGATTTGCTCACTGTCATCTTATCCTGTCATGGCGTTTGTAGATTCAGGTGCTGCCCTGAGTCTCATGGATCTCTCATTTGCTAAGCGCTGTGGTTTTACTCTTGAACCATTAGAAAATCCTATTCCTCTTAGGGGTATTGATGCTACACCATTGGCAGCAAATAAACCGCAGTATTGGACACAGGTTACCATGTGCATGACTCCTGAACACCGCGAGGTGATACGTTTCCTGGTTTTACATAAAATGCATGATTTGGTTGTTTTAGGGCTGCCATGGTTACAGACCCATAATCCAGTCCTGGACTGGAAGGCTATGTCAGTCTCAAGTTGGGGCTGTCGTGGTATTCATGGGGATTCCCTGCCTGTGTCTATTGCTTCTTCTACGCCTTCGGAAGTTCCGGAGTATTTGTCTGATTATCAGGATGTCTTCAGTGAGTCTGAGTCCAGTGCACTGCCTCCTCATAGGGACTGTGACTGTGCTATAGATTTGATCCCAGGCAGTAAATTTCCTAAGGGAAGACTGTTTAATCTGTCGGTACCTGAACATACCGCTATGCGTTCATATATCAAGGAGTCTCTGGAGAAAGGACATATTCGTCCGTCTTCTTCCCCTCTTGGTGCGGGATTCTTTTTTGTGGCAAAAAAGGACGGATCTTTGAGACCTTGTATTGATTATCGGCTTTTAAATAAGATCACTGTCAAATTTCAGTATCCTTTGCCGCTGTTGTCTGACTTATTTGCCCGGATTAAGGGTGCCAAGTGGTTCACCAAGATAGACCTTCGTGGTGCGTACAACCTTGTGCGCATTAAGCAAGGTGATGAATGGAAAACCGCATTCAATACGCCCGAAGGTCATTTTGAGTACTTGGTGATGCCTTTTGGGCTCTCCAATGCGCCTTCAGTTTTTCAGTCCTTTATGCATGACATTTTCCGGAAGTATCTGGATAAATTTTTGATTGTTTATCTGGATGATATTTTGGTTTTTTCTGATAATTGGGATTCGCATGTGGAGCAGGTCAGGTTGGTCTTTAAAATTTTGCGTGAAAATTCTTTGTTTGTCAAGGGCTCAAAGTGTCTCTTTGGTGTACAGAAGGTTCCCTTTTTGGGGTTCATTTTTTCCCCTTCTGCTGTGGAGATGGACCCAGTCAAGGTCCGAGCTATTCTTGATTGGACTCAGCCCTCGTCAGTTAAGAGTCTTCAGAAGTTCTTGGGCTTCGCTAACTTCTACCGTCGTTTTATCGCTAATTTTTCTAGCATTGTGAAACCTTTGACGGATATGACCAAGAAGGGCTCCGATGTAGCTAACTGGGCTCCTGCTGCCGTGGAGGCTTTCCAGGAGTTGAAACGCCGGTTTACTTCAGCGCCTGTTTTGTGCCAGCCTGACGTCTCACTTCCCTTTCAGGTTGAGGTGGATGCTTCGGAGATTGGGGCAGGGGCCGTTTTGTCGCAGAGAGGCCCTGGTTGCTCTGTTATGAAACCTTGTGCCTTTTTCTCTAGGAAGTTTTCGCCTGCCGAGCGAAATTATGATGTGGGCAATCGGGAGTTGTTGGCCATGAAATGGGCATTTGAGGAGTGGCGTCATTGGCTCGAGGGTGCTAAGCATCGTGTGGTGGTCTTGACTGATCACAAAAATCTGATGTATCTCGAGTCTGCTAAACGCCTTAATCCGAGACAGGCCCGCTGGTCATTGTTTTTCTCCCGCTTTGATTTTGTTGTCTCGTATTTACCAGGTTCAAAGAATGTGAAGGCCGATGCTCTTTCTAGGAGCTTTGTGCCTGATGCTCCTGGAGTCGCTGATCCTGTTGGTATTCTTAAAGATGGAGTTATCTTGTCAGCTATTTCTCCGGATCTGCGACGTGTGTTGCAGAGATTTCAGGCTGATAGGCCTGAGTCTTGTCCACCTGACAGACTGTTTGTCCCGGATAAGTGGACCAGCAGAGTCATTTCCGAGGTTCATTCCTCGGTGTTGGCAGGTCACCCGGGAATTTTTGGCACCAGAGATCTGGTGGCCAGGTCCTTTTGGTGGCCTTCCTTGTCAAGGGATGTGCGGTCATTTGTGCAGTCCTGTGGGACTTGTGCTCGAGCTAAGCCTTGCTGTTCTCGTGCCAGCGGTTTGCTCTTGCCCTTGCCTGTCCCGAAGAGACCTTGGACACATATCTCCATGGATTTCATTTCTGATCTTCCGCTATCTCAGGGCATGTCCGTTATCTGGGTGATATGTGATCGCTTCTCCAAGATGGTCCATTTGGTTCCTTTGCCTAAGCTGCCTTCCTCTTCCGATCTGGTTCCTGTGTTTTTCCAGAACGTGGTTCGTTTGCACGGCATCCCTGAGAATATTGTGTCAGACAGAGGATCCCAGTTCGTTTCCAGGTTCTGGCGATCCTTTTGTAGTAGGATGGGTATTGATTTGTCGTTTTCGTCTGCTTTCCATCCTCAGACTAATGGACAGACGGAGCGAACCAATCAGACTTTGGAGGCTTATTTGAGGTGTTTTGTCTCTGCTGATCAGGACGATTGGGTGACATTCTTGCCGTTGGCTGAGTTTGCCCTTAATAATCGGGCTAGTTCCGCCACCTTGGTTTCGCCTTTTTTCTGCAACTCTGGTTTCCATCCTCGCTTTTCTTCGGGTCATGTGGAGCCTTCTGACTGTCCTGGGGTGGATTCTGTGGTGGATAGGTTGCAGCAGATCTGGAATCATGTGGTGGACAACTTGAAGTTGTCACAGGAGAAGGCTCAGCGCTTTGCCATCCGCCGCCGCGGTGTGGGTCCCCGACTACGCGTTGGGGATTTGGTATGGCTTTCTTCCCGCTTTGTTCCTATGAAGGTCTCCTCTCCCAAATTTAAACCTCGTTTTATTGGGCCTTACAAGATATTGGAAATCCTTAATCCTGTATCTTTTCGTCTGGATCTTCCTGTGTCGTTTGCTATTCACAATGTATTTCATAGGTCCTTGTTGCGGCGGTACATTGTGCCTGTAGTTCCTTCTGCTGAGCCTCCTGCTCCGGTGTTGGTTGAGGGCGAGTTGGAGTACGTGGTGGAGAAGATCTTGGATTCTCGCCTCTCCAGGCGGAGGCTTCAGTACCTGGTCAAGTGGAAGGGCTATGGTCAGGAGGATAATTCCTGGGTGGTCGCCTCTGATGTTCATGCGGCCGATTTAGTTCGTGCCTTTCATGCCGCTCATCCTGATCGCCCTGGTGGTCGTGGTGAGGGTTCGGTGACCCCTCACTAAGGGGGGGGTACTGTTGTGAATTTGCTTTTTGCTCCCTCTAGTGGTTACTAGTTTTTTGACTCTGGTTTTTCTGTCATTCCTTTTATCCGCACCTGGGTCGTTAGTTAGGGGTGTTGCTATATAAGCTCCCTGGACCTTCAGTTCAATGCCTGGCAACGTAGTTATCAGAGCTAGTCTGCTGTGCTCTTGTCTACTGATCCTGGTTCCAGTTATATCAGCTAAGTCTGCTTTTTGCTATTTGTTTTGGTTTTGTATTTTTGTCCAGCTTGTTCCATATCTATATCCTGACCTTTGCTGGAAGCTCTAGGGGGGCTGGTGTTCTCCCCCCGGACCGTTAGACGGTTCGGGGGTTCTTGAATTTCCAGTGTGGATTTTGATAGGGTTTTTGTTGACCATATAAGTTACCTTTCTTTATTCTGCTATCAGTAAGCGGGCCTCTCTGTGCTAAACCTGGTTCATTTCTGTGTTTGTCATTTCCTCTTACCTAACCGTCATTATTTGTGGGGGGCTTCTATCCAGCTTTGGAGTCCCCTTCTCTGGAGGCAAGAAAGGTCTTTGTTTTCCTCTACTAGGGGTAGCTAGATTCTCCGGCTGGCGCGTGTCATCTAGAATCAACGTAGGAATGATCCCCGGCTACTTCTAGTGTTGGCGTTAGGAGTAGATATATGGTCAACCCAGTTACCACTGCCCTATGAGCTGGATTTTTGTACTCTGCAGACTTCCACGTTCCTCTGAGACCCTCGCCATTGGGGTCATAACAGCTGCAGGTTCATAATCCAGTATTGGATTGGAAATCAATGTCTGTGTCTAGTTGGGGTTGTCAAGGGGTACATGGCGATGTTCCTTTGGTGTCAATTGCAGCTTCTACTCCTTCTGAAGTCCCTGAATTTTTGTCAGATTACCAGGATGTATTTGATGAGCCCAAATCCGGTGCCCTACCTCCTCATAGGGATTGTGATTGTGCTATAGATTTGATTCCTGGTAGTAAGTTCCCTAAGGGTCGACTTTTCAATCTATCTGTGCCTGAACATGCCGCTATGCGGAGTTATATAAAGGAGTCCTTGGAGAAAGGACATATTCGCCCATCCTCATCACCATTGGGAGCAGGGTTCTTTTTTGTGGCCAAGAAGGATGGTTCTTTGAGACCCTGTATTGATTATCGCCTTCTTAATAGAATCACGGTCAAATTTCAGTACCCTTTGCCTCTGCTGTCCGATCTGTTTGCTCGCATTAAGGGGGCTAGTTGGTTCACCAAGACAGATCTTCGAGGAGCGTATAATCTTGTGCGTATAAAACAGGGCGATGAATGGAAAACAGCATTTAATACGCCCGAAGGCCATTTTGAGTACTTGGTGATGCCATTTGGGCTTTCTAATGCCCCTTCTGTGTTTCAGTCCTTTATGCACGACATCTTCCGAGAGTATCTGGATAGATTCATGATTGTATATCTGGATGATATTTTGGTCTTTTCTGATGATTGGGAATCTCATGTGAAGCAGGTCAGGATGGTATTTCAGGTCCTGCGTGCTAATGCCTTGTTTGTGAAGGGCTCTAAATGTCTCTTCGGAGTCCAGAAGGTTTCCTTTTTGGGCTTTATTTTTTCCCCTTCTACTATCGAGATGGATCCAGTTAAAGTCCAGGCCATTTATGATTGGACTCAACCTACATCTGTGAAGAGTCTTCAGAAGTTCCTGGGCTTTGCTAATTTTTACCGTCGCTTCATCACTAATTTTTCTAGTGTGGTTAAGCCTTTGACTGATCTCACCAAAAAGGGTGCTGATGTGACTAATTGGTCTCCTGCGGCCGTTGAGGCCTTTCAGGAGCTGAAACGTCGGTTTTCTTCGGCTCCTGTCTTGCGTCAGCCGGATGTTTCTCTCCCTTTTCAGGTCGAGGTTGATGCTTCTGAGATTGGAGCAGGGGCTGTCTTGTCTCAGAGAAGCTCTGATGGCTCTATGATGAAGCCATGTGCTTTCTTTTCAAGAAAGTTTTCGCCTGCCGAGCGTAATTATGATGTTGGTAATCGGGAGTTGTTGGGAATGAAGTGGGCATTTGAAGAGTGGCGCCATTGGCTTGAGGGAGCCAAGCATCGTGTGGTGGTCTTGACGGATCACAAGAATTTGATTTATCTCGAGTCAGCCAAGCGGCTGAATCCTAGACAGGCTCGATGGTCACTGTTTTTCTCCCGTTTCGATTTCGTGGTTTCGTACCTCCCGGGCTCTAAGAATGTGAAGGCTGATGCCCTTTCTAGGAGTTTTGTGCCTGACTCTCCGGGAGTTCCTGAACCGGCTGGTATCCTCAGAGAGGGGGTGATTTTGTCTGCCATCTCCCCTGATTTGCGGTGGGTGCTGCAGGAGTTTCAGGTCGATAGACCTGACCGTTGTCCACCGGAGAGACTGTTTGTCCCTGATAGATGGACCAGTAGAGTTATTTCCGAGGTTCATTGTTCAGTGTTGGCGGGTCATCCTGGGATTTTTGGTACCAGAGATTTGATGGCTAGGTCCTTTTGGTGGCCTTCCTTGTCGCGGGATGTGCGTTCTTTTGTGCAGTCCTGTGGGATTTGTGCTCGGGCCAAGCCTTGCTGTTCTCGTGCCAGTGGTTTGCTTTTGCCTTTGCCTGTCCCAAAGAGGCCCTGGACGCATATTTCCATGGATTTTATTTCGGATCTTCCGGTCTCTCAGAGGATGTCTGTCATCTGGGTGGTTTGTGATCGTTTTTCTAAGATGGTCCATTTGGTGCCCTTGCCTAAATTGCCTTCCTCCTCTGATTTGGTTTTGCTGTTCTTTCAGAGTGTGGTTCGTTTGCATGGTATTCTGGAGAACATTGTGTCTGACAGAGGGTCCCAGTTCGTGTCCAGATTTTGGCGATCTTTTTGTGCTAAGATGAGCATTGATTTGTCTTTTTCTTCGGCTTTCCATCCTCAGACAAATGGCCAAACCGAACGAACTAATCAGACCTTGGAAACTTATCTGAGATGTTTTGTTTCTGCTGACCAGGATGATTGGGTGACTTTTTTGCCATTGGCTGAGTTCGCCCTCAATAATCGGGCTAGTTCGGCTACTTTGGTTTCGCCTTTTTTTTGTAATTCTGGTTTTCATCCTCGTTTTTCCTCGGGGCAGGTTGAGCCTTCTGACTGCCCTGGTGTGGATTCTGTGGTGGACAGATTGCAGCAGATTTGGAACCACGTAGTGGACAATTTGGCGCTGTCACAGGAGAAGGCTCAGCGCTTTGCTAACCGCCGTCGCTGTGTGGGTCCCCGACTTCGTGTGGGGGATCTGGTTTGGTTGTCTTCTCGTTATGTTCCTATGAAGGTTTCCTCTCCTAAGTTTAAGCCTCGTTTCATCGGTCCTTATAAGATTTCTGAAATCCTCAATCCTGTGTCATTTCGTTTGGACCTCCCGGCATCTTTTGCCATCCATAATGTGTTCCATAGGTCATTGTTGCGGAGGTATGTGGTGCCTGTGGTTCCTTCTGTTGATCCTCCTGCTCCAGTGTTGGTCGAGGGAGAATTGGAGTATGTGGTGGAAAAGATCTTGGATTCTCGTGTTTCGAGACGGAAACTTCAGTACTTGGTTAAATGGAAGGGCTATGGTCAGGAGGATAATTCCTGGGTTGTTGCCTCTGATATCCATGCTGCCGATTTGGTTCGTGCCTTTCATTTGGCTCGTCCTGATCGGCCTGGGGGCTCTGGTGAGGGTTCGGTGACCCCTCCTCAAGGGGGGGGTACTGTTGTGAATTCCGTTCTCGGGCTCCCTCCTGTGGTCATGAATGGTACTTTGTTGAGTTCTGTTCGTGTGGCTCCCTCTGGTGGCTTTGAGTGATACTGCTGGTCTTTAGCTGGGATCCAGCTGCCTCGTTTTCTGCTGTGCTGCTGCCTATTTAACTCCACCTAGATCTTTACTTGTTGCCAGCTGTCGTTGTATTCAGTATTGGTTCAGATCTCTCTGGGACTTCTCGTGTGACCTGTCTCCTCTTGGAGAAGCTAAGTTCATGCTAGTTCATTTTTGCTCACTGCTTTTGGAAAATGTTTCTCAGTATATGTTAAGTTCAGTCCAGCTTGCTTATATGCTATTTTCTTGCTAGCTGGAAGCTCTGGGGAGCAGAGTTGCTCCCTCACATCGTGAGTCGGTGTGAGGGTCTTTAGTATTCTGTGCGTGGATTTTTTTGTAGTATTTTATACTGACTGCACAGTTCCCTTGCTATCTTCCTACTATTTAGTACTAGTGGGCCTCCTATGGTAAAACCTGTTTTCATTCCTATGTTTGTATTTTCCTCTGAACTCACCGTCATTATTTGTGGGGGCTGACTTTACTTTTGGGGAAATTTCTCTGAGGCAAGTGAGGCTTTGTTTCTCTCTAGGGGTAGCTAGTTCTCAGGCTGTGAAGAGGCGTCTAGGGAGAGTTAGGTACGTTCCACGGCTGCCTATAGTGTGTGTGATAGGATCAGGGTTGCGGTCAGTAAAGTTTCCACGTCCCCAGAGCTTGTCCTATATTTCTGGTTTACCTATCAGGTCATCTCAAGTGTTCCTAACCACTAGGTCCATAACAAAAAAATACTCAATGAGAGCCTGAAGGTTGAAGCTCAGCTTTTTCAGTGGAGGACAACACCAGGGAGCGGCAGACACCGTTACTAGGCCCCAACCAACGTAGTAGGCCAACTGCAGTGTGACATTAAAAAATACTCAATGAGAGCCTGAAGGTTGAAGCTCAGCTTTTTCAGTGGAGGACAACACCAGGGAGCGGCAGACACCGTTACTAGGCCCCAAACAAAGTAGTAGGCCAACTGCAGTGTGACATTAAAAAATACTCAATGAGAGCCTGAAGGTTGAAGCTCAGACAAGGAAACCTGGAGGAGAACACCAAGGAGCGGCAGACACCGTTACTAGGCCCCAAACAAAGTAGTAGGCCAACTGCAGTGTGACATTAAAAAATACTCAATGAGAGCTTGAAGGTTGAAGCTCAGACAAGGAAACCTGGAGGAAAACACCTTCCTTTTTTGGAAGTGCATCTGAACAGCAAGGTGGATTGCTGTTGAGGGGAGATAGAGAGAAAAAAAAAATCTATAAATCTTCAGCACAGCGAGTGTGAGCGAGCTGAGTGCGACCTGAGCGTAAGTGTGAACGGCGGTAAGTGTGTGACTTGTGATTCAGTGAAGAGGTATTTGTAAAGCCTTTAACAAATACCTGTGTGAATTGGTGTGAGTTGCTGAATTGGGAGTAGCTATATTCATAAGGAGTTAACTTAGGGTGGGGGCTCATAATTAAGGGTTTATAAGGGGCAGCTGTTTGGGGCTCAAGTCCTTTTTGGAAGTGCATCTGAACAGCAAGGTGGATTGCTGTTGAGGGGAGATAGAGAGAGAAAAAAAATCTATAAATCTTCAGCACAGCGAGTGTGAGCGAGCTGAGTGTGACCTGAGCGTAAGTGTGAACGGCGGTAAGTGTGTGACTTGTGATTCAGCGACTTTGGAATCAGGGAGTTTCCAAGGGAGGAATTGCTTCTGTTTTTTTTTTTGTTTGTTTAATTAATACTTTGTATTTATTTTTAATTAACGTTTCTGTGTGGTGCAATCCCCATTAGGAAATGTGCTCCACTATTGTTAATGCCATCCAGTGTACATCTTGCCACATGTATGCAGTCCTTGACCAGCCGGTCGAGGGTGCATACTGCTGTGCGAGATGTGAGCACATTGTGCATTTGGAAACCCAGATACTGGATCTAAATGTGCAGGTGGCAACACTGAGATCCATAGACAATATGGAGAGGAGTCTTCTGCTCACAGAGCAGACGCTCAATGGGATAGATGAGGAGGGGGATGGTAGGATGGAGCTGCAGGACAGTGTGGCAGTTAGCTGGGTGACAGATAGAAGGCGGGGTAGAGGGAAGAGTGCCAGGGAGGCTAGTCCTGATCTGGCACACCCCAATAAGTTAGCTAAGTTGGCAAATGAGGGGGGTGCCAGTACAGGGGTAGCACTGCTGCAGCCAGGCATGTCCTCTGAAAGCCGGAGGAGTGACTGCTCCAGTAAGGAGGGAAAAAGGAGAGCAGGGCAGGCCAGACAGGTGCTGGTAGTGGGGGACTCAATTATTAGGGGAACAGATAGGGCAATCTGTCACAAAGACAGGGATCGTCGGACGGTGTGCTGCCTACCTGGAGCTCGAGTCCGACACATCGCTGATCGGGTGGACAGATTACTGGGAGGGGCTGGTGAGGACCCAGCGGTCATGGTGCACATTGGCACAAATGACAAAGTTAGAGGTAGGTGGAAGGTCCTTAAAGATGATTTCAGGGAATTAGGCTGCAAGCTGAAAGCAAGGACCTCCAACGTGGTATTTTCCGAAATACTGCCTGTACCACGTGCCACGCCAGAGAGGCAACGGGAGATTAGGGAGGTTAATAAGTGGCTCAAGAATTGGTGTAGGAAGGAGGGGTTTGGGTTCCTGCAGAACTGGGCCGACTTCTCAGTTGGCTACAGGCTCTACGCTAGGGACGGCCTGCACCTCAATGGGGAAGGTGCAGCTGTGCTGGGGGAGAAAATGGCTAGAAGGCTGGAGGAGTGTTTAAACTAGGGATTGGGGGGGAGGGTATTCATTTTATAGGAGGGGAAGATAGTGCAGATAGACACCTTGGCACAAATAAGGAAGTTGGGGGTGGCGGTGGCATGGGGGGTGGGGTTAGAACAGTTAGTAATTTAAGAAAGAATAGAGGTACAGAGAGTAACATCAAGTGCATGTATACTAATGCCAGAAGCCTCGCCAACAAAATGGATGAATTAGAACTAATGTTGTTGGAGCATAATTATGACATGGTGGGGATGTCTGAGACGTGGCTGGATGAGAGCCATGACTGGGCTGTTAACTTGCAGGGCTATAGCCTGTTCAGAAATGACCGTACAGATAAGCGAGGGGGAGGGGTGTGTCTATATGTAAAATCTTCCTTAAAACCCATCCTGCGTGATAATATAGGTGAATTTAATGAAAATGTAGAGTCCCTGTGGGTGGAGATAAGGGGAGGGGGAAAAAATAATAAATTACTGATAGGGGTTTGTTATAAATCTCCAAAACTAATGGAAGCAACGGAGAATATCCTCGTAAAGCAAATAGATGAAGCTGCGACTCAAGGAGAAGTCATTATTATGGGGGACTTCAACTACCCTGAAATAGATTGGGGAACAGAAACCTGCAGTTCCAGCAAAGGTAATCGGTTTTTGACAACTATGAGAGACAATTACCTTTCACAACTGGTTCAGGACCCAACAAGGAGGGGGGCACTGCTAGATCTAATATTAACCAACAGGCCAGACCGCATATCAAATATAAGGGTTGGGGGTCACTTGGGGAATAGTGATCACAAAATAATAAGTTTTAATGTAACCTTTAATAAGATGGGTAGTAGGGGGGTGACAAGGACACTAAACTTCAGGAGGGCAAATTTCCAACGGATGAGAGAGGATCTTGGTGCAATTAACTGGGACGATATCCTGAGACACAAAAATAAACAAAGAAAATGGGAGACATTTATTAGCATCCTGGATAGGACCTGTGCACAGTATATACCGTATGGGAATAAACATACTAGAAATAGGAGGAAACCAATATGGCTAAATAGAGCTGTAAGGGGTGCAATAAGGGACAAAAAGAAAGCATTTAGAGAATTAAAGGAAGTAGGTAGTGAGGAGGCATTAAATAAATACAGAAAATTAAATAAATTCTGTAAAAAGCGAATCAAGGCAGCAAAGATTGAGACAGAGAGACTCATTGCCAGAGAGAGTAAAAATAATCCCAAAATATTCTTTAACTATATAAATAGTAAGAAACTAAAAAATGACAGTGTTGGCCCCCTTAAAAATAGTCTGGGTGAAATGGTGGATGAGGATGAGGAAAAAGCCCATATGCTAAATGACTTGTTTTCATCAGTATTTACAAAAGAAAATCCCATGGCAGACAAAATGACTAGTGATAAAAATTCCCCATCAAATGTCACCTGCTTAACCCAGCAGGAAGTACAGCGGCGTCTAAAAATAACTAAAATTGACAAATCTCCGGGCCCGGATGGGATACACCCCCGAGTACTGCAGGAACTAAGTACAGTCATTGATAGACCATTATTTTTAATCTTTAAAGACTCCATAATAACAGGGTCTGTACCACAGGACTGGCGTATAGCAAATGTGGTGCCAATATTCAAAAAGGGGACAAAAACTGAACTCGGTAATTATAGGCCAGTAAGCTTAACCTCTACTGTGGGTAAAATCCTGGAGGGCATTCTAAGGGATGCTATGCTGGAGTATCTGAAGAGGAATAACCTCATGACCCAGTATCAGCACGGGTTTACTAGGGACCGTTCATGTCAGACTAATTTGATCAGCTTCTATGAAGAGGTAAGTTCCGGACTGGACCAAGGGAACCCAGTGGACGTAGTATATATGGACTTTTCCAAAGCTTTTGATACGGTGCCACACAAAAGGTTGTTACATAAAATGAGAGTAATGGGGATAGGGGAAAATATGTGTAAGTGGGTTGAGAGCTGGCTCAGGGATAGGAAACAAAGGGTGGTTATTAATGGAGCACACTCGGGCTGGGTCACGGTTAGCAGTGGGGTACCACAGGGGTCAGTATTGGGCCCTCTTCTTTTTAACATATTTATTAATGACCTTGTAGGGGGCATTCAGAGTAGAATTTCAATATTTGCAGATGACACTAAACTCTGCAGGGTAATCAATACAGGGGAGGACAATTTAATATTACAGGATGATTTATGTAAACTAGAAGCTTGGGCTGATAAATGGCAAATGAGCTTTAATGGGGATAAATGTAAGGTCATGCACTTGGGTAGAAGTAATAAGATGTATAACTATGTGCTTAATTCTAAAACTCTGGGCAAAACCGTCAATGAAAAAGACCTGGGTGTATGGGTGGATGACAAACTCATATTCAGTGGCCAGTGTCAGGCAGCTGCTACAAAGGCAAATAAAATAATGGGATGTATTAAAAGAGGCATAGATGCTCATGAGAACATAATTTTACCTCTATACATTTCACTAGTTCGACCACACTTAGAATACTGTGCACAGTTCTGGTCTCCGGTGTATAAGAAAGACATAGCTGAACTGGAGCGGGTGCAGAGAAGAGCGACCAAGGTTATTAGAGGACTGGGGGGTCTGCAATACCAAGATAGGTTATTACACTTGGGGCTATTTAGTTTGGAAAAACGAAGACTAAGGGGTGATCTTATTTTAATGTATAAATATATGAGGGGACAGTACAAAGACCTTTCTGATGATCTTTTTAATCATAGACCTGAGACAGGGACAAGGGGGCATCCTCTACGTCTGGAGGAAAGAAGGTTTAAGCATAATAACAGATGCGGATTCTTTACTGTAAGAGCAGTGAGACTATGGAACTCTCTGCCGTATGATGTTGTAATGAGTGATTCATTAATTAAATTTAAGAGGGGACTGGATACCTTTCTGGAAAAGTATAATGTTACAGGGTATATACACTAGATTCCTTGATAAGGCGTTGATCCAGGGAACTAGTCTGATTGCCGTATGTGGAGTCGGGAAGGAATTTTTTTCCCCATGGTGGAGTTACTCTTTGCCACATGGGTTTTTTTTGCCTTCCCCTGGATCAACATGTTAGGGCATGTTAGGTTAGGCTATGGGTTGAACTAGATGGACTAACAGTCTTCCTTCAACCTTAATAACTATGTAACTATGTAACCAAGGAGCGGCAGACACCGTTACTAGGCCCCAACCAAAGTAGTAGGGCAACTGCAGTGTGACATTAAAAAATACTCAATGAGAGCCTGAAGGTTGAAGCTCAGCTTTTTCAGTGGAGGACAACACCAGGGAGCGGCAGACACCGTTACTAGGCCCCAACCAAAGTAGTAGGCCAACTGCAGTGTGACATTAAAAAATACTCAATGAGAGCCTGAAGTTTGAAGCTCAGCTTTTTCAGTGGAGGACAACACCAGGGAGCGGCAGACACCGTTACTAGGCCCCAAACAAAGTAGTAGGCCAACTGCAGTGTGACATAAAAAAATACTCAATGAGAGCCTGAAGGTTGAAGCTCAGACAAGGAAACCTGGAGGAGAACACCAAGGAGCGGCAGACACCGTTACTAGGCCCCAAACAAAGTAGTAGGGCAACTGCAGTGTGACATTAAAAAATACTCAATGAGAGCCTGAACGTTGAAGCTCAGACAAGGAAACCTGGAGGAGAACACCAAGGAGCGGCAGACACCGTTACTAGGCCCCAACCAAAGTAGTAGGGCAACTGCAGTGTGACATTAAAAAATACTCAATGAGAGCCTGAAGGTTGAAGCTCAGCTTTTTCAGTGGAGGACAACACCAGGGAGCGGCAGACACCGTTACTAGGCCCCAACCAAAGTAGTAGGGCAACTGCAGTGTGACATTAAAAAATAGTCAATGAGAGCCTGAAGGTTGAAGCTCAGACAAGGAAACCTGGAGGAGAACACCAAGGAGCGGCAGACACCGTTACTAGGCCCCAACCAAAGAAGTAGGGCAACTGCAGTGTGACATTAAAAAATACTCATTGAGAGCCTGGAGGTTGAAGCTCAGCTTTTTCAGTGGAGGACAACACCAGAGAGCGGCAGACACCGTTACTAGGCCCCAAACAAAGTAGTAGGCCAACTGCAGTGTGACATTAAAAAATACTCAATGAGAGCCTGAAGGTTGAAGCTCAGACAAGGAAACCTGGAGAACACCAAGGAGCGGCAGACACCGTTAGTAGGCTGTTGTGAATTAGACTTTTTGGCTCCCTCTTGTGGTTACTAGTGATATGACTCTGGGATTGTCTTTCCTCAGTTTGGCAACCACCTGGGTCGTTAGTCCAGGGGTGTTGCTATATAAACTTCCTGGATCCTTAGTCCAGTGCCTGGCATCGTTGTAATCAGATCCTTTCTGTTTGCTGCTGTCTGCTGGTCTTGGTTCGTGCAAAATTAAGCTAAGTCCTGCTTCTTTGTTTTTTTGGTTATTTGCTTGCTCTCATTTTTGTCCAGCTTGTACTAAATGTGATTCCTGACCTTGCTGGAAGCTCTAGGGGGCTGGTGTTCTCCCCCCGGGCCGTTAGACGGTTCGGGGGTTCTTGAATATCCAGCGTGGATATTTTGATAGGGTTTTTGCTGACCATATAAGTCATCTTACTATATTCTGCTATTAGCTAGTGGGCCTCTCTTTGCTAAATACCTAGCTCATTCTTATGTTTGTCTTTTCCTCTTACCTCACCGTTATTATTTGTTGGGGGCTTGTATCCAACTTTTTGGGGTCTTTTCTCTGGAGGCAAGAAAGGTCTTTCTTTTCCCTTCTAGGGTTAGTTAGTTCTCCGGCTGGCGCGAGACGTCTAGAACCAACGTAGGCACGTTCCCCGGCTGCTGCTATTTGTGGTGCTAGGATTAGATATATGGTCAGCTCAGTTACCACTGCCCTATGAGCTGGTTTTTTGTGTTTGCAGACTTAGTAATTATTTCTGAGACCCTCTGCCATTGGGGTCATAACAGTAGGCCCCAAATAAAGTAGTAGGCCAACTGCAGTGTGACATTAAAAAATACTCAATGAGAGCCTGAAGGTTGTAGCTCAGACAAGGAAACCTGGAGGAGAACACCAAGGAGCGGCAGACACCGTTACTAGGCCCCAAACAAAGTAGTAGGCCAACTGCAGTGTGACATTAAAAAATACTCAATGAGAGCCTGAAGGTTGAAGCTCAGACAAGGAAACCTGGAGGAGAACACCAAGGAGCGGCAGACACCGTTACTAGGCCCCAACCAAAGTAGTAGGGCAACTGCAGTGTGACATTAAAAAATACTCAATGAGAGCCTGAAGGTTGAAGCTCAGCTTTTTCAGTGGAGGACAACACCAGGGAGCGGCAGACACCGTTACTAGGCCCCAACCAAAGTAGTAGGCCAACTGCAGTGTAACATTAAAAAATACTCAATAAGAGCCTGAAGGTTGAAGCTCAGCTTTTTCAGTGGAGGACAACACCAGGGAGCGGCAGACACCGTTACTAGGCCCCAACCAAAGTAGTAGGCCAACTGCAGTGTGACATTAAAAAATACTCAATGAGAGCCTGAAGGTTGAAGCTCAGACAAGGAAACCTGGAGGAGAACACCAAGGAGCGGCAGACACCGTTACTAGGCCCCAAACAAAGTAGTAGGCCAACTGCAGTGTGACATTAAAAAATACTCAATGAGAGCCTGAAGGTTGAAGCTCAGACAAGGAAACCTGGAGGAGAACACCAAGGAGCGGCAGACACCGTTACTAGGCCCCAACCAAATTAGTAGGGCAACTGCAGTGTGACATTAAAAAATACTCAATGAGAGCCTGAAGGTTGAAGCTCAGCTTTTTCAGTGGAGGACAACACCAGCGAGCGGCAGACACCGTTACTAGGCCCCAACCAAAGTAGTAGGCCAACTGCAGTGTGACATTAAAAAATACTCAATGAGAGCCTGAAGGTTGAAGCTCAGATAAGGAAACCTGGAGGAGAACACCAAGGAGCGGCAGACACCGTTACTAGGCCCCAAACAAAGTAGTAGGCCAACTGCAGTGTGACATTAAAAAATACTCAATGAGAGCCTGAAGATTGAAGCTCAGACAAGGAAACCTGGAGGAGAACACCAAGGAGCGGCAGACACCGTTACTAGGCCCCAAACAAAGTAGTAGGCCAACTGCAGTGTGACATTAAAAAATACTCAATGAGAGCCTGAAGGTTGAAGCTCAGACAAGGAAATCTGGAGGAGAACACCAAGGAGCGGCAGACACCGTTACTAGGCCCCAAACAAAGTAGTAGGGAAACTGCAGTGTGACATTAAAAAATACTCAATGAGAGCCTGAAGGTTGAAGCTCAGCTTTTTCAGTGGAGGACAGCGTGATTTAGGGGCGCAGACAGATAAAGGTAGTATGTGTTAACTAAAAAAGTTGGCTCTATGCAGTTTTAAATTGGTTACAGGGGTACACAGGCAGCATTGGTGTGGTCAGCGGAGGACAATTGCAAGGAGGGACCGCAGACAGACTTACTAGGCCTAAAATAATAAAATAGGCTCTATGCAGTTTTAAATAGGTTACATGGGCACACGGGCAGCATTGGTGTGGTCAGCGGAGGACGATTGCAAGGAGGGTCTGACACAGTTAGTACTCCCAAAAAATAAATCGATGTTAATGTCTCGCAAAACAACAAAACAAAAAAACAAAAGTGTGGCATACTTAGGTACAGGGGTGGGCTCCTCTTCTGAGTTTCAGACATAGTAATTTGGCACTAAGTATTTACTGGTGTCAATATAGGACACTGACCCTGACTATTTTAACTAGCATCATACACGTCAACAAATTGGTATTGTCAGTGCCAGGCATTGAAGGATGTCAGCGCATAGACTAAACATTGTTGGAGCTGTGAGAGATAATTTTGCACGTGGTAGAGCACAGTTTGAGCTGGGGGGGGGGAACTCTCTTGTGGCCGGCGGTACAGGCCCAGGGCCCCTCATGTTACAACGGTGTGTCTGACGTTGGTTGCGCGCCACCACCGCCAGAGACACTTTATTGTACTATGAGGGACCCAGTGGCAGTGCCGTCGACCAAAAGCGGGCACACCCACCTCTTCAGACAAATGGCACTCTAACGGGTGCTTGCGCCAAGTGGCGAGACCACGGCCCCGTGGGGGGAGTTTTCCCATTTAGGGAGGTGTAAACATGTCGTATGCTGGACAAACAGCTGCTGCAAATTAAGAGATTGGAACACTCAGTAAGACTAGTCCACAAGCAAGACCTTTTTATAGGAAAGCTAGGTGTCAGCCGGGAAAGGTGGGGCAAAATAATTTTAAATCCAGGAGTGGTTAATTTTAATGAAGGTTAGATCTTGAACATTTTGGGTAGCCAGACGAGTCCTTTTTTCGGTTAATATTGAACCAGCAGCACTGAATACTCTTTCTGATAGCACACTAGCTGCTGGGCAAGCAAGCTCCTGCAATGCATATTCTGCCAATTCAGGCCAGGTGTCTAATTTGGATGCCCAGTAATCAAATGGGAATGACGGTTGAGGGAGAACATCGATAAGGGCTGAAAAATAGTTAGTAACCATACTGGACAAATGTTGTCTCCTGTCACTTTGAATAGATGCTGCAGTACCTGTCCTGTCTGCGGTCATTGCGAAATCACTCCACAACCTGGTCAGAAAACCCCTCTGTCCAACGCCACTTCTGCACCATTTGTGCACCTCTAACACCTCTGCCCTGTAGCCCCCTGCAGCTCGTGTGAGAACCATCACCGGCGCTGTGTGCTGGGAATGCCTGAATCAAACGGTCTACAAGAGTTGCTTGTTTGGTTGCTAATATTTGTTTGAGGTTCTCATGTGGCATAATATTTTGCAATTTGCCTTTATAGCGAGGATCAAGGAGGCAGGCCAACCAGTAATCGTCATCGGTCATCATTTTAATAATGCGTGGGTCCCTTTTGAGGATACGTAAGGCATAATCCACCATGTGGGCCAAAGTTCCAGTTGTCAAATCTGCGGTTGTGCTGGTTTGAGGGGCAGTTACAGGCAAATCTACGTCACTTGTCTCCCTCAAAAAACCTGAACCCGGCCTTGTCACGCCACCAATTTCCATTGGCCCTGGAGAAGCTCCCTCATTTAAAAAATACTCATCCCCATCATCCTCCTCGTCCTCCTCCTCTTCGCCCGCTACCTCATCCTGTAGACTGCCCTGACCAGACAATGGCTGACTGTGATCAAGGCTTTCCTCTTCCTCGGCTGCAGACGCCTGCTCCTTTATGTGCGTCAAACTTTGCATCAGCAGACGCATTAGGGGGATGCTCATGCTTATTATGGCATTGTCTGCACTAACCAGCCGTGTGCATTCCTCAAAACACTGAAGGACTTGACACAGGTCTTGTACCTTCGACCACTGCACAGCAGGAACGGTATGTGTAAAGAGCTCCATGGAGTAACCCGTTGTGTCGCCTGACACATCCTTCTCTCTTGTTCTGGGTGAAGGAAGCGACTTGTCCCTGACTGTGAACATCCACTAACGACGCGCTGCTTTTACATTTAGCACTTTCAGAAGAGGAGGCAAAAGAGCTAGAGGCTGAGTCAGCAAGGAAAGCCAAAACTTGTTCTTGCTGCTCCTGCTTTAAAAGCGGTTTTCCTACTCCCAGAAAAGGGAGCGTTCGAGTCCTTGTGTAGCCAGACGACGAACCTGGCTCAACAACTCGAGACTTAGGTGCTGTATTGCTTTTACCATGACCACCTGATGCTCCACCACCACTACCATCATTACCAGCTGACAATGACCGCCCACGGCCACGACCTCTTCCACCAGACTTCCTCATTGTTTGCAAAACGTAACCAAAGTAACGGTATTTGTTACTGTAAAACAACTTATAAGGTGAACTCAAACTTCTGTAGGATTTATATATACCTTTATAGGTGGCTGACACTGAAAGGAAAATCAGGCCCAATGTTACACACTAGGTTTTCTGTGCCCCAATAATTTGAGACAGATGGCACACACAGGACCGGCACTCAAGCTGAAATGCCAATCTTAAATTCATTAAGTAGCATGCACCTCTTAAGGAATTCGGCTCATACTGCTAGAAAATGCCCCTTCATTATGACTAGCATGTAGAACACCAGTCTTAATGAACAGGGGTCTTAGTCTGTTGCTCCATGTCTCTGAACAAGGAGTTGCCATTTGCATGAGGTTTGAAATGGAAATATTTTTTCATTCTCTAGTACACAATTACTGATCTGTGATTGTGTTGTTGACTATATATCCCAGTGCTGCTCAATATACTATGCCTGTGCCAAGTACTGGATATAAAGTGGAGCGCAGTGATTATGAGTAGCATAAAGTGCTCATTGAGATGTCCATACTGTTTGGTCCGAGCACCTACAACTCCAACCCCCTCCTCCTTTCCTTTGTGCCTACTATTTAGTGTGTTACCCAATACCACGTGATAGCACTCATACCTACTATGGAAAACCCTTTTTTCGCAGATGACACTCAACCACACTCTGATTAAACTCCAATCAAATTCTGATCAAAATAATCAGTCCATTTTTCTTGTACGTGAGAAATTGTGTGTCTGGATGAGACCTAACTGTCATGAGTGGGTTATGCCCTCCTGAAAGATCTGGAGTTAAAAAGTCACTATGTATTGTGAATTGCAGATCTTCCATTTAGCAGATGTGTTTGTGTTTCATATCAAATTTAGATTTAGTTTCCTTTTGTGCAGAAGAGGTTAACAGCCTTTTCTATGCTAGTTAGAAACTTGCAGCTCCATCTCACAGCTGTTCCTGACCTGGTCATTTCCTCTCCCTATAAAATCTGGTCAGACCTTCTCTTCCTTGTCAATTAAAGCTTTGCTTCCTAGCTCCTTGGAGACATTGTGCTGACATTGTGAGACATTGGTGATCATTGTTACTATTGATATTGAGATTGTTGTGTGCTGTTTTGGGGTGTATACCTTCCTCATTGTCCTGTTTCCATTTGGTTGCTACATTCCTATGTCTCCCTATATACCTTTCTACCTTTGGTGTTTTTATATATTTGTTGCTTTCTGTTATCTCTGTCTGTCTTATGTGTTAATACACTAGCATTTCTGTCCCAGGCCTTCTGGATGCTGTACGGCTGGTGGCCCAAACCTCCTCATCTTTAGATGTATCTTTGGGAGCAGGGATAGTTAGGGCTTCAGTAATCGGGAAGGTTCAGGGCCTCTTTCCCTAATGAGGTACAGTCACTGCATGATACTAACAGAGCATGCAGGGATAGGTCTCATTCACATATCCATGTTTAAATACATATGTGAAAAGATGATACGTGTGTCATCAGTGTTTTGTATTGGCATGTCATCAGTGTACAGTATACAGTCTGGTTGTCAGTTTTTGTCATCCGTTTGTCATCAGTGTTTTTCATGGATGGATAAATAAATGACAAAGCTTCTCCTATACTTTGCAATATTAAATATGGGCATATTAAATGAGTAATATTAAATAGTCACATATACTATTGATTTATGTAAATAAATGAAAGACTGGTACTCTTCAAGCACTCATGTGTGTGCCCTCACGAGATGGACCTTGTTTTAGATTATATTTACATTTCCTAGATTTGTTTTGAATCACAGTGGTGGCATTTCTTCGGATGAAAGATATGAGACTTTAAGTAATGATTCAGATTGATTGTTTTGTGCCAGTAAACACCAACCTTCACTGATGACCAGACAGTGAGTGTTGATTTTTTCCATTTTTGTAGTGATCAGACCTCGCTAACCATCTTACGGTAAATGACTATTTTTGTCGTATCTGTCTTAGCAACCCTAACTAAAGTGTGATTGTTTTTCACTCACATTTGAGAACATTTGGCCTGGAGCTGTACTGTGTATTTGTGCTAAGTAATTAAGTTCTTGCCAGTCACAATATAATTTCAATTTACACTGACCCACCAAGGGAATCAGAGGAAGAATAAGAGGGTCCATAAGAGTACATGAGGTCTTACAGAAGGAGGTAAAGCATTAGCAAAGAGAGAAGCCAAACCTGTTCCCAACTGGTCCCTGTACAGACTAGAAAAGGCCTTAGCCGCACAACTAAATACACCTCCTCGGACCTGGCTCCCTAAAAGGCTGTTGATGGGTTTCTCGTACCTCCTGGGGAACACAAATCCAACAAAAGTAGGGAAAGCATGCAGGGAGACACAAGAACCAAGGGTGAGAAGCTAAAGCACTTTCACAAAGGATAGAAAGGGATATATCAATAGAACCAAAAAGCAAAATAAGTGAAACCTCCCAGATCCTCAAACGTGGAAAAGAAGGGAAAGGTGCTGGGGAGAAAAACTCTCAGATTTGCAGCACAAAAAAACAACTTGGGCTTTTCGGACAAGGTAAACCCCTAGCTAAGGAGCTGGAACTCCAATCTCCTATCTAAGAAGTATAGCCAACAAGTGAGGTAAGTGAAAGGTGAACATATAAAGCCCCTCCCAAAATGTGATAAAACAGAGCCAAAAGGGAAAATGGAAAACGCCTGGAGAGAAGCCAACCAAGAAAGGAAATAAGCCATCAGCATTTGGACAAAGACGAAAAGGACTGTAGCCAAGCAGCGAGGAAAACTGACCATAGTAAAAGGTAGCCGGATCAAATAATGAAACCGAACCATGACACCAAGTCACTGAAGGAATTGTCCCATGTTAATTCTTTAAGAGTGCGCCCCTCTTATTCCTCCTTGCTTGCCTGAATATTGAACCAAAGTAATAAGACTCTTGGGTACATGTTTGTGAGCATGCTAGTAAGTGATGCATACTCAGGGGTCCATCGGAGGATCCTCTGGCTTCCGGCCTGGCCAGTCCGACACTGCACATACCACTTTGTTATAGAACCATTTAATATCCTGCATAACAACTGTGGCAGTTTCCTGGACTCCTGCAATATTATTATACTCAGGCATGGGTGTGATAAAAAATTTTTTTTGCAGATTTGATGCATCATACCATCTTGTCTTTTTACTGTTGCATTAAGTAGCTGATTTCTAAATGACTCAGGAGAATGAAGTAATTGGATAACTGTCCTTGATACAGTTTTTTTGTTGTCATGGGACCTAACATAAATAAATCTATTTAGACAGAAGTTACTTTGGCACATTTTCCATTAGCAGTTTTCATTTTTGTGGCTTGTTTGTATGCTTAGAATAGAATTTTATGTAAAATCTGTATAACTAAGAGGCGCACATAGATTTATAAAAGACGTATGAAGCAAAATGAGGAAGGATACCACACTTTTGCTTGTGTACAAGAATTGAGAAGCATACGTTCACAATTTTCAGTCTCAGAATGTTCCACAACAAATCTGCGTTTCTTCCACTTTATGGTCCTCTCTGTGGATCTTTCTGTTCTCAATGTACTTTTATATAGAAATATACAAGCTTTTTCACTGTTTTGTGAAAATATGGAACAGCACACTACTTTGATAGTGGGTGCCCAGGCCTCTCCAGCAATTCATCCAATACTTGCCAAAAATATAGAAGAGAAAACAGGAAGACAACACTCCAAAAACTTTTAAAAAACTAAAGTTTCACTCACATGAGCCTTTCTCAAGTAGTGAAAACATGATATAAGCAGATACAATACAGACCAAAAGTTTGGACACACCTTCTCATTTAAAGATTTTTCTATATTTTCATGACTATGAAAATTGTACATTCACACTGAAGGCATCAACACTATGAATTAACACATGTGGAATTATATACTTTACAAAAAAGTGTGAAACAACAGAAATTATGTCTTATATTTTAGGTTCTTCAAAGTAGCCACCTTTTGCTTTGATGACTGCTTTGCACACTCTTGGCATTCTCTTGATGAGCTTCAAGAGGTAGTCACCGGGAATGGTCTTCAAACAATCTTGAAGGAGTTCCCAGAGATGCTTAGCACTTGTTGGCCCTTTTGCCTTCACTCTGCGGTCCAGCTTACCCCAAACCATCTCGATTGGGTTCAAGTCTGGTGACTATGGAGGCCAGGTCATTTGGCGTGGCACCCCATCACTCTCCTTCTTGGTCAAATAGCCCTTACACAGCCTGGAGGTGTGTTTGGGGTCATTGTCCTGTTGAAAAATAAATGATAGTCCAACTAAACGCAAACTGGATGGAATAGCATGCCGCTGCAAGATGCTGTGGTAGTCATGCTGGTTCAGTATGCCTTCAATTTTGAATAAATCCTCAACAATGTCACCAGCTAAGCACCCCCACACCATCACACCTCCTCCTCCATGCTTCACGGTGGGAACCAGGCATGTAGAGTTCACCTTTTCTGCGTCGCACAAAGACACGGTGGTTGGAACCAAAGATCTCAAATTTGGACTCATCAGACCAAAGCACAGACTTCCACTGGTCTAATGTCCATTCCTTGTGTTCTGTAGCCCAATCAAGTCTCTTCTGCTTGTTGCCTGTCCTTAGCAGTGGTTTCCTAGCAGCTATTTTGCCATGAAGGCCTGCTGCACAGTCTCCTCTTAACAGTTGTTGTAAAGATGTGTCTGCTGCTAGAACTCTGTGCGGCATTGACCTGGTCTCTAATCTGAGCTGCTGTTAACCTGCGATTTCTGAGGCTGGTGACTCGGATAAACTTATCCTCAGAAGCAGAGGTGACTCTTGGTCTTCCTTTCCTGGGGCGGTCTACATGTGAGCCAGTTTCTTTGTAGCACTTGATGGTTTTTGACACTGCACTTGGAGACACTTTCAAAGTTTGCCCAATTTTTCGGGCTGACTGACCTTCATTTCTTAAAGTAATGATGGCCACTCGTTTTTCTTTACTTAGCTGCTTTTTTCTTGCCATAATACAAATTCTAACAGTCTATTCAGTAGGACTATCAGCTGTGTATCCACCAGACTTCTGCTCAACACAACTGATGGTCCCAACCCCATTTATAAGGCAAGAAATCCCACTTATTAAATCTGACAGGGCACACCTGTGAAGTGAAAACCATTCCCGGTGACTACCTCTTGAAGCTCATCAAGAGAATGACAAGAGTGTGCAAAGCAGTCATCAAAGCAAAAGGTGGCTACTTTGAAGAACCTAGAATATAAGACATAATTTCAGTTGTTTCACACTTTTTTGTTAAGTATATAATTCCACGTGTTTATTAATAGTTTTGATGCCTTCAGTGTGAATGTACAATTTTCATAGTCATGAAAAATTTTTAAATGAGAAGGTGTGTCCAAACTTTTGGTCTGTACTGTATATATAGGGGGGATTTAACAAGTATCAATTATAATATTATTCATAAAAAGTGCAATACAGTACATTGTTTTGCCAATGGTGCAATATGTATGACAACCGTGCATTGATCCAAAGTGCCTGTGCTATAAAGTGCTTAGTGATCATTTACAGTTATAGCAAAAATACATGATTACATTTGATTATTTAGTTGATGCATCTGTGACAAAAATTATATTGGATTACTCACCAGGTGTGCATTGCTATATTCTATATTGAGTAAAACATACACGCCGAGTTCGGCGTCCTTAGATTCTTACTACGCATGTCTCAGCGCGTCATAGGTTTGTCATATGCTGACCAGCCAATCGGGGCACAAGTTCTGCAGATCTTACCTGCACATGCGCATATGAGATGTGCAGACGAATCACCACCATATTTGACGTGGCATACCAAAGGTGCATCACTGCGCCTTTGCAACAGTCCACAGCCCGCAATGCTTCTACTTCAGCGCCACCAATATTGTTGTGTAGAACTTTAGTACATTAGCAATTAATCTCTTAGTTTACTCGAAGCCACCCTGTCAAAATGTAAAGTTAAACTGTACTTATTATTATTTGCTTGATTTCTCTACATAGGTGGCCATATAGGTAAATTACATTCATATCCTAATGCGTTATTAAGGAAGTAAGGATATTGGTATTGAACCCTTACCCAGGTATTCTGAACACCAAATTGGGAAAGCTTTCCGATACCAATGGCACTAATGGGAGGCATGGAGCCCCTCCAGGCACACATGTCTCAACCAATGTTACCATAAAGGTAAATATGGGTGTATACACCAATCCACAACCCAATATAACCCCAAATTTAATATTTAAAAATTGAATATTGTTCTATTATTTATTAATATTAATATTGGTTGACAGTATAGCAACAATGGCAATGACAAATTACAGAAAGATTTTTTTATTAAAGAAAATAGAAAAGGAAAAAATACAAGTTGGACTTTCTGTCCCCAATAAATTATATATATATAATATATATGCTGCCTGGGGCCCCTGTGCTCTGCCTGGGGCCACTGTACTCTGCCTGGGGCCCCATATGCTGCCTGGGGCCCCTGTGCTCTGCCTGGGACTACTGTGCTCTGCCTGGGGCCCCATATGCTGCCTGGGGCCCCTGTGCTCTGCCTGGGGCCACTGTGCTCTGCCTGGGGCCCCATATGCTGCCTGGGGCCCCTGTGCTCTGCCTGGGTGTAGGACACTGGTGACGTCACTTATCTCCGGACATTAGCTCCGGACATTAGATCCGGACATTATCTCCGGACATTAGCTCCGGACATTATCTCCGGACATTAGCTCCGGACAAAGCCACGGAAGTTGGCACAAATTGCAGGAAGTAGTATTCTAGGCAATTATATTATATATATATATATATATATATATATATATATATATATATATATATATATACTGTATATCCTCATGTTGATTCTCAAGATATTGTGGTGTATCTGTGAAAATAAACATCAATATCTAGAGTTAAGAAAGTACTTAGAATATATTATCTATTAATCTTTGGAGATCCTCAGATCTCTATTATACTACTAAAGATGAGGTGAACTCAAAAGGGGGATGATGGGAAGCCTTGATGATTATTATATTATTGACTGAATTTTAAAGTCCATATTTAGACCTGCCAGATTAAGAGTATTTAATTTAAAAATCCACTCTAACTCCCTACTTTTAAGGACACGGATTCTATTGTGCCCCGATCGGCTGGTCAGCTTATGACAAACCTGAGACATGCGTAGTAAGAATCTCGGCGTGTATGTCTTCCTCAATATAGAATATAGCAACACACACCTGGTGAGATTATCCAATATATTTTTGATCATGGGTGCATCAACTAAACAATGAAATGTAATCTATGTGTTTATGATATAACTGTATATGATCACTAAGCACTTGATAGCACAGGCACTTTGGATCAATGCATGGTTGTCATATATACTGTATTGCACCAGTGACAAAATAATGTACTGTATTGCACTTTTTATGAATAATACAATAATCGATACTTGTTAAATTACCCCTGTATATATCTGCTTGTATAATGTTTTTAATGTTTTCACTGCCTGAGAAAGGCTCATCCGAGCCGAAACGTCGCCATGCCATGTGGGTCTAATAAAATGCACTTTACTTCTTGAAAAGTTTTTGGAGTGCTGCCTTTCTCTCTCTCTCTGTTTAATTGGGTATCCTCTCTCACTCCAAATACATACTGATAGGGAATTTAGATTATGAACCCCAATGGGGATAGAGCAGATAATATCTGTAAAGCGCTGTGGAAATAATGGAGCTATATAAGTGAGTGAAATAAATACCTAAAAACATGCGCAATAGATAAAATGAATAGTGCATGAATAAAATATGACTAATCCTGCAAAACCATGAGCATGTAAATATAACTAGAATGGAGGCCAGGAGGAAAATATATATTTAATATGGTGCCTAATAAGGAATATGAGTTTGTACTAAAGAGACACCATCGTGATAGGAAATAATGAAAAGTTATAAGGAGACATACATACCACCCCTGACGAAGCTACATCGGGTAGCAACAGCGACACGTGTTGGGTTAAAGCTCCATATCGGGTAAACCATTACTTGTATGAATGTCTCCTTGTAACTTTTCATTATTTCCTCCACTACATTTGACAGTGTGTACTGTTTTTTGGTGGAGATTTAAAGATGTTTTGGGGTTGTTTTGCTGCCTCTGACACTGGGTGCCTTTGACTGTGTGCAAGGCATCATGAAATCTGAAGATTACCAAAGGATTTGGGGTCACAATGTAGTGACTAGGGTCAGAAAGCTGGGTTTGCTTCCTAAGTCATGGGTCTTCCAGCAGGGCAATGACCCCAAACTTACTTCAAGAAGCAGCCAGAAATGGATGGAAACAAAGCGCTGGAGAGTCCTGAAGTGGCAGCAATGAGTCCAGATCTAAATCCCATTGAACAACTGTGAAGAGAACGTAAAATTGCTGTTGGGAGAAGGCGCCTTCAAATATGAGAGACCTGGCTCAGTTTCCAAAAGAAAAGTACTCCAAAATTCCAGTTGAGAGGTGTAAGAAGCTTGTTGATGGTTATAGGAAGCGATTGATTACAGTTGTTTATTACAAAAACTGTGCAACCAAATAGTAAGTTGAGGGTGCCAAGACTTATGTCAGGCCCATTTTTGAGGTTTTGTGTGAAATTATGGCCAATTTGCCTTTTTTCTGTTACAATACACACAAAGCAAGTAAACATGTGTATAACAAGGCGTGTGTAATTGTAAGAATTTTCTGGGAGAAATACTTCATTTTCTGGAACAATTTTAACCGTGCCAACACTTTCAGCCATAACTGTATGTGTTTCGATGTTTTCTTTTTGCCAATGGTTGGAAACAGCTTTATTGGAATTACTGCAAAAGTATTAACCATATTTATAAAACATTGAGAGAAATACATTACATTATAAATTCTGCTGCTCAGTCCAAGGCTTGTGATACAGTTAACGTAACTGCAGAATCTCTATAGAAACTAAACCGTTCTGGGATATGTGCTATGACTCACATTATGTAATTGTTATGAGTGAAAAAAAAATGTATCTAGCTTTTTCTGCTAGAAAATGTTTTTATATCAGTAATAAGCAGATTGCAATGTGAATAGAACTGTGTAAAAAAATACATAAATAGATATACAGTGGGGAAAAAATATTTGAAACACTGCCAGTTTTGCAAGTTTTCCCACTTACAAAGAATGGAGAGGTCTGTAATTTTTACGGTAGGTACACTTCAACTGTGACAAAGAATTAAAAAAAAAATCCAGAAAACCACATTGTATGATTTTTACAGAATTAATTTGCCTTTTAATACATGAAATACTGTATATACTGGAGTATAAGCCGACCTGAGTATAATTCGAGGCACATAATTTTACCACAAAAAAATGGGAAAACGTAACTTATTGACTCGAGTATAAGCCGGGTATGCATTGTCCCCTCATCCCTATCCTGATATGCATGGTTCCTCATCCCTCTCCTGGTTTGCATGGCTCTTCATACATATCCTTGTATGCATGGCTCCTCATCCCTATCCTTGTCTGCATGACTCCTCATCCCTATCCTTGTCTGCATGGCTCCTCATCCCTATCCTGGTCTGCATGGCTCCTCATCCCTATCCTTGTCTGCATGGCTGGCTCCTCATCTCCATCCTTGTATGCATGGCTCTTCATCCCTATCCTTGTATGATTGGCCCCCTTTCCCATCCTGGTATGCATGGCCCTCATCAAAAAACATAAAAAACCCAAAAACATTATACTTATCATTCTGTGCTCCGGTGCCAGCAGCTGCTTCATGCTTGTGAGCAGCGCATAGTAGGGATTAGGGTTGAGCGACCTTTAGTTTTTTAGGGTCAAGTCGGGTTTTGTGAAACCCGACTGTCTTAAAAGTCGAGTCGAGTGAAATCGGCCGACCACCGTGAAAAGTCGGGTTTCGGCCGAAACACGAAACCCAATGAAGGAATTTTTTTTTTTTTTTTTTTTTTTCTTCTCTCTCTCTCTCTCTCTCTCTCTCCCTCCGTCCCAGCACAGAAGATTTTGTATTGCACATTCCAAAACCCTACTGCGCACAAGCGATAACATGACGAAAGACGTTCACTCCCCTAAGACCTATGTCATCACTCTGCCCACGCTCATTAATTGGCTGAAAAAATGGCGCTAAACGCGTCATACGAAACGCGACTTTGGCGCCAAGATCGCGTACCGCATGGCCGACCCCGCAAATGGGATCGGGTCGGGTTTCATGAGACGCCGACTTTGCCAAAAGTCGGCGACTTATGAAAATGAACGACCCGTTTCGCTCAACCCTAGTAGGGATGTTATGCGCTGCTTACAAACAGAGCATAGCTGCCCGAATACTCACTGCTCTCCACGCCGGGACTATGTGCGTGGAGGGCAGTGAATATTGATTGCTATTTAGTAGCATGCACAGTGTCAGCCGCAGCCGTGTGGTCATGTGTGCCTGCTACTTAAGAGAAAT
This sequence comes from Ranitomeya variabilis, assembly GCF_051348905.1. Lineage (NCBI taxonomy): Eukaryota > Metazoa > Chordata > Amphibia > Anura > Dendrobatidae > Ranitomeya > Ranitomeya variabilis. Next base: position 680,317,449 of record NC_135232.1, on the reverse strand, counting down.
GAATATTCACTTCTCTCCACTCCCATTGGAGTGGAGAGAAGTTAATATTAATTTCTCTTAAGTAGCGGGCACATGTGATCTCCCTGCCGCTGTAGGGAGCCTGCGGCTGACACTACCTGCTTTTACAGAGAAATGAATATTCACTGCCAGCGCAGTGAATATTCATTTCTCTTTAGCAGCGGGCACAGGCTTTAGCCGCAGCAGCCGGCTCCTGCCTTCTGTGATCCGCTGCTCTGCCACTGTCGCTCCCTTTCCATCTTCTGGACCCTCACTCTAGTATAAGCCGAGGGGGGTGTTTTCAGCAGAAAAAATGTGCCAAAAAACTCTGCTTATACTCATAAATACGGTAAGTATTTGATACAATAGGAAAACAAAACTTGATATTTGGTACAGAAACCTTTGCACTTACAGAGGTCAGACTTTTCCTGTAGTTCTTGACTAAGTTTGCACACTGCAGCAAGGGTTTTGGCCCACTACTCCATACAGATCTTCTCCAGATCTTTCAGGTTTCAAAGCAATCGCTGGGCAACATTGAGTTTCAGCTGCCGCCAAAGATTTTCTATCGAGTTTAGGTTTGGAGACTGTCTAGGCCACTTCAGGACCTTTGAATGCTTCTTGCAAAGCCACTCCTTAGTTTCCCTGGCTGTATGTTTCGGGTCATTGTCATTCTGGAAGAAACAGCCACGACCCATCTTCAGTGCTCTTACTGAGGGAAGGAGGTTGTTCACCAAAATCTTGCGTTACATGACCCCATCCGTCCTCCCTTCAATACGGTGCAGCCGTTCTGTCCCCTATGCAGATAAGCACCCTCAAAGTATGATGTTTCTTCCACCATATTTCATAGTTGGGATGTGTTCTTAGGGTTGTACTCATCCTTTTCTTCCTCCAAACACGGTGAGTGCAGTTGATACCAAAAAGTTCTATTTTGGTCTCATCTGACGACATGACTTTCTCCCATCATCATCCAGATGGTCATTGGTGAACTTCGAACAGGCCTGGAAATGAGCAGGGGACCTTTCGTGTCCTGCAAGATTTTAATCCTTGACGGCGCAGTGTGTTACTAATGATAATGTTTGAGACTTTGGCTCAGCTCTCGTAAGGCCATTGACCAGGTGTTCTCGTGTAGTTCTGGGCTGATTCCGGACCTTTCTCAGAATTATTCTTATCCCACTAAGCAACATCTTGTCCTAGATCAAGAAAGATTCATAATCATCTTATGTGTCTTCCATTTTCTTATAATTGCGCCAACAGTTGTTGCCTTTTCACCAAGCTGCTTCCTTTTGTCATGTAGCCCATCCCAGCCTTCTGCAGGTCTACAATTTTGTCCCTGGTGTCCTTAGACAGCTCTTTGGTCTTGGTAATGGTGGAGAGGTTGGAGTGTGATTGATTGTGTGGACACATGTCTATTATACGGCCAACGAGTTGGAGCAGGTAAAATCAATACACATAATTGATGCAGAGTAGGAGGGCTTCTTAAAGAAAAACTAAGAGCCAGTATTTGTGTATCAAATACTTATTTTCCCCACTGTGTGTGTGTGTGTGTGTATATATATATATATATATATATATATATATATATATATATATATATACACATATATATATAATTATTGTGAGGCAGTAACTGATGTCATTTGCGAGGGTCGCTATGTGTCCCCCAGGATGCGCTCAGAACTCTACTACTCTTCACCTTCCAACAAGACAATGATCCTAAGCACACAGTTAAAATAAAAAAGGAGTGGCTTCAGAACAACTTTGTGACCATTCTTGATTGGCCCAGCCAGAGCCCTGACCTAAACACAATCTCTGGAGAGATCTGAAAATGGCTGTCCACCAACGTTCATCATCCAACTTAACGGAACTGGAGAGGATCTGCAAGGAAGAATGGCAGAGAATCCACAAATCCAGGTGTGAAAAACTTGTTGCATCATTCCCAAGAAGAACTCATGGCTGTACTAGCTCAAAAGGGTGCTTCTACGCAATACTGAGCAAAGGGTCTGAGTACTTATGACCATGTGATATTTCAGTTTTTATTTTTTAATAAATACGGAAAAATTTATACATTTCTGTTTTTTTTCTGTCAAGATGGGGTGCAGAGTGTACATTAATGTGAAAAAATGAACTTATTGAATTTACCAAATGGCTGCAATGAAACAAAGAGTGAAAAATTTAAAGGTCTTAATACTTTCTGTAATAATTATAGGGGATAACTCAGGAGCCCCAAGACAACTACAGGACACAGTTTTATAAGTGGTAAAGTCTATATTATCACACGGTGATTCAAACAGGTGCAGAGAGAAACTCAAGTCCACAACACTTGGTGTAAATATTAAACGCAGCTTAAACAGTCTATAGGGAACTTGAGAGGAAAATGCAATCACGCAGAAAGTCTATGAAGCACAGTTATTCTTGAGGATACTTGACAGGAATAAATCCTTGTTTTAATCCAAGCATAGATAGATATGCTTATAAGGCAGTTCAAGCAATGTCTTATCTCAACCAGGAAGGCCTGGGTGATAATCTCAGGTTTAAGCAGAGCAGCAACAGCTTACAAGTCCAGTAAATGCAGATGGGAGTAAACACGAGCAGCAGATGAAGGAGGATTACTGGAAACTGGTGTATGCAGCAGGAACTCAGAGCAGAGTAGCAGGATAACCACACAGGTTCACAGGAGCAGGTATATAGCCAGGGAGTCACCAGAGTCAGGAGCTGGATGCAAGGCAGAATACTCTAGCACAGACTGAAGGCTGGGGTGGAGTTTTATAGCAGGAAGACACAGTGCACATGAGACCAAAGACGCCATCTTGGAAAAGGGCAGTAATGCACAAAAGGTAATAAAAATGTTCAGAGTCCTGACACTTTCCATACCAACTGTATATTAGGCTTGAAATTAATATTTTATTATTATTTTTTAAACATATAGATGGAGGCAACTTTATTAGGCCATGTTCACATATTCAGTATTTGGTCAGTATTTTTCCTCAATATTTGTAAGTCAAAACCAGGAGTGGGTGATAATACAGAAGTGGTGACATGTTTCTATTATACTTTTCCTCTGATTGTTCCACTCCTGGTTTTGGCTTAAAAGTACTGATGTAAAATACTGACCAAATATTGACCGTGTGAACGTGGCCTCACAGTTATCTATCTATATAATCGTCTAAGGGTCACCTCCGTCTTTTTGTCTGTTAAGGAAATCCCGTGTCGCTGATTGGTCAGCGACGGGCACAGTCCAGCTGCGAATTCGCCCTTCCCTACTCCCCTCCAGTCAGTGCCCCCTCCATACTCCCCTCCAGTCAGTGCCCCCATAGTGTTTTAGCAGTCCGTTAAACGGACTGCGTTACACTGCGGCATAACGCGGTGTAACGCAGTCCGTTAACGCTGCTATTAACCCTGTGTGACCAACTTTTTACTATAGATGCTGCCTATCTAAAAGATCTAATGTTAAAAATAATAAAAAAATAATTATATTCTCACCTTCCGGCGCCTTTCCCGCTCCTCGCGATGCTCTGGTCCCAAGAATGCATTGCGGCAATGACCAGAGATGACGTAGCGGTCTCGCGAGATGATGACGTAGCGGTCTCGCGAGACCGCTACATCATCACGTGTTATTGCCGCAATGCATTCTTGGGACCGGAGCGTCGCGAGGAGCATCACTAAACGCCTGCGCTGGATCCGGGGGCCGCTGGAAGGTGAGTATATAACTATTTTTTATTTTAATTCTTTTTTAACAGGGATATGGTGCCCACATTGCTATATACTATGTGGGCTGTGTTATATACTGCGTGGCCTGTGTTATATACTACGTCTCTGTGCTATATACTACGTGGGCTGTGCTATATACTACCTTGCTGTGCAATATACTACGTGGCTGGGCAATATACTACGTGGCTGTGCTATATACTACGTGGCTGTGTTATATACTACGTGGGCTGTGTTATATACTACGTGGCTGTGCTATATACTACGTGGCTGTGCTATATACTACGTGGCTGTGTTATATACTACGTGGCTGTGTTATATACTACGTGGGCTGTGTTATATACTACGTGGCTGTGCTATATACTACGTGGCTGTGCTATATACTACGTGGCTGTGTTATATACTACGTGGCTGTGTTATATACTACGTGGGCTGTGTTATATACTACGTGGCTGTGTTATATACTACGTGGCTGTGTTATATACTACGTGGCTGTGTTATATACTATGTGGGCTGTGTTATATACTACGTGGGCTGTGTTATTAACAACAACATGTAACCCATTCCATTAGTTAAACACCAGAAAAAAGGTCAGAGAGTATTTATATTAAAAAATCTGACGAAGACTGGCGAAACGCGCGTTGAGGCGGCAGGTGGAGATTCATAACCTTCATTTCATGTAAGTTACATTACTTATCATGTGCTAGTTACATCTACACATGAGCATTTATAGTTTACATATATAGCATGCACTATTGCACTTCACCTTAGGCTTAATTATACAGCATGCACTATTGCACTTTACTTCAGGTTTAATTGCTCATCTGTATAGACCTATACATGAGATATTGTCGCTTTATTTGTTTTGCGTAATTGCGCTGCATTTTCATAATATATTAGGATCCCTGATGGGACCAACTGATAATTAAATGCAGTTCTGACATTTATTGATATATATAATCTCTATAGTGCACTATATGTATCTTCTATACTAACATGTATATTGTATACCATTTTTTGGAACAAATATAATTTTTCTATTGTCCCCTGATATTCCTGCTATTTGTGTCACTCTGATCTAAATTTCTATTTTTATCAATCTGATTAATACATTTTGTAAGATTTTTTAATATAAATACTCTCTGACATTTTTTTCTGGTGTTTAACTAATGAAATGGGTTACATGTGGTTGTTCTATACTTTGAGAAGTAATTACCTTTGATAAACGATTCCGCCTTTGGGGACAATTTAATCTAACTGTGTTATATACTGCGTGGGCTGTGCTATATACTACTATACATATTCTAGAATACCAGATGCGTTAGAATCGGGCCAACATCTAGTATGTTATAATTGCCAAAAAGTAACAATGTAGTTAATATGGTATGTAATTTTTACCTAAGCAATGGTTACAACTCTAAGGTTTCTAGGTTTTCATCTGTTGCTAATTCATGTAAGTTGTTGAAACTCACATTGAAAAAAATATGTAAAAGAAGAAAATAAAATAAATAAATAACAGGAGCATTTGCTGCAGTTTCTCTGGAGATGTAACTAACGTTTCTCAACAGTGGAAAATGTTCTAAGATATAAAAAATAACTATAACTAATTAAAATTATAAATGATTAAAATTGCAAAGCACTTGTAAAAACTAGCAACTTTGCAATTTAACTTTTATTAAAATTCTTATCCAGAGCTTCTTGTAATGTATAAGAATTAGATCTGTCTCTTTAAGAAAGTGAAGGCGGGAGTTGAGTTTAGTTTCAGTTTCTGTTATAGCCTGAGGAGAAGATGTTATGCTGTGTGCTGGAGGAAAAGAGGAGAAGAATAAACTACAGTTAAAGCTTACTCTCTCTTAATTTCCTTACACCGTGTGGATGCTACAACTGGCGACGAGGATGGGATGCAATCACCTGCTGCTGTGAGTACTGACCCCTGCTTTACTGCTTCACACGCCAGCACCACTGAGAGACTCCATCATGGCTGAATACTTGCACACGTTCCCACAGTTTGATATGACTGATGTCACTAATCTCTCTCATAACTGGAGAAAATGGTTAAATCGGTTTGAGAATTTCCTGGAAGCAATAGATATAAAGGATGAGAAAAGAAAGCGAGCCGTGTTCCTGCATTGGGCGGGCACAGGAGTCTATGACATATACAGCACATTACCGGCAGCAGAGACAGACACGTAGAGCAACTGCTCCAAAGCTCTCACTGACTACTTCAACCCTAAACAAAACATCAGATATGAAAGATACAAGTTCAGGATTGCTAAGCAGCTTCCAGAAGAATCCATAGACACCTATGTCACCCGGCTAAAAGAAGTAGCACATGGGTGTGCATTTACTGACGTAGATGATGAAATCCTAACTCAAGTAATTGTCACCTGCTCGTCTAATAACATAAGGCGTAAAGCTCTGCAGCAGGATCTATCTCTGCATGATTTACTCAAGATGGCCCGTGCTATGGATATAGCAGATCATCAGGCAACTGAAATGGAGAATGGGGATAATTTACATGTGCATAATCTCAAACATAACAGTGCACAAGGCAAGCAAGCCCCGAAACAGAGGAAATGTTATAGATGTGGACAAGACTTCCCACACCACATGAACAAATGTCCAGCTATAGGACAAACTTGCACTAAATGTGGAAAAGGGAACCATTTTGCAGTTGTCTGCAAATCAGCACCCAACAAGTCTCCTCTGCCAATGACAAAGCCTGCAAATATAAAAATGGTAAATCAGGATATAGAAGAAATGTCTGTGGCTGAGAACTATGTGTTCACAACTTCTGTCACTGGCTCAGTGCAGTCTCCATGTATTACACTCACCATCTGCAACACGGATATCACCTTTACAATAGATACAGGAGCTTCGGTGGATATCATAGACAGCAATACTTATGAACAGTTGAAAACAAAGCCAGTCTTACAGCAAGTGCATACTGAAATATTTCCATATGGATCTAAAACACCTCTAGTTACAATGGGACAATTTGATGCTGAACTTAGCTATAAAGAAAATAGGCAGAAAACCACTTTTCACACATTACAAGGATCAGGAGGCTGTCTTCTCAGCTATCACACTGCCTTGAAGCTAGGACTCATCCAGATTGTTCATACCATAACCGACCCTGCGGACCTGGATGTACAAGCCATGGTGAACAGTTTTCCCTCCCTATTTAGTGGATTAGGAAAATTAAAGGACTCTCAAGTGCATCTTCATGTGGATGACAGTGTTCGTCCAGTAGCCCAGGCTCACAGGCGGATTCCATTTCACCTGAGAAAGAAGGTAGAAAAGGAACTCCAATTACTCATGGATGATGATGTCATAGAAACTGTTTCTGGTCCCACTCCGTGGGTCTCTCCACTTGTGGTAGTTCCAAAACCAAAGATTCCAGAGCAGGTGAGACTGTGTGTTGACATGCGCCTGCCCAACACTGCTATTCAAAGGGAAAGACACATCTCACCCACAATTGATGACATTATTCATTTATTAAATGGAGCAACCGTTTTTTCAAAGCTCGACCTCAATAAGGGCTATCATCAACTAGAATTGAGTCCAGAATCCAGATACTTAACAAAATTTTCCACCCATGTGGGTCTCAGAAGATACAAAAGATTGACGTTTGGGGTCTGCTCAGAAGCGGAAATTTTTCAAGATAAGATAAGGAGCGTCATTCAACATATTCCAAATGCCTTTAATTACAGTGATGACATACTGGTTTTTGGGAAAACTCAAGCTGAGCATAATCGTGGTCTATATGCTATCTTTGAATGTCTGTTCTCTGCTGGACTCACTTTAAACAAAGAAAAATGTGACTTTGATAAAAATTCATTGGAGTTCTATGGTCACATTTTCTCAGCGGATGGAGTACGACCTGATCCCAAGAAAGTGGAATCCATCAGAGCAGCTTCAATTCCACAGGATGCCAGTGAAGTGCGCTCTTTTCTTGGAATGGCAAGCTAATGTGCTAGATATATTCCAAATTTTTCGACAATCAGCACTCCATTAAGGGAACTCACGAAACAAAATTGCATTTTTCAATGGTCCCAAGACTGTCAGGCCTCTTTTGAAACAATTAAAAATGAACTCTGCTCAACAACCACCATGGCCTATTTTGATCCAGCTCTTCGAACCGAACTGATTGTGGACGCCAGTCCCGTGGGACTGGGTGCAATTTTAGCACAATACAAGGATGACAGTCAAAGTCCCCACATCATTTCTTATGCAAGTAAAAGCTTAACAAGCACTGAAAGAAAGTATTCGCAACCTGAAAAAGAAAGCTTGGCAGTCGTCTGGGGATGTGAACACTTTCACTTATTTCTCTATGGAGCTCCCTTCACTATTGTCACAGATCATCAAGCTCTCCTTACAATTTTTGGAAATCCCAGAGCTAAAATGCCGGCACGGATTGAACGATGGGGTCTACGTCTACAGGACTACAATTTCAAAATTATTCACAAACCTGGAAAATACAGCAATCCGGCTGATTATCTCTCAAGACATCCTTCGGATGATGATTTACCTGTGCATTCCTCCATTGAAGAATACATCCACTTTGTTACAGCTCATGCCGTGCCAAAAGCACTTTCTGTTGATCAGTTTGTGAATACAACAACAAGTGACAAGACACTCTGTGCCTTAATACAAATTATCCAAAACAGAAGGTGGCATGAAATTCAAAAGAAAAAATTTCCTGAAGATGGGATTGATCTGAAGGAGTTAAAACTATTTTCAAATGTACGTGAGGAATTATCAGTCACTGAAGACCAACTCATCCTTCATGGTATCAAACTGGTTGTACCTAAGGCCTTGCGCAACCTAGTCATACAGATAGCACACGAAGATCATCTAGGAATTGTTGGCACAAAAAAGTTACTCAGAGAAAAAGCGTGGTTCCCAAATATGGATAAATTGGTGGAAGAGAAGATTAGACATTGCTCCACTTGTCAATTAATTACTCCATCGTCAACTCTAGAGCCATTACAAATGTCTCCGTTACCCACTGCTGTATGGGAGGAAGTGGCAATCGACATATATGGACCATTACCAAATGGCCAATACATTCTAGTAACAATTGATGAATATTCTAGATACCCTGTCATTTCATTCATCTCTTCAACGTCTGCTAATAGTGTCATACCAGAACTGGACGACATATTCTCTGCATATGGCATTCCAAGAGTGGTCAAAACAGATAATGGACCTCCATTCAATGGACATGTGTTTGCACAGTTTTCTGAATACTTGGGGTTCAACCACAGAAAGATCACACCTTGCTGGCCGCAAGCTAATGGAATTGTAGAACGTTTTGCAGAGCAGTGAGTGACGTCATTGGCCCAACCAGGCTTCCATAGGCCAGTGACGTCACTCACTGCTCTGCAGTGTCGGCCATTTTCCACGTGTATCCAGGGACGCCTCCGGCCGGGACGTCTCTGGCACTACACGTAACACTCGCGGTCTCCGCCGGCAGCACCCCCAGCCATCGACATCGGCTCACGCTGATATCTGCACACTCATCTCCCGCAAGGACGGGAACTGCCCTGGAACGGAGCGGACACCTATTCCAAGCAAGCAGCCCAGCCGTCCAACTATCTTTATACAGTAGGTGATACAGCACCACTAATTATCGGCTATTGTTTAACACTGTGCTAGTTGTATTTAGGCTTGGCTGATCTGACCATTAACAGGTGTAATACGTATACAGAAGGGTCTTGTATATGTTTTAACAGGACCACAGACACGGTCTACTTTTAGCCACTTGTAGCGCGGTATCTCTAATCATTGTATACAAGAATAAACTACAGTTAAAGCTTACTCTCTCTTAAATTCCTTACACCGTGTGGATGCTACACCTCTCACCTAGCCAAATCAGTTCTCATGCTTCGCACTGACGAGGGCCAACAGCCCGAAACACCGTGTCTGCGAATTGAGATACTGATTTGGCTTTTATCCTAAGTCATATTGCACGACTCGTTAAAGGGTTGATTGTGACTTGTAGGATCGCTATTTCCAACAGGTGGCGCTATAGAGTTAAGTCCTCTTTTTCTCAGAAGAGGCAATTTGCATACTTATCTGCTCTAAAGAACAGAGAAATTTCTAAACTGCATGTTGGGTACATTACTGGACAACTCTGCAGTCATCTGCTGTAGCCGATTTCCTAGGCAAGGAGAACAGCGCCTTCAAGCACTTTGCCATAGAGCTTGCAAGTGATGCTCTGAATCTGACCAGCAATCCGACCTGCCTTATTGTATGTTAAGGAAGGAACAAACAACTGTTTTCAACTCCTTAAGGAAGACTTGTCAGCAGGATATTCGACCAAGAACTAAAGGTATGAATGTAAAACACCATTAATCCTTTTACATGCATTCTTTGCTAGTAGAAAAATATTTAGAATTGAGAGTCCTCAGTGGTACCACTGAGAACTCTCAATTCTAAATATTTTTCTATCTACTGGTTAACACGGTACCAAGATATATTTCTCTTCTTTGCTAGTAGAATTTCTTTGGGACGTTTTTACATTTTTGAGTAATCTATTCTCGAAGTTTTATGCTCAAGTGCAACAGAACGGTCACTTCACTCCTTAGCTCTGTTGTACTTCTCTGCCCAGGTGACGCCTGTGCAGTGCGCTTCGAATGGCATTGTGGGAGTCGGTACATTGATCTTGCAGTGTCATCAGGAGCTCACTGTACAGGCGCTGCCCCTTATGATGAAACGCCTGCGTTGGGGAGACTGGTCACTGAGGGAATAGTGACCTGTCAATTAATGACTGGAGGCCGACAGTGGGCAGAGAAGTACAGCAGAGCTTAGGAATGAAGTGCCTGCCCGACCTCTGAACTTGAGCATAAACTGTAGTAAATAGAAGTGCCTCAAAAATGCCCCAAATAAATTTTACTAGCAAGGTATGAATGTAATCCTTCTATATTATTTCAAAGCACTTTTTGGTGATTACTTTGTATCTCCTTTTATACTGCACCCACATACACAAATGCTTCCCCCTTTGAAAGGTAAACTTGCCCCCTTAACCCCTTTACCCCCAAGGGTGGTTTGCACGTTAATGACCGGGCCAATTTTTACAATTCTGACCACTGTCCCTCTATAAGGTTATAACTCTGGAACGCTTCAACGGATCCCGGTGATTCTGACTTCGTTTTTTCGTGACATATTGTACTTCATGATAGTGGTAAAATTTCTTTGATATTACCTGCGTTTATTTGTGAAAAAAACGGAAATTTGGCGAAAATTTAGAAAATTTCGCAATTTTCCAACTTTGAATTTTCATGCAATTAAATCACAGAGATATGTCACACAAAATCCTTAATAAGTAGCATTTCCCACATGTTTCCTTTACATCAGCACAATTTTGGAACCAAAACTTTTATTTTTTAGGGAGTTATAAGGGTTAAAAGTTGACCAGCAATTTCTCATTTTTACAACACCATTTTTTTTAGGGACCACATCTCATTTAAAGTCGTTTTGAGGGGTCTATATGATAGAAAATAACCAAGTGTGACCCCATTCCAAAAACTGAACCCCTCAAGGTGCTCAAAACCACATTCAGAAAGGTTATTAACCCTTCAGGTGTTTCACAGAAATTTTTCGAATGTTTAAATAAAAATGAAAATTTAGCTTTTTTTCACAAAAGATTTATTTCAGCTCCAATTTGTTTTATTTTACCAAGGGTAACAGGAGAAAATGGACCCCAAAAGTTGTTGTACAATTTGTCCTGAGTATGTCGATACCCCATATGTGGGGGTAAACCACTGTTTGGGCGCATGGCAGAGCTCGGAAGCGAAGGAGCGCCATTTGACTTTTCAATGCAAAATTGACTGGAATTGAGATGGGACGCCATGTTGCGTTTGGAGAGCCCCTGATGTGCCTAAACATTGAAATCCCACACAAGTAACACCATTTTGGAAAGTAGACCCCCTAAGGAACTTATCTAGATGTGTGGTGAGCACTTTGACCCTCCAAGTGCTTCACAGAAGTTTATAATGCAGAGCCGTAAAAATAAAAAAATCATATTTTTTCACAAAAATGATCTTTTCGCCCCCAATTTTTTATTTTCCCAAAGGTAAGAGAAGAAATTGGACCCGAAAAGTTGTAGAATTTGTCCTGAGTATGCTGATACCCCATATGTGGGGGTAAACCATTGTTTGGGCGCATGGCAGAGCTTGGAAGGGAAGGAGCGCCATTTGACTTTTCAATGCAAAATTGACTGGAATTGAGATGGGATGCCATGTTGCGTTTGGAGAGCCATTAATTTGCCTAAACATTGAAACCCCCCACAAGTGACACCATTTTGGAAAGTAGACCCCGTAAGGAACTCATCTAGATGTGTTGTGAGAGCTTTGAACCCCCAAGTGTTTCACTACAGTTTATAACGCAGAGCCGTGAAAATAATAAAAAAAATGTCCCACAAAAATTATTTTTTAGCCCCCAGTTTTGTATTTTCCAAGGGTAACAGTTAAAATTGGACCCAAAAAGTTGTTGTCCAATTTGTCCTGAGTACGCTGATACCCAATATGTGGGGGGGAACCACCGTTTGGGCGCATGGCAGAGCTCGGAAGGGAAGGAGCGCCATTTGGAATGCAGACTTAGATGGTTTGGCTGCAGGCGTCACGTTGCATTTGCAGAGCCCCTGATGTAACTAAACAGTAGAAACCCCCCACAAGTGACCCCATATTGGAAACTAAACTCACAAGGAACTTATCTAGATGTGTTGTGAGAACTTTGAACCCCCAAGTTTTTCACTACAGTTTATAATGCAGAGCCGTGAAAAAAAAAAATCTTTTTTTCCCACAAAAATTATATTTTAGCCCCCAGTTTTGTATTTTCCCAAGGGTAACAGGAGAAATTGGACCCCAAAAGTTGTTGTCCAATGTGTCCTGAGTACGCTGATACCCCATATGTTGGGGTAAACCCCTGTTTGGGCGCACGGGAGAGTTCAGAAGGGAAGGAGCACTGTTTTACTTTTTCAACGCAGAATTGGCTGGAATTGAGATCAGACGCCATGTCGCGTTTGGAGAGCCCCTGATGTGCCTAAACAGTGGAAACCCCCCAATGATAACTGAAACCCTAATCCAAACACACCCGTAACCCTAATCCCAACGGCAACCCTAACCACACCACTAACCCTGACACACCCCTAACCCTAGTCCCAACCGTAAATGTAATCCTAACCCTAACTTTAGCCCCAACCCTAGCCCTAATCCTAGCCCCAACCCTAGCCCTAACACAAACCCTAGCCCCAACCCTAACCCTAGCCCCAATCCTAGCCCTAACCCTAGCCCCAACCCTAACCCTAGCTCCAACCCTAACCCCAGCCCCAACCCTAACCCTAACCCTAACTTTAGCCCCAACCCTAACCCTAACCCTAACCCTAATGGGAAAATGGAAATAAATAAAAAAATTTATTTTATTATTTTTCCCTAACTAAGGGGGTCATGAAGGGGGGTTTGATTTACTATTTATAGCGGGTATTTTAGTGGATTTTTATGATTGGCAGCTGTCACACACTAAAAGACGCTTTGTATTGTAAAAAATAGTTTTTACGTCTCCACATTTTGAGAGCTATAATTTTTCCATATTTTGGTCCACAGAGTCATGTGAGGTCTTGTTTTCTGCGGGAAGAGTTGACGTTTTTATTGCAACCATTTTTGCGCACATGACATTTTTTGATCGCTTTTTATTCCGATTTTTGTGAGGAAGAATGACCAAAAACCAGCTATTCATGAATTTCTTTTTGGGGGTGGGGGGCGTTTATACCATTCCGCGCTTGGTAAAATTGATAAAGCAGTTTTTATTCTTCGGGTCAGTACGATTACAGCGATGCCTCATTTATATCTTTTTTTATGTTTTGGCGCTTTTATACGATAAAAACTATTTTATGTAAAAAATAATTGTTTTTGTATCTCTTTATTCTGAGGACTATAACTTTTTTATTTTTTTCGCTGATGACGCTGTATGGTGGCTCATTTTTGGCGGGACAAGATGACGTTTTCAGCGGTACCATGGATATTTATATCCTTTTTTTTATTGCTTGCTATTCCACTTTTTGTTCGGCGGTATGATAATAAAGCGTTGTTTTTTGCCTCTTTTTTTTGTGTGACGGTGTTCACTGAAGGGGATAACTAGTGGGACAGTTTTATAGGTGGGGTCGTTACGGACGCGGCGATACTAAATATGTGTACTTTTATTGTTTTTTTTTATTTAGATAAAGAAATGTATTTATTGGAACAATTTTTTTTTCTTTACTTAGGATTTTTTTTTTTTTTTTTTACACATGTGAATTATTTTTTTTTTACTTTTTTGCATTGTCCCAGGGTGGGACATCACGCTATAGTGTCAGATCGCTGATCTGACACTTTGCACAGCACTGTGTCAGATCAGCGATCTGACATGCAGGGCTGCAGGCTTACCAGCGCTTGCTCTGAGCAGGCGTTGGTAAGCCACCTCCCTGCAGGGCCCGGATGCAGCCCTGTGGCCATTTTGGATCCGGGCCCTGCAGGGAGAAGGAGGAAAGAGACCCTCGGAGCAACGCGATCACATCGCGTTGCTCCGAGGGTCTCAGGGACGCACGCAGGGAGCCCCCTCCCTGCCCGATGCTTACCTATGCCGCCGGAACGCTGTGATCATCTTTGATTGCAGTGTGCCGCGGTCCGTGACCACTCCTGGCACATAGTGCCAGATGTCAGCTGCGATAGTCAGCTGACATCCTGCCGCGCTCCCCCTGTGAGCGCGGCTGATCGCGCTGGACGTACTATTCCATCCTTGAGAAGTAAAGCCCACCCCACATGGTCGGAATAGTCCGTCCAATGGTAGAAAGGGGTTAAGCAAGAAAGTAGACAAACAAACCACACATCCACGCTGTTATCACAAAATACATATTAAACATTAAATTTCATAAAACAGCAGTAAGGAAAAATGACCTGCAGGTGGCACCACACTACCCCAAAGCACAATACCACAAAGCGAAAACAAATCCTAACATTTGCCTTGGGGGCTTTCCAGCTTGCCGAACTCCTTGCCCAGCCAATTTCAGGCAGGTACATATAAAATATTTGCTACATATGTGGAAGTAGAATAAAAGTAAAACTTTACCTGTTTTAGACTTAAGCTTTAAAACTGAAGATATAAATGAAAGCAGCCTAAAGGGGACTGGACAGGCTCTGAACCATCGGATTTTCCGTATTATTGGACAGTCATTGAAAAGTCTTCTAAAGTTGCAGCTTATTGGTGACCTGGAGTCACCTCTGGTTCCAAGTAAAAACTGCAGCGTTGACATAACTCAGACTGTATATTGTTTCCCGATGGGAGAGATTAGTGGAAACAACCTTGCAAAAATTGGAAAAAAAAAAAAATCCTACCGTAGGGAAAAAAAAAAAGGTAAAATAATCTGCAGATATTACTTTTTTTTAAAGGGATATTCCCAATTATTATACAATGGCATAAATACGCTCAGTTATGGGGTCATTTCTCCTTCATAATTTTTACTGTTAAAGTGGCACTGCTGTACAGGGAGCTGCTCCGTTCACATACATAGGGCGGTGTTGCACTTCCCTACCCCAGAGAGATGGTAGTACTGCTGTGGAGGGGAAAAAAATGCTGCTGCCCCTGTTCTTTTGCAAGGTCCTGACAATGAGACCCCTTCTGATCAGTAAGTAAAATACCATTATGTTTAATGTTGGGGGATCTCCTTTAGGCTGGAGTCACACACAACGCATAAAAAAAATCGGTCCGGTTTACATGGACGAAAATCGCAGAAATGTTCCCTGAACAGTGATCCGTATGTCATCCATGTGCAGTGCAAGGATGCGATTTTCTCGGACATATAATGGATCCTTGGGCTCAAATATTCGTGAAAACATATATACAGTCTATAATATATATTATATATATTATATATATATATATATATATATATATGTCAGTGAGACACATACAGTACAGACCAAAAGTTTGGACACACCTTCTCATTTAAAGATTTTTCTGTATTTTCATGACTATGAAAATTGTACATTCAGACTGAAGGCATCAAAACTATGAATTAACACATGTGGAATTATATACTTAACAAAAAAGATGATGCTTAGCACTTGTTGGCCCTTTTGCCTTCACTCTGCGGTCCAGCTCACCCCAAACCATCTCGATTGGGTTCAGGTCTGGTGACTGTGGAGGCCAGGCCATCTGGCGTAGCACCCCATCACTCTCCTTCTTGGTCAAATAGCCCTTACACAGCCTGGAGGTATGTTTGGGGTCATTGTCCTGTTGAAAAATAAATGATGGTCCAACTAAATGCAAGCCGGATGGAATAGCATGCCGCTGCAAGATGTTGTGGTAGTCATGCTGGTTCAGTATGCCTTCAATTTTGAATAAATCCTCAACAAAGTCACCAGCTAAGCACCCCCCACACCATCACAGCTCCTCCTCCATACTTCACGGTGGGAATCAGGCATGTAGAGTCCATCTGTTCACCTTTTCTGCGTCGCACAAAGACACGGTGGTTGGAATCAAAGATCTCAAATTTGGACTCATCAGAGCAAAGCACAGATTTCCACTGGTCTAATGTCCATTCCTTGTGTTCTTTAGCCCAAACAAGTCTCCTCTGCTTGTTGTATGTCCTTAGCAGTGGTTTCATAGCAGCTATTTTACCATGAAGGCCTGCTACACAAAGTCTCCTCTTAACAGTTGTTGTAGAGATGTGTCTGCTGCTAGAACTCTGTGCGGCATTGACCTGGTCTCTAATCTGAGCTGCTGTTAACCTGCGATTTCTAAGGCTGGTGACTCGGATAAACTTATCCTCAGAAGCAGAGGTGACTCTTGGTCTTCCTTACCTGGGGCGGTCCTCATGTGAGCCAGTTTCTTTGTAGCACTTGATGGTTTTTGCCACTGCACTTGGGGACACTTTCAAAGTTTTCCCAATTTTTCGGACTGATTGACCTTCATTTCTTAAAGTAATGATTTTCTTTACTTAGCTGCTTTTTTTCTTGCCATAATACAAATTCTAACAGTCTATTCAGTAGGACTATCAGCTGTGTATCCACCAGACTTCTCCTCAACACAACTGATGGTCCCAACCCCATTTATAAGGCAAGAAATACCACTTATTAAACCTGACAGGGCACACCTGTGAAGTGAAAACCATTCCCGGTGACTACCTCTTGAAGCTCATCAAAAGAATGCCAACAGTGTGCAAAGCAGTCATCAAAGCAAAAGATGGCTACTTTGAAGAACCTAGAATATAAGACATACGGTAATTTCAGTTGTTTCACACTTTTTTGTTAAGTATATAATTCCACATGTGTTTTGATGCCTTCAGTGTTAATGTACAATTTTCATAGTCATGAAAATACAGAAAAATATTTAAATGAGAAGGTGTGTTCAAACTTTTGGTCTGTACTGTACCTCTCTGTGTTCATCATCACATTAACTACATTTACATTTGACCAGCTTGCTTTTCCTGAAATTGCCTGCGCCCCCGACAACCAATGTGCGAAAATTTTGCACGGGCCAACTAGTAAGGATTAAATGGATTTACGCTCATACCTTTGCTTAGGGGTGAATATCCTGCTGACAAGTCCAGGTTAAATGATTGCATCTACTTAGGTGATCAGATGGTATTGTCTATTTCCAGCACTCCCATATACAATGAATGGAGAAGTAGCATGCATATGCGGCAATTGTTTCACTCAAATGTGGCACTTTGCAGATTAAGTTTTGGGATCCGTAGGAATCCAGTTGATGAGACTCCCACAAAGCAGACAATTATCCCGTGGATAGATGAGAATTTGCTAAGTAAGGACAATGTCTTTAAGCCATTTTTAGGGGATTATACAGTTCAGTCACACAACTGTTTTTCATGTTTTTTGTTTTTAGTATTGTCCAGTTACATTTTGTGGCTTTTTTGCAGTTTATTATTCTTCTATATGCAGATCTATTTAAGGCTGAGATATTTAATTTCTGTAATGCATTGTGTCACACGAGATGGCTGGCTTGCTCCATATTGAAGCAGCCATTACTGTCAAAATGTATTATCTAGGGAATAAGTAACTTTTATTTCCAATGCGTGCTCATGGAAAGATGCCATTATAAATCAAAATAAAGATGAATGGAGAATGTGACCTCTCTGATGTTATTGTACTTTACTGCATTAATGCAATTCGTAAGTTGCCACATCATTGTCCTGTGACTATTTCCCACCATGCATTATGGTGGGATTGTATATTGTCATTAAACCCTCTAGGCAAAGTTACAAATAAGCAGTAGATTATACCAGGATTGCTATGGAAGAGTATTTTTAGAGTATGTTTTCCAGACTTACTGGTGATTGGCTGCATTAAAGGGAATCTGTCAGAAGGATTTTGCCATGTAACCTGAGAACAGTGTAAAATAGGGCAAGAGAGCCTGGTTCGAGGGATGTCTCACCTACTGGGCTGCTTGGTGTAGTTTGGACGCAATCCCTGTCTTCTCTGGTGTAGATGTATCAGTGCTATAATGCTGAGCTGTGTATAACCCCCGCCCACACCTCTGATTCGCAGCTTCCTGTGTACACGGTCAGCAAGCTACCAATCTGTTGTGGGGGCGGGATTACATAGATTAGCTGGACTGCCTGGCACGTGACACCTAGTCCTCCAGTGATAATCTCCTGCTCAGGGGCGGACACTGACAGCTTTGGGCCCCTAGGGGCTAGCTAGGGGCATACATAGCAATCACAGGGCCACATAGCAAAAGTTCTATTTGGGCCCCCACACCTCTAAAAAAATATATATACAGTGTATTTATATTCTTTCACTGAGATGTATATATATTTATATATATAGTATATATATACTGTATGTTTGAGTGTAATATATATTATTGTGATGCAGTGACCCCCGTTACAGCTAGGGGGCACTGCATGTTCTCAGACTACGCAAGGAGGCGTATGGAGGCCATGGGAATGCATGGCAGGTGTAGGCATAACTATGATGATGAAACGATGTCCGGTATTATTGTAAATGGTCGGTATGTGTCGCAGAGGAGATCCACTGCACTGCAAGCTGATAATGTTGTTCTGGGACCTGTAATTCCACAAGCGTTTGTTTACTTAAAGGGAGCTTACAGGGTTAGTCGGACAGCTGGGTGGGTCTGACTAACCACACACACCTCCCACCTATGGGGGTGGTTTCAGCTATATAATGTGACCGAGGTCTGGTCATAGGGAGAGAGTATGGACCTGATTGGTCCGTATGTAAGGTCATGGAAGGCCTATGTGTTGAGGTGCTAACTTCCTGAAGAGCACATGGTGAGGCTTTGGACCTGGTGGCCTGTGTGTTGGATGGTTCCAAGTGGGAATGGACGTCCTGAACAGCACACAGAGAGGCCGAGTTTGCAGAGTCAGTGATGGCACTGCGTTTGGGGAGCTACCGACCGTCTGAGGATCTGGACTGTCGGAAGTGCACTTGTCACAGGGACAGTGATCCTAGTTTGGCAGCTTCCCCAGGAGAGAGGACTAACAGGAGGTCAGTGTGTGGAGCAGGAGCTCCAGGAAGGTAACGCCAGCAAGGGGGTTATAACGGCAGAGCAGTATCTGCTATTGGAACTGACTGATGTGTGTCTGACAGGCAAGTAGGTGGTTGTTATGTTCCGTTGATGCATAAAATGAACTGTATGAGTGTAACTGCAGCTGAAATGGACTATATGTCGGTCTGGACTATATGCTGGTCTATACATATATTTTTATGTATGAATTTTTTTCTGTTACTTATTATTCAATAAACTTTTGCATTTTATATACTCCATAATTTGGTCTTGTTTGCGCATTTTCTCTATATGATCCACACACACACACGCATATGCACGTATACAAACACACACATACTAATGACCTCAGGTGTTCAGATGAGCCACGGAGGATGTCAGCCACATATTGCAGAGATCAGCCAGAGAGGGCTTCAGAAACAACTGTGGGGGGTGGGAACACACAGCAGAGAGCACTGATATCAGCTTCCTGCTGCTGCCATGCTGTCCCGTGCAGTCCCGTGCAGTGAGCCTCCTCCCCCGACCTCTTCTCTGTGAGGAGATTCTGCAGCCTGCTGGGAATAGAACAGTGGAGGGAGCAGAGGACCCACAGGAAGGCTTGCTCTTCCTCCACTATTGTCCCCTGTGTGCTGTGCGGCCCGGGCCCCTGACTACAGGGGAGTATTCACCATTGGGATGCGCCATGCGGGAGAAGAGACGGCAGCCAGTGAGCACTCATCAGTCTGGTGGGGAAAGCATTCAATGACCAGCGTCTCTCCCTGCATGACACGCCCCCTTTTTGAACTCCTGCACTCTGCGCGCCGCACTCTCCCTGGCTCTGGATAGTGGAATGATTACGGGAGGGAGTGAGAGGGGCCTGATGCTTCATGACACCGAGCTCCTCTCACTCCTGCCCGTAATCTTAACTCAGTGGCCCCATAGGGGCTGCATACTGTGCTGGTATGTCCGCCATTGCTCCTGCTGATAAAACAATGATTGCATTCAAACTACTGCACACAGCTTAGTAAGTGATACATCGATGTAATCAGGGTCTTTTGCTCTACTTTATGCTGGTTTCAGATTGAATAGCAAAAACCTGCAGACAGATTCCCTTTAATATACTTTTGGCAACAAGTGATTTTTGCTTGGCTGATTATACAGAACTGACAATGGTGTTGGCTGAGATTGGCTGTCTAACAGCCGCAAATCATGCAGCCGCAGGGACTCGAACATAGTATATGAGCACTACAAGATACTCAGATAACACCCAAGCATGCTCAGGTAAGATGTTATCTGAGCACGTTCACTCATCACTATAAGGCAGCGATGGTGAACCTATGGCACGTGTGCAAGAGGGGGTATATGCACAGTCTTTTCTGTGGGCACACACTCGCCATCGCCATTCGCCGCATCAGTGGACCAGGGCCGGCGGGTGAGGAGCCCAGTGACGCCGGCCCCTATTTCAGCTAGATCTGTGTCCTCAGACACACATTCAGCTGAAGTGTATTGCAGTTCACGAAATTGCTGCTCTGTGCACTGCAATACACACTGCTGGCCAATCAGAGGTCAGCAGCTGACGTCGGCGTACATGCGACTTGGCGCAAGGCAGTTGCATCATGTGCCTCCTGTCGCTTGGACACTGAAATCGGCTGCCAGCTTCAGAAGATGACGAGGCGACCCAGGTGG
This sequence comes from Ranitomeya variabilis, assembly GCF_051348905.1. Taxonomy (NCBI): domain Eukaryota; kingdom Metazoa; phylum Chordata; class Amphibia; order Anura; family Dendrobatidae; genus Ranitomeya; species Ranitomeya variabilis. Next base: position 680,296,554 of record NC_135232.1, on the reverse strand, counting down.
GGGGCGGAGAGGAAGGAATGCGAGCAGCAGTGTTTATTGTTTTTGTTTATGGGGCACATATCCAATGATGGGGGACATATACCAGGATGGGGGTGCATATACAATGATGGGGACATATATAATGATTGGCGGTTCATATACAATGATGGGACATAAAAAGATGGGGAACATATTCCAGGATGGAGGTGCATATACAATGATTGGGGACATATAAAAGGAAGGGGCCCTTATACAATGATGGGGACATATGCCAGGATGGGGTGCATATGTAATGATTGGTGGCGCATATACAATGATGGGGGACATATCAGGATGGGGTGCATATACAATGATTGGCGGTGCATATACAATGATGGCGGACATATACCAGGATGGAGGTGCATATACAATGATGGGGGACATATAAAAGGAAGAGGCGCATATACAATGATGGGGGACATATACCAGGATGGTGTGCATTTATAATGATTGGCGGTGCATATACAATGATGGGACATAACAGGATGGGGTGCATATACAATGATGGGAGACATATACCAGGATGAGGGCGCATATATAATGATAAGGGCGCAAAAAAATGATGGGGACATATACCAAGATGGGGGTGCATATGCAATGATGGGGAACATATACCAGGATGGGGGCGCATATACAATGATGGGGGACATATACCAGGATGGGGGGCGCATATACAATGATGGGGTAACATATACAAGGATAGGGGCGCACATACAATGATGGGGGACATATACCAGGATAGGGATGCATATACAATGATGGGGTGACAAACAAGGATAGGGGTGCACATACAATGATGGGGTGACATATACAATAACGGGGTGACATTTACAAGGATGAGTCATATATACTAGGATGGGGGAGCATATACCAGGATGGGGGCATATACATGGATTGGGGCATAAATACAAGGATGGGGAGCATATACATGAATTGACGGAACATATACATGGACAGGGGTCATATACTGTACATAGATTGGGAGAGTATATACATGGATTGGGGGCATATACCAAGATGGGGGTACATATACCAGGGTTGGTGTGTATATACCAGTTTGGGGGTGCATATACCAGGATGAGGGAGCATATACATGGATTGGGAAGTACATACAAGGATGGGGAGCATATACTAGGATGAGGGAGCATATACAAGGATTGGGGCATCATATACAAGGATGTAGGCATTATATACAAGGATGGGGGAGCATATACATGGATTGTGGTCATATACATAGATTGGGAGAGTATGTACTAGGATTGAGGCATATACATGGATGGGGGGGAACATATACCAGGATGGGGTGCATATACATGGATGGTGGTCATATACATAGATTGGGAAAGTATATACTAGGATGGGGGTAGCATATACCAGGATCGGTGGAGCATATACGAAGATGAGGGTGCATATACCAGGATGGGTGGGATGGAGCATATACCAGGATTTGGGTGCATACAGTTGTGCTCAAAAGTTTACATACTATGGCAGAATCTTTGCTTTTTTGTCCTTTTTTTTTTTCAGAGAATATGAACAACACCAAAACTTTTTTCTCCACTCATGATAGTGGTTGGGTGAAGCCATTTATTGTCAAACTACTGTGTTTTCTCTTTTTAAATCATAATGACAACCCAAAACATCCAAATGACAATGATCAAAAGTTCACATTATCTGGTGATTTTGATAACAAGCGCATAAGTTGACACAAATGGGTTTGAATGGCTACTAAAGGTAACATCCTCACCTGTGACCTGTTTACTTGTAATCAGTGTGTGTGCATAAAAGCTGAGTGAGTTTCTGGGATCCAGACAGACTCTTGCATCTTTCATCCAGCCACTGACGTTTCTGGATTGTGAGTCATGGGGAAAGCAAAAGAATTGTCAACGGATCTATGGGCAAAGGTAGTTGAAATGTATAAAACAGGAAAGGGATACAAAATGATATTCAAGGAATTGATAATGTCAGTCAGCAGCGTTCAAACTGTCACTAACAAATGGAAAATTAGGGGCTCTGTAAAAACAAAACCACGGTCAAGTAGACCAACAAAAATTTTGTCCACAACTGCCAGGAAAATTGTTCGGGATGCAAAGAGAAACCCACAAATAACATCAACTGAAATACTGGACTCTTTGAGAACTTGCGGTGTGGCTGTTTCAAGATGCAAAATAAGGAAGCACTTGAAAAAAAATGGTTGAGTTGCCAGTTACTTTATGGCATTTGCGCAGTAATGGCTTTCTTAGCCATTACTGTGCAAATGCCATAAAGTATCTCACCTACAATGCACAAAACAGCACAGAGACAAGCCTCAAAACTTCTGGAACAAGGTCATTTGGAGTGATGAGACCAAAATTGAACTGTTTTGGCCACAGCCATAAACGTTACATTTGGAGAGCGGTCAGTTAGGCCTATGATGAAAGGAACACCATTCCTACTGTAAAGCACAGGGGTGGATTGCTGTTGTTTTGGGTATGTGTGAGCTGCAAAGGCACAGGAAAGTTGGTCAAAGTTGAAGGAAAGATTAATGCAGCACGTAATTAGCAAATACTGGAGGCAGATTTGCAATCATCAGCCTGGAAGCTGCACATGTGACATACTTGGACGTTCCAACATGACAATGATCCAAAACACAAGGCCAAGTCGACCTGTAATTGGCTACAGCAGAACCAAGTGAAGATTCTGGAGTGGCCATCTCAGTTTCCTGACCTCAATATCATAGAGCCACTTTGGAGAGATCTCTAGTGCACAGTTCAAGAAAGACAGCCCAGGAATTTACTGGAACTGGAGGCTTTTTGCCAAGAAGAGTGGGCAGCTTTACCATCTAAGAAAATAAAGAACTTCATCCACAACTACGACAAAAGACTTCAAGTTGTCATTGATGTTGGAGGGGGCAATAAGAAATGGGGTATGTAAGCTTTTGATCAGGGTAATTTGGATGTTTTGGGTTGTCATTATGATTTAAAAAGAGAAAACATTAGTAGTTTGACAATAAATGGCTTCGCCCAACCAATAAACATGAGTGGAGAAAAAGTTTTGGTATTATCATTCATATTCTCTCAAAAAAGGCCAAGAAAGCAAAAATTCTGCCAGGGTATGTAAACCTTTGAACCCAACTGTATAACAGCATGAGGGTGCATATACGAGAATGGGGGAGTGCATATACCAGGATGGGTGGGGGAGAGCATATACCAGGATGAGGGTGCATATACCCTGTTTCAGTCTGTGCCTGCTCTCTGCTGCCTCCGCCTGCTCTCCATGAGTTGTTTTTTCTAAACTAAAATCTCAGTATTCAGGTTAAATTGTTGTGTTGGCAATTTGCAATAAGTAAGTGTGTTTTGGGTTACAGCTTGGGCTCTCAGTCTTTAAAAGTATCACCATCACTGCTATAGGGGATTTTTTTTTTTGCATGGATACTCGGCCATTTGTTATCTAAACAGCCCTATTGAATAACACTGATCAATATATTGTCAGTGACTTTTAACTTGGACATCACACATCTGTGTAATTCTGTTGTCTGAATGAGCCGTTATAGAAGTTTTTCAACTTTAAAAAATATGGCTCCAAGCACTTGCATACATAAAAAAAATAAATTAAAAAGCAGCAGGTACCCAGCTCCCCTAGGTTCAATGTCTGCTCTCCGCAGCTCCTCCCATCTTTGTTTACTGGCTGACGTCCCAACTACGGCGCAAATCACCAATGTGCTGAGCTTAAAGGGAACCTGTCACCCCCAAAATCGAAGGTGAGCTAAGCCCACCCACATCAGGGGCTTATCTACAGCATTCTGTAATTCTGATAAGCCCCCGATGTATCCTGAAAGATCAGAAAAAGAGGTTAGATTATACTCACCCAGGGGCGTTCCCGCTGCGGTCCGGTCCGATAGGTGTTGCGTTCCGGTCCGGAGCCTCCCATCTTCTTACAATGACGTCCTCTTCTTGTCTTCACACTGCGGCTCCGGCGCAGGCGTACTTTGTCTGCCCTGTTGAGGGCAGAGCAAAGTACTGCAGTGCGCAGGCGCTGGGCCTCTTTGACCTTTCCCGGTGCCTGCGCACTGCAGTACTTTGCTCTGCCCTCAACAGGACAGACAAAGTACGCCTGCGCCGGAGCCGCAGCGTGAATACAAGAAGTGGACGTCATCGTAAGAAGATGGGAGGCCCTGGACCGGACCGCGACACCCATCGTACCGGGACTGCCCCTGGGTGAGTATAATCTAACCTCTTTTTGTCATCTTTCAGGATACATGGGGGCTTATCTACAGCATTACAGAATGCTGTAGATAAGCCCCTGATGCTGGTGGGCTTAGCTCACTTTCGATTTTGTGGGTGACAGGTTCCCTTTCACTGATCTGCAAATGTAGACCGGAGATCCGGCACTGGTCCCGGCGAAGGGAATACTTGTTGTGTTTCTTTTCTATGTATACAGGCATTTGGGGTCATATTTTGAAGGTGAAAACTCAGGTGTCAGACCTGTCCTCTGACATTTCTGTTTACTTCCGTGAGATAAAATAAGTCAAAAAGGCGAATGTTGAGGCTCCATTTGAATATTTTTCCTTCTTTTTTTGCAGGACACAGAAGAGGGCTAAACTACATAAATCACCAATGGAGTGCTCAGCGCAAAGCCCTTTTCTACATAAGAATTTTCTGAAGTTGTACTGTCTTTTTTAATTATTATATCTAAAAAAAATGAAAGATGATCTTGTTTCTAAGCTTTGTAATTTGTAGCACATTTTTTGCAGATCATTCCCCTCATAGATTCCTAGGGTTGTGTGTTTTTTTTATTTTGCATCTAGTCTACAGATGGTATCGCATCATCGAGCCAAGCTTGTTTCCTCCAGAGTCTGCAGTAAATTAAGAACATAAGTCACTTGCAGTTTACAAGCTTAGGTGACATTTGACGGAGTTCAATATCCACACTCCACCATTGCATATTTATTACCGAGATGGGAAAAAGCTATTATGTTTCTTATGGTGTGATTCAAAATGTGTCTCATTTTCAATCTTCCAAGTCTGTTCTCTGATTGAGATGAAATACCAGACAACTACATACAGCGTGTGTTGTGTTCAAGTGGTGAGCTGAATCTCATGGCAGACAGAGGAAATACACCTACATTTGATGACTTCAGAAAGAGAACTGCTTTCTATGTAAAGAGTTTATGAAATGACGCATGTCTGGCTGACTTTAAATATCACCTAGTCACTTCTATAAAAAGAAATTGAAGAAATATACTTTTTTTCTTATATGAGCCTCAGATAGGTTTCACTATTTATACATAACTACATAAACTAAAAAAAGACATAGGTCCACGAATGAACAACCTCTTATTAATGGGCCAATGGAGGTGAGAAAAATAAAAAGAAACACACCTTTTGTATCGGTTGCACATCTCCATAGTCAGCGCTACGTCCATGGTCTGCTGGTATCAACATCCAGCAGGGTATTACACACCTGTCCTTGGTCCAGGCTGCCCTCCCCTCACTCTGGTCTTCTCAACTCTATTGTACTCCTCATTGGGCTTTGTAAGTTACCCCGACACACTCCCTTGTGATTGTCTGCCCAGACCTATATAAGGTTCACATCTGTGTCTCGGTATTAAGACTCTTAGTTCCATCTGTGTCTGGTTGCCTGCAGCCTCCAGAGCTTCCAGTATCATCTCCATATTCATACCTGCTTTCTGGTGTCCTGTCTGCCTGTTGTCCCCAATGCTTCCAGTCCTTGTATACCACGTGCCTTACCTGCTGCACCAATGCCCATGCCCAGGGGCATGTAGGAGCCACCTCACCAGGTGAACCAAAACACAGGGGCATCACATGAGCGGTGCCGCCAATCAATGGCCACTGAATGGCTGCAGTGTTGACTATTTGTCCAGCTCAACCTGGACTAAGCACTGTCTATGGGTTGTCCTGTTACAACCCCTTTAAGTTTTTTTTATATTTTTAGGCCCCTTGAACACCAAGTAGATTTGTGGACGTCCAGCTCCTGAGCCAAACACCAATCACTTAAACCAATATGCAGTTCCCAAACACCACTGTGCACACTTGTGCTAGAGCTAAACGCTCTCCAACGTTGGTTTAAGCAATTGGTGAGGCGGTCCCTAAATAATCTCTAACAGGATGCAGTCCTTGACAAATCTCCAAGGCGTTTGAGTCTTGAAAATATTTTACAGAATCTACACAAGTTTAATTAATTTATAACCCACAATTCCATTTTCTATTAAATAAGCATCCAGCCTTTTTTAAATGTAGATATAGTATCTGCTATTACAACCCCTTGGTAGATTTCAAAGTCTGACTACTCGAACTTGGGCTCTACAGATATCTAAATCACCTTTCCTTAACATGTAAAAAAAGTCCCCTGGTTTTTTATAAGATCCTGGGAAGAAATAAATCATGTCAGCAAAATCACCTCTAAGGTACTTTTTTCTAAGTTGAACAAGCTCAATTTTTCGAGCCTCTCATTAGTGAGAATCCTTCCTTCATATTTAATAGTCTAGTCATCTACCTTTGGCGCCTCTCTAAATCTTGCATATCCTTTATAGAGTGTGGAGTCGAAAACTAAATCCCAATCCCATTAAAGGAGTTGTCCAGGACTAAGATATTGATGGCCTATCTTTTGGATAGGTCATCAATGTTTGAATTAGTAGCTGTCTGACACCCAGCCAGTTCCCTCACTGATTCACTGTTTTCAGGTCCTGCTCGAAGTAAAGAGCTACAGCCTCACACTGTGTTGTGGCCATTCTTCGGTACTGCAGCCCAACTCTTTGTGGGTCCAACATACAGTTGGTCATTGCGGGTGCCAAATGTTGGCCACCACCGTTCTAATATTGATTACCTTTCCTAAGGATAGGTCATCTATATATATAATTGTCTAAGGGTTTTTCCGTCTGTCTGTCTTTCTGTCTGTCTGTCTTTCTGTCTGTCTGTCTGTCCTGGAAATCCCGCCTCTCTGATTGGTCGAGGCCGACAGGCCTCGACCAATCAGCGACGGGCACAGCATGGCGACGATGATGTCATAATGGAAATCCCGCGTCTCTGATTGGTCGAGGCCGCCTGGCGGCCTCGACCAATCAGCGACGGGCACAGTATCGACGTAGATGTCATAATGGTTGCCATGGCGACGATGATGTCATAAAGGTTGCCTCGAGCAATCAGCAACAGGCACAGTCTGCCGCGAATTCTGGAATCATCATTGTCCATATACTATGGGGACATGCATATTCTAGAATACCCGATGCGTTAGAATCGGGCCACAATCTAGTCAATATATAAAGTCCTGAAGAAAGAACCCCTTCAACTATAATTCCCTACTCTGCTGCCAGCTAAGAAATGCTGTTAGTTTCCTATGTCCTTACATGAAGTCATTTCTCAATTAAATATATTATATATAACACCCTGAAGAGCATATGCCATTAATCAGACCATTTTAGTCTATGGCCCTACAAAGGGAAACTTGGTGATTGTGAAAAATTGTAAACACCTAACTTTCTAGGCCATTAAAACCACACGGGGCTGACAATCCACTGTCATCTGTGACTGATCTTATAAGGGAAAGCAATGACTTAAGGAGCTTTTTGATGGCTTAGAATTATGGGAAATTCCACTGCTTGTTTCTTTAGTCATCTATATACCTTCGTCTTTCTCTATCTTGCTAATGACAAGCATAGATGACAGGTACAGACCTGAACAATAAATGGCTGAGTGAATTGCCATATTCTTTCATAAGTTACTGAACTTCGACAAGTCCCTAAAATCTGTTTGTGTCCATAAATGACTGCAAAATTAAAGCTCCAGTATTGAAAATAAAAGGCCCCTCTGCAGATTGAAAGCAATAGTACAACTGATAAATGTTTTCATAGTAGGCATAAATAGTGCCAAAATACAATGCATACAGTAACACCTCTATACAATGTCCAAATAACAACAGACGTAGTATGCAGAAGTAGTGCTGTCATATAAAGCTGAAACAATACTGCTGTAATTGTAATTGTAAGCCTAATTAATACTATCACCTAGTACTTTATACAGCAATGTCATATGGGCCCCAAATACTGCTATAACATTTCTAGGCAATCTTAATATATACTTACCTTGTAATGCCTTCACATCCTGTTCCATCCAGATGTTTCCGGATCTCAGAATTCCAAGCGTCAGAGGTTCATCGACCGCCATATTGGGACACCCAAGTGATGGGTGTCTCAATATGGAAACTGCTGGTGGTACCAGCATCTTGCCAATAGCGGAACACAGTCGCGCACCACACACACACACACGCAAGCACACATTGTATATGCCCTATGCAACACACACTATATACGCCGTATGCAACACAAATACACACACACACACACTGTATATGCTGTACAGTCTTCTGTGCGGTACCACCAGCGGAACACCATCGCGAACATGCCACCGCCAGGATTAGCCAAATAATTCACAGACCGCCGCCATCTTTGTATAGGAGGATCGCATGGGCAGTTTTAATGTGACCGCTGCTATCTGTCTGCACAAAGATGGCGGCAGTCTGATTTACTGCGCCTATGTGAATTCTGCGCAGGTGCAGTGAGTCATTCGGCTGATCCCGGCGGCAGATGCGCAATGGGTCTACAGGCAGAGGAAGCCGGTCACATTAAAGGGGTTTTCCCACTAACAAAAGTTCATGTTAAAAATTGTCTGTGTCTGACCGTGTACGGAGCATGCAACATCTCTTGGGCGGGGGAGGAAGCAAAAGACAATACTGACATTACAGCAGGGGATCACAGTGGATTCATTTTGTGAGGTAAAATATTTCACTGACTGTTTTAAAACAATATTTTACCTCACAAAATGTATCCTCTGCGATCTCCTGCTGTAATGTCAGTATTGTCTTTTGCAAGACATCAGACATAGGGGGATAGCACATGGGGTAGACAGGTCAAAGAAGAGAGCACAGACGGGAGAAGTCAGCTCATGGGGAAAGAGAGAGTGGATAGGTGGGTGAGCACATGGGGGGAGAAATTCTCAACGCTGCAAAGCCTGCCCCATCGCGACATTACTGCCCTCATCTGGCCTCCATCTAGTGTCTAAATAATATTTATATGCAAAGCCTAAGGGCTCGTGCACACATCCAATTTTTTCCGATGAGTGCTATCCAGGATTTTCACAGATATGATATTCTATGGGGCTGTGCACATGTTGTTAGGGTTAGTGGATTGCACTAAAGAAAATATAAATTAAATTGCACTAAAGAAAATATAGATTAACCCCTTTATCCCCAAGGGTGGTTTGCACGTTAACAGGGCCGGACTGGGACTAAAAATCAGCCCTGGCATTTGAAGTTACACAGGCCCACTTGTCACATGGTAAATGTATAATATCTTTGTACACTTGAAGGTTACAAGTGAGGGGAGTGTAACACGACTATATAACATATAATCACAGCTGTATCCAGCATTACAGCTCGGTCCTATTTATTGCTTTTAGTTGCAGTACCAAGAAAAGCCGCTACTTTACCTACATAACTGGATCTCGTAGATAATGAAGGGATTGAGATGACCAAAGGCTATGGAACCTCATTCTGATGCTCCATATAGTTTGCCTACAGCCACTTTTGGTTCCGCTCCGCAGCACGAGACCCGGTGACACTGAAGAGCGGTGACATCAGTAATGTCACCGCTCTTCAGATATTCCGGGTCTTGCGCTGAGCTCGGTGACTGTGAAGAGCGGTATTGTTACTACCGTCACTGCTGTTGAGAGTCGCTGGGTCTCGCCAGGTCTGGGCTAGTAGTGGGGGTGTCTGATAGACACCTCTCCATTACTTACACCAGGGATTGATAGCAGCTGACATTACGCAGCTGACATCAACCCTAAAAATCATTACACATACCAGAATTAAATGCTCTGGCGGCTGGAAAAGCAGTAGAGTTAGTGCTATTCCTAGGCTCCGGATGCTAACTACAACTGTCATCATCCTTGCCTGGTCTCCCTGCGAAGCATTTCTGCTTTATTTACATGTGCTGATCTCAGGCCACTAAACGAGTGTGATCGACAATACTGAAGTCTTTCGCTTATTTCCCGGCCTCTTTACACCAACTTAGAAAGAATGAAGGGAACAGAATAATCACAATTAGATCAATCTGTCCCCACACAGTATCATGTTATCAGCAGCACAACTACAGTTTACACCGGCGATGTGCTGCTGAGAACAAGGATTTCTGTTCCCACATAAACAGTCCACTCACTCGATGAATAGGCAGCATTTTGCTTGTTTAGTATAATACACCCCATAGTCCTCCATATATTATAATGTGCACCTCAGTCCTCCATATAGTATAATACACTCTTCAGTCCTCCATATAGTATAATACACTCCTCAGTCCTCCATATAGTATAATGCAATCCCCATAGTCCTCTATATAGTATAATACACTCCTCATAGTCCTCCATATATTAAAATACACTGCAATTCCTCCATATAGTATAATACACTCCTCAGTCCTCCATATAGTATAATGTACTGCCACAGTCCTCCATATAGTATAATGCACTCCTCAGTCCTCCAAATAGTATAATACATTCCTCATAGTGCTCCATATAGTATAATGCCCCGCCATTGTTATCCATGTAGTACAATTCACTTCCCATAGTATAATGCACCCCATAGTTCTTCATATAGTATAATGTATTCCCCATAGTCCTCAATACAGTATAATGCAGCCCACATATAGTATAATGATTCCACCCCAGAGTATAATGCAGCCACCCCACAGAATATATTGTAGCCCCTTGAGTATAATGTAACCCACAGTGCGTATAATGCAGCCCCCTCATATAGTATAATGCAGCCCCTGCATATATAATAAATGGTAGCCCTCTCATAGAACATAATGCAGCCCCCCATAGAATATAATGTAGCCCCTCCATAGAATATAATACAGCACCCCATAGAATGTAATACAGCCCACCTCCCCATAGAATATAATACAGCCCCCATAGAATATATTGTAGCCCCCAGAGAATGTAATACAGCCCCCCCATAGAATGTAATACATCCCTCCCCCATAGAATGTAATACAGCCCCCCATAGAATGTAATGCAGCCAGCCCCATAGATTGTAATGCAGCACATCCCCCATAGAATGTAATGCAGCACAGCCCCCATAGAATATAATGCAGCACAGTCCCCATAGAATTTAATGCAGCCAGCCCCCATAGAATGTAATGCAGCACAGCCCCCATAGAATGTAATGCAGCACAGCCCCCATAGAATGTAATGCAGCCAGCCCCCATAGAATGTAATAAATCCCCCCCAACACATTGATATACCTAAAAAAACACTCTCCTCACCTTTCCTTGTGCCCCGCACTGCTCCTGGCTCCGTTCTCAGCAGCTGCAGTCTGCCCGCCTGACACGCAGCAGGTACACGATGTTATGATGTCAGGGGCAGAGCTGGGAATGATGGGAGAGGGAGCGACAGCAGACGCTCTCTCCTCCATCATTGCATTCAACTGTACCGGCGTCATAGACGCCGGTATAGTTGAATGCGGCGGCGCTGGCGGGGGAGGCGTGAGTCGACGCTGGCGAGCAGCCATGACTGCCACCGGCCCTTCTGGCATTTGCCAGAAATGCCCAATGGCTAGTCCGGCCCTGCACGTTAATGACCGGGCCAATTTTTACAATTTGACCACTGTCCCTTTATGAGGTTATAACTCTGGAACGCTTCAACGGATCCTGATGATTCTGACACTGTTTTCTAGGGACATATTGTACTTCATGATGTTGGTAAAATTTCTTTGATATTACCTGTGTTTACTTGTGAAAAAATGGAAATTTGGCGAAAATTTTGAAAATTTCACAATTTTCCAACTTTGAATTTTTATGCCCTTAAATCAATGATATGTCACACAAAATACTTAATAAGTAACATTTCCCACATGTGTACTTTACATCAGCACAATTTTGGTACCAAAATTTTTTTTTGTTAGGGAGTTATAAGGGTTAAAAGTTGACCAGCAATTTCTCATTTTTACAACACCCATTTTTTTTAGGGACCACATCACATTTGAAGTCACTTTGAGGGGTCTATATGATAGAAAAAACCCAAGTGTGACACCATTCTAAAATCTGCACATCTCACGGTACTCAAAACCACATTCAAAAAGTTTATTAACCCTAAAAGTATTTCACAGGAATTTTTGGAATGTTTTTAAAAAAAAATGAACATTTCACTTTTTTTCACAAAAAATGTAACTCATCTCCAATTTGTTTTATTTTACCAAGGGTAACAGGAGAAATTGGACCACAAAAGTTGTTGTCCAATTTGTCCTGAGTACGCTGATACCCTATATGTGGGGGTAAACCACTGTTTGGGCGCATGGCAGAGCTCAGAAAGGAGGGAGCGCTATTTGACTTTTCAATGCAAAATTGACTGGAATTGAGATGGGACGCCATGTCGCGTTTGGAGAGCCCCTAATGTGCCTAAACAGTGGAAACCCCCCAATTCTAACCGAAACCCTAACCCAAACACACCTCTAACCCTAATCCCAACCATAACCCTAACCACACCCCTAACCCTAATCCCAACCCTAATCCCAACCGTAAATGTAATCCAAACCCTAACTTTAGCCCCAACCCTAACCCTAACTTTAGCCCCAACCCTAACTTTAGCCCCAACCCTAACCCTAACCCTAACTTTAGCTTCAACCGTAACCCTAATGAGAAAATGGAAATAAATACATTTTAAAAATTTTATTATTTTTCCCTAACTAAAGGGGGTGATGAAGGGGGGGTTTGATTTATTTTTAAAGCGTTTTTTTTATGATTGGCAGCCCTTACACACTAAAAGACGCTTTTTATTGCAAAAAATAGTTTTTGCGTCTCCACATTTTGAGAGCTATAGTTTTTCCAATATTTTTGTTGACAGAGTCATGTGAGGTCTTGTTTTTTGCGGGACGAGTTGACGTTTTTATTGGTAACATTTTCGGGCACGTGACTTTTTTTCATCGCTTTTTATTCAGATTTTTGTGAGGTAGAATGAACAATAACCAGCTATTCATGAATTTCTTTTTGGGGGGGCGCTTATACCGTTCCACGTTTGGTAAAATTGATACATCAGTTTTGGCACTTTTATACGATAAAAACTATTTTATATATAAAATAATTATTTTTGCATCGCTTTATTCTGAGGACTATAACTTTTTTATTTTTTTTGATGATGCTGTTTGGCAGCTCGTTTTTTGCGGGACAAGATGACATTTTTAGTGGTACCATGGTTATTTATATCCGTCTTTTCGTGTGTTATTCCACTTTTAGTTTGATAATAAAGCATTGTTTTTTGGCTCGTGTGTTTTTTTTTTAATGGTGATCACTGAAGGGGTTCACTAGGGGGACAGTTTTATAGATCGGGTCGTTACGGATGCGGCAATACTAAATATGTGTACTTTTATTGTTTTGTTTTTTTTATTTAGTTAACTCCTTCCCGACATTTGACGTACTATCCCGTCGAGGTGGGGTGGGCCCGTATGACCACCGACGGGATAGTACGTCATACGCGATCGGCCGCGCTCACGGGGGGAGCGCGGCCGATCGCGGCCGGGTGTCGGCTGCATATCGCAGCTGACATCCGGCACTATGTGCCAGGAGCGGTCACGGACCGCCCCCGGCACATTAACCCCCGGCACACCGCGATCAAACATGATCGCGATGTGCCGGCGGTGCAGGGAAGCATCGCGCAGGGAGGGGGCTCCCTGCGGGCTTCCCTGAGACCCCCGGAGCAACGCGATGTGATCGCGTTGCTGCGAGGGTCTTACCTCCCTCCCTGCCTGCTCCAGACCCGGATCCAAGATGGCCTCGGATCCGGGTCCTGCAGGGAGGGAGGTGGCTTCACAGAAGCCTGCTCAGAGCAGGCACTGTGAAGCAGCCTGCACTTCTCGCAGATCGGTGATCTGTCAGAGTGCTATGCAAACTGGCAGATCACCGATCTGTATTGTCCCCCCCTGGGGCAAAGTAAAAAAGTTTAAAAAAAAATGTTCCAAATGTGTAAAGAAAAATAAAAAAAAATATTCCAAAATAATTAAAAAAAATATATATTATTCCCATAAATACATTTCTTTATCTAAATTTAAAAAAAAAATAAAAGTACACATATTTAGTATCGCCGCGTCCGTAACGACCCGACCTATAAAACTGGCCCACTAGTTAACCCCTTCAGTAAACACCGTAAGAAAAAAAAAAAAACGAGGCAAAAAACAACGCTTTATTATCATACCGCTGAACAAAAAGTGGAATAACACGCGATCAGAAAGACAGATATAAATAACCATGGTACCGCTGAAAGCGTCATCTTGTCCCGCAAATAACGAGCCGCCATACAGCATAATCAGCAAAAAAATAAAAAAGTTATAGTCCTGAGAATAAAGCGATGCAAAAATAATTATTTTTTCCATAAAATAGTTTTTATCGTATAAAAGCGCCAAAACATAAAAAAATGATATAAATGAGGTATCGCTGTAATCGTACTGACCCGAAGAATAAAACTGCTTTATCAATTTTACCAAACGCGGAACGGTATAAATGCCTCCCCCAAAAGAAATTCATGAATAGCTGGTTTTTGGTCATTCTGCCTCACAAAAATCGGAATAAAAAGCGATAAAAAAATGTGACGTGCCCAAAAATGTTACCAATAAAAACGTCAACTCGTCCCGCAAAAAACAAGACCTCACATGACTCTGTGGACCAAAATATGGAAAATTTATAGCTCTCAAAATGTGGTAACGCAAAAAATATTTTTTGCAATAAAAAGCGTCTTTCAGTGTGTGACGGCTGCCAATCATAAAAATCCGCTAAAAAACCCGCTATAAAAGTAAATCAAACCCCCCTTCATCACCCCCTTAGTTAGGGAAAAATAAAAAAAAATGTATTTATTTCCATTTTCCCATTAGGTTTAGGGCTAGGGTTGGGGCTAGGGTTAAGGCTACAGTTAGGGTTGGGGCTAAAGTTAGGGTTAGGGTTGGGGCTAAAGTTACGGTTAGGGTTTAGATTACATATACGGTTGGGAATAGGGTTGGGATTAGGGTTAGGGGTGTGTCAGGGTTAGAGGTGTGGTTAGGGTTTCTGTTGGGATTAGGGTTAGGGGTGTGTTTGGATTAGGGTTTCAGTTATAATTGGGGGGTTTCCACTGTTTCGGCACATCAGGGGCTCTCCAAACGCGACATGGCGTCCGATCTCAATTCCAGCCAATTCTGCGTTGAAAAAGTAAAACAGTGCTCCTTCCCTTCCGAGCTCTCCCGTGTGCCCAAACAGGGGTTTACCCCAACATATGGGGTATCAGCGTACTCAGGACAAATAGGACAACAACCTTTGGGGTCCATTTTCTCCTGTTACCCCTGGGAAAATACAAAACTGGGGGCTAAAAAATAATTTTTGTGGGAAAAAAAAGGATTTTTTATTTTCACGGCTCTGCGTTATAAACTGTAGTGAAACACTTGGGGGTTCAAAGTTCTTACAACACATCTAGATAAGTTCCTTGGGGGGTCTAGTTTCCAAAATGGGGTCACTTGTGTGGGGCTTCTACTGTTTAGGTACATTAGGGGCTCTGCAAACGCAATGTGACGCCTGCAGACCGTTCCATCTAAGTCTGCATTCCAAATGGCGCTCCTTCCCTTCCGAGCCCTCCCATGCATCCAAACGGTGGTTCCCCCCACATATGGGGTATCAGCGCACTCAGGACAAATTGGACAACAACTTTTGGGGTCCAATTTCTCCTGTTACCCTTGGGAAAATACAAAACTGGGGGCTGAAAAATAATTTTTGTGGGAAAAAAATTTATTTTTATTTTTACGGCTCTGCATTATAAACTTCTGTGAAGCCCTTGGTGGGTCAAAGCGCTCACCACACATCTAGATAAGTTCCTTAGGGGGTCTACTTTCCAACATGGTGTCACTTGTGGGGGGTTTCTACTGTTTAGGTACATTAGGGGCTCTGCAAACGCAATGTGACGCCTGCAGACCATTCCATCTAAGTCTGCATTCCAAATGGCGCTCCTTCACTTCCGAGCCCTTCCATGCGTCCAAACGGTGGTTCCCCCCCCCACATATGGGGTATCAACGCACTCAGGACAAATTGGACAACAACTTTTGGGGTCCAATTTCTCCTGTTACCCTCGGGAAAATACAAAACTGGGGGCTAAAAAATAATTTTTGTGGGAAAAAATTTTTGTTTTATTTTTATGGCTCTGCATTATAAACTTCTGTGAAGCCCTTGGTGGGTCAAAGCGCTCACCACACATCTAGATAAGTTCCTTAGGGGGTCTACTTTCCAACATGGTGTCACTTGTGGGGGGTTTCTACTGTTTAGGTACATTAGGGGCTCTGCAAACGCAATGTGACGCCTGCAGACCATTCCATCTAAGTCTGCATTCCAAATGGCGCTCCTTCCTTTCCGAGCCCTCCCATGCGCCCAAACAGTGGTTCTCCCCACATATGGTATATCATCGCACTCAGGACAACTTGGACAACAAATTTTGGGGTCCAATTTCTCCTGCTACCCTCGGGAAAATACAAAACTGGGGGCTAAAAAATAATTTTTGTGGGAAAAAATTTTTGTTTTATTTTTATGGCTCTGCATTATAAACTTCTGTGAAGCCCTTGGTGGGTCAAAGCGCTCCCCACACATCTAGATAAGTTCCTTAGGGGGTCTACTTTCCAACATGGTGTCACTTGTGGGGGGTTTCTACTGTTTAGGTACATTAGGGGCTCTGCAAACGCAATATGACGCCTGCAGACCATTCCATCTAAGTCTGCATTCCAAATGGCGCTCCTTCCTTTCCGAGCCCTCCCATGCGCCCAAACAGTGGTTCTCCCCACATATGGTATATCATCGCACTCAGGACAACTTGGACAACAAATTTTGGGGTCCAATTTCTCCTGCTACCCTCGGGAAAATACAAAACTGGGGGCTAAAAAAATAATTTTTGTGGGAAAAAATTTTTGTTTTATTTTTACGGCTCTGCATTATTAACTTCTGTGAAGCCCTTGATGGGTCAAAGCGCTCAAAACACATCTAGATAAGTTCCTTAGGGGGTCTACTTTCCAAAATGGTGTCACTTGTGGGGGGTTTCAATGTTTAGGCACATCAGTGGCTCTCCAAACGCAACATGGCGTCCCATCTCAATTCCTGTCAATTTTGCATTGAAAAGTCAAACGGTGCTACTTCCCTTCCGAGCTCTCCCATGCGCCCAAACAGTGGTTTACCCCCACATATGGGGTATCAGCGTACTCAGGACAAATTGTACAACAACTTTTGGGGTCCAATTTCTTCTCTTACCCTTGGGAAAATAAAAAATTGGGGGTGAAAAGATAATTTTTGTGAAAAAATATGATTTTTTATTTTTACGGTTCTGCATTATAAACTTCTGTGAAGCACTTGGTGGGTCAAAGTGCTCACCACACCTCTAGATAAGTTCCTTAGGGGGTCTACTTTCCAAAATGGTGTCACTTGTGGGGGGTTTCAATGTTTAGGCACATCAGTGGCTCTCCAAACGCAACATGACGTCCCATCTCAATTCCTGTCAATTTTGCATTGAAAAGTCAAACGGCGCTCCTTCCCTTCCGAGGTCTCCCATGCGCCCAAACAGTGGTTTATCCCCACATATGGGGTATCAGCGTACTCAGGACAAATTGTACAACAACTTTTGGGGTCCAATTTCTTCTCTTACCCTTGGGAAAATAAAAAATTGGGGGCGAAAAATAATTTTTGTGAAAAAATATGATTTTTTATTTTTACGGTTCTGCATTATAAACTTCTGTGAAGCACTTGGTGGGTCAAAGTGCTCACCACACCTCTAGATAAGTTCCTTAGGGGGTCTACTTTCCAAAATGGTGTCACTTGTGGGGGGTTTCAATGTTTAGGCACATCAGGGGCTCCCCAAACGCAACATGGCGTCCCATCTCAATTCCAGTCAATTTTGCATTGAAAAGTCAAATGGCGCTCCTTCGCTTCCGAGCTCTGTCATGCGCCCAAACAGTGGTTTACCCCCACATATGGGGTATCGGCGTACTCAGGACAAATTGTACAACAACTTTTGGGGTCCATTTTCTCCTGTTACCCTTGGTAAAAATAAAACAAATTGGAGCTGAAGTAAATTTTTTGTGAAAAAAAGTTAAATGTTCATTTTTATTTAAACATTCCAAAAATTCCTGTGAAGCACCAGAAGGGTTAATAAACTTCTTGAATATGGTTTTGAGCACCTTGAGGGGTGCAGTTTTTAGAATGGTGTCACACTTGGGTATTTTCTATCATATAGACCCCTCAAAATGACTTCAAATGAGATGTGGTCCCTAAAAAAAAATGGTGTTGTAAAAATGAGAAATTGTTGGTCAACTTTTAACCCTTATAACTCCCTAACAAAAAAAAATTTTGGTTCCAAAATTGTGCTGATGTAAAGTAGACATGTGGGAAATGTTACTTATTAAGTATTTTGTGTGACATATCTCTGTGATTTAAGGGCATAAAAATTCAAAGTTGGAAAATTGCAAAATTTTCAAAATTTTCGCCAAATATTCATTTTTTGTACAAATAAACGCAAGTTATATCAAAGAAATTTTACCACTATCATGAAGTACAATATGTCACGAGAAAACATTGTCAGAATCGCCAAGATCCGTTGAAGCGTTCCAGAGTTATAACCTCATAAAGGGACAGTGGTCAGAATTGTAAAAATTGGCCCGGTCATTAACGTGCAAACCACCCTTGGGGGTGAAGGGCAGGGCCGGACTGGGACTAAAATTCAGCCCTGGCATTTGAAGTTACACAGGCCCACTTGTCGCATGGTGAATATATATTTGTGCGCTGCCAATCGCAGTATGCTGCCATTGTTCTCTCATGCCGATTCAGCATGAGAAAATAATCGCTGAACTGCTCTGCCCCATAGAAAAACACTGGGCCAAGTGCTATACGATAAAATATCACATAGTACTATGCCCCAAACAAACTGCACTTTATTCACACTCCGCAGATCCAGTGTCTACAGTTCTGATGTCACGTCAATAGTGCTGCAGCCAATCAGGGAGCTCAGCAGCTAATCCTCTGTAGCACTACCGACGTGATGTCAGAGATGCAGACAATAATAGACGCCAGCGCAGCAGAAGTTTGTATTCTTTTACAATAAACTGTAGAGGGGTAAGACTTCAATTGTATATATGTATGTGCAATATAATATATATGCATTATATATATATATATATATATATATATATAATTTGTTTTTTAAGCTGACTGTGAAGTATAAATGACAAGTTAACTTAATTCTGGTGTTTCATACGATTACAAAGATATCAAAATAAATTTTATATTTTTCTTTACATTTTTCGTTTCTACAAAAAAGAAATGAAAAAAAAAAATCATTGACCACTAACTGTAATTTTTCTGTTTAGAGTTGCTATTGTTATACAGTTGGGTTAAAGGGTTTCTCCAGCTCTGTTTATTTCCACATTGGGAACTGATTGGTGCTGATATCCTGTGTGAAACCATACCCACAAGACACGGCCATGATAGCTGCCATTCATGCATCTGTCCTGTCAGGTATCTGTAGAATGTCTTCAATGCTGCTCACCTCCCAATGCAGAAGTAAGCAGCGCTGAACAAACACTTCAGGGTATGTTCCCATCGTCAGTAAACGCTGCGGGTTGGACGCTGCGTATACCTGCAGCGTCCAACCCACAGCGTCCAGATGTTACAGCATAGTGGATGGGATTTCAATAAATCCCATGTCCACTATGTGTGCACCGGCGCCTGCGCCTTCCCTGCGGAGATGGACATGTGGCGCGTCTCTCCAGACCGCAGCATGTTAATTTCTCTTGCCAAGACGTGAGTCTCCACAAGATAAATATCACCCATACCATGTATTGGACGTGGTGATTCCGCACAGTTCAGTGAACACATGCGGATTCACCTGCGTTCAGAAGCTGGCAGCGTTTTGGACACAGCGGACATGCACTGCGTCCAAAGCGCTGCCTAATACTGAATGTTTACACGTACACTTAAAGTGAACCTGACCGTTGATATCTGCTGTGTGACCCATGGGCAGCATGTGTCCGGCACTGGCTGTACGATCTAAGTCAGGTATGTTTGTCTCTGAAATGCTGCGGCATCACAGAGAAAAACATGTCTGACTTCTCCCCTCTGGCTGCCAATGACTGGTGTGTTTCTGTACTCGCACGCAGGAAGAAACTTGTCGCTCAGTGGGAGCGGATGGGGAGAAGCCACCAGGGACCCACCTATCTGACTAGTCACCCGTGTGGCCTTGGTCCTTGGTGGCTTTTAAAGTATGTTTTTCCCTGTAACGCAGCAGCATTTCAGAGTCAAACATACCTTTCTGGACTCATACAGCCAATGTATGATACATGCGGCCTGTGGAACCAGCAGCATACATAAGCCATCAGATTCCCTTTAAGATTCCATAGGTGCTATCGCATTGGGAGTGCGGTGAAATTAACATCTGTGCTTGCTTAGTGGTGCTGACAGGAGCAGCGGGCATGTCACACACCGTTTGCGCTTTCCAACATATCTGTTTTATATCATCCCTCTGCATTTTTGTGCAGGCGCAGTTTGTGGCCTTGCGGCCATGAACTGCACCTGCGCAAGTGCCATACACATCACCGCTATTCCCGAGCATGCGTAGTAACGACACAGTGGGAATAGCGGAGATGTATATGTCACTTGCACAGGCGGCAGCACAGCACTGAGACAGTCTCTTCAGCACAGCATCCTCTCGTGGGATCTCGCTGGGCCCTTGTCCACCATATTTTGCCCTGCTAGTATTTTGGTTTTGTCTCCTGCCCGGAAGCAGAGGAGTCATAGACAGAACTGCAGCTAAAGGAGGGACTGTTACGTACCGGGACCTGTGACATCAGAGGCGCTTGGTTCCGCTGGCGGAGCGCGGGACATTCTGGACTGATTTTGAGGACTTTGCAGTGTGACTGAGTGGGGGAGGTGGCGGTGAGATTGCCGGGTCGGGGCAGCAGAGGCGATGCTTGTACCCCTCCCCCCGCTAGGCCGAGGTGGCTTCACTAGGAGGCTGACGAGAGGTGTCGCAGGCTCCGTATCCGAGCTGGTGGTGGAGGAGAAGGCTGTGAGGTGAGTGGGGACTGCAGTGTAGGGTGTTGGGCCCAGGCCAGAGTGACACTGCCACACTGCCTTATGAGATTTGGGGACAGCGGCCGGAAGTCCTAACTGGCGATTATTATATTAGATGGTTGACTATTATCCTTAACCTTTTGAGGAGAACTATAACTCCCAGCATGTACAGAAGCTCCTATGGCATGCTGGGAGTTATAGTTCACCACAGGAGTGGTGATTTCCTTTTGAGTTTAGGTACGTTTCTACGGTCAGTAAACGCTGTGTACAGCCGCAGTGTCCAATCTGCAGCGTCCAGATGTTACACCATAGTGGAGGGGATTTTATGAAATCCCGTCTCCACTATGTGTACAAAGACGCCTCCAGCTTCCCTGTGTAAACGGACATGCGGGGCTTCTTTCCAGACCGCAGCATATCTATTTATCTTGCGGAGACGCTCAGTCTCTGCAAGATAAATAGCACAGTCCAATGTATAGGATGCGGTGATTCCGCACGGTTCTATGAACACATGCGGAATCACCGCACGTACAGAAGCTGGCAGCGCTTAAGATGGAGCTGCGTCCAAAGCGCTGCTAATACCGACTGTGGAAACATAGCCTTAGGGTATGTGCACACGATGCGGAATCTGCTGTGGATTTTTCCGCTGTGGAATTGGAAAATCCGCAGTGCTAAACCGCTGCGGTTTTCACTGCGGATTTTCCTGCGGTTTCTTCTGCGGATTCCTCTGCGGGTTTTCAACAGCACTTTCCTATTGGTGCAAGTTGAAAACCGCTGGGGAATCTGCAGAAAGAAGTGACATGCTCCTTCTTTTTTTCCGCAGTGATTCCGCATGGCTTTTTCCGCATCGTGGGCACTGCGGTTTTGGTTTTCCATACGGTAACATTGTACTGTACACCGCATGGAAAACTGCTGTGGATCCGCAGCAAAAACCGCAGCGTGTGCACGAAGCCTTAGTGGTGTGGGAGCAGAGTGGACACAGCTTTTTTTTCTTCTTAATTCTATTAATGCTTGCCTTTCAAACAGCTTCTTTTCTCCTTGGTAAAACTCCGGGGCTTTCTGTGCTTCTGCTCAGGACACTCGTTTATCAGCAGCTCCTAAATCTTTTCTGTCCCTGTGTCCCAGGTCTCTGCCACCGCGCTGGACAGGAGGAAGTGGGCGGTCTGATGTCCTGATAGCAAACAGCAGTAAGTGCAAGTGGCAGAGTCAGAGCAGCAGAGAAGAGCAGAGCGCGCACCCCCACCCCCACCTGTCTCAGTTACCTCACTGCACACCACAGCTGGGGATCAGGACATCAGAGGGCAGCCGCCAACTTCATCCTGCGTGGCGGCAGTGATTTTAATAGAGCAGCTCGATCGCTTCTCACTGCAGGAGCTGACAGTATGAAGGGAGGCAAAAGATCGAGCGGCCCACTACAGGGACCGGCCGTTCTGGCATTTGCCAGAACTGCCCGATGGCCAGTCCGGCCCTGGTGAAGGGGTTAAAGAAATGTATTTATTGGAACAATAATATATTTTTTGGTTTATCTAGGAATTTTTTTTACACATGTAAATTTTTTTTTTTTTTTTACTTATTTACTTTGTCCCGGGGGGGACATGACTATATAGGGTCAGATTGGTGATCTGACACTTTGCTGCGCACTGTGTCAGATCAGCGATCTGACGTGCACTCCTGGATGCTTCCCGGGGTCTGCTCTGAGCAGGCGCTTGGAAGCCACCTCCCTGCAGGACCCGGAAGGCCCCCCGTGGCCATTTTGGATCCAGGCCTGCAGGGAGGAGGAGGTAAGAGACCCTTGGAGCAACGCGATCACATCGTGTTGCTCCGAGGGTCTCAGGGAAGCACGCAGGGAGCCCCCTCCCTGCGTGATGCCTCCCTGTGCCGCCGGAACGCTGCGATCATGTTTGATCGCAGTGTGCCAGGGGTTAATGTGCCAGGAGCGGTCCGTGACCGCTCCTGACACATAGTGCTGGATGTCAGCTGCGATAGTCAGCTGACACCCGGCCCTGATCGGCCGCACTCCCCCCGTGAGCGCGGCTGATCGGTGATGAATGTGTACTATCCCGTCGGTGGTCATACGGGCCCATACCACCTCGACGGGATAGTACGTCTGATGTCAGAAAGGGGTTAAAGTGCAATTGCAACCCGAGGTCCACTGTGCAGAGAAAGTATAACTGCTGCTAGTGAACAACAGCGTAACGAAGCAATGAGCGTTACCCTTAATCAGACTGCATTAACTCCACACAGTGTGAACAGAACGCAAATTACCAAGCTCAGTTACTTCACTGAGAGGTTCTGCACTCAATAAGCTGAGTACTATAACCTGTTAAAGGTCACAGGGATGATAGCACGTGGGTTGCTCTCGCTCTGAAACTAAACTGTGCCAATCGCACACAAGAATGAAGCAGATGCTGAGCCAAAAGAAAGAACTCATAGGATGCCAAGTGCAAAGCCCTGACGTTCTCCCTGAAAGGTGGACATGCTCAGTAAGGTGATCTCTGAACTTAGACTCCGGAGCACGGGGCTGCACCAGAATATCACTGTTTACCATAGACTTGGCTGGAGAGCCAGGAGTAACCAAGTGTATACAATGAGCCTGAGAAAGATGCTGGGACTAACGTCTGTGCAGATCAGCACCCGCCTCGGCCGTAACTGAATGGGTGACCGCAGAAGCAGATAATGCTTGGGATCTATCCCGTGCAGCAGGAGAATACAGACGCCTAACACATGTCCTATTTTTTTCCTCAGAGTGGTCCTTGGAAAAAATCTGAGACATGTTCGATTTTGATATGAGTGCTGGATCAAAATCTGCAATGCAAGTCTATAGGTCCATGAAAACATTACACTGCACTTGGATGATATCCAAGAGCGGTCCGATTTTCAAGATTGACAGAATGGAGAAGTTGGAGAACCTTTCTTTTTTTTCCTCACCACGTCGAGAAAAACTGATGCCACTGATCAGAGTAATCGTTTTTCTCAGATGTGGAGAAAACAGCCTTGTGACCCTACCCCAGTGTTTTGCAAACTCCAATCCTCGGCGACCCAACAGATCATGTTTTCAGGAACTCCTTAGTATTGCACAACCGTGAGGGCCTGTGGCAATTTCTGATGCCTAGATAATAATTACATTACCTGTGCAATACTAAAGAAATCCTGAGAACATGATCTGTTGGCGGCCCTGAGAACTGAAGTTTGGGAACCACTGTGCTACCCCAAATAATACAAGAGAGCCTATAAATTATACTGGCATACTATTAAAACTGCTACATGAATAAATACATTCTGTACAGAGTGCAAAAATAAAACCGCCCCCCCCCCCCCCCTGCAAGGTGTAAAATGTAAAAATAAGATCTAATTATAAGTTTCATATTCGGTTCTTTGTCCAGTCTTATAGACAGTGGACTGGCAGGGCATCTGACCCCTGTTCTATTTAATTTCCTTACAACAGGAATAAGGGTCTTGGCACTCACTTCGGTGATCTTTGTTGTTCCCAGTAGTGAAGCTCCCAGCAATCAGACATTTATAAACCTATTGTGTGAATAAATGACAATTGTAGGATCCACTAGCATTTTGGTCAAACCTATGACAACCAGGAGATTGGCATGGTTTACCAACTGACTACAGATTAAAGGGAACCTGTCACCTGAATTTGGCGGGACCAGTTTTGGGTCATATGGGCGGGGTTTTCGGGTGTTTGATTGACCCTTTCCTTACCCGCTGGCTGCATGCTGGCCACAATATTGGATTGAAGTTCATTCTCTGTCCTCCGGAGTACACGCCAGCACAAGGCAATATTGCCTTGCGCAGGCGTGTACTCCGGAGGACAGAGAATGAACTTCAATCCAGTATTGCAGCCAGCATGCAGCCAGCGGGTAAGGAAAGGGTCAATCAAACACCCGAAAACCCCACCCATATGACCCAAAACTGGTCCCGCCAAATTCAGGTGACAGGTTCACTTTAAAGCACTTTAGTTGTTTTCGGAGTGGTAGTGGCACCCTTACCTCTTGGGCTCCTGTACTGGTGCACAAGTTGCACCAATGATCTATCCACCCCTGCATATGACACTATTTGTCTACAGCCATCATGTGTGGTAGATGGGAACATCACCACACACCAAGGAGGACATGAGCAACAGTGTTGGAATGGCATGGGTATTGTCACCGGGTTACCGCAACAGAGAGGAGCCAAAAGACCACAGCATCTGATTGCTCCTACTCCAGCGCTGAGAAGAAGCACTTCTCCTTCGTTTTAATGGTGTTTATTTCTTTTGGCAGAACAGGGGTTAATCGGCCATGCTGGAAACTCTGAACTCTCAGTTGAGCTCAGTTAGCCACTCCCATCCCCTTTGTAATCTGGGTCCTGATTCAAATCCATTTCAGAGCTAGTATTTGCTGCATGACTTAGGAGGAGAGTTGTTCACATGAGAAGGCGTTTTGGAGGAGTTATCTGTGACTGTTGCATGGCTTGTAAGTGTGGAAATTCCCTTCCCTCCTCTTCTTTGTTTTTTTTTTCCCATTCTCCACTCCCCGATGCATTCCTCTGTTATATGTGAGTGAATATTTGAATGCCTGGTGTTTTTACTTTACCCTTGTTTGTGTAGCCTTATTTGTCGGGTTGGTGTTCTGCGGTGCACAGCAGCGCCCCTCTTCCCTGGGTGGGGGAAGATAACAGACGGAGGACTAACTCAGGAGATAAGTCAAGGGTGGCGGCTATGGCATCTTCACCTTCAGAAGTATCCTGGGGAATAGCATGAGCTAGGATACCCCCTAGTGTTAGAGACAGGGAAGGAGCCCCTGGTCCCGGGTCACCCCACAGCTGTCGTGACATTAACCCTTCAAGATTACAGTTGTGACTGGTATTTTACTGTAGAGCATGTGTTTTTCATAGGTTTTCAAATTAGGCCCCTTTGGAAAATACTGTAAGGAATTATTTTAAATTGACACAGGTCTCAATATTGACATGATTTTGGCCTCTTTCAGGGGCAGATACTGGCCCCCAATGTGTGATCGCAGCCAGAGAGTCAAACCATTACAACTAACCCTGGGAAAACTGCAGGGAGTTGTAGTTGTAGACTATTGCTCCAACATTTAATGAGGTTGCTATGTCAGCATCCTGATGTAACTATCCCAAGCCTTGGTTCCCAGAGAACTCACTCAGTCTAGCAAAGAAATTGGGTGTTACGTTGTTGCATGTTGCTTTGGTTACATTATAAAGGGTTTTATTTCACAAAGGTATTCTGGTATTTTCTCAGCCAAGGTAGTTAGCCTATGTTTTTGTCTTCTGTGCAAAGAATTCCTTCCAGACTTATTGCTATGTTTTGTCTTTTAGACTGGTGTAATTATTTACATAGCCCCATTCTGAGTCCAATACTTTTGATGACCAAGTAATGATTATGCTTAGAAAAAGGCTCCAGTTAGTTTTCTCCAACGACCATTTTTTTCCTGATAAATGTATTTTCACCCATGTTCAAAGTTTTTATATAGATAGATGACACTTTGCTACCAGATAAATTTATGGCTCAGGGCTTGTTCAGACAAGCATATTTTCTATTAGTGTGCTGTCCATGTGCACAATACACAGCACACTGAATAATATTAACCTATGTATACACATAAAGTGCACACCAGCAGTTTATTGCTCATTGTGGGAAAAATCAAAGAAAGCACTATTCTAGTCCATTTTACAGACTGGAATGGTGCATGAAATTGAAGGCTGTTCCTGCACTCATGTACGATGCTGACAGTCATAGAAAGTCGTTTACATCCACAGTTCGAAGTGACTGTCCAGATTTTTACAGTGGCCATCTGAACCTGGCTTTAGTGCGACCTGCACCCATGATAAGAAATCATCGCCAGGGTTTTTAGAAGCTGAGCTTGTGGTTTATTGCATCAACATCTGCTTTTCCCTAAGACAATTGCTTTAAACAGGACCTTTCACCATTTTTTATGTTGAATTTGACACACAATGTATTAGTGACTGTAGAATGGAATAAAACGTTTTTTGTTTTTTTTTATTTTGCCTCTCTGTTGCGGAGATGTTAGCAATCAAGGTATTTTGCATTAATGAGTTTCGCTAAGTCCAAGTTATCACATAGTTTCACACTTGGCGCATGCTTTTTTTCTCTGTATGATGCTGACCAATCATAATCACGCAGCAACACACTGGAGAAAGAAGAACACACCCCCACCATAGCTCAGAGCAGGTTTCTCAGTCTGTAAGATATTATAACAGACAGCCCTGATCTCCAGATCTAATTTGGTGCATAATTAGAAAATACTCGGAGTAGAGGGAGTAGATAAGGTCCCTGTGGAGAGAAGGGCAGTAGAGCTGAGTTTAGCTGTGTCACATTACAAACCCTTCTATCAGTTCTCCTCATCTCATAGCACTGTCACCTCTTCTGTATTTCCCCTTCCCCTACACTGCTTGTCCAGATGTGTCAGTAGTCACACTAATGTCTATGTGCTCACAGCTGCTTGTACTCACTCTGCACAGAGTCAATGCGGGATGTTATTATATGTCTCAAACAGGAGTAGCCCGAAACAAGTAGTTCTCTCCTGTGTGAGACATATGATGACAGATAACCTGATCTAACTGCAGGATGAGTGCAAGTTGCTATGACCAAAACAGACATAAATGTGATTACTGACACATTTCTGGACAGGCAGTGTGGGAGAGGCAGTATAGCAGAGGTGACAGTGCTATGAAAGGAGGAGAGCTGATAGAAAGATTTCTAATGTGACACAGTTAAACTCAACTCTGCTTCCCCTGCACAAAAACTGGCTTTTCTGAACCTCATTTGAAAGGTATTAGTCATCTGTGCTCTAATCTCAGCATTTTCCAATCATACAAGAGGTTAGACCAGAAGATCAGGCTGTTGGAGATTTCTTCCTGACTGCCTACAGCTGTTACCGTAATTTTCTTGTTGAGTTTGGAATATGAAAGACAACTATTGGTTGCCAAAGGAAAGAACATGCATTATCTCATAAACGTGGCTTAGTGGTTACTGGTATCTATTAAGTAGACACCATAGGGAACCATTAAATAAGGATAGAGCTCAGTACATACATAACAAAACTGATGATCTCATGACTATTATCAGGTCCCACAGATATAACTTGAATCTCCTGAGCCCCAATGCAATGTTTAGAACATTGCTCCCATCTACCATGTACCATTTATAATATGCGTGTCTTCTTATATGGCAGAACAGTCTTTGGGCCCCTTCGCACCCAGCGGTCGGGGTCTGATTGCAACCTCTGCACTTCCTATAGATACACAAATGTCACGCCATAACCTTCACAGAGAGTGTAAATGTTATTTTGGTTGAGAAGCGGTTTCCAGACGGCTAAAACAAAAGGATTGGACTGAAAAAAATCTATTCTGTTGAATCCTTGTTTCCCCTGATGAGTGCAGACAAGATTGACATGAGCTTGTTGTGAGGAGTGTGGATGTGTTTTCTTAGATCTGATGAAGAGGGTTCAGACGCCCGAAACTTTGCAACAATACATAACATCCTTTAGCTAAAAGGAGGCAGAAGGAAGGCAATGGCCCCGATTCATCAAGACTGGCGCTCACATCCTCCCCATACGTCTAACTTTCCTCCAAGGGGAGTGTGAGTCAACAGCCCATTAGTGGCTGCTGTTTATCTGATGTGACATAACCTAGCACCAGTAAACCCAGCACTGACATTACTGGAATGGCACAGTTCAGTAGGTGAGTATAAGGTTTTTTATTCCAGTTGGGGGACTCTGGTATTTAAAGGGAACCTGTCACCTGAATTTGTCGGGACCTTTTTTCGGTCCGATGGGCTGTGTTTTCAGGTGTTTTATTCACCCCTTCCTTTCACACTGGCTGCACGCTGGCCGCAATATTGGCTTGATGTTGATTCGCTGTCCTCCGTAGAACACGCCTACGCAAGGCAACTTAGTTGTTAAAAGGTCCTCGCCCCTATTGAAGAAGCTACGGCGAAACAGCACTTGTCAGACGCCGGGGATCAGCGTCTACACCCCACCATCAGCGCTAGGCACCACTCTAGGTACATCTGAATCACAGGTAATCAGCCCATGTCATGGGATCCTCCTCTTTGGGTAATCCTTTATGACGTATATAGTAGTTTTACTTTCCTGCCTTTTAACAACTAAGTTGCATTGCTGGATATACACGTCTCATTTACTTCCTTATTGTTAAAAAGCAAATGAATGAGGATACCCCTTTGGATTTGACTTATTCCTGGCAGGTGTATATATACTAATGGTGTGTGCCTTTGATTGCTGCCTTCTTGTAATTATATCATCACTAATTCCGTCTTTCCATGATATAATTTGGTTAATTTCACCTTATTAACCAGGTGGATTTGTGTAGTACCGCTTCCCCCCTTTTACAGTCTGGTGGTTCATAACCCCCCCCCCCCCCCCCTGTCTTTTTGATATTTTTTTGTGTTTATGCTTATTTTCAAATATTTACTAATAAACATGTTATTTTTAAAAAATATTATCCTCTATTCACTTCCTTCTTTTGTGGTAATCCATGATTGAATATGTAATTATTGTTTTTTTTTAAGTGACTGAAGCCTTTCTAGACTAGGACTATGGGAATAATGTTCCAGGTGATATCAAGGCATTTAAAGCCTGCAACAAAGTACAGGAAAAATATGTGTGAATAGTGTTTTCATATAGTATTTCTCTGTCCCGGTTTCTGGGATATTATGCTGCTCATTTTCAAATCCACAGTATTTGCAGTGCAAAGTATGTAATTTGCTGCAAACTTGTAGCAAATTCGAATGCAAAATCCACATTAACATCTGCCACCTTTGAACTCACTCTTGAGACTATGTACACTGTCAGAATTTTTATTTTTATTTCGTGTTTAGTTGCTTCCGAAGAGCAAAGTTAAACAACTAAGGGTATGCGCACACGTTGCGGATTTCCTGCGGATCCGCAGGGTTTTTTTCCGCGCAGAAACGCTGGAGATCCGCAAGTGATTTACAGTACAATGTAAATCAATGGGGAAAAAAAATGCTGTGCTGATGGTGCGGAAAAATCCGCATGAAAAACGCAGCAGGTTCAAAAAAGGACCATGTGAATTGTTTTTGCAGATCTGCAGCATTTCTGCACCCATTCCATAATAGAAATCCGCAGGGGAAAAAATGCATGAAATCCACACAGAATCTGCAGCAAATCCGCAAAAAAATGCACAAAATCCACACAAAAAACATGCAGATTCTAACCTGCTTTTTCTGCCAAGAAATGCAGAATCTGCTCAGAAAATTCCACAGCCGAATCCGCAACGTGTGCATATAGCCTTAAAGGCATGTTCACAGGTTGCAGATTTGTCTGCAGAATTTTCTGCACAGAATCTGCATCTCATGGCAGAAAATGCAGGTAAAAATCCACTCGTTTTTGTGTGGATTTTCATGTGAATTTATCTGTTGTTTTTTAACTTAAATAAAGATCTATTTTTTAACAAAAAAAAAGAATTGTGATGTAATTTCTTTGTCCAACCTCTTATTTTACATACTTCATTGAAGAATAATGTTTACACACACAGACACAGACAGAAAGACAGACAGATATAGAAAGACAGATAGATGATAGATAGATAAATACAGTAGATTGATAGATAATAGAGAGGAGATAGATAGATAGATAATAGATAGATAGATCTATAGATAGATAGATAATAGATAGATCTATAGATCGATATAGATTCAGAAAAAGAGGCAGCACTCCAGTATTTTCAAAAATACAAAAGGACTTTAATAACCCTGGTGGCGTGGCGACATTTTGGCTACAATGAGCCTTTCTCAAGCCTTGGGAAAGGCTCATTGTAGCCGAAACGTCTCCACACCACCAGGGCTATTAAAGGGAACCAGTCACCCCCCAGGCCTTTTTAACTAAAAGAGCCACCTTGTGCAGCACTAATGCTGCATTCTGTCAAGGTGGCTCTTTTAGTTGGGGTCCCTTCCAACACTGCAATATTCGTTTTTTTAATTAGCCCACCAAACCTGTAGTCTGTCCGGGGGGGGCATGTCTTTTCCCCTGGACACAAACGCCTCCCAGCCATCACTCGGCCCCGCCATGCGTCGGGTGCTGCCTCCTCTTTCTTCATTAACGTCCCCGGCACCTGAGCTGTAAGTTCCCATCATGTGATGCGCATGACCGAAAAAGGAACTTACAGCGCCGGGGACGTTAACGAAGACAGAGGAGGCGGCGCCCGGCACAAAGAGGGGCTGAGGGATGGCTTGGAGGCGTGTGTGTCCGGGGGAAAAGACATGCTCCCCGGACAGACTACAGGTATGGCGGGCTAATTAAAAAAATAATATTGCAGAGTTGGAAGGGACCAACTAAAAGAGGAACCTTGATAGAATGCAGCATTAGTGCTGCACAAGGTGGCTCTTTTACTTAAAAACGCCAGGGGGCGGGGTGACAGGTTCCCTTTAAAGTCCCCTTTGTATTTTTGAAAATGCTGGAGTGCTGCCTCTTTTTTTTTAATCTATATCCTTTTGCACGGAGGGGACTCCTTGCTGAGAAGCCCTGCACCCATAGTACTTTTATATGTGTGCTGTTCCAATTTTTTGCTCTCTATAGATCGATAGATAATAAATAGATAGATGATAGATAGATATGAGATAGATAGGTAGATATGAGATTGATAGATAATACCAAGGCTGATGTTTAGTAATGAACCTAATAAAGTGGTGCTTAAATAGTTAAATAAAGACACACACGCAAAATCTTTAAAAAAAAGGGGGAAAAAATGGCGCGGGCTCCCGCACAATTTTCTGCGCTACAGAGGGAAAGCCGATGGCTTTGCGCTGTTTCTAGCCTGGGAAGGGGTTAATACCCATGGATCTTCCCAGGCTATGAATATCAGCCCGCAGATGTATATTTAGCCTTTACTGGCTATTAAAATAGGGGTTCCCCCCACAAAAAAAATGACTTGGGGTCCCCCTATAATTAATAGCCAGAAAAGACTGTGCAGACAGTTGAGGTCTGATAGTCATAGCCTGGAGAGGGGCCACGGATATTGGCCCCCGCTGGTTACAAATACCAGCCCCCAGCCGCCCCAGAAATGGCGCATCTGTAAGATGCGCCAATTCCGGCACTTAGCCTCTCTCTTCTCACTGCCCTGTAGCAGTGGCATATGGGGTAATAAGGGGTTAATGTCACCTTTGATTGTAAGGAGACATTAAGACCTCTTAGTAATGGAGAGGCATCAATAAGATACCTTTTCATTACTATAGTATAGTATAGTAGTGAAAGAGTTAAATATACAGCAGAAAAAAAGTATTTTAATATTCTTAATTTCACCATACTTACAACCACGCCTAATTCCCCGAAGCCATCGATCACCTGCAAAAAGTAAAAAATAATAAACAAACAGTATACTCCCTGTTCCAACGCAGTCCAATTAATAATATAGTATGAACTATACTGTACTCACAGCAGCGAAGGGATACAGTGTGGAAGCATACCTTTTGTAATGGTATCCCGGAGCCCCTGGAGAGCAGTCAGATTTGACAGCTCTCCACAGGAGATCGCCGTGGGACAATCATTATTAAATGGATTACATCAGATCAGGGAACATACTGTTGGTTTATTATTTTTATATTTTTTACAGGTGATCGAGGGCTTCGGGGATTAGGTGATTGGTGAGTGTATACTGTATGTTGTATGTACTGTATGTCTATATGTATGTACTGTATATGTGGTTTTTTTACACAGTAGCTGGATGATGGGACTACTACTGTCCCATCATCCGGCTACCTGTCACTGTACCAGGCATAGCCGGATGGAACTAGTAGTCCCATCGGATGATGCCTGCCTACACAAAGACCTGCATGCACACACATACACAGCCCAACACACATACAGCCCCCCACACAGCCCCTCACACACACATACAGCCCCCCACATGCACACACAGCCCTGGAGACCCACGCACACCCCTGCAGACACACAAACACCCACACACAGCCCCTCACACACACACAAACACACACAGCCCCGCAGACCCCCGCACACCCCTACAGACACACAAACAACCCACACACAGCCCCGTACATCTCCGCACACACACAGGATCCGCCCACACTCCGCCCACACACTCTTCCCCCTCCCAATCTTCAGCGTTTCTTGCAGGCACATCCGCAGCAAATCTGCAGATCTTTTTTAAATCTGCGCTTTTGCTACGGGTTGGCCTGACACAATGGAAGTCAATGGGTGCAGAAACGCTGCAGATTCGCAAAAAGAATTGACATGCAGCGGAAAAAAAAAGCTGCGATTACGTGCTTTTTTTCCTCAGCATGTGCACACCAGATGTAAATTTCACATTGACTAACATTGCTTGTGCACTACACTGTGGATTTGATGCAGTTCCACGCTTCCAAAAATGCTGCGGATCCGCATCTAAATCTGCAATGTGTGTCTTCCTTTAAAATGTTCTACCATTTTGCTGCAGCATAGTGTCTGTAAGTCATTTAGTGGAGTACTTGCAAAAATGTTGCAAATCTATCATAGCTCCTGCTCCTGGTTCTGACATTTTTCCATTCTCAGACTCACTTCTCTCAGTGTTAAATATAGCAGCAGGGAGGGGGTTTGTACACAGATCTGCAGTGGAGAGGGAGGAAAGTATCTCAGGCAGAGGAAACAGACTATATACAAAGATTAAAGCACATGAAGAGGAAGGAAAGTATTGGATCTGTGCAAATGCATGAAAGAAAACAAAGACAGCAGCACCCTATCACACAGATCTTACATCCAGCCTATATTACAGAGAGGGACACTCCCATAAGAGAAAAATCTGAAACTTGGAGTGAGCTGCAATGTAGGGGGTGAGAGGTGAAAATAAATGAAGGAATTAGGATTTGAGACTAAAATTTACTACAATTTTAGTAACTAAAGATAACCACTAACATATGTTAAAACCAGTTTTTCCATGTTAAATGTTTTCC
This sequence comes from Ranitomeya variabilis, assembly GCF_051348905.1. NCBI lineage: Eukaryota > Metazoa > Chordata > Amphibia > Anura > Dendrobatidae > Ranitomeya > Ranitomeya variabilis. The sequence continues at coordinate 680,262,493 of NC_135232.1, read as the reverse complement.
ATGGCCTTTAAAGTGCTCTATAAAATGTATTTGGTGTTCTCTCTCTCTCTGTATATATATAGTGGTAGATCAGTTCACTCGACTGCTCATAGAGGTAGACACAGGAACGCTGTCTCTTTAAATTTTCCACTAGTTTATTTAGGTACAGCACAAACAAGGGCAGGGTTGGCAACATAACCACAGATTTTCTGGCCCAAAACAAATGGCACAGTTTGTGTTGCTGCGGTGATCCGCCTGCTCAGAAAACAAACATAAGAACACACATCTCTGGAGTTCACATCTTCAGGCACACCCAACACTGAATAACTCGGAAACCTGACTATCTACCCAGGGTGGAGATAAGGTAAATATCCTCCCACTCACTTTTCAGCTGTTCACTGATCCTAAGGGTACCGTCACACAGTGACATTTTGATCGCTGCGACGGCACGATCCGTGACGTCGCAGCGTCGTATGATTATCGCTCCAGCGTCGTAGACTGCGGTCACACGTTGCAATCACGGCGCTGGAGCGATGCCGAAGTCCCCGGGTAACCAGGGTAAACATCGGGTTACTAAGCGCAGGGCCGCGCTTAGTAACCCGATGTTTACCCTGGTTACCAGCGTAAACGTAAAAAAAACAAACAGTACATACTCACATTCCGGTGTATGTCCTCCGGCGTCTCAGCTTCTCTGCACTGTGTAAGCACAGCGGCCGGAAAGCACAGCGGTGACGTCAGACGTCACCGCTGTGCTCGCTTTCTGGCTGGCCGGCGCTCACAGTGCAGAGAAGCAGAACGCCGGGGGACAGACACCGGAATGTGAGTATGTACTGTTTGTTTTTTTTACTTTTACGCTGGTAACCACGGTAAACATCGGGTTACGAAGCGCGGCCCTGCGCTTAGTTACCCGATGTTTACCCTGGTTACAAGCGAACACATCGCTGGATCGCTGTCACACACAACGATCCAGCGATGTCAGCGGGTGATCAAGCGACGAAAGAAAGTTCCATACGATCTGCTACGACGTACGATTCTCAGCAGGATCCCTGATCGCTGCTGCGTGTCAGACACAGCGATATCGTATGGATATCGCTGGAACGTCACGGATCGTACGGTCGTAGCGATCAAAGTGTGACTGTGTGACGGTACCCTAACCCTTAACATGGCCTATTAAGCCCTTTCAGCACATAGTGTGTTGAAATGTTTTTCTAGGTTCATATCACTGAAGCTAATAACCTCAGTGATACATTTTTTTAAGGAATAACTTCCACTAATTCCAAACTACATGCACACTTATATTATAGATTGTCCCATGTAATTTTACATGAACAATACGCACTGGAGCCTTCTTCTCCATTCACTGTCACCTATGCCATTGAGAAATGGTGACTGAGTGTTGCAATGTCAGCTTGTGACCAGTGAAAATGGAAGAAAATCTTTATAATTCTTTTTACAGTTTGCTACTACTGCATATTCCTTCTAACTAGCAATTATGGAAAGGCTCTTAAAATCTGTAACATAACCATAGACTTGATTTCCAGCCATCCCCAACCAATTGATTTTCCAAGTAATGCAATCCATTTTAAGACTCTTAAAGGCAGTTTTGGCAGCAACTCAGTAAGAATTAATTGATCCCAAATAGCTCGCAAGGCTATATATATATATATATATATATATATATATATATATATATATATATATATATATATATATATATGTGTGTGTGTGTATGTATGTGTATATATATATATATATGTATGTGTATATATATATATATATGTATGAGTATGTGTGTATATATATATATATATATATATATTATATGTGTGTGTGTATATATCTATATATTATATGTATGTGTGTGTGTGTGTATATATATATATATACACTGTATATCTCAGCAGTACAGATATGTACGTACAGTGGGGCAAAAAAGTATTTAGTCATTCAGCAATAGTGCAAGTTCCACCACTTAAAAAGATGAGAGGCGTCTGTAATTTACATCATAGGTAGACCTCAACTATGGGAGACAAACTGAGAAATAAAAATCCAGAAAATCACATTGTCTGTTTTTTTATCATTTTATTTGCATATTATGGTGGAAAATAAGTATTTGGTCAGAAACAAACAATCAAGACTTCTGGCTCTCACAGACCTGTAACTTCTTCTTTAAGAGTCTCCTCTTTCCTCCACTCATTACCTGTAGTAATGGCACCTGTTTAAACTTGTTATCAGTATAAAAAGACACCTGTGCACACCCTCAAACAGTCTGACTCCAAACTCCACTATGGTGAAGACCAAAGAGCTGTCAAAGGACACCAGAAACAAAATTGTAGCCCTGCACCAGGCTGGGAAGACTGAATCTGCAATAGCCAACCAGCTTGGAGTGAAGAAATCAACAGTGGGAGCAATAATTAGAAAATGGAAGACATTCAAGACCACTGATAATCTCCCTCGATCTGAGGCTCCACGCAAAATCCCACCCCGTGGGGTCAGAATGATCACAAGAACGGTGAGCAAAAATCCCAGAACCACGCGGGGGGACCTAGTGAATGAACTGCAGAGAGCTGGGACCAATGTAACAAGGCCTACCATAAGTAACACACTACGCCACCATGGACTCAGATCCTGCAGTGCCAGACGTGTCCCACTGCTTAAGCCAGTACATGTCCGGGCCCGTCTGAAGTTTGCTAGAGAGCATTTGAATGATCCAGAGGAGTTTTGGGAGAATGTCCTATGGTCTGATGAAACCAAACTGGAACTGTTTGGTAGAAACACAACTTGTCGTGTTTGGAGGAAAAAGAATACTGAGTTGCATCCATCAAACACCATACCTACTGTAAAGCATGGTGGTGGAAACATCATGCTTTGGGGCTGTTTCTCTGCAAAGGGGCCAGGACGACTGATCCGGGTACATGAAAGAATGAATGGGGCCATGTATCGTGAGATTATGAGTGCAAACCTCCTTCCATCAGCAAGGGCATTGAAGATGAAACGTGGCTGGGTCTTTCAACATGACAATGATCCAAAGCACACCACCAGGGCAACGAAGGAGTGGCTTCGTAAGAAGCATTTCAAGGTCCTGGAGTGGCCTAGCCAGTCTCCAGATCTCAACCCTATAGAAAACCTTTGGAGGGAGTTGAAAGTCCGTGTTGCCAAGCGAAAAGCCAAAAACATTACTGCTCTAGAGGAGATCTGCATGGAGGAATGGGCCAACATACCAACAACAGTGTGTGGCAACCTTGTGAAGACTTACAGAAAACGTTTGACCTCTGTCATTGCCAACAAATGTATATTACAAAGTATTGAGATGAAATTTTGTTTCTGACCAAATACTTATTTTCCACCATAATATGCAAATAAAATGATAAAAAAACAGACAATGTGATTTTCTGGATTTTTTTTTCTCAGTTTGTCTCCCATAGTTGAGGTCTACCAATGATGTAAATTACAGACGCCTCTCATCTTTTTAAGTGGTGGAACTTCCACTATTGCTGAATGACTAAATACTTTTTTGCCCCACTGTATATGTGTATATATATATATACACATGCATATATACCATATATATGTATATAGACAGTATAGTATTTGTAGTTTATATATCTATGTTGTATGTGTAAATACAATATATATATATATATACTATAGACAATTTTGTGTTTTCTATGAAATCTCATACTTTTATTAATCAAATGTGTTGCCAATTTGCTGAGGTAATCTGGAGAAATTTCACCCCATGCTTCCAGAGGCCCCTCCCACAAGTTGATTTGGCTTGATGGGCACTTTTTGCGTACCATACGGTCAAGCTGCTCCCATAACAGCTCAATGGGGTTGAGATCTGGTGACTGCACTGGCCACTCCATTACAGATAGAATACCAGCTGCCTGCTTCTTCCCTAAATAGTTCTTGTATAATTTGGGGGTGTGCTTTGGGTCCTTGTCCTGTTGTAGGATGAAATTGGCTCCAATCAAGCGCTGTCCACAGGGTATGGCATGGCGTTGCAAAATGGAATGATAGCCTTCCTTATTCAATATCCCTTTTACCATGTACAAATCTCCCACTTTACCAGCACCAAAGCAACCCCAGACCATCACATTACCTCCACCATGCTTGACAGATGGCATCAGACACTCTTCCAGCATTTTTTCAGTTGTTCTGCGTCTCACAAATGTTCTTCTGTGTGATCCAAACACCTCAAACTTGGATTTGTCTGTCCATAACACTTTTTTCCAATCTTCCTCTGTCCAATGTCTGTGTTCATTTGCCTACATTAATCTTTTCCTTTTATTAGCCAGTCTCCGATATGGCTTTTTCTTTGCCCCTCTGCCCTGAAGGCCAGCATCCCGGAGTCGCCTCTTCACTGTAGACATTGACACTGGCGTTTTGCATGTACTATTTAAGGAAGCTGCCAGTTGAGGACCTGTGAGGCTTTGATTTCTCAAACTACAGTCTCTAATGTACTTGTCTCATTGCTCAGTTGTGCAGCGGGGCCTCCCACTTCTCTTTTTACTCTGGTTAGAGCCTGTTTGTGCTCACCTCCTAAAGAAGTAGTACACACCGTTGTAGGAAATCTTCAGTTTCTTGGCAATTTCTCGCATGGAATAGCCTTCATTTCTAAGAATAAGAGTAGACTGTCAAGTTTCACATGAAAGTTCTTTTTTTCTGGCCATTTTGAGAGTTTAATGGAACCAACAAATGTAATGCTCCAGATTCTCAACTAGCTCAAAGGAGGGTCAGGCTTACAGGTTCTCTAATCAGCCAATCTGTTTTCAGCTGTGCTAGCATACTTGCACAAGGGTTTTCAAGGGTATTCTAACCATCCATTAGCCTTCTTACACTGCAAACACAAAGTACCATAAGAACACTGGAGTGATGGTTGTTGAAAATGGGCCTCTACACACCTATGAAGGTATTGCAATAGAAACCAAACGTTTGCAGATAGAATTTACCACATTAACAATGTATAGAGTGTATTTCTGAATCATTTAATGTTAGCGTCATTGGAAAAAACTGTGCTTTTCTTTCAAAATTAAGGAAATTTCTATGTGACGCTAAATTTAGAATGGTAGTGTGTGTGTGTGTATATATATATATATATATATATATATATATATATATAATATACAGTGCAGACCAAGAGTTTGGACACACCTTCTTTTTCAAAGATTTTTCTGTATTTTCATGACTATGAAAATTGTACATTTACACTGAAGGCATCAAAACTGGGTGGGGCTCACAGCAAGATGGCACTGACAACTGACATCGGTGATTCGCGATCAACGCAATTTTTACAGCTGCATTTAACTGGTTAATATACTCAAAACAGCTGACATGTCCCCAGAAAGATGTGGGCTCACCGCTGAAGCCCACATCAAAGGGAGGGAGTTCGACTGCGATGTACTATTATGCCCGATGTCGGAAAGGGGTTAAAATTGCAAAAAGTAAAAAGAGTTGATGCAAAAGTTTGGATGCTCTCCATGGTTAGCACCTAGTAGCACGCCCTTTTGAAAGTATCAGAGCTTGTAAACACTTTCTGTGGCTAATGAAAAATAATTAGAACCACTGCGCTTACCCAAGAGCAACAGAACGAGCAGAAAAAAACTTGGCTTGCTTGGTAAAGAATTAATTATTGAATATAAGAGCCACTTGTTCCCTTAGAAGCGGATTAGAACCTGATTGTGGTATATTGCTGAAAGGAATATCATAAAGTCAATGAAATAGATGTGAATAAAATAGTGCAAATAAATAATAAAGGATTTTGTATGCACACTTACTTATTATATGAAGCTGTTATGTGCTATACTGTGAGGTATTCCTATGTGGATACTGTTATCAATCCTTCCACAAGTTTAGGAAATATTTCTATGGAGAAATAGTGTATTACGGATTATAGAACATAAACATACAACCTCAACCTAATGTTAATTTCGATTCAGACTACTCACTGTTTATGTAGAGGACTGGCGGCTGCACCTGTAGTGCTTGCTTGCCGCAGTGTGGTGAACCGGTACTAATAAGGAGAGGGATAGAGTAATGATATGGGCGATATATCGTGATGTAAACGCTCTGTCCTAAAATATAAAAGAACTGACGATATTTAAAGCAATTAAATTGTCCGTTCACTCACCATATACTTGCTGGGATCAGCGCTTATAAGTGTAGCTTGTAGCGCCGTCCGGCAATTGGTGGTGCAGGATGATGCCAGGGGTTCCCTGCAGAAGCGCGTTCTAGCAAAAGCGCAGGAGCGCGGGAGAACACCAGCGCCTCGCGTGCCCCGGCCGGAAGCAACGCTGAGGACGCGGCGGTGAATTGGGGGCGGAGCTGTTGTGACGTGACACAGAGTAAGGACGGGAGCGTGGTGGAGACAAGCTGCCTACGCGTTTCGAGGGTTAACTTCCCTCTTCGTCAGGGCTATGTCTCCACTGTGGGAATCCGTCCTTAAATAGCCGCCTGATTGCTAGATGAGCACCCTTTGGAACCCCTGATTGATGATTGGCACCATGATTAAAGCTCATTGCTCGTTTTTAGTGATCCCTGATTATCAATTAACCTGATGGTTTGGGCTAAAAAGCCAGATGATGGGTTATTATTACATGCTGTCAATCCATCATTATGAGATAAAATACCAAAAGGAACCCGGGGCTCTGTATAATCATAAAAAATATTAAATAAATACTCCTACATATATCATTTCACATAAATACTAAAAAGACCTTTATTAATTTATAAATTAAAAACGGCTATGCTTGGAGTAGATATTATGTACAAGTTAAAATTAATTTATAATTTTTTAATTTTTAAAAAAAGATAAAAACAGACCAAAAATATGTAAAAATATAAATATATAAAAGTAGTATATAATAGAAAATAAAGATAACCGAGTGTCACATCTAGCCATCCCCTATACTTATTAAAGCCTGAGGGGATTAGCAGGATTAAGATATGGATAAAAATTATTTTGTAGTCCTAACAATAATCATGTAGATGACTCATGAAAAAGTGGTATAAAAAATAAACTTATGAAGTATAAAAAATGTATAATAGTGATAATCTCCAATCACATGACTCGCCTGTATATCTCCGTTACTATGTGTAATGAGGTTAATTATTTTTCATTACTTGGTTGTTCTTTTTAACAGCGTTGGCACAGAACCTGTTGCAACCACTTGCAGCTCCCACAGCACTCTACTCTACCCCTTCAGGTGACTAGGCGCCAGTGTACATACTTTATATTAACTTTCTGTGGCTAGCCAAGAGTCTTTCAATTCTTGTTTGAAGGATTTTCATCTATTATTCCTTAGAAAATTCCTCCAGTTCTGTGAAATTCCTGGGTCGTCTTGCATGCACTTCTATTTTGAGGTATAGCCACAGATTTTCAATGATGTTTAGATCAGGGGACTGTGAGGTCCATTGTAAAACCTTCAGCTTGCACCTTTTGAGGTAGTCTATTGTGGATTCTGACATGTGTTTAGTAGTGATGAGCGAGTGTACTCGTTGCTCTGGTTTTCCTGAGTATTTGTTAGTGTTCGGAGATTTAGTTTTCATCATGGCAGCTGAATGATTTACAGCTATTAGCAAGGCTGAGTACATGTGGGGGTTGCCTGGTTGCTAGGTAATCCCCACATGTAATCAAGCTGGCTAATAGCTGTAAATCATGCTGCTGAGGCGATGAAAACTTAATCTCCGAGCAGTCATAAATTCTCGGAGACCACCCGAGCGTGCTCGGGAAAACCCGAGCAACGAGTACACTCGCTCATCACTAGTGTTTAGGATTATTATTAGTGATGAGTGAGTTTGCTCGTTACTCGAGTTTCCCGAGCATGCTCGGGTGTTCTCTGAGTATTTTGGGCATGCTTGTAGATTATGTTTGAGTCCCCGCAACTGCGGCTGCCAGACAACCTGAACACATGCAGGGATTGCCTGTTTGTTAGTGAATCCCTACATATATTCAGTCTGTCTGGCACCCTCAAATCATGCAGCTGTGGGGACTCAAACATTATCTACGAGCATGCCCCAAATACTTGGAGAACACCCTAGTATGCTCATAAAACTCGAGTAGCGAGCACACTCGCTTATCACTAATTATTATCCTTTTGTAGAAGCCATCTTCTTTTCAACTTCAGCTTTTTTACAACTGATGTTTGCATCAAGAATTTGTTGAAATTTAATTGAATCAATTTTCCCTCTACCCATGAAATTTTCCCTGTGTCATTGGCTGCAACACAACCACAAAGCATGAGTGATCCACCCCAATGCTTAATGGTTGGCGAGATGTTCTTTTTCTGAAATCTTGTGCCCTTTTTTCTCCACACATATTTTTGATTATTGTGGCCAAATAATTCTACTTTAACCTCATTCATCCAAAGGACTTGTTTCCAAAATGCATCAGGCTTGTTTAAATGTTCTTTTGCATACATCTGACGCTGCATCTTATGGTGAGGATGCAGGAGAAGTTTTCTTCTGATGACTCTTCCATGAAGGCCATATTTGTGCAGGTGTCTCTGAGCAGCAGAATAATGTACAACAGCTCCAGAGTCTGCTAAATCTTTCTGAAAGTCTTTTGCAGTCAAGTAGTGGTTCTGATTTGCATCTCTAGCAATAGTACGAGCAGCTCACTAAAATTTAGCTTAGTCTTCCAGACCTTGTCTTGACCTCCACTGTTGCCAACTAAAAAACATTTTTTAATTAAATTTGAACTGAGGAAAGGGCATCTTGAAAATGCTTTGCTATCTTTTTAGAGCCTTTTCCTACTTTGTGGGCCTCCACCATTTTCATTGTGCTAGGCATCTGCTTAGAAGAACCCATAGCTGCTGGTTTTTGGCACAAGGTTAGAGTAGACTGGGTTTTTAAAAAGCTGGGAAATTTGCATCGCCTGGCCTATCCTAACGATGATAGCGAAAAAGCTATAACCCTAACAGGGTAATTAAGTTCTGAAAACTTGGTCAAAGCTATCCGAGCAAACAAATCTCCAAAGATGCCCAAACTTTTGCATCTGCCCATTTTCCTTTCTGTAATTTTTAAAATGGAAAAAAAAATTACTATATTTATACAGGTGCTTCTTACAAAATTAGAATATCATCAAAAAGTTAATTTATTTTAGTTCTTCAATATAAAAAGTGAAACTCATATACTCTATATAGTCACTACAAACAGAGTCATCTATTTCAAGTGTTTATTTCTGTTAATGTTGATAATTATGGCTTACAGACAATGAAAACCCAAAAGTCATTATCTCAGTAAATTAGAATAATTAACAAAAGCACCTGCAAAGGCTTCCTAAGCGTTTACAAAGGCCCCTTAGTCTGTTTCAGTAGGCTCCATAATCAAGGGGAAGACTGTTGACTTGACAGATGTCCAGAAGGCAGTCTTTGACACACTCCACAAGGAGAGAAAGCCACAAAAGGTCATTGCTAAAGCAGCTGGCTGTTTACAGAGTGCTGTATCAAAGCATATTAATGGAAAGTTGAGTGGAAGGAAAAAGTGTGGTAGAAAAAGGTGCACAAGCAACTTGTATAACCGCAGACTTGAAAGGGCTGTTAAGAAAAGGCCACTAACATTTTTTGGGGAGATTCACAAGGAGTGGAATGCTGCTGGAGTCATTGCTTCAAGAGCCACCACACACAGACATATTCAGGACACGGGCATTCCTTATGTCAAGCCACTCATGATCAAAAGACAACTCCAGAAACATCTTGCCTGGGCCAAGGAGAAAAAGAACTGGACTGTTGCTCAGTGGTCAAGGTGTGGTTTTCAGATTAAAGTAAATTTTGCATTTCATTTGGAAATCAAGGTCCCAGAGTCTGGAGGAAGAGTGGAGAGGCACACAATCCAAACTGCTTGAGGTCTAGTGTGAAGTTTCCACAATCAGTGATGGTTTGGAGAGCCATGTCATCTGCTGGTGTATGCCCACTGTGTTTAATCAAGACCAAAATTAGCGCAGCCGTCTACCAGGAAATTTTAGAGCACTTCATAATTCCCTCTGCTGACAAGCTTTTTGGAGATGGAAATTTAATTCTCCAGCAGGACTTGGCACCTGTCTACACTGCCAAACGTACCAATACCTGGTTTAAAAACAACAGTATCACTGTGCTTGATTGGCCAGCAAACTCGTCTAACCTTAACTCCATTGAAAATCTATCAGGACCTGCCAGGCGAACACTCACCAGGAGCCTGAGCGTTTCGGGCTGCGGGAGGTCAGAGTCACAGATGCCCCAGGATGGACGGCGGCACCCACGTAGTCCAGGAACTGAGGGCAGCGACAGTGGTGCCGCAGTGCAGGCAGAGCAGCCTTGAGAAAGAGAGAGTAAAATGCAGGAACAGGACCTGCGATCACGTGACCGCATGTCACGAGGGAAGGGGCGGGGCTTAGAGCAAAGCTGCCGAGGGAGACAGCGGCATGCACAGAAGAATCCCGAGGTTCGGAGAGGAACGGTAACCACGGGACATTAGGGGAGGAAGGGCACCAGGTAAGAGTAGTCAAGGCAAGCCGAGGTCAGGGAAGCCGGGTCAGACGAGGAAGTACCAAATTAGAAGAAAAGTAGCAAAAACCCTAGGACATAGCCGAAGTCAGAAACCAGAGAAGCAGATGAGGTACAGAATCAGTATGCAAAATCACAATGGAGAACAAACCAAGTCAAAACCAAACAGACAGAAGAGGACTCGGGCACTAAGGCACAGGCACACAGGGATCGACGTACTCAGCCAAGGGCAAAAGTATAACCAACTACGCCTAGACCCACAAAGAGGCTATAAAAAGCCTCATTGAAACCAAAGGGATGCTCCCAAGATTAACTCCAGCAGCTCCAGACATAAGTATCCCAGGCAAACCATGACAGAATCTATGGCGTATTGTCAAGAAGAAGTTGAGAAACATTGCCAAAAGTACCAATACCCGGTTTAAAAATAACAGTATCACTGTGCTTTATTGGCCAGCACACTCGCCTGATCTTAACCCCAAAGAGAATCTATGGGGTATTGTCAAGAAGATGTTGAGAAACATCAGACCCAACAATGCAGACAAGCTGAAGGCTGCTATCAAAGCAACATAGGCTTCCATAACACCTCAGCAGTGCCACAGGCTGATCACCTCCATGTCACGCCGTATTGATGCAGTTATTGATGCAAAATGAGCCCCGACCAAGTATTGAGTGCATTTACTGAACATACATTTCAGTAGATCAACATTTCGGATTTTAATCATTTTTCAAGCTGGTGTTATAAAGTATTCTAATTTACTGAGATAATGACTTTTGGGTTTTCATTGGCTGTAAGCCGTAATCATCAACATTAACAGAAATAAATACTTGAAATCGATCACTCTGTAATGACTGTGTATAATATGATTTTCACTTTTTGTATTGAAGAACTGAAATAAATGAACTTTTTGATGATATTCTAATTTTGTGAGGAGCAACTGTATATACAGTGGGTATGGAAAGTATACACCTTTAAATGTTTCACTCTGTTTTATTGCAGCCATTTGGTGAATTCAAAAAAGTTCATTTTTTTCTCATTAATGTTCACTCTGCACCCATCTGGACTGAGAAAAAAACAGAAATGTAGTAATTTTTGCACATTTATTAAAAAAGAAAAGCTGAAATATCACATGGTCATAAGTATTCAGACCCTTTGCTCAGTATTGAGTAGAAGCACCCTTTTGAGCTAGTACAGCCATGAGTCTTCTTAGGAACAATGCAACAAGATTTTCTTATCTGGATTTGGGGATCCTAAGCCATTCTTCCTTGCAGATTCTCTCCAGTTCCGTCAGGTTGGATGGTGAACGTTGGTGGACAGCCATTTTCAGGTCTCCAGAGATGCTCAATTGGGTGTAGGTAAGGGCTCTGGCTGGGCCAGTCAAGGATGGTCACAGAGTTGTTCTGAAGCCACTGCTTTGTTATTTTAGCTGTGTGCTTAGGGTCATTGTCTTGTTGGAAGGTGAACCTTTGGCCAAGTCTGAGGTCCATCCTGTCCCTGCAGCTGAAAAACACCCCCATAGCATGATGCTGCCACCACCATGTTTCACTGTTGGGATTGTATTGGGCATGTGATGAGCTGGGCCTGGTTTTCTCCACACATACCGCTTAGAATTATCACCAAAAAGGTCTATCTTCGTCTCATCAGACCAGAGAAACTTATTTCTCACAGTCTGGGAGTCCTTCATGTGCTTTTTAGCAAACTCTATGCAGGCTTTCATATGTCTTGCACTGAGGAGAGGGTTCTGTCGGGCTATTCAACCATAAAGGCTTGACTGGTGGAGGGCTGCAGTGATAGTTGACTTTGTGGAACTTTCTCCCATCTCCCTACTGCATCTCTGGAGCTCAGCCACAGTGATGTTGGGGTTCTTCTTTACCTCTCTTACCAAGGCTCTTCTCCCACAATTGCTCAGTTTAGCTGGACGGCCACTGTCTCTGAGCTCCTTAGCCAGTTCCTTTGATCTCATGATTCGCATTTGGTCTGACATGCACTGTGAGCTGTGAGGTCTTATATAGACAGGTGTGTACCTTTCCAAATCAAGTCCTATCAGTTTAATTAAACACAGCTGGCCTCCAATGAAGGAGTAGAACCTTCTCAAGGAGGATTACAAGGAAATGGACAGCATGTGACTTAAATATGAGTGTCTGAGCAAAGGGTCTGAATACTTATGATCATGTGATATTTCAGTTTTTCTTTTTTATTAAATTTGCTAAATTTCTACATTTCTTTTTTTTTCAGTTACGATGTGGTGCACAGTGTACATTAATGAGAAAAAATGAACTTTTTTGAATTTATCAAATGGCTGCAATGAAGCAAAGAGTGAAAAATTTAAAGGGGTCAGAATACTTTCCGTACCCATTGTATATAATATATACCGTATTTTGCGAATTATAAGATTCACCGGATTATAAGACGAGGAGAAAGATAGAGAAAAAAACTTTTTTTTAATAAAATGGTGGTGCTTCTTATAATCCATGCATCTTATTGCTTACCGGGGGTGGAAATATATATGTGAAATAATATATAACTACTGTGTATATGTGTGTGTATATAGCCGCGGGATTGGGAGATACCGGTAATCGATGAATTCTAAGTAGTTTCTATTTATTTCATTTATTTTACTCCAGAGAGATAGCAAGCATCTTCTAGAGAACAGGATTCTTGTTGCAAGGGCTTGAGCTACTAGGTGACTGCTCGCTGAACCCTTCTGAGTCAGTGTGGCAGTCATCATTGTATGAGCAGGATGCGGGATGCTGTGACGGACAGGAGACAGAGCAAAGGTTAACATATTTACTTTAACAAGTATGTACTCCACTCAGAGAGATAAACAGTTCAACAGGGGTAATGTGGGTGATATGAAATATAGGGTATGTGGGTTGGGGGTGCAACTTGTCCGATCAGATGACTTCCGGAATGTAGAGTCCACCAAACAAGTGATTGTGCCAACAACGATCAGCGCAGAGTTGATCCAGTTTAGTGCTGAAGACAACGTTGAGCTGGGTCCTGGCGGTAGCGGTTATTATCTGATGCCCTCTGCCAGATCCTCAGTCCAGAGGTAGCTGTGGGGGAGTATGGCACAGGCCACAGCGCTGTTGGGGCCCAACGTGGCCTGACAAATATGCACTGAGAGGTCAGGGTACAGCCCACGGTCACACACCCAGTGCTTCTTAGGCAGTACGTGCGCAGCAGTAACAGGCCCGGGGCGTTTGGCACCTTGCTCTGCAGGGGCCAACAGGCGCACAGCATGTCTCTGCTCACAGTCTCTGCGGGTGACAGCGGGGATATTCGGGCGTCGGCCTGCGCTGCTGTGATGCTCGAAGGACAGAGCACTTACCTCCCCCTGCTGCGCGCTGTCTGTTCCCATCAAGTCTAACGGCTTCGAAGCGCGCTTTTTCTTTTTATCCTCAGACACGCCCCTGCTGCCAAGTGCAAAGGTTGGTCCGGTTCTTTAAGCTTTCCCCCGGACAACAGGGGAGACAGCCCAGACAGTTCCGGACCCGGCGCAAGGAAGGTACCCCCAACCCGGTCCTTCTGCTTACACTTGTTCGAGAAGGTTGCACTTGGCTTCAGTAATTATTTTTTCAATGAGTTGTTCAATCTTTCACCTACTTTTTGATGGACGATTCAAACAAACAATGTGCAGCTATGAAGTTTTGTTTCTTTTCGGGAAAACTGTTGTTGTGTGGCATGAATTTTGCTGCAATTTGTTTCAAGTCCAATCACTCTGTTTAAATTCACTGACGGAAACTCAATGAAATCCTATTCATCACTATGAGTTTATCAATGGTCTCACAACAATAATACTTGTCACATTTTCAGCAATTCAGGTGATCCAAGGATGTCCGAAAGGAGGTTGACCATCAGATGACATTTAGCCAATTTATAAACTTGTGTGTTACTCATGGCAGCTTCCTTGTAGGTGTTTTGTAGTATAACAACCGTCTCCAATGCTTTTTTTTTTAACCAAAAGGAAACAAAAGTTCATAGCTGCATGTTGTTCCTGTGAATATGCCATCACAAAATAGGAAAAAATTGTTTGTGTGCCAGTGAGGGGATCATATGCGAGATATGTATTCCCTAGGATGTGTGTTGTGAATTCTGCTTTTGGGCTCCCTCCGGTGGTTGTAGGTGGTAATGCAGTTGCCCCTGAGTTGCAGTCCTGGTCAGGTGTATCTGCTGATTGCAGTTCTGACTGGGGTATTTAGGCGAGCAGGATTCATTAGTCCTTGCCAGTTGTCCATGGTTGTTGGGAGGTTTTGGTCCTGGTTTGGTTCCTTCTGCCTTCTGCCAAATCAGCAAAGATAAGTGTCTGGTTTTGTTTCTGTGGCACACATGCTGTGTGCTTAATAATTCTGTGCTATTCAGTGTTTTTTGTCCAGCTTAGATTGTGTCAGTATTTTCTCAGTCTTGTTGGATTCTCTGGAATGGCAGATATACATTCCATGTCTTTAGTTAGATTGTGGAACTTTTTGTATTATCTGCTGTAGATATTTTTGGAAGGGTTTTAATACTGACCGCTTAGTATTCTGTCCTATCTTTCCCTATTTAGCTAGAGTGGCCTCTTTTGCTGAATCCTGTTTTCTGCTGCGTGTGTCTTTCCTCTCCTACTCACAGTCAATATTCGTGGGGGGCTGCCTATCCTTTGGGGTTCTGCTCTGAGGCAAGGTAGTATTCCTATTTCTATCTATAGGGGTATTTAGTCCTCCGGCTGTGTCGAGGTGTCTAGGGTTTGTTAGGCACACCCCACGGCTACTTCTAGTTGCGGTGTTAGTTCAGGTTTTGCGGTCAGTACAGTTTCCACCTACTCCAGAGAAAGTTCATGTGGCTCCAAAGTCACCGGATCATAACAGATGTGGTCTGAATCGTATTATACACACTGGAGTGTCTTGTGTCCACCGCAGGATGCCTGTGAGTTACAATGCAAAATAAAAGTAAGTGTGGACCTGGTCAAGCTATTTGGCCAAGGCAATGTTCAGGAAAACCCGTTAAGGGCTTTTGTTTTTGGAGTGAATTACAGGATGGTAGTGGGACAGTTCACTCCCTCTAAGCCGGGTCTTACAAGTGGCCCATGGCCAGATTCCAGTTAAAAACCCTGCAGTAAAGGGTTTGGGTGTGTCAGTGTTAGTTTGCAAGTGGCAGAGCAAATGGCTCTGCAGCGTCCAGCTTGTGTGAGGTAACACAGAGCCAAGAGCAGCGAACGCCTGGCACGCCTGCGATCCGTAGGATACTGTGTGCTGTTCATTTCGTGAGTTGTTTTGGACATTAAAAGACTTTTGTTTTGAACTTTCCTGTGGTCCCTGCCTATCTGTCACACTGCACCGACCCCGCTGCACTGCAATATATATATACACAGTGACTAGTAAAAGGGTAACAATGTTTTGAACTTTTGACTTTCAAGCTCCACATCTCACCATCCACTACTGCTTTGATTGAGAGGCTACAATCATTTTGGCTATCTCATACATAAATGTGACTTGCTACTATTTAGCATATGATTAGTTATGCAGATTATTGTCATGTCACTGCATTGTAAAGCTACTTTCACAGAGAGAGAGAGAGAGAAACATGATTTCTGTACAAAAACTGGATCCGTTGGCCGGATTCGTCAATTTCTTCTTGCGTTTCATACGTTTTTGGCCGGTTCAGTCGCTGTGCGGTTTTCCGCCGGACTGAAAAAACGTTCCTCTGGTTGTTTTCTCCATCCGCCGGAAAATTAATTTTGGACGGATCTGGCAAAAAACGGATGAAACATTGGGACATCAGGCACAATCCGGCGCTAATGCAACTCTATGGGAAATAAACGGATCCGGTGGAAAAAAACGAATCCGTTTTTTTTTTTTAATTCGCTGGATTGTGCCTGATACAAAAAACCTGATGTGTGAAAGCTCATCAATAGAGGTCTCTTGGCCAAGAAAATTACCAAACTGCATCGTGTGAGTGCCATGATTGTTGGAAGAACACAAAATGAAGTCTGCCTATCCATTCAGAAGCCATTCTAGTTTTATTCTATGGATCTTAAATATATTATTGGGACTTAATTGGTAATGTGTCAGTGGTACTGGCACAGATACAGTATATGCTTGTTATACCTCATTAGTGTTACGGAACTGCAACACAGGACTAGGGTAGAAGGGGGAAAACTGACCCTGCACTATGACTAGGCTGATACCCTACGATGGAGTGAGCGACCCATTCCTTGCGAATAGACCCACCGACGATCCTAAGTTAATCCCAAGCAAAGACCTATAGATTGGGGGAAGGGGGGCTTCCCTAAAAGATCTAAGGACTGGGTACAAAAACGGGTCACCTCCTAATAGAAAACTCAGAGAAGGCTGCAGATACAAACAGAAAACAGAAACTAAGACTAGCAGAACCAGAGGTACCAGCACTGCACAAACAACACACAGAAGACAAAGCAAAGCACCAAGCCAGATCTAAAGCATATTAACACTGTTGTCCAGCAAGGACTGGGAGGCAGGTGCTGGTTAATAAAGAGTGATACAGTCACCTGACCCAAGACAAACCCAGCACCAGAGGGAAAAGACCAGCAGTCAGAACTCCACAAGAAAATGGCGGATAGTCACAAACTAAACAGGTTTTAACAATTAGGTCTGTTTAGTACACTGCCAGTGGTACTGACATAGGTAGTACATGATAGATCGTTAGTGCCCTGACTGAGCTGACTTTGTTTCTTGCAGGTCCTTGAGGGTTCTGATTTCTATGTTTGTTGTGTCCTTGAATCTTTTAAATATATTATTAAATTTTATATCTTGACTTCAATATCATCAAAAGAAGCGTTGGCTTGAGTTTCCAATCTTCTACAGTCCACTATTCAGACTTTTTTGCAAACGGGTGATTTGGAGGGATGAGGCAAAAGTGAATAGACTAGACTCTGATGGGTGCAAATGGGTCTGGAAGAAACAAGGGAATAAAGGGCTAATAGATTGAGGAATTTAAGGCACAGTTCAGTTCAGGGGAGAAAGCCTGATGATATGAGGTTGCTTCACAGCCAAAGGTGTTGGATACGTGACCAGGAATGATGGTGGTCTCAATGCTGAGCTATATGTGAGTATCCTACAAGACGAGTTACTTCATACACTCGACTACTATGGGTATGAAAAGGACGACAGTGTTCCAACAGGACAACAACTATAAGCTTAAAATGAGATTGGCGAAGAAATGGTTCAATGACAATGAAGTAGAGGTGCTGGATTGATCCCCACAGTCCCTAGAAATCAACACAATCAAATTATTGTGTGTAGAGTTGAAGAAAAAGCTATATACATATCCAAGTGAGTTGACCAGTATGCACCAACTTTCGGTATGTGTAGAAGTGACCAGGGATCAGATTTCTGTCAAGATATGTTTAAATCTGATCGAGAGTATGCCCAGAAGGATTCAGGCAGTGTTGAAAGCCAAAGGTGGATTTACAAAATACTGACAAAATTATAAAAATTTAAATTGAGATTTTTAGGAGCAAAGCAGTAGCAATGCAGTGACATGACAATAATCTGCATACCTAAACATTCAAAATAGATGCAAGTTAGATTTATGTATGATATAGCCAAGATGGCTGTCTATAAAATGATGATAGTCTCATGTTCGAGGCAGTAGTGGATGTTGAGATTTGGAGCTTGAAAGTCAAGAGTTCAAAACAATGTTACCCTTTTGCTCGTCACTGTGTGTGTGTGTGTGTGTGTGTGTGTGTGTGTGTGTGTGTATATACACTCACCGGCCACTTTATTAGGTACACCATGCTAGTAACGGGTTGGACCCCCTTTTGCCTTCAGAACTGCCTCAATTCTTCGTGGCATAGATTCAACAAGGTGCTGGAAGCATTCCTCAGAGATTTTGGTCCATATTGACATGATGGCATCACACAGTTGCCGCACATTTGTCGGCTGCACATCCCAAAGATGCTCCATACAAGGCAGGATGGATCCATGCTTTCATGTTGTTTACGCCAAATTCTGACCCTACCATCCGAATGTCGCAGCAGAAATCGAGACTCATCAGACCAAGCAACGTTTTTCCAATCTTCTACTGTCCAATTTCGATGAGCTTGTACAAATTGTAGCCTCAGTTTCCTGTTCTTAGCTGAAAGGAGTGGTACCCGGTGTGGTCTTCTGCTGCTGTAGCCCATCTGCCTCAAAGTTTGACGCACTGTGCGTTCAGAGATGCTCTTAGAGACACAAAAAAGCACAGTGAGGTCAAAAATACTCTGTTGTAAAAAAATCACAGTAATAAGCAAGTGCTAGTCAAAAGATGTAAAGAAAACAGGGTATTTATTTGATACGTTTTTTTGCAAAAAAATGTATACTAAGCTGCTCCACCAAATCGCCAAGGTATACCCTTATAGAGCAGAGATGCTCTTAGGCCTACCTTGGTTGTAACGGGTGGCGATTTGAGTCACTGTTGCCTTTCTATCAGCTCGAACCAGTCTGCCCATTCTCCTCTGACCTCTGGCATCAACAAGGCATTTCCGCCCACAGAACTGCCGCTCACTGGATTTTTTTTCTTTTTCGGACCATTCTCTGTAAACCCTAGAGATGGTTGTGCGTGAAAATCCCAGTAGATCAGCAGTTTCTGAAATACTCAGACCAGCCCTTCTGGCACCAACAACCATGCCACGTTCAAAGGCACTCAAATCACCTTTCTTCCCCATACTGATGCTCGGTTTGAACTGCAGGAGATTGTCTTGACCATGTCTACATGCCTAAATGCACTGAGTTGCCGCCATGTGATTGGCTGATTAGAAATTAAGTGTTAACAAGAAGTTGGACAGGTGTACCTAATAAAGTGGCCGGTGAGTGTATATATATACTGTATATATATATATATATATATATATATATATATATATATATACATACAGTATATACATATACATACAGTATATACACACTCTGTAGCTGTAAGATAAACGACATAAAAAGACCTATTGAACATTACCTCTAAGTAGTTTTTGCTAAGTGAGGCTCATTACTTTATCAAAATTAAAATTTTGTTTGGTTGAAAACAATTGAGTATTTTTCTCTCTCTCTCTTTTTTAATAAATGTGTTGGTGATGAGCAGAATAACAGGGGGCATTATTATTGGAAGGGACCCAGGATGGAGGACATCTTTACAGGAAGGTATACATTATTACAGGAAGGGGCCACGATGGAGGACATTATACCAGGAAGGGGTCCAGGATGGGGACATTTTACCAGGAAGCGACTCAGGATAGGGAATATTATACCAGGAAGGGGATAGGCATGCAGCGATGCCAACATTACATATACTATTATCTGACAACTGAAAATAAGTGATTGGATTAGTGCCCTACCCTGCACATCGACCTCTGCATTTATCGCAGAGCATGCCCACAACAAGCTCCTATATAAGTCATTTAGTTGTTTTCTAGATTTGCTTCTTATGTCCAGGTTCCTGTTGTAGAGCAAATCTTCATGTCATGATCCACTTTTGGATTTGTAGCATCTCTGGTTCCACTCAGTTTAAAACTTTTTTCCTTTTGGACTATTGGGGGTTAATGTCAGTTTTTCCCCCTGGCAATCTGATGATACTGCAGTGCTGCTGGGTCAGCTGATGCAGGTGGTGACCACTCCCACCATCCTTTAAAAGGTCACATGATGCATCAGCTGATTGTTGGTGATAGAGCAATCTTCAGTGACCAAGCCTGAGTGAGGAGCTCTCTGGGTGCAGTGGTGCTTCTGCTGGGTTCATTATCCTGGTGCCTCTATTCTGCTGTGCGGTGCTTTGCAGCAGAGAAAGTTAAGTGTTTATTTCCTCGTCCCTTTCTTGTTTGTCACCGGCCAGTGCACTAGCCAGGGCAGAGTTAGGTGACAGTTAGGGACGAGGTATCCTGATGGTGGCGGGGGAAAGACCCACATAGGGCGTTAGGGGAGTGCAGGGTCAGGCTCAGGTTTGAGCTCAGGAGGTGACCATCCCCCATGGGTAGGGCCTTCCTCTCACCTTTCCATCCCGTTGTTTGCGAGTTGTGCTGTCCGTTGACCGACCACCCGTTGGGTCGGGTCACACCGTGACACTCCCGTTAAGATGGCTGACTCCATATTTGCTCTAAGAAAAGTAAAAAATATGCAAGCAGAAAAAAAAAGAAAAGATGAGAAATATGTACATAATAAAAACTCACACCTGGACTGCAAACTTGTGCATCTGGTTGGAAAGCCCCTGTGTTTTTGTGGGTGCAATAGTTGTTTCCCTGCAAAATCAAGTTATTGCTTGTTAAATAATCACATAACCATTCACTGTGGTATCAGCAATTTAGCATTATGCTTAGAGTGAATCGCGCATTCGTATCATTAGTGGAAAATGTATCAAATCTTTGCAATAATCAGTGCCATAAATAAACAGTATGTCCCTGATCACACTGACCTTTCTCAAGATGGCAGACGGGAATTTCATTACCCCTAGAGGTGTTACTGAAATTATTTTACATTAAAATCTTGATTGCCGCAGTCTTGTGTGATAAAAATAGACTGTTTTAATTGGGCCAAACTGGTAATCATTAGCAGTCAGTCATTAAATGGGAAAACACCAATTTTTGCTTAGGCAAGAGATGCACCCTGTGAGCATGGACTTTCTAAAAGCCTCGAAGCAATGCAGATACAATATTTATACAAAGAGGAAGCCTCCTACAGCTCCGGCTGACCTACTTCTACATAAGGCTATGATACATATTACAGATTAATGAGTTTGTAGGGAAGAATCGGGGAATAACATCGGCTAGGATGTAAATTAATCTTTTGTCTGTGGGTGAAAACTACATTGCAGTGGCAGATGAGCAAAATGACAAGGAGATTAATGATTATCAGTATCAAAAGAAGTCAAGGGCAGCAAGACTGCAGGAGAAATACCGCATTGTTACATGTTCCGCATGACTTCTGTACCTGGAGACCCCCGAGGGACTCAGAAGTTGCAATCATTGTATTTGCATAAGTCTTGGTATTCTCTAGGCCAGTGTTTGCTGCATTTCATGACGATATAAAATAGTGTTATGGAAATATCAGGGTTGGATAAATCTATCCCTGTGTGTGCTGTGGCCGCTCCCAATTATTCTGAGTATTTTGAGCGCTCATCAAGAATGGACTGTACACAACTGTGACAGAACAACATTCCATCAATACTGATACTTTATTGTACATACATAGTTTTATATTTTCACATAGAAAGGAGTGGTTAGGGGTTGTCAGGGGTGGTTAGTTAATTACCATATTGTCTAGCTCCTCTGTCATTGGTTATCTAAACATATATGGAATATTGTGACTAATGCTCATATAACAGCGGATTAAGCAACTAAACTTGAGTTCTGTGTCTAGGACAAAGTGGAGACATCTGATCAGCAGTCACCAAACATCTGACACTCTTCTGCTTTTGAGAGATGGAAAAACCACATACAATCTGTCTGGCTCATATCAGTTCATTGTCAGCCATTTTAATCCATTGATTATAATGTATATATTGGCTGTGAGCATATGAGTATATATGATTATAGAGGGGTATACATGCAAGTGAGATCTACATGATATATATATTTCTATCACAAGCCCCCCTTAGATATCACTTGCCCTAATCCTAGCATCCTGTCCCAAAGCGCTGCAACTCTTTTGTGCTGTCGGCGAACTGACACAAGCCTAACGCCTGTGTCATGAATCCCAATGGCTAGGGATAGCAAGGGACAAGCAAAGTAATACAAAATATCGGACGAGCTCTAGGGTGATGGAACCTGGGCTGACCGCTGCCCTACGCCTGACAAACGCAACTAGAGATAGCCAGGGAGCGTGCCTACGTTGGTTCTAGACGCCACGCACCAGCCTAAGAGCTAACTAGTACTGCAGAGAAAATAAAGACCTCACTTGCCTCCAGAGGAATGAACCCCAAAAGGTATAGTTGCCCCCCACATGTATTGACGGTGAAATGAGAGGAAGGCACACACATAGATATGATATATATAGGTTCAGCAAATTGAGGCCCGCTGTAAACTAGAAAGCAGAACGATACAAAAGGGGTCTGAGCGGTCAGCAAAAAACCCTAATCAAAAAACCATCCTGAGATTACAAGAACCCATGTGCCAACTCATGGCACATGGGGAGAACCTCAGTCCACTAGAGCTACCAGCTAGCATAGAGACATAATAAGCAAGCTGGACAAAAAAACCAACAACTGAAAATCAGCACTTAGCTTATCCTGAAAGATCTGGGAGCAGGTAAGCAGGAACCAAACAGAGCACATCTGAATACATTGATAGCCGGCAAGGGAATGACAGAAAGGCCAGGTAAAATAGGAAACACCCAGCCTCTGATGGACAGGTGGAAACCAAAGGCCGCAACCCACCAAAGTCACCCAGTACCAGCAGTAACCACCAGAGGGAGCCCACAAACAGAATCCACAACAGTACCCCCCCCTTGAGGAGGGGTCACCGAACCCTCACGAGAACCCCCAGGGCGATCAGGGTGAGCTCTATGGAAGGCGCGGACCAAATCAGTCGCATGAACATCGGAGGCGACCACCCAGGAATTATCCTCCTGACCATAACCCTTCCACTTAACCAAATACTGGAGTTTGCGTCTGGAAACACGAGAATCCAAGATCTTCTCAACAACATACTCCAATTCTCCCTCCACCAGCACCGGAGCAGGAGGCTCAACCGAAGGAACAACGGGCACCTCATACCTCCGCAACAACGACCGATGGAACACATTATGAATAGCAAACGATGCTGGGAGATCCAAACGAAAAGATACAGGGTTAAGAATCTCCGAGATCCTATAAGGACCGATGAACCGAGGCTTGAACTTAGGAGAAGAGACCTTCATAGGGACAAAACGAGAAGACAACCACACCAAATCCCCAACAAGAAGTCGGGGACCCACGCGGCGACGGCGATTAGCAAACTGCTGAGTCTTCTCCTGAGATAACTTCAAATTGTCCACCACCTGGTTCCAAATCTGATGCAGCCTGTCCACCACCACGTCCACTCCAGGACAATCCGAAGACTCCACCTGACCAGAGGAAAAACGAGGATGAAACCCCGAATTACAAAAAAAAGGAGAGACCAACGTGGCAGAACTAGCCCGATTATTAAGAGCAAATTCGGCCAGTGGCAAAAAAGCAACCCAGTCATCTTGATCAGCAGAAACAAAACACCTCAAATAAGTTTCCAAGGTCTGATTAGTTCGCTCCGTCTGGCCATTCGTCTGAGGATGGAATGCAGACGAGAAAGACAAATCAATGCCCATCTTGGCACAAAACGTCCGCCAAAATCTAGACACAAACTGGGATCCCCTGTCAGAAACGATATTCTCCGGAATCCCATGCAAACGAACCACGTTCTGAAAAAATAAAGGGACCAACTCAGAGGAGGAAGGCAACTTAGGCAAGGGCACCAAATGAACCATCTTAGAAAAGCGGTCACACACAACCCAGATAACGGACATTTTCTGTGAAACCGGGAGATCAGAAATAAAATCCATGGAAATGTGCGTCCAAGGCCTCTTCGGGATGGGCAAGGATAACAACAACCCACTGGCCCGAGAACAGCAAGGCTTAGCTCGAGCACACACTTCACAAGACTGCACAAAGGTACGCACATCCCTAGACAAGGAAGGCCACCAAAAAGACCTGGCCACCAAGTCTCTTGTACCAAATATTCCAGGATGACCAGCCAACACAGAAGAATGGACCTCGGAGATGACTCTACTGGTCCAATCATCCGGAACAAACAGTCTTTCTGGTGGACAACGATCCGGTTTATCCACCTGAAACTCCTGCAATGCACGTCGCAAGTCTGGGGATACGGCGGACAATATTACCCCATCCCTAAGGATACCAGTAGGCCCAGAGTCTCCAGGAGAGTCAGGCACAAAACTCCTGGAAAGAGCATCTGCCTTCACATTCTTTGAACCTGGCAGGTATGAAACCACGAAATTGAAACGAGAAAAAAACAACGACCAACGAGCCTGTCTAGGATTCAAACGCCTGGCAGACTCAAGGTAAATGAGATTCTTGTGATCAGTCAAGACCACTACACGATGTTTAGCACCCTCAAGCCAATGACGCCACTCCTCAAATGCCCACTTCATGGCCAAAAGCTCCCGATTACCCACATCATAATTGCGCTCGGCGGGCGAGAATTTTCTAGAGAAGAATGCACATGGCTTCATCACCGAGCCATTAGAACTTCTCTGTGACAAAACCGCCCCCGCTCCAATCTCGGAAGCATCAACCTCAACCTGAAAAGGAAGTGAAACATCTGGTTGACACAACACAGGAGCAGAAGAAAACCGGCGCTTAAGTTCCTGAAAGGCCTCCACGGCCGCAGGAGACCAATCAGCAACATCAGCACCCTTTTTAGTCAAATCAGTCAAAGGTTTAACAATACTGGAAAAATTAGCAATGAACCGACGATAAAAATTAGCAAACCCCAAGAACTTCTGAAGGCTCTTAACAGATGTAGGTTGTGTCCAGTCACAAATCGCCTGAACCTTGACGGGATCCATCTCAATAGTAGAAGGAGAAAAAATGTACCCCAAAAAAGAAATCTTCTGGACTCCGAAGAGACACTTTGAGCCCTTCACAAACAGAGAATTGGCCCGCAGAACCTGAAACACCTTCCTGACCTGTAGAACATGAGACTCCCAGTCATCAGAAAACACCAAAATATCATCCAAATACACAATCATAAACTTATCCAGATATTCACGGAAAATATTGTGCATAAAGGACTGAAAGACTGACGGAGCATTGGAGAGTCCAAAAGGCATTACCAAATACTCAAAATGGCCCTCAGGCGTATTAAATGCGGTTTTCCACTCATCACCCTGTTTTATCCGCACCAGATTATACGCACCGCGAAGATCTATCTTAGTGAACCACCTAGCCCCCTTAATGCGAGCAAACAAATCAGTCAATAATGGCAATGGATACTGATACTTGACTGTAATCTTATTCAGAAGGCGATAATCTATACAAGGCCTCAGGGAACCATCTTTTTTTGCCACGAAAAAAAAACCTGCTCCCAGAGGGGACGAAGATGGACGAATATGTCCCTTTTCCAAGGATTCCTTAATATAATTCCGCATAGCAGTATGCTCTGGCAGTGACAGATTAAATAAACGACCCTTAGGGAACTTACTGCCAGGAATCAATTCTATAGCACAGTCACAATCTCTATGCGGAGGGAGCGAATTGAGCTTAGGCTCCTCAAAAACATCCCTATAGTCAGACAAAAACGCAGGGATCTCAGAAGGAGTAGATGAAGCGATTGAAATCGGAGGTGCATCATCATGAACCCCCCGACATCCCCAGCTTAACACAGACATTGTTTTCCAGTCCAGGACAGGATTATGAGTTTGTAACCATGGCAGACCAAGCACTAGTACATCATGTAAATTATACAGTACAAGGAAGCGAATCACCTCCTGATGAACGGGAGTCATGCGCATGGTCACTTGTGTCCAATACTGCGGCTTATTCATAGCCAATGGTGTAGAGTCAATTCCCTTCAGAGGGATAGGAACTTCCAGAGGCTCCAGACTAAAACCGCAGCGTTTAGCAAATGACCAATCCATAAGACTCAGGGCAGCGCCTGAATCCACATAGGCATCGACGGAAATGGAAGACAGTGAAAAAATCAGAGTCACAGACAAAATGAACTTAGGCTGCAGAGTACCAATGGCAAAAGATTTATCAACCCTTTTTGTGCGTTTAGAGCATGCTGATATAACATGAGCTGAATCACCACAATAAAAACACAATCCATTTTTCCGCCTATAATTTTGCCGTTTACTTCTGGACTGAATTCTATCACATTGCATAGTCTCAGGTGCCTGTTCAGAAGACACCGCCAAGTGGTGCACGGGTTTGCGCTCCCGTAAACGCCGATCAATCTGAATGGCCATAGCCATCGACTCATTCAGACCTGTAGGCGTAGGGAACCCCACCATAATATCCTTAATGGCCTCGGAAAGACCATTTCTGAAGTTTGCAGCCAGGGCGCACTCATTCCACTGAGTAAGCACCGACCATTTCCGAAATTTTTGACAATATATTTCCGCTTCATCATGCCCCTGAGAGAGGGCTAATAAAGCCTTTTCAGCCTGAATCTCCAGGTTGGGTTCCTCATAGAGCAATCCCAATGCCAGAAAAAACGCATCCACATTGAGCAATGCAGGATCCCCTGGTGCCAATGCAAATGCCCAATTCTGAGGGTCGCCCCGCAGGAAAGATATTACAATCTTGACCTGTTGAGCAGGGTCTCCAGAGGAGCGAGATTTTAAAGAAAGAAACAATTTACAATTGTTCCTGAAATTCAGGAAGGTAGATCTATCCCCAGAAAAGAACTCTGGAATAGGAATTCTAGGTTCAGACATGGGAGTGTGAACAGCAAAATCCTGTATGTTTTGAACTTTTGCCGCGAGATTACTCAGGCTGGAAGCCAAACTCTGGACATCCATGTTAAACAGCTAATATCAGAGCCATTCAAGGGTTAAGAGGAGGTAAGAAGCAGCTAGACAGCAATTAAGGGCTAGGCAGCAAAACTCTGAAGGAAAAAAAAAAAAAAAATTCCCTTAAACACTTCTTTTTCTCCTGCTTCAGCCCAAACAATTAACACTTTGTTGGCCGGCTATACTGTCATGAATCCCAATGGCTAGGGATAGCAAGGGACAAGCAAAGTAATACAAAATATCGGACGAGCTCTAGGGTGATGGAACCTGGGCTGACCGCTGCCCTACGCCTGACAAACGCAACTAGAGATAGCCAGGGAGCGTGCCTACGTTGGTTCTAGACGCCACGCACCAGCCTAAGAGCTAACTAGTACTGCAGAGAAAATAAAGACCTCACTTGCCTCCAGAGGAATGAACCCCAAAAGGTATAGTTGCCCCCCACATGTATTGACGGTGAAATGAGAGGAAGGCACACACATAGAGATGATATATATAGGTTCAGCAAATTGAGGCCCGCTGTAAACTAGAAAGCAGAACGATACAAAAGGGGTCTGAGCGGTCAGCAAAAAACCCTAATCAAAAAACCATCCTGAGATTACAAGAACCCATGTGCCAACTCATGGCACATGGGGAAAACCTCAGTCCACTAGAGCTACCAGCTAGCATAGAGACATAATAAGCAAGCTGGACAAAAAAACCAACAACTGAAAATCAGCACTTAGCTTATCCTGAAAGATCTGGGAGCAGGTAGGCAGGAACCAAACAGAGCACATCTGAATACATTGATAGCCGGCAAGGGAATGACAGAAAGGCCAGGTAAAATAGGAAACACCCAGCCTCTGATGGACAGGTGGAAACCAAAGGCCGCAACCCACCAAAGTCACCCAGTACCAGCAGTAACCACCAGAGGGAGCCCACAAACAGAATCCACAACACGCCTGTGCCCCACTCCGTACAGACTTTTCGCAAATGGGCGGTCAGGAGATCTGTCCCTAACGGGGGTTCGTTGCAATCAGTCTCTTAGTCAATAGCATGTGTAGTGAGCGATGTGTAGTCTTTATCAGGTAGGTCATCTTTTCGGTCAGGCCGCAACATCATTCTGGCTTGGGTGTCATCTTCTGGTAGGGGAGCTTTCTTGCGATGCGATGAGTGGATCCAAGCGAGTCTTCCCTCCAGTTTCGCAGAGTTTGGTGTCATCAGCAGCACTTGAACAGGACCATAAAATCTGGGATCGAGTGGTGTTCTCCTTACAAACTTTTTCACCAACACCCAGTCTCCTGGCTTCGAGGAGTGCATACCGGACACTGAATCTGGATCTGGCAATGAAGAAAAAAACTCGAGAATGGATGTTAGCAAGTTTCTTGGTGAGTTCAATTACATAAGCAGACAAAGTATCATATTACATAGTCAGCTGCTGAGGGAAAAGATACCCCTAACCTGGGACTACACACAAACAAAATTTCATATAGTAACAGCTTTGCTGGGCCTCTGGAAGTATGCCTTACATTAAGTAGTGTGATTGGGAGTGTGTAGGCCTAAGTCTGACCCTACTGCTGACTAGATCTCTCGTGTGAGATTTGCTGTGAATGCGGGTCCCTGGTCACTCTCTATCACTTCTGGGACCCCATAGCTGCATATCTCGTCTCTGAGAGTAGCTTCTTTGCAGTAGTCTTTGCTGACTGCTTCTGCACTGGGAAAGCTTCTGGCTGTCATCCTGAGAACATGTCCACGACCACAAGGGCATATTCGAATCCTTCACTTGGCGGAATTTGGATGTGGTCTATCTGGATCCTCTGGAAGGGGGTACAGTGGTCTGGCAAGACTGTCATGGTTCCCAATGGCAAGGGAACGTAAGAAGCATATAAGTAACGAACGAGCTCTCGGGTGATGGAAACTCGAGTTGACCGTGAGCTAAATCTACCACACAACTAACAGTAGCCAGGGAGCATACCTATGGCTTCCTATATGCCACGCGCCAGCCGGAGGACTAACTACGCCTGGTAGAGGAAGAAACAGACCTGGCTTACCTCTAGGGAAATACCCCAAAAGATGATAGCAGCCCCCCACATGTAATAACGGTGAATTAAGAGGAAAAGACATACACAGTATGAAAGTAGATTTAGCAAAGAGAGGTCCACTTACTAGATAGCAGAAGGATACAAAAGAGGACTTCACGGTCAACTGAAAACCCTTTCAAAAACCATCCTGAAATTACTTTAAGACTCCTGTGTCAACTCATGACACAGGAGTGGCAATTTCAGCCCGCAAGAGCTTCCAGCTACAGAGAATTACAAAAACCGCAAACTGGACAAAAGGTACAAAACAAAAGGACAAAGTCCACTTAGCTGATCAGCAGACTAGTAGCAGGAACATGCAACCGAAGGCTCTGGTTACAATGATGACCGGCAAGGAAAAGACTGGAGAGCAAGGCTAAATAGGAAACTCCCAAACACTGATGGAAGCAGGTGAACAGAAGCAGCAAAGTGCAAACAAGTCACCAGTACCACCAGCAACCACCAGGGGAGCCCAAAAAGCGGATACACAACAGTACCCTCCCCTTAAGGAGGGGGCACCGAACCCTCACAAGAACCGCCAGGGCGATCTGGATGAGCCCTATGAAAGGCACGAACCAAATCCGAGGCATGAACATCAGAGGCAGTTACCCAAGAATTATCTTCCTGACCATAGCCTTTCCATTTAACCAGATTTTGAAGTCTCCGTCTGGAAATACGGGAGTCCAAGATCTTCTCTACGACGTACTCCAATTCACCCTCCACCAGCACAGGAGCAGGAGGTTCAGTAGAAGGAACCACCGGTACCTCATATCTCCACAACAACGACCGATGGAACACATTATGGATAGCGAAAGATGTCGGGAGGTCCAAACGAAAGGAAACAGGGTTAAGAATCTCCAAAATCCTATAAGGACCGATGAACCGAGGCTTAAATTTGGGAGAAGAAACCCTCATAGGGACAAAACGGGAAGACAACCACACCAAGTCCCCAACGCGAAGGTGGGGACCAACACGACGACGACGGTTAGCAAACTGCTGAGTCCTCTCCTGGGACAATTCCAAATTATCCACCACTTGTCCCCAAATCCGATGCAACCGATCCACCACCGCATCCACTCCAGGACAATCCGAAGATTCAACCTGACCAGATGAAAAACGCGGATGAAACCCTGAATTGCAAAAGAACTAGCCCGATTATTAAGAGCAAACTCCGCCAACGGCAGAAAGGCAACCCAATCATCCTGATCCGCAGACACAAAACACCTCAAATAAGTCTCCAAAGTTTGATTAGTTCGCTCCGTCTGGCCATTGGTCTGAGGATGGAATGCAGACGAAAAGGACAAATCAATGCCCAACCTGGCACAGACTGCCCGCCAAAATCTAGACACGAACTGGGTACCCCTGTCAGAAACGATGTTTTCCGGAATACCATGCAAGCGAACCACATTTTGAAAAAACAGAGGGACCAACTCAGATGAGGAAGGCAACTTAGGCAATGGCACCAAATGAACCATTTTAGAAAAACGGTCACACACCACCCAGATGACAGACATCTTCTGAGAAACAGGGAGATCCGAGATAAAGTCCATAGAGATGTGCGTCCAAGGCCTCTTCGGAATAGGCAAGGGCAACAACAACCCACTAGCCCTAGAACAACAAGGCTTGGCCCGAGCACAAACATCGCAAGACTGCACAAAAACACGCACATCTCGAGACAGGGAAGGCCACCAGAAGGATCTAGCCACCAAATCTCTGGTGCCAAAAATTCCCGGATGACCTGCCAGAGTAGAAGAATGAACTTCCGAGATGACTCTAGTGGTCCACTCGTCAGGAACAAACAGTCTACCAGACGGACAACGATCAGGTCTATCCGCCTGAAATTCTTGCAAAGCACGTCACAAATCTGGAGAGACAGCAGACAAAACCACTCCATCCTTAAGGACACCAGCAGGTTCAGAATTCCCAGGAGAGTCAGGCTCAAAACTCCTAGAAAGAGCATCTGCTTTCACATTCCTAGAACCCGGTAAGTACGAGACCACAAAATTAAACCGGGAAAAGAACAACGACCAACGTGCCTGTCTAGGATTCAGGCGCCTGGCAGACTCCAAATAAATTAAATTCTTGTGATCAGTCAAAACTACCACCTGATGTCTGGCACCCTCAAGCCAATGACGCCACTCCTCAAATGCCCACTTCATGGCCAAAAGCTCCCGATTACCAACATCATAGTTTCGCTCGGCGGCCGAAAATTTTCGCGAAAAGAACGCACAAGGTCTCATCACTGAGCAGTCGGAACTTTTCTGCGACAAAACCGCCCCCGCTCCGATCTCGGAAGCATCGACCTCAACCTGAAAGGGAAGAGAAACATCAGGCTGGCGCAACACAGGGGCAGACAAAAAGCGGCGCTTAAGCTCCCGAAAGGCCTCCACGGCAGCAGGCGACCAATTGGCAACATCAGCACCCTTTTTAGTCAAATCCGTCAGAGGTTTAGCAACGCCAGAAAAACCAGCTATAAATCGACGATAAAAATTAGCAAAGCCCAAGAATTTCTGGAGACTCTTCAGAGAAGTAGGCTGCGTCCAGTCGTAAATAGCCCGAACCTTGACAGGGTCCATCTCAATAGAAGAAGGGGAAAAAATATACCCCAAAAATGAAATTTTTTGAACCCCAAAAACACACTTTGAACCCTTTACACACAAAGAATTCTCCCGCAAAACCTGAAAAACCCTCCTGACCTGCTGAACATGAGACTCCCAGTCATCAGAAAAAATCAAAATATCATCCAAGTACACAATCATAAATTTATCCAAATATTCACGGAAAATATCATGCATTAAGGACTGAAAGACAGAAGGTGCATTAGAAAGGCCGAAAGGCATTACCAAATACTCAAAATGGCCCTCAGGCGTATTAAATGCGGTCTTCCACTCATCCCCCTTCTTAATTCGCACCAAATTATACGCCCCACGAAGATCAATCTTAGAGAACCACTTAGCCCCCCTTATGCGAGCAAACAAATCAGTCAGCAAAGGCAACGGATACTGATATTTGACTGTAATTTTATTCAGGAGACGATAATCAATACAAGGCCTCAGAGAGCCATCCTTTTTAGAGACAAAGAAAAAACCAGCTCCTAAAGGAGATGAAGAAGGACGAATGTGTCCCTTTTCCAGGGACTCCTTAATATACTCGCGCATAACAGCATGTTCAGGTACAGATAGGTTAAACAAACGGCCCTTTGGAAATTTACTGCCAGGAATCAGATCTATGGCGCAATCACAATCCCTGTGAGGAGGGAGTGAACCAATCTTAGGCTCTTCAAAAATATCACGATAATCAGACAAAAATGCCGGAATCTCAGATGGAATAGATGACGAAATGGACACCATAGGAGTGTCCCCATGAGCCCCCCGACATCCCCAGCTTAACACAGACATAGCCTTCCAGTCAAGGACTGGGTTATGAGACTGTAACCATGGTAATCCAAGCACCAAAACATCATGTAAATTGTACAACACAAGGAAGCGAATCACCTCCTGATGGTCTGGAGTCATACGCATAGTCACTTGCGTCCAGAACTGTGGTTTATTACAAGCCAAAGGTGTAGAATCAATACCCTTCAGAGGTATAGGGACTTCCAGAGGCTCTAAATCAAACCCACAGCGCCTGGCAAAGGACCAGTCCATAAGACTCAGAGCGGCGCCAGAGTCCACATAGGCATCCACGGTAATAACTGATAATGAACAAATCAAGGTTACAGACAAAATAAATTTGGACTGTAAAGTGCCAATTGAAATGGACTTGTCAACCTTCCTAGTACGCTTAGAGCATGCCGATATAACATGAGCAGAATCACCACAATAGAAGCATAACCCATTTTTACGCCTATAATTCTGCCGCTCGCTTCTGGACATAACTCTGTCACATTGCATTTTCTCTGGCGTCTCTTCAGAAGATACCGCCAAATGGTGCACGGGTTTGCGCTCCCGCAAACGCCGATCAATCTGAATTGCCATTGTCATGGACTCATTCAGACCTGTAGGCGCAGGGAACCCGACCATAACATCTTTAACGGCATCAGAAAGGCCCTCTCTGAAATTTGCCGCTAAGGCGCACTCATTCCACTGAGTAAGCACAGACCACCTACGAAATTTTTGGCAGTATATCTCCGCTTCATCTTGCCCTTGAGATAGGGCTATCAAAGCTTTTTCAGCTTGAATCTCCAAATTAGGTTCCTCATAAAGCAACCCTAAAGCCAGGAAAAACGCATCCACATTGAGCAACGCAGGATCCCCTGGTGCCAATGAAAATGCCCAATTTTGAGGGTCACCTCGCAGCAAAGAGATTACAATCTTAACCTGCTGGACAGGATCTCCTGAGGAGTGAGGTCTGAGAGAAAGGAATAATTTACAATTATATTTGAAATTCAAAAACCGAGATCTATCTCCGGAAAACACCTCTGGTGTAGGAATTTTAGGTTCAGAAATAGGAGTATGCATAACAAAATCTTGTAAAATTTGAACCTTCGTAGCAAGATTATTTAAACCTGCAGCCAAACTCTGAGGATCCATCTTTAAACAGGTGAGTTCAGAGCCATTCAAGGATTATAAGGAGAGAAAGGCAAAGGCTGTAATTAAAGCTGAAATACAACTGATCCAACTATGGAGCAAGCATAGAGGAAAAAGGGAAAAAAAAAAAAAAAAAAAATTTACAGACTTCTTTTTTCTCTCCTTTCTTCTGCCAATAAGTTTAACACTGGCCGGTCATACTGTCATGGTTCCCAATGGCAAGGGAACGTAAGAAGCATATAAGTAACGAACGAGCTCTCGGGTGATGGAAACTCGAGTTGACCGTGAGCTAAATCTACCACACAACTAACAGTAGCCAGGGAGCATACCTACGGCTTCCTATATGCCACGCGCCAGCCGGAGGACTAACTACGCCTGGTAGAGGAAGAAACAGACCTGGCTTACCTCTAGGGAAATACCCCAAAAGATGATAGCAGCCCCCCACATGTAATAACGGTGAATTAAGAGGAAAAGACATACACAGTATGAAAGTAGATTTAGCAAAGAGAGGTCCACTTACAGAAGGATACAAAAGAGGACTTCACGGTCAACTGAAAACCCTTTCAAAAACCATCCTGAAATTACTTTAAGACTCCTGTGTCAACTCATGACACAGGAGTGGCAATTTCAGCCCGCAAGAGCTTCCAGCTACAGAAAATTACAAAAACTGCAAACTGGACAAAAGGTACAAAACAAAAGGACAAAGTCCACTTAGCTGATCAGCAGACTAGTAGCAGGAACATGCAACCGAAGGCTCTGGTTACAATGATGACCGGCAAGGAAAAGACTGGAGAGCAAGGCTAAATAGGAAACTCCCAAACACTGATGGAAGCAGGTGAACAGAAGCAGCAAAGTGCAAACAAGTCACCAGTACCACCAGCAACCACCAGGGGAGCCCAAAAAGCGGATACACAACACAAGACGATGTGTGGGAACTTTCTTCATTCTTCCAGGGTTGCATTTGCCACAGGTCAGACAGCTGTTTATGAACTTGGCTGTTAGGGTGGAGATTTCTGGAGCGAACCAGTAAGCACCAATCGGAACATTCATCTGTGTCTTTAATCTGTGTGTGGGCCCATGTGCCCACTGGACCACCATAGGGTACATGCTTCGGGGTAAACCGGGTTTGTAGTCCATTTAGTATACCCTTCCTTCTTCATGTGCTGCTCTTTTCTGCATCCAGCATTCCTTCTTGTCCTTTGGGGCTTGCTCTTGCAGCTTTTTGAGCAGATCACAGGACGTCATTTGGTCAGGTTTCTTGTCTTCAGTCGTCATGTAGTAGCCGTCTGGCTCTGCGACCTCTTCCACTTTTCCATATTGTCTTCCCTTGACTGCTTCTTTGGCTGCCATATCCGCCATGTTGTTGCCTCGTGCCCCTACTGTGTTTAGTTTTCCGTGCGCTTTGACTTTTAGTACTGCCACCACTTTTGAAAGTTGAAGTGTGTTCAGCAGGTCCTTAATGGCTCCATGATGCTTCACAGTTGTTCCGCTTGCTGTGATGAAGTCCCTTGCAGCCCAGATGGGTCCGAAGTCGTGTGCTATGCCATGCGAGTACCTTGAATCGGTATACATTTTCTCAGTCTTGTCTTCTGCCATCTGGTAGGCCTTCATCAGCGCTATCAGTTCTGCTTCCTGGGCTGACAGACTGGGCGGCAGACTTCTGGACCACAGGATTTCTTGATTGCTGGTCGCTGCACATCCCGTGTGGAATCTTCCTTCATCATCTGCGAATCTGGAGCCATCCACATAGAGGATCAACTCTGGGTTGGTCAGTGGCTCTTCTGCCACCTTGGGTAGTCCTGCTGTTTCCTGTTGCATGATGCTGAAGCAATCATGGTCATCCGTCCGGAGCAAATTCAGATCCCTGCAGAAGGTGTCATGCAGATTTTGATCAGACTTTTTATCTGAGGGTCCATATCTGTATCCCCCCTTGGGAGTGGGAGTAGAGTGGACGGGTTGAGGACTGTGCATCTGGAGATGGTGACATTGTTGGGCAGGAGTAGAGAGCACTGGAGGCGAAGATGCCTGGCGGTGGAGAGATGTTTTAGCTGGGTTTGGTTGAGGATTGCTGAGATGTCATGCAGAGCCAGGATTTCCAATGGTTTTTTTTTTTTTTTTTTCCCACTGATGTCAGTAGTCCTGTCCAGGAGGGCGTGTGCTGCAACTGCTGCTCTCATGCGGGAGGAAGAGGCTTCCCTTGCAACTGGATCCAGGCAAGCTGAAAAGTAGTCCGAAAGTCTCTGCTTTCCCCCCTGAAGCTGTGTCAGGACTCCAGTAGCAAGGCCTTCTTTTCTCATCAAGTAGAGACGGAATGGCTTCTCGTAGTCAGATGGGCCTAGTGCTGGCGCTGAGACTACTGCGCCTTTTAACTTCTTGAACGAGCTGAAGGCTGCATCAGTCAGGAGGAACAGGGGCCAAGGAAGGCCTGTAGAACCATCTTCTCCACTGTGGTCTTTCTGTCATCTGTCAGGGGTTTCGCCTGGTGAGCAATACAGTGTCTCTGGAATGTAACTTGCTTCAGACACCACTGGACTTTGTTCTTTGAGATCTTGCAGTGCTGCTCCGCCAGGTAGAGTAGGAGATACAAAGAATGGGCTTTACACATGTCAACGTCAACTGCACAAAGGAGTAGATTGTCCATGTATTGTAGCAGGGTTACTTCTGCTTGTTCTGTGACCCAGTTGGTGAGGACTGTGGACATTGCTTTGGTGAACTGTGAAGGGCTGTTCTGGGCCCACTGTGGCATCACTGTCCATGCGTGGTGTCCCCCCTGGTGCATTAAGGCAAACAGGAACTGGTCTTCCGGATGAAGGGGAACACTGGAGAAAACATTAGCCAGGTTGTTCACTGTGAACACTTTTGCTGTGGCAGGCACATTTGAAAGCAGAGTGTGCGGATTCGGCATAATTGCAGTTTCAAACACCGTGGCGTCATTCACAGCTCTTAGGTTATATACCATTCTGAACTTGGCTGGCTCTCCTTTTACAGTCTTTTTCTTGACGGGGAAAGCAGAGGATTGCAAGGCGATGTCCAAGGAACAATGATTCCTATTTCCAGGTAGACCTTCAGTTGGTCAGAGGCAGCTTGACTCTAGGCCTGGCCTGGGCCTTACGAGGGTACGGGGTACATGGCTTGAGTGACACCCGTACTGGGGCAACTTGAGGTTTTCTCATGTGCTGGGGTCCCTTAGACCATAGACTTCCTGGTACTACGTCCAGTACCTCCTTGAGTAGGCCTCATCGGTTGCTTAAAGTTCTTGTAGGGCCGCCAGCATGATTCTTCTTGGGTCAGGGCTGAAGAAAGTGTCACTGTCCTATCTTCGTGGAACACTGTGGTTGCCTTCAGCTTCTGCAGTAGGTTCGCTCCCAGCAGGTTGAGTGGAAGTTCCTTGACACCACAAACTGGGACAGGATAGAGTGTCCTGGCTGAGTGCACACGCTCAGTGGCTTTGTAAGCTGAGAATGTCTGACTTGACCATCAATGCCCATGCGAGACACAGAGGATTCTGATAGGCAGGTGGGATCAGCGAGTTCCACAAGTGTCATCACACTTCTGGCTGCATCACTTTGGATCTGACAACGCCATCCACTTTAAGGGTAATTTGAGATATTGGTCCTGCAGATGAAGTTTTACATGTCAGGAGCATAGTGTCTTGCGGGCCTGGCTTGCTTGCCTCTGTCCTATGGACGGGGTACTTCACTGCTTTCTGCACTTCCTCCTTGACCTGTTTCTCTGGACCAACTCTTGGATTGCATGGGTCCAGTCTCTTCGGGGGCGTGGGTGCCCTGCACTGGTTCTGGAAATGGCCAAACTTGCCACAGATGTAACTCTTGACACTTCTTCTGTCTTTGTAGGGTGGTTGCGCTTCCAGGTCAGTGGTCACCATGAGAGGGGCTGTCTTCTGCACCCCTGGTTGGGACTCAATCCCTTTGGCTACTGTGGACAACATGATGGGTACTGCAGCGGCAGCGGGGTCCGGCCTGCTGATTGAAGCTGCGGTGGTAAGACGGGGCCTGCAGGTGCATTCGTGGCGAGGCCCGGGGGTGCCATGAGACCGACGGCTGCATCCAACCCAAGGTCTTGGGGCATTACAGGGGCTGTGGCTGCATCTGCCATCACTTCTTCCCCCTGCTCCAACATAGCTTCTCCCCTTTGCTAACCTTATTGAGGTCGGTGTCTCCTCTATGGAGTCTGCAGTGGTTCTTCCGGTGTGTTGATCGGCACTTTGTAGCGTCTTCACCTCTGGCTCCCCTTCCGGCGTTGTCAGCAGCACGGCACCTGTTTCCTTCTTTGCGCTCTTTGTGGTGCTATAATGGCGGCAGTTTTGGCAACAATTAGCAATAAACAGTCTCCTAGGCGCACATAAAACATTTTGCTGGGTCAGTCCACTGCTATTGACCTGTTCCTAGGCCTAGCCACTATCAATGGTTTCCTGATTGGCTGTCTCAGTCCATGCCCAAAGGCCTGTGTATCTGGTCTTGAATGATGAAGCCCAAGTCTTGGAATACTTGCATTACTCTGCAATGAAACTTCTTTACAGACTCTGTCTTATCTTGGCTCATGTCATGGCTTGTCCTGCCAATCTGCCTTTGGCCCACTCCCTGAGTTGTTCAATTAGCTGTGGCCCTGACTCCCAAGCGTGTACGTCTAATTCTGCTGGAAGTTTGAATTGTTCCTTTATGATTGGCCAGAGTGCATCACCTGCTTCTATTATCATTCATGGCCCAGAGATCATTCCAGCTGGCTGCATATGTTTGCTGCTTCTGCTACATTCTTCGGTAAAATGGCATGGGATGCATCCCTGGGTCTGGAAGATTGTCACCTGACTTGGGGTGGAGTGCACATAGTGTAATGGTGGTGCCTCTATCTGCCCCTGCATTCTAGGTGCCTGTGGGTTTCTTTTCTAGTACTGGACAGCATGTATGATGTTCCCTCTTCATCTTCATCAGAGGAATAGTTGTGATAGCTTGTACTGGGGTCGTACACTGACTGATATTGGACTTAGAAGTTGCTTTTTTATGTGAGGATGTCTCCCCCCTTGCTGAAGCTGTGATGGATTAGGCTTATAGTTCTATGTTGGTGTGAATGTAGGCAGCTCTGACCGGTGCTGAAGTTGTACATTATCAATACATGGTGAAATCAAAGTTCATGTAAAACCTTAAGGGTTACAATATTGTTGACTGTGAAATGAGGTAACGGAGGATCTGTCAGTGAGCTCGTTCTGATATCATTCCTCCCCCCTCTGCACCCAGGGCTGAGCTGCCTGCTGCCTGATGTGTCTGGGGCTGCCCACTGTAGGGGGGAACTTTCACCTTCTTTCCCCGATATCACAGCTGGCAATGGCTGGTTTGTGCCAGGGGCATAGAGGGAATCCTTGTGCTGTAAGCACCATATTGTTTGAATTGGGCGTTGGTTCAGCCGGCAACAAGGAGGAAAAAAGAGGAAGAAGAAGAGGGAGGGGTTGAGGAGTGAGACAAAGGAATAGTAGGAGGGGAGAGAGAATGTGGAGAGAGAGGGAGGAGAAGAGAGGAGAGAGAAGGAGGGGAGAAAGAGGGTGAGGAGAAGAGGGAGGAGAGATGGGTGTGGAGAAGGAAAAGAAGGAGGAGAAAGGTGTGGTGGGGGAGTGGAGAAAGAGGAGAGAGAGAGAGAGAGAGGTGTGGAGAAAGAGGGAGGAGAGATGGGTGTGGAGAAAGAGGGAGGAGAGATGGGTGTGGAGAAAGAAAAGAAGGAGGAGAAAGGTGTGGTGTGGGAGTGGAGAAGGAGGGAGGAGAAGATGGAGGGTATGGAGGAGAGAGATAGAGAGGGGAAGAGAGAGAAGATAAAAAAATGTGGAGGAAGAGGAGAGGAAAGGAGAGAGAGAATGCGGAGAGAAAAGACTGACAGAGAAAGAAAAAAAAAAAAAAAAGAGGATAGATGAGAACAACAAGAATAATAGAGAGGAGCAATTATGCCTTCTCCCTGTAGGGAGAGACGGGGCGCGCCACATACTGTGCAAAAATAACTACCTACTGCGCAGATTCTCCCATCTCATACCCACAAAAATCACTTCCTGGTTTGCTCACATAACTTTCTGTACCACCTAAACGATGTAAGCTCTGCTGCTACTTCATACCATGTATTAGTATTCAGCAATCTAACATCAGCTAACTTCCCTTATTTTCCTTCTATGTCATGCCACTCTGCAGCTTGAAGTCTGCCATTCTTATGAATTTCACGTACTTTATACCTTCCAAAAATCTTCACATACTTAACACCTTCGTGTTCTGCCACTATCTAGGGGCTGTTTGCTCATCAGGAAATAAAAAGACTTTCCTGTTGCTCGGCCACCTTATTCCCCATGGCAAAAGCAAAAAATGAAAAACACACAAAAATGAAAAAAGAAAACAGTACAAAAAAAACTTCTAAAAAATGAGTATATAAAACTCTAAGAAAAACCCAAAACGATAAGAAAAACCGTCAAAAACTTAGCTCACAACCAAAAACTCAAAACTTTGATACAAGAGTAAAGAAAAAAAAAACTTTTTTTCAAAAATAAATAAATAAATAAATAAAAAATAAAAAGGTAAAGAGATTGAAAATTGAGGAAAACTTAATTAAAAATTTTAAAATGCCGCAAAAAGAAAAAGACCCTTTAAGAGAGTAAAAAAAATTAAAAATGAAAACGGCTTTTCTCTTCTCCTTTTTTTTTTTTTTTTTTTAGAATCTCTGCGCTCAAATGCAGTCAGAGACACAC
This sequence comes from Ranitomeya variabilis, assembly GCF_051348905.1. Taxonomy (NCBI): domain Eukaryota; kingdom Metazoa; phylum Chordata; class Amphibia; order Anura; family Dendrobatidae; genus Ranitomeya; species Ranitomeya variabilis. Next base: position 680,222,256 of record NC_135232.1, on the reverse strand, counting down.
TTCCTCTTTTTATTCCGTATGCTATTGCAATGATATCAAATGTCACTAAAATCACATATCTGAAAACATGTATGTCACATCAAAAATGATAGATACAATTTAACTTAACTTCTTCACAAAAAGCTACACATAGCCAGCATTGCAGCTGAAAACAGTCAGTAAAAAAAACCCCGATGTGACAGTGTGATTTACAATGCATATCTCTCTGCTAAACAGCAGGGAGAAAGAGGAAGTTCGGAGAAGACAGAGAAGAAAGAAAAAAAAAACTTTCTTTTACAGTTATATGCCCTTAAAGCGGCAATAGTACATGACACAAACAGAAACAGATAGACAATCCGGGAGATTCCCTTTTTAAATTCTGTGACACGTCCAGGTTGCGCTGGGAACAGACTACTGCCAATCGCACTGGCACGCATATGCCGGGTTCTACCACCCTCCGCTCCGGTCGTCCTGACTGGCCGCCGGCTACGGGAATCTGCAGTAGCCCTCTAAGTTATCACTACCCATGCCTGGAACATGGGACTACCTGCCCCGGAACTCTACCTGTTCCTCCTATGCACGGGAATCCTGCAATAACTTATCAAGCGATTTGACCTCCTGCGGTCTGTTACCCAGCAACCAAAAGCAAAAGTCACTTTTCCTTCCTTCTCCCGGATCTTACACAAACATAGAACATATACACGGCTCACAGCAGACACCTCCCAGGGTGGATTCGTGGCTACGGATTTTTTACACTACCTGGGAATTTGTGACCAGACCACACCTGACCGGCAAGAGGTATAGACAAGGACTGGGCACAGGGGACTTTCAGGTAAGATGATAACATTTTCTTACCTTACTTATGGAGCTGCGCAGTCTCCTGCCCCTGTGCCAAGGCCACGGCTACAACTTCCGTATCTCCGGTTAGAAGGATCCCGTGCGTTTCATCCGTGCCTCGCTGTTGGGGGCCATTCTGTTATGGAAATATCAGGGTTGGATAAATCTATCCCTGTGTGTGCTGTGGCCGCTCCCAATTAAACTGAGTATTTTGAGCGCTCATCAAGAATGGACTGTACACAACTGTGACAGAACAACATTCCATCAATACTGATACTTTATTGTACATACATAGTTTTATATTTTCACATAGAAAGGAGTGGTTAGGGGTTGTCAGGGGTGGTTAGTTAATTACCATATTGTCTAGCTCCTCTGTCATTGGTTATCTAAACATATATGGAATATTGTGACTAATGCTCATATGACAGCGGATTAAGCAACTAAACTTGAGTTCTGTGTCTAGGACAAAGTGGAGACATCTGATCAGCAGTCACCAAACATCTGACACTCTTCTGCTTTTGAGAGATGGAAAAACCCCATACAATCTGTCTGGCTCATATCAGTTCATTGTCAGCCATTTTAATCCATTGATTATAATGTATATATTGGCTGTGAGCATATGAGTATATATGATTATAGAGGGGTATACATGCAAGTGAGATCTACATGATATATATATTTCTATCACAATAGCACAAAGCATCATGTTTTATTCAGTCACATATGTATGTCCATTGTTAATTGTATCATATTATTGACCATTTCCGTGTCCATTTTGTATGTTTTAGATCTAAACTAATTTCATATTTAATTATATAAAAACACACATATGCCTGTTTTTCTCAATTTTTATATACACAACCTCCAATACATGAGTGGGGGTAGACGATAAATGCAAAATGTGTATGACTAAAACATAATAATCTTTATTAGTATTTGTAAAAGATAAATAAAAGAATATAAAATCAAGCTTCTGGAACCACAAAAAGAAGAACACACAGGCAAGTGGACACAGGGTAAGTACCCATGAAATATTGCACCAGAGGTATTACACGAATGGTGAAAAAGACTTTTCCATCACAAACTAGAGCTACTGAGAAGGTAAGTATCAACTGATGTATAACAAATTAAGTGCAAAGTGCATATTGTAAACATCAAAAATTGTGAACTATTGTGTATATAGAAATTGTTGTACAGACTTTTTTGCTAAATTGTTTGTTAAGACTGTGTTAACATGTTTTTCTCAATATTTGACATGAAATCAGAATAAACCTTTCTCGTTTTAGGTCAATTAGTATTACCATAATTATTAATATTTGCCAAATGCCAGAATAATGAGAGAGAAAGAATCTTTTAAGGCATTTTTATTACTTCAAAGTCAAAAGTTTACATGCATTTCATTAGTATTTGGTACATTGCCCTTAAGCTGAATGACTTGGGTCAAACGTTTGGGATATCCTTCCACAAGCTTCTCACAATAGTTGGTCTGAATTTGGGCCCATTCCTCTTAACAAAACTGGTGTAACTGATCCAGGTTCGTAGGTCGCCTTGTTCGCACCAGCCTTTTCAGCTTTGCCCATATATTTTCAATTGAGATTGAGATCAGGGCTTTGTAATGGCTTTGTTATCCTTAAGCCACTTTGTTACCATTTTGGCAGTATGCTTCGGGTCATTGTCCATTTGGAAGACCTATTTCCGCCCAAGCTTTAACTTCTTGGCTCATTTCTTGAGATGTTACAGCCTCAGTATGGCCACATAATCTTCTTTTCTCATGATGCCATCTATTTTGTGAAGTGCACCAGTCCCTCCTGCAGCAAAATAACCCCACAACATGATGCCGCCACCCCCTTGTTTCACAGTTGAGATGGTGTTCGTAAGCTTCCAAGCTTCTCCCTTTTTCCTCGAAAAGCAACGATGGTCATTATGCCCTAAGAGTTCAATTTTAGTTTCATCATACTACAGGATATGTCTAAAAAATTAGCGTCTTTGTTCCTGTGTGCATTTGCAAACATTAATCTGCCTTTTTTATGTTTCTTTTGGAGTAATGGCTTTTCCTGGTAGAGTGGCCTTTCAGCCCATGTTGATACAGTACTTGTTTCACTGTGGATATCGACACAATCTTAACAGCTTCCGCCGTCATCTTCACAAGGTTGGGCTGATATGCCCATGTCAGACCGAAGCACGTTCTAGGACACAGAACCTGTCTCCTTCCTGAGCAGGATGATGGCGGGACATTCCGTTCTTGTTTGTACCGGTGTATAATTGTTTGTACAGATGAATGAGGCACCTTCAGGTATCTTGAAATTGTACCGAAGGATGAGCACAATTGTCTTCCTGATATCTTGTCTTGGTTGATTTCTTTAGACTTTCCCATGATGATACACAAAGAAGCAGTGTGTTTCAGGTGTGCATTAAAATACATCCACAGGTGTGTCTCTAAATAACTCAGATGTTGGCAAAAAATCAGAAGCTTCCAAACACATGACATCATCATATGGGCAGTCCAGAATTGTTTAAAGGCATAGTAATGTTAGTGTATAGCAACTTGGGAAAATTAAAAATGAACTTTTATTGAATTATTTTAAAAAAATTATATAATAAAAAACATATAAAGTGCAGGCATGCCAAACATAACGTGCATAGATAATGGTAAATAAGTTACAGATTACCACTATCATTCACTACTACTGCCCTTATTCTTTCATAATCTTAGCGTATGTAAACTTTCGACTTTGCAGCAAGAAATAAAAATGCTTTAAAACATTCTTTCTCTCTCATTATTCTGGCATTAAGCAAATATTAATAATTATGGTAATCCTAATTGACCTAAAACGGGAAAGGTTTATTCTGATTTCATGTCAAATATTGAGAAAAACATGCAGTTGTGTTTTTTTATATACTGTATGCAAACTTCTTGTTTCATCTGTATATATATATGGTACTTTATATTATGTGTAAAGTAACATTTTAAAGTTTTATTATAATGCACCATTTACATTTTATGGTTGTTACTTATTTCTTTTCTATCCAGTTAGCACAATTGTTGTTCCTGACAGGTTACATTGTGTAGGGTTATTTTTATCTGAAGAAGATTCGAGCGTTCTTTATGCTTTAGATGCGAGCAGAATATTTTTGGACAGTGGGGATGTGAAGTGTGGCACTTTGAAAGCTCAGCTGACTTATGAATTATTCCTTACTCGTAATCAGGTCAGGACAGAATTGCAGAAGATTTATCTTTTGGAGATAACCTAGCTGATTTCCAGAAAGCTCAGCATGATTGACACACTGTTCATGGCTCAATAATTGCTAGCAAAACTCAAACTTATTTCTCCCTGTGTAACCTATGTTACTGAAACCAACTGAATATACTGTATAATTACAAATATTTGCGGTAATCCTTCTTAATCTGGTTTATCCAGTTTTTGATACATTGACCAATTAGATCTATTTAGAGTTTATTGCCCTAATAAACTTGCCTTAACCTATATTCTGAGCCAGATAAACTATCCCTTAAAGGGAACCTGTCAGGATCCTCATGCCCTCCAACCCAGCAGCATTCACATATGTATTACCAGACCTCCCAACCGTCCCAGATCCAGCAGGACAGTCCCGATTTTGACAGACTCCCTGCGCGGTCACTGGTGGGACATTAGTTTTCCCGCACTGCAATGTCAGCCTCAGCCTCATCGGGACTGCCCCGCTGGATCCAGGTCGGTTGGGAGGTCTGCTCATCCCTCCACCCGCAGAGCAGCACACCACATATATGGCTACTCTGTGTGCACAGGACCTGTGATGAGGTCACAGGAGGGGAGGAGTCAAAGGTCACATGATAGGGGCCTCCGTGTATGCAAGCAGGACTAATGGTTGTCATGGTGCTGGATGAGGGTAAATTTATGTGTGGGGTCAGGAGGTGTTTACAGTGTGCATGTAGCAGAGCCATGTGTGAACGAGGTGTACAGAGCGAAGCTGCATGTGTACAAGGTGTATGGAGCGGAGCCGCATGTGTGCGAGGTACGGAGCGGAGTCATTTGTGTACGAGGTGTACGGAGCGGAGCCGCGTGTGTATGAGGTGTACGGAGTGGAGACGCATATGTACGAGGTGTACGGAGCGCAACCACGTGTGTATGAGGTGTACGGAGCGCAGCCACGTGTGTACGAGGTGTATGAAGTGCAGCCGCGTGTGTACGAGGTGTACGGAGCGAACGCTAGCTGTGTCGGATTGGAGCAGATATTGCTCCTCGCTCTGACACTGACTGGCACAGAAGACACAGAGAGGTCTTTATCAGTGGCGTACCGGAGCTGCAGCGACATGAGCAGTCAGCGGTGCGACGCGGCTGGATGACATCATTCAGCGCCATGGGAGTGGAAGCTGCCGGCTGCTGTGAGGGAGCACGTTGAAAGGTGTGTATGTAGTTTTGGAGAAGGCAATGATGGGGGTGTGAGGGCAATGATGGGGGTGGGGTAACCATGTGTGGCCATTATACTGTACACAGTATCATGTGGGGCCATTATACTGTACCTAGCATCATGTGGGGCCATTATACTGTACCCATCATCATGTGGGGCCATTATACTGTACCCATCATCATGTGGGGCCATTATACTGTACCCAGCATCATGTGGGGCCATTATACTGTACAAAGCATCATGTGAGGCCATTATACAGTATGCAGCATAATGTGGGCACATTATACTGTACGCAGCATCATGTGGGGCCATTATGCAGTATGGAGCACTGTGTGGCCATAATACAGTATTGAGCATCATGTGTGGTCATTATACAGTATGGAGCACTATGTGTGGTCATTATACAGTATGGTGTTGTGAATTAGACTTTTTGGCTCCCTCTTGTGGTCACTAGTGGTATGACTCTGGGATTGTCTTTTTTCTGTTTGGCACTCACCTGGGTCGTTAGTCCAGGGGTGTCGCTATATTAACTTCCTGGATCCTTAGTCCAGTGCCTGGCATCGTTGTAATCAGATCCTTCTGTTGCTCCTGTCTGCTGGTCCTGGCTCTTGCAAAATTAAGTTAAGTCTTGCTTCTTGTTTTTTGAGTTTCTTGCTTTGCTACTATTTTTGTCCAGCTTGTACTAAATGTGATTTCTGACCTTGCTGGAAGCTCTAGGGGGCTGGTGTTCTCCCCCCGGCCGTTAGACGGTTCGGGGGTTCTTGAATATCCAGCGTGGATATTGTAATAGGGTTTTTTGCTGACCATATAAGTCATCTTACTATATTCTGCTATTAGCTAGTGGGCCTCTCTTTGCTAAATACCTAGCTCATTCTTATGTTTGTCTTTTCCTCTTACCTCACCGTTATTATTTGTTGGGGGCTTGTATCCAACTTTTGGGGTCTTTTCTCTGGAGGCAAGAAAGGTCTTTCTTTTCCCTTCTAGGGTTAGTTAGTTCTCCGGCTGGCGCGAGACGTCTAGAACCAACGTAGGCACGTTCCCTGGCTACTTCTATTTGTGGTGTTAGGATTAGATATATGGTCAGCCCAGTTACCACTGCCCTATGAGCTGGTTTTTTGTGTTTGCAGACTTGGTAGTTATTCCTGAGACCCTCTGCCATTGGGGTCATAACAGTATGCCAGGCCAACATTGAATGTTTAATGCATTGCAGAAGTGGGATATAAGAAAGGAAATTCTGAATTTTTTTATTTTTTTTTCCTCTCTTCCTCCCCTTTACCTCTGAGTGGCTTGAGCTTGCTGCAGACATGAATGTCCAGACCTTGATTACAAGTGTGGACCAGCTTGCTGCTCGTGTGCAAAGCATACAAGATTTTGTTACCAGTAGTCCTATGTCTGAACCTAAAATACCTATTCCTGAACTGTTTTCTGGAGACCGATTTAAGTTTAGGAATTTCAGGGATAATTGTAAATTGTTTCTATCTCTGAGACCCCGTTCATCTGGAGACTCAGTTCAGCAAGTTAAAATTGTTGTCTCTTTTTTTACGGGGCGACCCTCAGGATTGGGCTTTCTCGCTAGCGCCAGGAGATCCGGCATTGGCAAATATTGATGCGTTTTTTCTGGCGCTCGGATTGCTTTACGAGGAACCCAATCTTGAGGTTCAGGCAGAAAAAGCCTTGCTGGCTATTTCTCAGGGCCAGGATGAAGCTGAAGTGTATTGCCAAAAATTTCGGAAATGGTCCGTGCTTACTCAGTGGAATGAGTGTGCTCTGGCCGCAAACTTCAGAAATGGCCTTTCTGAAGCCATTAAGAATGTGATGGTGGGTTTCTCCATTCCTACAAGTCTGAATGATTCCATGGCGCTGGCTATTCAAATTGACCGGCGTTTGCGGGAGCGCAAAACCGCTAATCCTCTGGTGGTGTTGTCTAAACAAACACCTGATTTGATGCAATGTGATAGAATTCAGACCAGAAATGAGCGGAAAAATCATAGACGTCAGAATGGGTTGTGTTTTTACTGTGCTGATTCTACACATGTTATATCAGCATGCTCTAAACGCCTAACAAGGGTTGTTAGTCCTGTCGCCATTGGTAATTTGCAACCTAAATTTATTTTGTCTGTGACTTTAATTTGCTCATTGTCCTCTTACCCTGTTATGGCGTTTGTGGATTCAGGTGCTGCCCTGAGTCTTATGGATCTGTCATTTGCCAAGCGCTGTGGTTTTGTTCTTGAGCCGTTGGTTAATCCTATCCCTCTGAGGGGTATTGATGCTACGCCATTGGCGGAAAATAAACCGCAGTTTTGGACACAGGTAACCATGTGCATGACTCCTGAACATCGGGAGGTGATTCGTTTTCTTGTTCTGCATAAAATGCATGATTTGGTCGTTTTGGTTTTGCCATGGTTACAGACTCATAATCCAGTCTTGGATTGGAAGGCAATGTCTGTGTCAAGTTGGGGCTGTCAGGGTATTCATGGTGATTCCCCGCCGGTGTCTATTGCTTCCTCTACTCCTTCGGAAGTTCCTGAGTATTTGTCTGATTATCAGGATGTGTTCAGCGAATCCAGGTCCAGTGTTCTGCCTCCTCATAGGGACTGTGACTGTGCCATAGATTTGATTCCAGGTAGCAAATTTCCTAAGGGAAGACTATTTAATCTGTCTGTACCTGAGCATACCGCAATGCGTTCGTATATCAAGGAATCTCTGGAGAAGGGGCATATCCGTCCTTCCTCTTCCCCTCTTGGTGCGGGATTCTTTTTTGTGGCCAAGAAGGACGGATCTTTGAGACCTTGTATTGACTATCGGCTTTTGAATAAAATCACTGTTAAATTTCAGTATCCTTTGCCTCTGTTGTCAGACTTGTTTGCCCGAATTAAAGGTGCCAAGTGGTTCACCAAGATAGATCTTCGTGGTGCGTACAACCTTGTGCGCATTAAGCGAGGAGATGAATGGAAAACCGCGTTTAATACGCCCGAAGGTCATTTTGAGTACTTGGTGATGCCTTTTGGGCTCTCTAATGCTCCTTCAGTGTTTCAGTCCTTTATGCATGATATTTTCCGGAAGTATCTGGATAGATTTATGATCGTTTATCTGGATGATATTCTGTTTTTTTCTGATGACTGGGACTCGCATGTAGAGCAGGTCAGGATGGTGTTTCAGGTTTTGCGTGAGAATGCTTTATTTGTTAAGGGCTCAAAGTGTCTCTTTGGAGTACAGAAGGTTCCCTTTTTGGGGTTTATTTTTTCCCCTTCTGCGGTGGAGATGGACCCAGTCAAGGTCCGTGCTATTCATGATTGGACTCAACCCACGTCAGTTAAGAGTCTTCAGAAGTTCTTGGGTTTTGCTAACTTCTACCGTCGTTTTATTGCTAATTTTTCTAGCATTGCTAAACCTTTGACGGATATGACCAAGAAAGGTTCTGATGTTGCTAACTGGGCTCCTGCAGCCGTGGAGGCTTTCCAGGAGTTGAAGCGCCGGTTTACTTCGGCGCCTGTTTTGTGCCAGCCTGATGTCTCACTTCCCTTTCAGGTTGAAGTGGATGCTTCTGAGATTGGGGCAGGGGCCGTTTTGTCGCAGAGAGGCCCTGGTTGCTCTGTGATGAGACCTTGTGCCTTTTTCTCGAGGAAGTTTTCGCCTGCTGAGCGGAATTATGATGTTGGCAATCGGGAGTTGTTGGCCATGAAGTGGGCATTTGAGGAGTGGCGTCATTGGCTCGAGGGTGCTAAGCATCGTGTGGTGGTCTTGACTGATCACAAAAATCTGATGTATCTCGAGTCTGCTAAACGCCTGAATCCTAGACAGGCCCGCTGGTCATTGTTTTTCTCCCGTTTTGACTTTGTGGTCTCGTATTTACCAGGTTCAAAGAATGTGAAGGCTGATGCTCTTTCAAGGAGCTTTGTGCCTGACTCTCCGGGAGTCGCAGAACCAGTTGGTATTCTTAAAGAGGGAGTTATCTTGTCAGCCATTTCTCCGGATTTGCGACGTGTGTTGCAGAGATTTCAGGCTGGTAGACCTGACTCTTGTCCACCTGACAGACTGTTTGTTCCTGATAAGTGGACCAGCAGAGTCATTTCCGAGGTTCATTCCTCGGTGTTGGCAGGGCATCCGGGAATTTTTGGCACCAGAGATCTGGTGGCTAGGTCCTTTTGGTGGCCTTCCTTGTCACGGGATGTGCGGTCGTTTGTGCAGTCCTGTGGGACTTGTGCTCGAGCTAAGCCTTGCTGTTCGCGTGCCAGCGGGTTGCTCTTGCCCTTGCCTGTCCCGAAGAGGCCTTGGACACACATTTCCATGGATTTCATTTCAGGTCTCCCGGTGTCTCAGGGCATGTCTGTCATCTGGGTGGTATGTGATCGCTTTTCTAAGATGGTCCATTTGGTACCTTTGCCTAAGCTGCCTTCCTCTTCCGATCTGGTTCCTGTGTTCTTTCAGAATGTGGTTCGTTTACACGGCATTCCTGAGAATATTGTGTCTGACAGAGGATCCCAGTTTGTTTCCAGGTTCTGGCGATCCTTTTGTGCTAGGATGGGCATTGAGTTGTCGTTTTCGTCTGCCTTTCATCCTCAGACTAATGGACAAACGGAGCGAACTAATCAGACTCTGGAGGCTTATTTGAGGTGTTTTGTTTCTGCGGATCAGGATGATTGGGTGACCTTCTTGCCGTTGGCTGAGTTTGCCCTTAATAATCGGGCTAGTTCCGCTACATTGGTTTCGCCATTTTTCTGCAACTCTGGTTTCCATCCTCGTTTTTCCTCGGGACATGTGGAGCCTTCTGACTGTCCTGGGGTAGATTCTGTGGTGGATAGGTTGCAGCAGATCTGGAATCATGTGGTGGACAACTTAAAGTTGTCACAAGAGAAGGCTCAGCGTTTTGCCAACCGCCGCCGCGGTGTGGGTCCCCGACTTCGTGTTGGGGATTTGGTATGGCTGTCTTCTCGATTTGTTCCTATGAAGGTCTCGTCTCCTAAATTTAAGCCTCGCTTCATCGGTCCTTACAAGATATTGGAAATCCTTAATCCTGTGTCCTTTCGCTTGGATCTTCCTGTGTCGTTTGCCATTCACAACGTGTTCCATAGGTCTTTGTTGCGGCGGTACGTTGTACCTGTAGTTCCTTCTGTTGAGCCTCCTGCTCCGGTGTTGGTTGAGGGCGAGTTGGAGTAAGTGGTGGAGAAGATCTTGGATTCTCGTCTCTCCAGGCGGAGGCTTCAGTATCTGGTCAAGTGGAAGGGCTATGGTCAGGAGGATAATTCCTGGGTGGTTGCCTCTGATGTGCTTGCGGCCGATTTAGTTCGTGCCTTTCACGCTGCTCATCCTGATCGCCCTGGTGGTCTTGGTGAGGGTTCGGTGACCCCTCCTTAAGGGGGGGGTACTGTTGTGAATTAGACTTTTTGGCTCCCTCTTGTGGTCACTAGTGGTATGACTCTGGGATTGTCTTTTTTCTGTTTGGCACTCACCTGGGTCGTAGTCCAGGGGTGTCGCTATATTAACTTCCTGGATCCTTAGTCCAGTGCCTGGCATCATTGTAATCAGATCCTTCTGTTGCTCCTGTCTGCTGGTCCTGGCTCTTGCAAAATTAAGTTAAGTCTTGCTTCTTGTTTTTTGAGTTTCTTGCTTTGCTACTATTTTTGTCCAGCTTGTACTAAATGTGATTTCTGACCTTGCTGGAAGCTTTAGGGGGCTGGTGTTCTCCCCCCGGCCGTTAGACGGTTCGGGGGTTCTTGAATATCCAGCGTGGATATTGTAATAGGGTTTTTTGCTGACCATATAAGTCATCTTACTATATTCTGCTATTAGCTAGTGGGCCTCTCTTTGCTAAATACCTAGCTCATTCTTATGTTTGTCTTTTCCTCTTACCTCACCGTTATTATTTGTTGGGGGCTTGTATCCAACTTTTGGGGTCTTTTCTCTGGAGGCAAGAAAGGTCTTTCTTTTCCCTTCTAGGGTTAGTTAGTTCTCCGGCTGGCGCGAGACGTCTAGAACCAACGTAGGCACGTTCCCCGGCTACTTCTATTTGTGGTGTTAGGATTAGATATATGGTCAGCCCAGTTACCACTGCCCTATGAGCTGGTTTTTTGTGTTTGCAGACTTGGTAGTTATTCCTGAGACCCTCTGCCATTGGGGTCATAACAGTATGGAGCACTATGTGTGGCCACTATACAGTATTGAACATCATGTGTGGCCATTATACAGTATGGAGCACTATGTGTGGTCATTATACAGTATGGAGCATCATGTGTGGCCATTATACAGTATGGAGCACTATGTGTAGCCATTATACAGTATGGAGCACTGTGTGGCCGTATTTTTTGTTTATAATTATTGCTTATGAAACAGTGTGATCAGCAGTGCTAAATGGGTGTGGTTGGGGTGTGGATATGGGTGTGACTAGTTGTGAAATGGGTGTGGTCAGAGGTGTGTCCTAAAATTTGCCGCGCCGCACCGCAAACTTTGTCCATCTTTCTCTTCTTCAAAAGTTGGGAGGTATGGTATTGCTAAATTCCCTGCCTAACCAGCCCTGTATAAAGTTATTATCAAAAATCCACGTTTAAAAAAAACCAATTTATAAGCTTAGCTTTTCTTATGTTAATTAGGACTTTGACTAGTTGATGGGGAGTTAGTTTCCATAGACTTGTTGTCCCTCTTAGCATGTTATTTTGTCTCTATGAGGGATCTGACTGGTTCCCTTTAAGGCCCCCATAAACATGCAACCAACGTTGGCTGAACACATCGATATCGGTAGGCTTGACTGACAATCTAATATGTATGTGGATCTCCTGACTCTCCCCAACATATGATACTGGGGAGATAGGAATCTGCCATTTCCAATATCGCACTGCCGATCCTTTTGTTCTCAGCTAGATAAGCCATCATCAGAGGTGTCTCACAGCAGCTGACTCAAGAGAACATAGACGTGCTCAGTGGAGCGATTGCTCCTGGGTATGGGCAAGTCGGGAGAGATCAGATACATTATCGTTCGACCAAGAGTGATCTATTGTGTTTGGGGACCTTTAGTCCGGGAACACATGGAATGGGTATGTGGGCCATTGCGTAACAGAGTCACAATTGGCCCACCTATAGCTTGACAAAAATAAAGGAGATCCATTAAGCTTTTGCCTACATTTGCCTAGTGCTGAAGCCTTACTTGATGTATAGGGACTTTTCATATATTCTAATTTAATGCTTACAAAAATTGCACAGTGGACTCATGTTGTTTCTGCTGTACTCTCATAAGTCCTGGCTATAGCCCCTCATTGATACAGTAACTCTACAAGTTCAAGCCACATTACGCTCATAAGTGGACTTATATGTCTATATGATGGTTCCAGCCAGAGTCAGCGTTTGAGGCAGGCAGGCAAGGCAGCTGCCTAGGGCCCCCACCCACAAAGGGGGCCCCTGCATCTGCAGCCCCTTTATGAAATGCACAAACACAGTGAATGCTGTGCATCCTCTGTAGTCCCAGAGTGTTTCTACCAAACCCCCCTCCATCCCCCCTCTCTCCCCCTGCAGTGTCCAGTTAGAAGTTGAGAGTGGGGGGAGGGGCCTTCTCACAGCACAGCAGAGTTCAGAGCTGGGGCAGGAAGATACATGCAGCCCTGTGTGAGTCCTCTCCTCCTCCTTATGGATGCTCCTAAACAGCAGGACCTGGTAAGTAAACATATATGTGAATCTGTTTGTGCATGTGCAGTATACAGTGTGTGTGTATGTGTATATAGTATGTCTGTGCATATATACAGGGTATAGTATGATTGTATGACTGTGGTGCATTTGTGTGTGTATATGTATATAGGGCCAACAAGTGCTAAGCATCTCTGGGAACTCCTTCAAGATTGTTGGAAGACCATTTCCGGTGACTACCTCTTGAAGCTCATCAAGAGAATGCCAAGAGTGTGCAAAGCAGTCATCAAAGCAAAAGGTGGCTACTTTGAAGAACCTAGAATATAAGACAGGGGTGTCAAACTGCATTCCTCGAGGGCCTCAAACCATGCGTGTTTTCAAGATTTCCTTCTCATTGCACAAGGTGCTGGAATCATTCTGTGCAGGTGATTAAATGATCACCTGTGCAATACAAGGAAATCCTGAAAACATGACCTGTTTGCAGCCCTTGAGGAATGCAGTTTGACACCCCTGATATAAGACATATTTTCAGTTGTTTCACACTTTTTTGTTAAGTATTTAATTCCACATGTGTTAATTCATAGTTTTGATGCCTTCAGTGTGAATTTACAATTTTCATAGTCATGAAAATACAGAATAAATGAGGTGTGTCCAAACTTTTGGTCTGTACTGTATGTATATACATGCATGTATATATATATATATATATATATATGTATATATATATATATATATATATATATATATATATATATATATATATATGCATGTACATACAGTATATAGTATGTGTGTCTGTATATTATATATGCATACTGCATGTGTGCACTATATTGTGTAAATATATTTATAAACTATATATGTATGTGAGCATACTGTATATACTGTATATAAACTGAATATTTCTGTGTGTATACACTTTATTTGTAGTGTCGCCATGATAGGGATCAGCAGCTTATGTCTAATGCCTGTGCTTTACACTAGGGCCTGTTCACACTTTCTTTACTGCACCCGGCGGGTTCTGCCTGAATCCCCTACAGAACCATAGATTGCAATGACAGGAATGGAGTTCACAAAAAAAACATCACATGTGGAATTCATGTGAACGTGTCCGTCTGTTTCAACAGCCACAGAAAAGTGAACACTTTAGATGAAAAAACACAAACAGACTCTGAGGGTAGGTGTGGACGGTCAGTAATCGCTGCGGGTTGGAAGCTGTGTAGTTGTGCAGTGTCCAGATGATACTGAATAGTGGATGGGATTTCAAGAAACCCCATGCCCACTATGTGTGCACGGACGCCCACGGCACACCCGTGGAGACGGACATGCAGTGTGTATTTCCAGACCGCAGGATGTCTATTTCAATTGTGGAGATGCGAGTCAGTGATCACATGTGGAGTCACCTCTGTTCAATAGACAGCAGCACTTTGGACGCAGCGTACATGCTGCCAATTCCTGATCGTGTGCACCTGCACACGTTGCAGATTTGACTGTGGAATTTTCTGTGCAGATTCTGAATTTCTTGGCAGAAACCGCCGGTCAGAATCTGCGCCTTTTTTTGGTATGTGCACACGTTGCAGATTTTTGTGCAGATTTCTTCCTTTTTTTACCCCTGCAGATTTCTATTATGGAACGGATGCAGAAACGCAGCAGATCTGCACAAAGAAGTGACATGGTCCTTTTTTGAATCTGCTGCGTTTTTCGTGCAGATTTTTCCGCACCATCAGCACAGCATTTTTTTTTTGCCATTGATTTACATTGTACTGTAAATCACTTGCAGATCTGCAGCGTTTCTGTGCGGAAAAAAAAGCTGCAGTTCTGCAGGAAATCTGCAACGTGTTCACATACCCTAAGGCCATGTGCACACGCTGCGGATTCCGCTGCGGAATTTTTCGCAGCGGATTTGATAAATCCGCAGTGAAAAACCGCTGCGGTTTTTACTGCGGATTTATCGCGGTTTTTAGTGTGGTTTTCTCTGCGGGTTTTCACCTGCAGATTTCTATTGGAGCAGGTGGAAACCCGCAGCGGAATCCGCACAAACAATTGACATGCTGCGGAAAATAAACCTCTGCGTTTCCGCACGTTTTTTTCTGCAGCATGTGCACTGCGGATTTCATTTCCCATAGGTTTACATTGTACTGTAAACTTATGGGAAACCGCTGCGGACCTGCAGCTGCGGAAACGCTGCGGTTCTGCAGCGAAATCGGCTGCGTGTGCACATACCCTAAAAGTATATCAATCAATTTCAGAAAAAAAAAACAAATTCCTTTGACCTCTGCCTGTGTTGGTGCAGTCTGTGGCCCCGTAGAAGATTTATGTGAATCCTATTTTAAGGAAACTAGTTGGCCCGTGTGAAATTTTCACACATTGGTTGTCGGGGGCGCAGCCAATTTCAGGAAAATTAAACTGGTCAAATGTAAATGTATTTAATGATATGCTGACCACAGAGAGGTATGTGTGTCACTGACATATATATCTACTATATAATTGTCTAAGGGTCATTTCCGTCTGTCTGTCCTTCTGTCTGTCTGTCACGGATATTCATTGGTCGCGGCCTCTGTCTGTCATGGAATCCAAGTCGCTGATTGGTCTCGCCAGCTGCCTGTCATGGCTGCCGCGACCAATCAGCGACGGCCACAGTCCGATTAGTCCCTCCCTACTCCCCTGCAGTCAGTGCCCGGCGCCCGCTCCATACTCCCCGCAGTCACCGCTCACACAGGGTTAATGCCGGCGGTAAGGCTTCTTTCACACTTCAGTTGTTTGGCATCAGTCTGCTCCGACATAGTGACGGATCGACGGATCCGTCACAATTGTTGAGAAAATGGTTCTAACGGATCCGTTTTTTTGACGGATCCGTTACTTGGGGGTTGTCTGGGAAAAGTATCTACTTTTTGGAGCATGCGCAATTGAAAAAGTGGATTGGGGCAACGGATCCGCCAAATGACGGTCGCGATGGATCCGTCACCCATAGGCGCCCATTCTATGGAATGGCGGATGCGACAGATCCGTCGCGAACCGCCATTTCGGCGCAGACAAAAAAACGTTATAATGTCCATCTATGTCTAGATGACGTCCGCCAAATTTCACATGGCGGATGGAACGGACGACCATCCGCCACAATCCGTCGCTAATGCAAGTCTATGGAAAAATAGCGGATCCGCCCCCAAAAAATGGCGGATCCGCTATTTGATGAAAACGGCGGATTCAAACTGACACCAAAAGACTGAAGTGTGAAAGAGGCCTAACAGACCGCGTTATGCCGTGGGTAACTCACTCCGTTACCGCCGCTATTAACCCTGTGTGACCAAGTTTTTACTATTGATGCTGCCTATGCAGCGTCAATAGTAAAAACATCTAATGTTAAAAAAAATAAAAATCATTATATACTCACCTTCCGCCGCCTTTCCCGCTCCTCGCGACGCTCTGGTGACCGCTCCATGCAAGCGGCAGATTCCGGTGGCAAGGATGGTATGCGCAAAGGACCTGCCATGATGTCACGGTCATGTGACCACGAAGTCATCACACCCTGGAACCGGAAGCTGCCGCCTGCACCGCACACAGGCGACAGAACTACAAGGGGTCCTCGGAAGGTGAGTATATGTTTATTTTTTAGCCTGTGACATACGTGGCTGGGCAATATACTACGTGACTGGGCAATATACTACGTAGCTGGGCAATATACTACGTGACTGGCCAATATACTACGTGGCTGTGCAATATACTACGTGGCTCTGTGCTGTATACTACGTCGCTGTGCAATATACTACGTGGCTCTGTGCTGTATACTACTGTCGGGGCCGTAATACGACAATTAAATCCTCATTCACCAGTCATTCCAAATTAATATGTGTGCAGGGCATCTGGTACCGGAAAAAGAAATGATTCAGACACGTAGCTGATTCAATCTTTGCTGATGCTCTTGCGATCACCTCAGTGAGGAGCTGAGCAGCAACTGTGCTTTATTCTTCAATACATAGTACTAAAAAGGGAATGCAATAGGTGGGGTTTAAGCAGCATACATCTAGTGCTCAGTCTCTGATTCGTCGAACGTCTCCTGGTGAATTCCTCCTCTTCTTATCATTCCTTTAGTTTCGTTTCCAAAGAAATGATTCATCCCTCCAGACACAAACCAGAAACGAAACTGCCTGGCAGCCATTTTAAATCATTAACTAACAGATAGGAAAAAAACTTATTGTTTCACAGTATAAAAGTATAGCAGTACAAAAAGAGTATAAAGATTTATATAAAAATACAAAGGTATATAAGAAAATACATTTTTACCTTGACAATCCCCCCTAAACACTAAGTTTTTCCCTTAAAGAAGGATCCTTTGAGACTGTCCATGTGATGGGAAAAGGGGAGGTGGATTTCTTCATCCAGACACCTCAGAAACTCTCCCCTAGCGAGAGGCCTCCAGGCAGCTGAACCCTTCACTAACCTCACATGGAGTTCTCCCACTGTCCCTAAACTAAATCTCTTAGCATCATCTGAGAATGGGGGATTTTGTCTACTCTCTTGAGAGGAATGTACTTCGGGATCTCCCCTGGATCAGTACCATTGTACTCTGGTGGGTCTACTTCTTGATTGAGGAAGGTGCCAGTCGGAGTTGCTTTGGCAATAACTTTTTATACAAGGGAATAACACAACAGAGAATTATCGATCCAATTACAAGGAAGGCGATTAGTACTAAACAAACTTATTGAAGGAATCCCTTGATCCCACCTAACCAACTGGAGAAGAAAGATGTGTCTGCTCCAGCATACATGACACGTCGTCTTATTGTCCTAATTTGTTCAACTTCTTTAGAAACCTTCAGGTCTTTCGGATCTACATTTCGCCATTCAGGTCTGGCTGTCTATATTTCGTCTCGTAAGTCTTTGGTCATACTGTCAATGAATGTATTTACCAATACTCTAACATCAAGTGGGTTTATGGGACTGTACCTCATGTCTTCCTATTTCAGCTATAACCGTCCAAAGAATAGCTCTACACTTTCTCCTTTATCACATCTGTAGAAAATCTTAATTTGCGTCCTAGCACGTCACCTGTTTTTGTGCTCACTAACTACCTAGGCCTGCCCAGGTGGATTTATATATCTATCATATGGTTATTATTTGTCTGTAGAATGAGAAAGGTTGGTTCCCAGGGTCAGCCAAATGTTTTTTTTTTTTTGCGTAGCTAGCTAGTCAGAGGGCCTCCAGGGATAATACTCCTGTATCTGTCTTACCCTACCTGATGTGGTTGGTTCTCTGGTGGTGGGGGCGACATGACATGCTGGTCTACAGCTCCTTCCCAAAAGGATTACTGTTAGCCTACTCCTAAAAGTTAATGTCCCCACTATCCACCAACCACAATCCTGTGTCAGCTTCTTATATCACTGCATGTGATCTTGTCTGGACAGGATTCAGTGTAATTCTCTTAGGTCGGGTTGCAGCACGGGTCATACAAGTGCTAGGGCCCAAATCCTCAACTATATCCTAAAAGGCATCACAGCTATAATTAACAAATCTTTGTTCATTCTAATATATATAATTGATCCATTCAACATTTTTATTAATCTGCACCTGTGGGATTATAGAAGCAAAGCCGGCATAAATCTGGTTCTGGGCTTTAAACTGGTCAGGCACCCCCCTTGGCACTCCAATGGCATCAATATATACTAGTGGATCTTCTTCATAACTCATGTGGAGCTGATCAAAACTTCTCCTCTTTCTGGTAGGTTCATCAGGTATCTTTGGTGTACATATATTGTGTATGTTTAATTAGCAAATCAGTATCTAGAGAACTGTTCTCTTTGCAGAAACTTGTCTTGAAGATCCCTACTGGTGTACCTGTGGTGTCGTGGGAATTATAGCAGGTGTAATTGTCAGCTAATACGGTTACTCCTCCTGGAACCTTTAGTTTAGGTTCCTTATGAATCAGTGGGACATAATCTGGGCAATCAGTGGACTTCAAACCTTTCAACAGATTCATGACACAGGCAGTGTGTCATCAGGAAAAAGCAATGCATGTGTGTATAGGTGTGTATTCGCAGCAGCACAAGCAATACATCCTACAGAGATATTCTGGACTCTTGCATTGTATCTCACCCATTCTAACCATAGGTTTTTCCTTGGGGCTGTTTGTGTTTCTATGGAGAAAACTTCTTGCCAACTGAGACCTGGAATGGGGATTACTTCATTAACTATATTTTGCAAACGCTCACCTGGGCCTGTTTTAGGTGTACTGGTAACAGGGGCCTTGGTTGGTCTGAAACTAATATCCTGGAGCTGTATATGGCCTAAATTCCCATGGTATCCACTATTAAATACATAATTAAAATGCCTTCCCAGTACGAACGTCTGCAGATCAGCAGATTGGGCGTTCTCCAGATTCAGGAGGAGGGGGTGACAACTTTTACCCCATTTACAGCCCCTAAGTGGTTGCAGAAGGGCTGTTAGATGCATTCTCTCACGAAAACTCCTACCCGTCCCATCCTTGGGAACATGGCTTCGCTAGGTTTATATCCCCAATCATCTCCCGTATTCCAAGCAGCATCTGTCTAATAATAACAATTATTGTTGTCATTTCTGGTAACACATATATAAAACTGGATGATTCCCTCTACCACCCATTCAGTCTCGGGACACTTGACTACATCACAGAAATCAAATCGTCAGATATTTGCCGGGGCTGTCCGGTTTCCCCAGAGAATAGTGGAGCCAGAATTCTTATCTACAATAGGGGCCGAGGAGGTAGGGGCGAGGATAGCCCTCAGTTCCAGGATCAAAAACAGCAACATTTCCCTTCAGTCACTTCTGTGACTAAACACTGGTTCGGTCTCTTTTACAGTGTGAGGCGTGGATCCAGGTGCTCTTTCCTTCAAGTTTTACTGCAGTGGGGGGTGACCAGGATCACCGTGTGAAGTCCTTCAAATCTCGGCTGGAGACAATCTCTGCGCACAAACTTTTTTACATACACCAGGTCTCCTGGCACAAAGGGATGGTGTCCAGGAACCTTGTCTGGGTCTGGAAGAGAACTGAAGACAGTTAAATGCACTTTGGCAAGGTGTCCATGTAAGGCCTGCACATAGCTAGTCAAGTCCTGGTACTTGGGCTACAACTGTTGTGGAAAGAAACATTCAAGATTGGGGCTCCTGCCAAACAGAATCTCATATGGTGACAGTCCTGTCTTCCTGTTTGGGGTATATCTTACTGGAAACAAAGCTAGAGGAAGGCATTCTGTCCATGGTTTACCAGTCTCTACCATTGCCTTTTGGATTTTAAGCTTAAGACTTCCATTTAGTCTCTCCACTCTTCCACTGCTCTGCGGATGGTATGGACTATGCAATGCTTGACTTACCCCCAGTGCTGCCATTACCTCTGACATGATCTCTCCAGTAAAATGGGAACCCTGATCGCTTTCAATGACTTCAGGAACTCCATACCTGCATATGATCTCAGCCATCAGTGTCTTCACCGTTGTCTTAGCCGTAGCTTTGGCAACTGGGTAGGCTTCTGGCCAACCTGAAAATAAATCAATGCAGACCAACACATACTCATACGTCCCTACCCTGGGTAACTGAATATAATCAATCTGCAGTCTCTGGAATTGGTTAAAGGGCCGGGGAGTATGTTTGGATGGGGTTTTCACTGTCCTACTCTGATTATGTGTGGCACATATCATGCAGCTCTGTACCTGCCTTTCTGCGCAGGTGGAAAACTCGGGGGCAATCCATTGTCTCTGTAGGGTGTCACACATGGCCGTCTTCGAGTAGTGCACATTCCCGTGCAGAACCTGTGCCATCATTGGGTACAGTACCTGTGGTAGGCAGACCTTTTCACCCCTCCCCCATAGTCCGGTAACGGTATCAGAGCAAGCCCCTATCTTTTGCCACCTATTTTTCTCCTCCTTACTTGCCTGTTCTTGTAACCGGGCTAAGATGTCTTTCAACACAAGTGGAGATGGTGGGGTGTCCAGGTGATGTACTTGAGAGGCCACAGGAGTGCTCGCTGCTTTCTTCGCAGCCTGGTCTGCCAGTGCGTTACCCTTCGTCCGTCCATCAGTGCCTTTGCTATGTGCCTTTACCTTTATGATGCCTGATTGGGTGGGAAACTGTAGTGCATTCATAAGTTGCTGGACTGCCTCAGCATATTTAAAGGGGTGGCCATTTGCTGTCAGAAAAGCCCTGGCTCTCCAGATAGGCCCATAATCGTGTGCAATGCCAAAAGCATACCTGGAATCAGTGTAGATATTTACAGTCTTACCTTCTGCTAGTTTGCTCTGCTTCTTGTGCAGACATATGAGCTGGCATTAACTCTGCCTTGATTACCTCATGTTCTGAGACCACAGCATATCTGGTACAGAAGCGTCCTTGGTCATCTTGGTGACGGGATCCATCTACAAAAAGCTCAAAATCAGCATTAGAATAGGCACACTAGAGACCAGCCGTTTCCTGAGACATAAATTCTAGACAATCATGTGGTTTGGAAACCTAATCTTGTTCCTCTGGATCCATTCTAGAAAGAAAAAGAGTGTCCTTGCTCATGTCACCTACTCCTCCCCCCTTTGGATCCAGGGGAACTAGGAGAAGAGTAGCGGGGTTTAGGACAGTGCACCTTTTCAAAGTCACATTAGTAGGCATGAGAATAGCACACCGAAGTCGCAGCTGTCCAGCCATGGACATGTGGCTAGATTATACTTGGTTAGGGATACTATATACATCATGTGGGGTGTGGACCATCAGTGGGTAATCCAAAACAATCTCTGAAGACTTGTGTAGCAACAGCTGGACAGACAACACAGTCCAAATACAGGAGGGACTTCCTCTTGCCACCGTATCCAGGCGGCCACTATAATAAGCAACAGGTCTCTGTTTGTCTCCATGAAGCTGAATCAGCAAACCTGTAACATGTCCTGCATAGGTGAGCCCTGTCTGCAAGGCAGTCTGCAATACTGTACGGCAGTGCCCGGGTGTCTTGTAATCATATATAGGGCCTGCAATGTGTAACACTGTATCACAGGGCAAATTCCCTCTTTGGGTGGACATAGCGTCTCCTGGATGCAAGGGGCCATAAGTGGCAAGGTAGGCCTGACACTCTTGGGCTATGACTGGCCCCCCTTTGGCATAACTGTCCACGTCAATTGTCATCCCTGATAAATGAATGCAAACAGAACTGGCAATCTGGGTGTAATGGAATGCTGAAAAAGACATTGGCAAGGTCAATAACTATAAACCAAGCAGCATCCTGAGATATCTGGGACAAAAGAGTATGTGGCTTAGGCACCACCGGAGTTTCTGGAACAGTAACTGCATTAAATGCCTGTAGATCTTGTACCAGCCGGTACACAGGGGTTGGCCGGGTGGGGTCTTTTTCTTAACGGGAAACAAGGGTGTGTTACATGGGGAAACACAGGGTATCAGGGCACCATTACCGAGTAACGTTTGTATTTGCCCCTTGAGACACTGCTCCTGATCATATTTCAAAGGGTATTGATGGACTTTAGAAAAAGGGGCACCAGGTTTGAGAAACACTTTTACTGGTTCTACAGGCATTATTGGGGGAGAATCTGGGTCTATCAGGACCATCATCTTGGAATTGTATTCTGGAGCGGAACTGTGATAATAAATCTGCCCCCAGTAAATTTACCGGACATGAGGGAGAGATTACGAACTGAGCAGTAACTTCAGGGAAAGGTCCCACAGGGATAGGTTTTACAAGAGTATATTTATTGGGTCTGTCATCTACTCTAATTAAAACAAGCTCTTGATCTGAGAATTGGCATGTCGGGGCTGGGGAGAGAGATTCCCAGACAGGGTTAAAGGGATATTGGAGTGTGAAGCTGGACTTGCATGTACAATAGGAGGGGGCAGTGGTGTTTGCCCATGGAGATAAGAAACACTGATCTCGCAGCTGCAAAGGTGGGGGCTAGTGATTTAACCCCTTGTCTTTACTAAACCAAGGACAGAGAAAACTTTGGAATGCAATACATTGCCCGCACCCCCCCCTCCCCCGTAGCCCACAGCACCGAGGGGAAAAATTGCAAGCAAGTCGCGCAGGGATTCACACAGCCCCTCCCATCTAGTAACGCGGAGATAAGAAAAAAAATCACTGCATTCCACAGTGCAAGAGGGAGAAACGAAACCCAGCACCTTGCCCCCCTTTCTCCGGCTTGTAGCGTAGATAAGTAGAAAAGAGAGGAAAACTGACAAAGAAATCTCGCAGCGGTCTGCTGCTGCCCCTCCCCCATACTACACAACACTGACACAAAGCTCCGTATCTTCTACAGTCACAAACGGCAGCAGTTTTCAGACTTAATTTCAACAAAACTTTCTTATAATCCTCCGTGGTCTGGGCGGAGCCCCAAGGACGGTCCGTACACACACACGCGGCGGGTCTCCACCCAGGTTGGATTCTGCACAACACAAACAGGACACACCTACGCTTCTGGAGATCTCTTTCCGCCGCCATTACAGGGCGGTGGCTGAGACTACATTTTCATCATCAGTGGCACGGCGGCCATTTTACAATCTGTAAGATCACAGTTCACAGGCATTTTATAACCAAACACGGGCTCTACATTGTCTGATCCTTCCTCTCCATCAACCTATTCTCATCCTTTGTTCTTTAAGCCTCGCGCAACTCGCAGATAAGCTTCTTGACTGTCTCTTGCCCTCCCGTGACCATTGTCTTGACTTCCACGGCATCCTCATCTAACTTGTGGGGCACTGACTTCTTTTGCTGTAAGATACGCAGCTTGGCTCCCAGGATACTATGGTTTTCTGCAGTAAAACCACTGGCAGCGATACCAACACGGTGTTCCACAGTACGGAGCCTCACGTTCGATGTACTAGGAAAAGAGCCTCGCGCTCAATATTTCCTGTCCCTAACCTGAACACAGTGATTACAGACTATCCTGCCACGATATCCCAAACAGTCGGGAGGCAGCCTCCTAATGAGACCCCTCCACAAAAATATAGGTGGTCCCCTCACGGAACGTCTTAGGTTACCTAACTAGACAGGTGGTCCCCTCACGGAACGCCTTATTTACCTGTCAGCACAATATCACAGAGGCTGCGTCTCCTATCCCTTTCTCTAAGTTGCCCCACAATCTACAACTGGCTCAATTTTTTCAGTCCACTTCACTACTGGACAATAGTCACGGGTAGGGTGGTTGAACGGAGTAGAATGACCGGTGAGGGAGGTGTGGTGTACAGAGGTCGCACAGGATGCGACGTCTCTCAGTTGCTGGTTCAGAGCGTGGCACAGGATCACGTTTGATCTCACCACTCAATCATTCACCTCCCGGACCCAAGGAGACTACAGACAAACCAATAACGGCTGAGACACTAGCAAGTGTGACATATACAGTGTACATGATCGCCACTTACCGTGTACGGAGGGTGATCAGTCCTCGAGGTCAGCCACTACGGGTATCATCCACAGACATCCAGGCATGGGTCCAGAGGGTCTCGGATCGCTGGCCACGCCCCCCGTTGGTCGCGCCAAAATTGTCGGGGCCGTAATACGACAATTAAATCCTCATTCACCAGTCATTCCAAATTAATATGTGTGCAGGGCATCTGGTACCGGAAAAAGAAATGATTCAGACACGTAGCTGATTCAATCTTTGCTGATGCTCTTGCGATCACCTCAGTGAGGAGCTGAGCAGCAACTGTGCTTTATTCTTCAATACATAGTACTAAAAAGGGAATGCAATAGGTGGGGTTTAAGCAGCATACATCTAGTGCTCAGTCTCTGATTCGTCGAACGTCTCCTGGTGAATTCCTCCTCTTCTTATCATTCCTTTAGTTTCGTTTCCAAAGAAATGATTCATCCCTCCAGACACAAACCAGAAACGAAACTGCCTGGCAGCCATTTTAAATCATTAACTAACAGATAGGAAAAAAACTTATTGTTTCACAGTATAAAAGTATAGCAGTACAAAAAGAGTATAAAGATTTATATAAAAATACAAAGGTATATAAGAAAATACATTTTTACCTTGACACTACGTCACTGGGCAATATACTACGTGGCTCTGTGCTGTATACTACGTCACTGGGCAATATACTACGTGGCTCTGTGCTGTATACTACGTCGCTGTGCAATATACTACGTGGCTCTGTGCTGTATACTACGTCGCTGTGCAATATACTACGTGGCTCTGTGCTGTATACTACGTCACTGGGCAATATACTACGTGGCTCTGTGCTGTATACTATGTCACTGGGCAATATACTACGTGGCTCTGTGCTGTATACTACATCACTGGGCAATATTCTACATAACTGGGCAATATACTACGTGACTGGCCAATATACTACGTGGCTGGGCAATATACTACGTGGCTCTGTGCTGTATACTACGTTACTGGGCAATATACTACTTGGCTGGGCAATATACTACGTGGCTGGGCAATATACTACGTGGGCTGTGCAATATACTACGTAGACATGCATATTCTAGAATACCCAATGTGTTAGAATCGGGCCACTATCTAGTATATATATATATATATATATATATATATATATAAAACGAATATTTGAGGCCATGGATCCCTTATATGTCCATTTTGCAAGCCGGCGAGAGAGAAAATCTCGCCATACGGATGTCACACCTGTGCTTACATGCGAGAAAATCTCATCCTCGCACTGCACACGGATGACATACGGATCACTGTTCAGGGAACATTTCTGCGATTCTCGTCCATGTAAAATGAACCGATTTTTTTATATGTTGTGTGTGACTACAGCCTAAAGGAGATCCCCCAACATTAAACATAATGGTACTTTACTGACTGATCAGAAGTGGTCTGATTGTCCGGACCTTGCAAAAGAACAGGGGCAGCAGCATTTATTTCTCCTCCACAGCCCTATGTATGTGAACGGAGCAGCTCCCTGTACAGCAGTGCCACTTTGACAGTAAAAATGATGAAGGAGAAATGACCCCATAACTGAGCGCATTTATACCATTGTATAATAATTGGGAATATCCCTTTAAAAAAAAAATTAATATCTGCAGATTATTTTACTTTTTTTCCCCACGGTTGGATTTTTTTTTTAAATTTTGCAAGGTTGTTTCCACCAATCTCTCCCATCGGGAAACAATGTACAGTCTGAGTTATGTCAACGCTGCAGTTTTTTACTTGGAACCAGAGGTGACTCCAGGTCACCAATAAGCTGCAACCTTAGAAGGAAGATAGACTTTTCAATGACTGTCCAATAATATAGAAAATCTGATGGTTCAGAACCTGTCCAGTCCCTTTTAGGCTGCATTCATTTATATCTTCAGTTTTAAAGCTGAAGTCTTTAACAGGTAAAGTTTTACTTTTATTCTACTGCCACATATGTAGAAAATATTTTATATGTACCTGCCTGAAATCGGCTGGGCAAGGAGTTCGGCAAGCTGGAAAGCCCCCAAGGCAAATGTTAGGATTTGTTTCTGCTTTGTATTAGCATGCTTTGGGGTAGCGTAGCTTTTCTGTTGGACCTCAAGTCCCGTTCACAATGTAAGTCTTTGAGAGCCTTGATGTGAGTCTCATAAGCTTGCATTGTCAGACTGAAGAACACTGGGCCCACCAGAGGATTTGATTCTGAAGGCCCACCTTTCATGTATACAAAACCAATGCATCATTAAAGTGGTGTTTCAGACCTAGGCTAATTTTTATCAGGCATTGTATCAAGTGGTATAGCCATAAGACAGACAATGTAAGGGCAGGTATCTCTTGTGCAAGAATCGCATCGTAAACCTCGCACTGGCTGTCGGTTCTCTTGACCTGAGCTTGACAGCTGCATAGAAATACATCATACTGTCTTGCTCAGGTCAGGAGAGGTGCCAGGCCGGTGCATGCAGTGTGATGTATTCCTCCCACGAGAAATACGGCAGTCTGACTCAGCCCTTAGTGTTCGACTCTGCTTGCTGATTTGATTGGTTATCATGTGATTGCTCAGATACTGTTGAAATCCAGACGGTGGAGCCTGGTTTTCCTCCACTCAAGGTCAGGTAGTGCAGCTCATCCAGGATGGCACATCAGTGCAAGCTGTGCAAGGTGCAAGGTTTGCTGTGTCTGTCAGCGTAGTGTCCAGAGGCTGGAGGCGCTACCAGGAGACAGGCCAGTACACCAGGAGGCGTGGAGGGGGCCGTAGGAGGGCAACAACAGGACCGCTACCTCAGCCTTTGTGCAAGGAGGAACAGGAGGAGCACTGCTAGAGCCCTTCAAAATGACCTCCAGTAGGCCACAAATGTGCATGTGTCTGCACAACGGTTAGAAACCGACTCCATGAGGATGGTCTGAGTGTCCGATGTCCACAGATGGGGGTTGTGCTCACAGCCCAACACCGTGCAGGACGCTTGGCATTTGCCACAGAACACCAGGATTGGCAAATTCGCCACTGGCACTGGATAATTAGGCGCAAAAAACAATAGCGAATAACAAGACAAAAAAACAAAAGTCACAAATTTTCAATCTGGGCTATTGTGTTTTTTATTTGTACTTTTTCATTTATTTTTTATTGTACTTGAAAAACAGCCTTTTTTAACATAGTACTGTATTAGCCATTTTTTTGCTGCTATTTATGCAAATTTTAAGCTGCATTTTACAGTACCAGCAAAGTCTATGAGATTTTAGAACTGCAAAACTGCAGCATGTCACTTCTTTTACCCATAGAAAACAATGAGTAATGCTACGTTCACATTTGCGTTGTGCGCCGCAGCGTCGGCGCCGCAGCGCACAACGCAAAAACGCAGCAAAACGCATGCACAACGCTGCGTTTTGCGCCGCATGCGTCCTTTTTTAATTGATTTTGGACGCAGCAAAAATGCAACTTGCTGCGTCCTCTGCGCCCGGACGCGGGCGCCGCAGCGACGCATGCGGCGCAAAACGCAAGTGCGACGCATGTCCATGCGCCCCCATGTTAAATATAGGGGCGCATGACGCATGCGGCGCCGCTGCGGCGCCCGCCGCTAATGTGAACGTAGCATAATTGCATAAATGCAGCAAAAACACAGGTATCGGGTTTTGCATGCGTTTTTTGTGCATAAACCTCAGGAAATTGCATTTTTTATGCACTAAACTTTATCAGCATGCATAAGAGACAGGTGTAACAAAAAACAAGCAGCAAAAACGCAGCAAAACTTTCTTTTTGTAAGCAGCAACTTTAACCCCTTTCTGACCTTGGACAGGATTGTACGTCCGAGGTCAGATCCCCTGCTTTAATGTGGGCTCCGGCGGTGAGCCCGCATCAAAGCCAGGGCATGTCAGCTGTTTTGAACAGCTGACATGTGCCTGCAATAGCGATGGGTGGAGTCGCGATCCACTCGCAGCTATTAACTAGTTAAATGCCGCTGTCAAACGTTGACAGCGGCATTTAACTACCTCTTCCGGCCGCGCGGCTGGAAATGCGCTCATCGCCGACCCCCATCACATGATCGGGGGTCAGCGATGCGTCAGGATAGTAACCATAGAGGTCCTTGAGACCTCTATGGTTGCTGATGCCGGCTTGCTGTGAGCGCCACTCTGTGGTCGGCGCTCATAGCAAGCCTGTAATTAAGCTACATAGGAGCGATCTGATGATTGCTTCTGTGTAGCAGAGCCGATCAGGCTATGCCAGCTTCTAGGCTCCCATGGAGGCTATTGAAGCATGGCAAAAGTAAAAAATAAAAGTTTAAAAAGATATTAAATAAATATCGCCCCATTCAAAAAAAAAAAAAAAGAAATTAAATATACACATATTTGGTATCGTCGTGTTCAGAATCGCCCGATCTATCAATAAAAAAAGGATTAACCTGATCGCTAAACGGCGTAGCGAGAAAAAAATTCAAACCGCCAAAATTACGTTTTTTTGGTCGCCGCGACATTGAATTAAAATGCAATAACAGGCGATTGAAAGAACGTATCTGCACCAAAATGGTATCACTAAAAACGTCAGCTCGGCACGCAAAAAATAAGCCAACCCCAGATCACGAAAAATGGAGACGCTACGGGTCTCGGAAAATGGCACAATTTTTTTTTTAGCAAAGTTTGGAATTTTTTTTTCACCACTTAGATAAAAAAATAAACTAGACATGTTTGGTGTCTATGAACTCTTAATGACCTGGAGAATCATAATGGCAGGTCAGTTTTAGCATTTAGTGAACCTAGCAAAAAAGCCAAACAAAAAACACGCATGGGATTGCAATTTTTTGCAATCTCACCGCACTTGGAATTTTTTTCCCATTTTCTAGTACACGTCATGGTAAAACCAATGATGTCATTTAAAAGTACAACTCGTCCCACAAAAAATAAGTCCTCACATGGCCAAATTGACGGAAAAATATAAAAGTTATGGCTCTGGGAAGGAGGGGAGCGAAAAACTAACACGGAAAATCCCAAGGTCATGAAGGGGTTAATAACAAAAAAAAACCAAACAGTTTTTCCTGCAGAAAAAAACAGAGAAAAACGCAACGTGTGAATATAGCCTTAGACTTATTTGGTCCAAATGTCCATTTTTACCATTGGGTGTCTGTTTTTATCACATACAAAAAACAGTCCCATTGATTTGAATAGATGAGTATGATCTGTCTGTTGGTCTGCAGAAAAACATGGACATATGAACAGCACCATATTATAATGCATTAATGCATGCCTGTACTATCTGTGAAAAATGGACGTCTGAACAAGGTTTTAGGCTGCATGGAGACAATCAGGGTCTGCACCAAGGGAACTATTAATACCTCAAGCAATGTTGTTTTATCACGTTATTCCCACCTACAAGAAACATCATGGTATTATTATCTGCAGCTCTAAATCCTGTAATTCTTTACAATTCTTATTCCGTGCGCAAAGTTCAGAATGAATTTACATTACTTCACAAATGAATAGCGAAGTGATCAGAAATATTGCTTCATGTAGCGCTGTAATAAAAAGCAACTGCATACTTTATAAGAAATTTCATATTTATTGTGGAAATATCATTGGATTGTCGTGCAAACAGGATTTATTGTAAATCCAGGCATGTCATATATTATTCGGGGAATGTAGTGTACTGATTTGTCAGATTCAGCGTAAAAAGTGAATTTGGTACAACATCAGTGATAACGATGAGTTCCCAGATAGCCTTCAAGCTTTATACAGGACCAATGTACAACGCCCCATTACAAGCAGATGGGAGCCATGTCATTTTTCAGATATGTAGTTTACCTTATCAAGCCTTGCTTATTCCATTACAATGATTGAACAATGGAATTTACAGTGTGTATTGTGTGTTCTACGTACAGTTACAGCATGTACAAAATAATAGCAGTGTGTTTAAAACGAGACACGAGAAAAAGCTCAGTCCTCATAACAGCATTTATTACCATATACACAAAGGCGCTGAGAGCTGCACATTCAAAACCAAAAAGAAACATGAACAAAATATCCATTTTTAACCTGAAAATAAAGAAAAAGGAATAAGCGGCTAAAAAAATATCAATGTCCGCATTTTAATTTACAAAGTGGAATATTTACAATATAAACTGAAATTTGTTTCCAGATTTCACTTTTCTGTTAATCACTGAACTAATATTTAGTTGTGTAACTTTTATTTCTGATTACTTCTTTACATCTGTGTGGCATGGAGTCGCCTAACATCTGACACCTGCTCACAGATATTCCAGCCAAAGATGACAGCACTACATTCTACTCTTCTTTTACATTCTTAGGTTTTGCATGAAAAACAGCATTTTTGATGTCACTCCACAAATTCTCTATCGGATTGAGGTCTGGGGATTGGGTGGCCACTAAATAACATCAAACTTGTAGGATTGGAACAAGGACGTTGCCCACTTGCTTACGTGTTTGGAGTCGGCAGCGGCAGTTACAGGTACTTAAACCAAAGCGCTGCTTTTTAACGGTGCTGAGGTTTAAGTGTATAGCGCCCCCATAGTCGGAATTTCTCAGGGGTCTCGGCTACCGGGGAAGGCGGAGACCCCAGAGAACATGATTCATTATGTTTTTTACCAACCCCGGTGTTGCGATCGCAGTTATTAACAGTGTAACAGCGACCGCAAAAAAAGTCCAATTTTCCATTTAATTTCTCTTTCCTCTGATTTGATTGCACATCAGAGGAGAGAGAAATAGGGTCCTCCGGGCTGCTGGCATCTTCTTCTTCCAGGAGAAAATGGCAAGAGCAGGCGCAGTGCGCCCGCCGAGATCTGCCGGCCGGCACCCGTCAACAATTGAAAATTTTTCCTATTGGTTCATTTGAATCACTGTGATAGACCCTATCACAGTGATCAAAATAAAAAAAAATAGTAAACAAAACCCCGCTTTTATCACCCTCTTAGTTAGGGTACCGTCTCACAGTGGCACTTTGATCGCTACGACGGTACGATCCGTGACGTTCCAGCGATATCCATACGATATCGCTGTGTCTGACACGCAGCAGCGATCAGGGACCCTGCTGAGAATCGTACGTCGTAGCAGATCGTTTGGAACTTTCTTTCGTCGCTGGATCTCCCGCTGTCATCGTTGGATCGGTGTGTGTGACACCGATCCAACGATGCGTTCGCTTGTAACCAGGGTAAACATCGGGTTACTAAGCGCAGGGCCGCGCTTAGTAACCCGATGTTTACCCTGGTTACCATCGTAAATGTAAAAAAAAACAAACAGTACATACTCACATTCCGGTGTCCGTCAGGTCCCTTGCCGTCTGCTTCCCGCACTGACTGTGACTGCCGGCCGGAAAGTGAAAGCACAGCGGTGACGTAACCGCTGTGCTCTGCTTTCGCTTTACGGACGGCAGTCAGTCAGTGCGGGAAGCAGACGGCAAGGGACCTGACGGACACCGGAATGTGAGTATATACTGTTTTTTTTTTTTTTCATTTACGATGGTAACCAGGGTAAACATCTGGTTACTAAGCGCGGCCCTGCGCTTAGTAACCCGATGTTTACCCTGGTTACCCGGGGACTTCGGCATCGTTGGTCGCTGGAGAGCTGTCTGTGTGACAGCTCTCCAGCGACCACACTACGACTTACCAACGATCACGGCCAGGTCGTATCGCTGGTCATGATCGTTGGTAAATCGTTTTGTGAGACGGTACCCTTAGGGAAAAATAATAAAGTAAAAAAATATATTTATTTCCATTTTTCCATTAGGGTTAGAGTTGGGCTAAAGTGAGTTGGGCTAAAGTTAGGGTTAGGGCAAGGGTTATGGCTATGGCTAGGTCTAGGGTTAGGCTAGGGTTAGCTTTGGAATTATGGGTAGGGTTAGGATTAGGGTTAGGTTTGTGGTTAGGGTTGGGATTAGGGTTAGGGGTGTGTTGGGGTTAGGGTTGTGGTTATGGTTGGGATTAGGGTTAGTGGTGTGTTGGGGTTATGGTTGTGGTTAGGGTTGTGATCAGGATTAGGGGTGTGTTAGGGTTAGGTTTGTGGTTAAGGTTATGGTTAGGGTTGGGATTAGGGTTATGGGTGTGCTGGGGTTAGGGTTGGAGTTAGGGGGGTGTTGGGTTAGGGTTGGAGTTAGAATTGGGGGGTTTCCAGTATTTAAGTGCATCAGGGGGTCTCCAAACGTCACATGGCGCCACCAATCCAGCCAATTTTGCGTTCAAAAAGTCAAACAGCACTCCCTCCCTTCTGAACCCTACCATGCACCCAAACAATGGTTTACCCGCACATATGGGGTATCAGCATACTCAGCACAAATTGTACAACAGCTTTTGGGGTCAAATTTCTCCTGTTACCCTTGAGAAAATAAAAATATTGGGGCGAAAAGATCATTTTTGTTGAAAAATTATGATTTTTTATTTTCACAGCTCTACGTTATAAACTTCTGTGAAGCACTTGGGGGTTCTAGTTTCCAAAATGGTGTCACTTGTTGGGATTTTCACTGTCTAGGCACATCAGGGGCTCTCCAAACGCGACATGGCATCCAATCTCAATTCCAGCCAATTGCATTCCGAGCTCTGCCGTGCGCATAAACAGTGGTTTACCCCCATATATGGGGTATCGGTGTACTCAGGACAAATTGCACAACAAATTTTGTGGTTCATTTTATCTTTTTACACTTGTGAAAATAAAAAAAATTGGTTCTGAAGTAAAATATTTGTGAAAAAAAGTTAAATGTTCATTTTTTTCTTCCACATTGCTGGAGTTCCTGTGAAGCACGTAAAGGGTTAATAAACTTCTTGAATATGATTTTGAGCACATTGAGGGGTGCCAATGGTGTCACTTCTGGCTATTTTCTGTCATGTACACCCCTGAAAGTGACTTCAAATGTGATGTGGTCCCTTAAAAAAAAATGGTTTTGAAAATTTTGTTGTAAAAATGAGAAATCGCTCAAGTCAACTATTAACCCTTATAACTTCCTAACAAAAAAAATTAGTTCCAAAATTGTGCTGATGTAAAGTACACATTTATTAAGTATTTTGTGAGATATATCTCTCTGATTTAAGGGTATAAAAAGTCAAAGTATGAAAATTGCTAAATTTTCAAAATTTTCGCCATATTTCCTTTTTTTCATAAATAAATACAAGTCATATCGAAGAAATTTTACCACTATCATAAAGTCCAATATGTCAGAAAAAAACTTTCTCAGAATCAATGGGATCTGTTGAAGCGTTCCAGCGTTATAACCACATAAAGTGGCAGTGGTCAGAATTGTAAAGATTGGCTTGGTCATTAAGCAGCAAATTGGCTCTGTCACTAAGGGGTTAAACACCTGTTTGACGAGCATTCCTTCTTCATGATAAGGTAACATGACCTCTTTAATTATTTTGATATATTAAAACTGGTCCATGGTGCCTGGTATGCGATAAATGGGCCAAACTCCATGGTATAAGAAACATTCCCAAACCATTATGCTTACACCTCCATGTTTTACAGTCTTCACAGTGTACTCTGGCTTGCATTCCATGTTTATGGGTGGTCTCACAAACTGTCTGCAGCCTTTAGACGCAATAAGAACATTCCTGCTTTCATTTATCTGTAGAATATATGACAACTTCTCTTTAGGCATTTCAATGCGTTCTTTGGCAAACTGTAACCCTGTTAACATTTTTTTTTCAGCAATGGTACTTTACAAGTGTTTATACCAGGGGTGGGGAATCTTTTTTCTGCCAAGGGCCATTTGGATATTTATACCATCCTTCGGGGGCCGTACAAACTCCGCCCACAAAGTACATCCCGACTCTGGCACTGGTTTCAGGACGTAATCTTTCATTGCCTGCCCTTCAGTGTTCAGTAGTGAACACTGTGTGTGTGCTAACAGAGCAAGAAGAAATTATGAGCTGGTTGTAATCAAAATACAGCTCCTTGCCCAAGAATGCGGTCCCTGAGAATCTGCTCGGGGGCCTGATAAAAGGTCATCGAGGGCCGTAAATGGCCCTGGGGCCTGAGGTTCCCCATCCCTGGTTTATACAAATAGTTTATCTTCACATAGGCATCTTCTGATGATAGCAGGACTCACAGGTAACTGAAGATCTTCTTGGATCTCCCTTGATCATTGGATGCTTCTTTGCCTTTCTTGCTATTCTATGATCTATGCAGATGGTAGTATTTATTTTCCTACCACGTGTTTCTGGTTTTGTTTTCCATTTTAAACTACTGGAAATCTTTTTAGCTGAGCAGCCAGTTATTTTCTGCACTACTTTATATGTCTTTCCCTCTCCAATCAACTTCTCGATCAGTGTTCTTTCTTTGGTACAATGCATGGAACGATCCATTTTACTCACTGAGCAAGGGCTAAAACCAGCAGGTACAACATTTGTTGCCCTTTTTCTTTAAATAAAGGCAATAATTGACACCTGTTTCTTCATAGAATCAATGACCTCACTAATTGAACTCCACACTATTAATTAGAACATCTTTTTTCAGTAAAAGATTTAATTACACCCAGTTAGTAGTATGCATTCCATGACTGTTGATTCTGTTGGTTGCCCATTACCCGCCTACACCTAGTCATCATTTTTTTCCCATGTTGCATGACCCCCTAATGGTAAAAACAGTAATTTAACACAGTAGTGTTGTTAGACTGGTATTATTTTGCACATAACTGTTTATAGACTCCGTAACACTGAAATCTCAACACCAAGAAGGATTAATCGGAGAATTATGGAAATCACAGAATGGATAGGAAAGGTAATGATCTGCTAATGATGAAAATATAGAGAAAAAACATTTTCAAAATATCCCAATTCATCCATATGGAGTATAAGCGCCACATGCAGAAATCCCCGCACTTACAGCCTTGGCTGCTATCAATGAGGTTATTAATGGTCGCCTGAGGAATGTTCTGCTGCACTGAATGCACTTTGCCAAATCATCAAGGTCCGCTACAGGCAGCTTCCTTTGTGTCAGCCAAAAAATGACGTACCGGATATGCTCGATGGGAGAAACTGCAGACCATGGTAACACATTTAAGACATGCAGACTGCTCATAGTAGCACAAGCAACATTGAAAAACTGCTATTGGGCCCCAGAGTCCTGGTCGTTGCAGTATTGTCGCTCTTCCACCAGGGGGAGTGATGGTACGTCTGATGGCACTAAAGGAGTTCACCTGACCAGGTATCACAGTCACACACTACACTTCACACTCCAGCCACCAGGGGGAGCAAAAGGTTCTATCTATTAGGCCACTCCTCACACTCGGGTAAAACTGGGGGTTGGATAGGAAGTTAGTGGGAGAAAGCTGCTGGGTGAGACCCAGGAAAGACCTGTCAGGCAGACAGGAGGAGAAGGAGGAACATCTGAGTTGCAGACAGAGGTCCCTGTCAGGGGTGGGATCCTGGCAGAGACTTAGCAAGAGATAGAGCGTTACGGAGTTGCGCCTGCACCCCATTGTGGCAGCATCCTAAGAAAGGACAAGAAGCGGAGTATATTGTGGAGAAGTGAGAAACGAGATCAAAGCACAAGGAGATAATACCGGGAGGAGTTCTGCCTTAAGATCGGCAACATCCTTCTGAGGCGCATAGCCGGTGGCCGGAACACCGAGGGAGTAATAGGCTCTACGCATTACTTCAAACTACGGCAGGACAGTTAATTCCAAGTTGGCTGCCCAACCTTTAACCTAATGAAGACAACAGAAGCAAATTGTGGGAGAGGGGCATCTCTAGGGTCCCTATAAAATAGCTCTAGGCCTACCCCATCATACGGGTCGTCCTATCCATACCATCTGGGGGACGGAGAGAGAGAATATCAGAAACATACACAACAGTTGTGAGGACTATCCCGTGGTGCTCAGCAGGGAGGTACTACAACACACAGGCACAAGCAGGAAGACTACTGATTTCCACCTGTAAAGGGAACTCTGTATGTGCCTTCGGACCGGCCGGATTCAGCCAGCCCTGTTAGCAGTGCTCTGGATTGTGGACGCTGAAGTCTACAGTAAAAGGTAAAGAGACTGCAACCCTGTGTCCTCGTTATTTACTGTGACCTATACCATCATCATCTACCTTACTGGGAAGCCCTGGGGACATACTTCACCTGTGGGAAGGTATTCCATCTAGCTGCCATTACATCACCCCAGCGGACCCCTAAGCAGCGTCGGTCACCCTGACCGAACACCACAGGTGGCGTCACGAACACTTGACAAACTATCACCCTTTAATTGGGCACCCCTTAGCAGGGCCACGGACCGGGT
Source organism: Ranitomeya variabilis (assembly GCF_051348905.1). NCBI lineage: Eukaryota > Metazoa > Chordata > Amphibia > Anura > Dendrobatidae > Ranitomeya > Ranitomeya variabilis. Next base: position 680,185,841 of record NC_135232.1, on the reverse strand, counting down.
CGGGCCACCGTGACATCCCCAGAACCGAGACAGAGGGACCCGGTAACGAGTACCCCACTGCCCTGCACCTGGGGGCACTCCAAACTTTGGCGTCACGAACAGGATCTACTTAAGCCTGAAAATCAGGTCATGTGTGCCTAAGGACTGTGTCAGAACTGTATTGGAACTGTGATTTGCTTAAAAAGACTGTGTATTGCCACTTGCCGCCAAAAATTCCCGCCAAAACCACCGCCATTACAGCGCCACAAGGAGCGCAGGAGAAGAAGGGCGTGGAGTTGTGGGCGTGAACAAACTGAGAAGCGCGAAGAACAATGGCCGCCCAGTCTAAATATTTCTGTACCTTGAGGACGTGTCTGTCAGCAGCCGAGATCCGCCTCCTGATCCTCAATGGCGGGCGGAGACAACGAAAACGGAACCGCCCACGAAGGAGAGAGCAGGAAAAGGGCCAGGAAGAAGTCAGCCACGTGGAGGACGCCATGGCCAGCCACCCAGGACCAGAGCGTGGGGTCGGAGCAGAGGACTCCCCCAGCTACCCGGAAGGGCACCGCAGCCAAGCCTTCACCGCCGATGCTGACTCCCTGCAGATTGGGATAGAGGAGCTGATATATCAGCTCCTGCAGCTGCAGGTGAAGACCAAGGCCCCGTACCAGGTGGCGCCTACGGAAGACCTTTCACCACCGACATCGCTTCCTGCACCGCCGCCAGAGTTGCTGCCAACCCCACCGCGGATGTCGCCACCAGCCGACCTACAGGACGCCACTCCGGCCGGTAAGCACGCCGCCCCTGCCCCTGCGACGGAGTACTTGTTGATAGGTCCTGTCGCAGCGCCGCCTCCCCGCGGGACCCATAGATTCCAGCGCCTTGAACCCTGGGACCAGGCCACGGGTATGGAGCAGTTCCTAAAGGCCCCGATTTCACCAACCACCTTGCCGGGTGAAGTCTACGCAGAGCGGACTGTGTACCGCTGGGTGAACCCTTGGTCAGACTTCATGGGGTTCCCCGGGGTGAAGTCGCATGAAGGGGAGATGGTGGAAGCCCTTAGCTGGGAAGATTACCAGGCCCATGACCGACGTGACCTAGCGGTGAAAGCCCAGGCCCGTAAGGACCGTACTGCTCACCAGGCCCCGCGCAGGCAGGGCACGATTGTAGCCTTCAAGCTCCAGGGAGGATGGGGCTTCATTAAAGAGCAGGGCCTGTATGCTGAAGTCTTCGTGAATCGGAGGGACATGGAATCACATCTGCGGGAGGGCCACCCTGACCGAGATCTCTACCCGGGAGACGTAGTCACCTACACTAGGCACTTTGGGGAGAAGGGCTGGTTTGCTTTGAACGTGCATAAGAAGGAAAACACCATAACGCCCCCCATGAAGAGGCCGGTCAAACTGTCTCCTGTGGCAGCGGTGCCCCCGCTGTTACCAAAACCACGACCGTTACCCTGACGTGCACTATCAGCCGCACTACAACGTGCATGGTCACCACTTCTACGACCGTTGTGACCAAAGAACTGACCCCAATGATTGCCGGTGTTCCAGCTGTCCCGGAGCAAAGGACAGTGGGTACTCAGAACCCAATCTGGAGCGAAGGGGCTCCCTATGTGGCACCTGGTAGTCGCCGGTACCCAGGAGGGTTCCCTCGACCACTGCTACCCCCTGAACTCCAATAAACCTCGGAGAACCGAAGATTGTAAATAGTTAACTGTTTGTTTTTCTGTTTTGCTGCTAAACCCGTTTAAGGTTAATTCTTAACCCCTTCACCCCCAAGGGTGGTTTGCACGTTAATGACCGGGCCAATTTTTACAATTCTGACCACTGTCCCTTTATGAGGCTATAACTCTGGAACGCTTTGACGGATCTTGGCGATTCTGACATTGTTTTCTCGTGACATATTGTACTTCATGTTAGTGGTAAAATTTATTCGATATAACTTGCGTTTATTTGTGAAAAAAATGGAAATTTGGCGAAAATTTTGAAAATTTTGCAATTTTCCAACTTTGAATTTTTATGCCCTTAAATCACAGACATATGTCACGCAAAATACTTAATAAGTAACATTTCCCACATGTCTACTTTACATCAGTACAATTTTGGAACCAAAATTTTTTTTTGTGACGGAGTTATAAGGGTTAAAAGTTGACCAGCAATTTCTCATTTTTACAACACCATTTTTTTTTAGGGACCACATCTCATTTGAAGTCATTTTGAGGGGTCTATATGATAGAAAATACTCAAGTGTGACACCATTCTAAAAACTGCACCCCTCAAGGTGCTCAAAACCACATTCAAGAAGTTTATTAACCCTTCAGGTGTTTCACAGGAATTTTTGGAATGTTTAAATAAAAATGAACATTTAACTTTTTTTCACACAAAATTTATTTCAGCTCCAATTTGTTTTATTTTACCAAGGGTAACAGGAGAAAATGGACCCCCAAAGTTGTTGTACAATTTGTCCTGAGTACGCTGATACCCCATATGTGGGGGTAAACCACTGTTTGGGCGTATGGCAGAGCTCGGAAGGAAAGGAGCGCCATTTGACTTTTCAATGCAAAATTGACTGGAATTGAGATGGGACGCCATGTTGCGTTTGGAGAGCCCCTGATGTGCCTAAACACTGAAACCCCCTACAAGTGACACCATTTTGGAAAGTAGACCCCCTAAGGAACTTATCTTGATGTGTGGTGAGCACTTTGACCCACCAAGTGCTTCACAGAAGTTTATAATGCAGAGCCGTAAAAATAAAAAATCATATTTTTTCACAAAAATGATCTTTTCGCCCCCAATTTTTTATTTTCCCAAGGGTAAGAGAAGAAATTGGACCCCAAAAAATGTTGTGCAATTTGTCCTGAGTACGATGATACCCCATATGTGGGTGTAAACCATTGTTTGGGCGCATGGCAGAGCTTGGAAGGGAAGGAGCGCCATTTGACTTTTCAATGCAAAATTGACTGGAATTGAGATGGGACGCCATGTTGCGTTTGGAGAGCCCCTGATGTGCCTAAACACTGAAACCCCCTACAAGTGACACCATTTTGGAAAGTAGACCCCCTAAGGAACTTATCTTGATGTGTGGTGAGCACTTTGACCCACCAAGTGCTTCACAGAAGTTTATAATGCAGAGCCGTAAAAATAAAAAATCATATTTTTTCACAAAAATGATCTTTTCGCCCCCAATTTTTTATTTTCCCAAGGGTAAGAGAAGAAATTGGACCCCAAAAAATGTTGGCCAATTTGTCCTGAGTATGCTGATACCCCATATGTGGGTGTAAACCATTGTTTGGGCGCATGGCAGAGCTTGGAAGGGAAGGAGCGCCATTTGACTTTTCAATGCAAAATTGACTGGAATTGAGATGGGACGCCATGTTGCGTTTGGAGAGCCCCTGATGTGCCTAAACATTGAAACTCCCTACAAGTGACACCATTTTGGAAAGTAGACCCCCAAAGGAACTTATCTAGATGTGTGGTGAGCACTTTGACCCACCAAGTGCTTCACAGAAGTTTATAATGCAGAGCCGTAAAAATAAAAAATCATATTTTTTCACAAAAATGATCTTTTCGCCCCCAATTTTTTATTTTCCCAAGGGTAAGAGAAGAAATTAGACCCCAAAAAATGTTGGCCAATTTGTCCTGAGTACGCTGATACCCCATATGTGGGTGTAAACCATTGTTTGGGCGCATGGCAGAGCTTGGAAGGGAAGGAGCGCCATTTGACTTTTCAATGCAAAATTGACTGGAATTGAGATGGGACGCCATGTTGCGTTTGGAGAGCCCCTGATGTGCCTAAACATTGAAACTCCCTAAAAGTGACACCATTTTGGAAAGTAGACCCCCTAAGGAACTTATCTAGATGTGTTTTGAGAGCTTTGAACCCCCAAGTGTTTCACTACAGATTATAACGCAGAGCCGTGAAAATAATTTTTATTTTTTTTCTCAAAAATGATTTTTTAGCACCCAGCTTTGTATTTTTACAAGGGTAACAGAATAAATTGGACCCCAAAATTTGTTTTCCAATTTGTCCTGAGTACGCTGATACCCCATATGTGGGGGGGAACCACTGTTTGGGCGCATGACAGAGCTCGGAAGGGAAGGAGCGCCATTTGGAATGCAGACTTAAATGGATTGGTCAGCAGCCGTCACGTTGCATTTGCAGAGCCCCTGATGTACCCAAACAGTACAAACCCCCCACAAGTGACCCCATATTGGAAACTAGACCTCCAAAGGAACTTATCTAGATGTGTTTTGAGAACTTTGAACCCCCAAGTGTTTCACTAAAGTTTATAGCGCAAAGCCGTGAAAATAAAAATTCTTTTTTTTTCACAAAAATGATTTTTTAGCCCCCAGTTTTGTATTTTCACAAGGGTAACAGGATAAATTAGACCCCAAAAGTTGTTGTCCAATTTGTCCTGAGTACGCTGATACCCCATATGTGGGGGGGAACCACTGTTTGGGTGCATGACAGAGCTCGGAAGGGAAGGAGCGCCATTTGGAATGCAGCCTTAAATGGATTGGTCTGCAGGCGTCACGTTGCATTTGCAGAGCCCCTGATGTACCCAAACAGTACAAACCCCCCACAAGTGACCCCATATTGGAAACTAGACCTCCCAAGGAACTTATCTAGATGTGTTGTGAGAACTTTGAACCCCCAAGTGTTTCACTACAGTTTATAACGCAGAGCCGTGAAAATAAAACATCTTTTTTTTCCCACAAAAATGATTTTTAGCCCCCCAAATTTTTATTTTCCTAAGGATAACAAGAGAACTTGGACCCCAGAAGTTGTTGTTCAATTTGTCCCGAGTACGCTGATAACACATATGTTGGGGTAAACCCCTTTTTGGGCGCACGGGAGAGCTCGGAAGGGAAGGAGCACTGTTTTACTTTTTCAACGCAGAATTGGCTGGAATTGAGATTGGACGCCATGTCGCGCTTGGAGAGCCCCTGATGTGCCTGGACAGTGGAAACTTCCCAATTCTACCTGAAACCCTAACCCAAACACACCCCTAACCCTAATCCCAACGGTAACCCTAACCACACCCCTAGCCCTGACACACCCATAATTCTAATCCCAACCCTAATCCAAACGTAAATGTAATCCAAACCCTAACCCTAACTTTACCTCCAACCCTAACCCTAACCCTACCCCTAACCCTAACCCTAAACGTGACTGAAATACGTGGCACTGAAATACGTGGCACTGAAATACGTGGCACTGAAATACGTGGCACTGAAATACGTGGCACTGAAATACGTGATACGTGGCACTTAAATACGTGGCACTGAAACACGTGGCACTGAAATACGTGATACGTGGCACTGAAATACGTGGCACTGAAATATGTGATACGTGGCACTGAAATACGTGGCACTGAAATACGTGGCACTGAAATACGTGGCACTGAAATACGTGGCACTTAAATACGTGGCACTTAAATATGTGATACGTGGCACTTAAATACGTGGCACTGAAACACGTGGCACTGAAATACGTGGCACTGAAATACGTGGCACTGAAATACGTGATACGTGGCACTGAAATACGTGGCACTGAAACACGTGGCACTGAAATACGTGATACGTGGCACTGAAATACGTGGCACTGAAATACGTGGCACTGAAATACGTGGCACTGAAATACGTGGCACTGAAATACGTGGCACTGAAATACGTGGCACTATGACTGTCAGAAAATGTTCATTAAACGGTTAGGGGTGAGGTTAGGGGTAGAGTTAGGGTTAGGGTTTGGATCCCTTTATCACCTTGATGGTGGTGGGTGGCTTTTCAGTGTGTTTTCTGTTTTTTTTTCGATAAAAATGCATGCGTTTTTAACGCAAACAAACGCATGTGCTTAAAAACGCAAGAAAATACTGCAGGTTGTATTTCTGAAAATGAACGCATGCAGAAAAAAACCGCATGCGTTTGAAAACGCGACCAAACGCGTACAAAAAAACCGCATGCGTTTTCAATGTTAAATATAGGGAAAAAACGCATGCGTTTTTTTGTGCAAAAAACGCTGCAGACAAAAACGCAAGTGTGAAACCAGCGACGCTTTTTATAGCAAAAAAGTTTTTGCGTCTCCACATTTTGAGACCTATAATTTTTCCACATTTTGCTCCACAGAGTCATGTGAGGTCTTGTTTTTTGCGGGACGAGTTGACGTTTTATTGGTAACATTTTCGGACACGTGACCATTTTTGATCGCTTTTTATTCCGATTTTTGTGAGGCAGAATGACCAAAAACCTGCTATTCATGAATTTCTTTTGGGAGAGGCGTTTATACCGTTCCGCGTTTGGTAAAATTGATAAAGCAGTTTTATTCGTCGGGTCAGTACGATTACAGCGATATCTCATTTATATAATTTTTTTATGTTTTGGCGCTTTTATACGATAAAAACTAAAATATAGAAAAAATAATTATTTTGGTATCGCTTTATTCTCAGGACTATAACTTTTTTATTTTTTTGCTGATGATGCTGTATGGCGGCTTGTTTTTTGCGGGACAAGATGACGTTTTCAGCGGTGCCATGGTTATTTATATCAGTCTTTTTGATCGCGTGTTATTCCACTTTTTGTTCGGCGGTATGGTAATAAAGCGTTGTTTTTTGCCTCGTTTTTTTTTTTTTTTTCTTACGGTGTTTACTGAAGGGGTTAACTAGTGGGGCAGTTTTATAGGTTGGGTCGTTATGGACGCGGCGATACTAAATATGTGTACTTTTATTGTTTTGTTTTTTTTATTTAGATAAAGAAATGTATTTATGGGAATAATATATTTTTTTTTATCATTATTTATTTAGGAATTTTTTTTTTTTTTTTTTACACATGTGGAAAATTTTTTTTTTTACTTTTTTACTTTGTCCCAGGGGGGGACATCACAGATCATTGATCTGGCAGTGTGCACAGCACTCTGCCAGATCGACGATCTGCTGTGCAGGGCTGCAGGCTTACGAAGTGTCTGCTCTGAGCAGACACTCGGTAAGCCACCTCCCTCCCTGCAGGACCCGGATGCCGCGGCCATATTGGATCCGGGACCTGCGGCGAGGAGGGAGGTAGGAGACCCTCAGAGCAACGCGATCACATCGCGTTGCTCCGGGGGTCTCAGGGAAGCCCGCAGGGAGCCCCCTCCCTGCGCGATGCTTCCCTATACCGCCGGTACACTGCGATCATGTTTGATCGCGGTGTGCCGGGGGTTAATGTGCCGGGGGCGGTCCGTGACCGCTCCTGGCACATAGTGCCGGATGTCAGCTGCGATATGCAGCTGACACCCGGCCGCGATCGGCCGCGCTCCCCCCGTGAGCGCCGCTGATCGATGATGACGTACTATCCCGTCGGCGGTCATACGGGCCCACCCCACCTCGACGGGATAGTACGTCTGATGTCAGGAAGGGGTTAAGGGGATCCCTTTGTTGACCCGGGATCCCTATTGTTTCTAGTTTTGCACAGAAGTTAATCACTGTTTTGCCAAAGAACATTTGAATCGTGAACTGCGCATGATTACAAACTGCCTGTACATAGTTTGCACCTTCTTAAAGGTGCTCCCTACTGGTTTTATAAAAAGAAGAGCTTTTTGAAGAGACTGCTCCTGATTACAGCGCGGAAGTTCTTGCTTTACACAGACTTGCAACTTGATAGTTTGCACTACCTCAAAAGAGACTTGGTTTCCCCTTAAAGGGAATGTTCAATTGTTGCACTTAGCTTAAAACATGATAATGTTGTCTTAAATAGCTAGATAGTAATAATGTTTTATATAGTGATAGTATGTAGTTAGTAAAGATAGTGATAAGGAATAGAAGTGTTGATAATGTTCTTTAAATATAATTGAAGTTAAAGTAATTGCTAGGTTTCATAGAATTAGACTAAAGGAAGAATGCAGTAAGCCCGGAGGGGTAGACAGATAGTCCTGCATACGTGGAACTAAAAGAGAAAAATAAAGAAAATGTTAATTTGCACTTGTGAGTTTTATAGCATCCTTTAGTGGGTACACGCCCTTAAAGGAAAAGTTTGCACTTAGTAGATAATAGATAGCATACCCGTATGGGTAATAACAGTTATTTATAGTTAGTTAATTAATAAGTGTTATTTAAAATCTTAAGCACAATGTAAATATGTTTTTGTTTGCAACGTTCAAGTGTTCTCACCTCCCATAAAGGGAAGCACTGTTATATTTAATTGTTTACAGCATTCCAAAAATGTTGTATGTCTTTTGCTAACATGTATTGTTGTTCTTCTTTTCCCAGTCCAGGAGTACTGGATTTAATGAGGGGGGGGGGAGTGCAGCACGCCAGAGTCCTGGTCGTTGCTGTATTGTCGCTCTTCCACCAGGGGGAGTGATGGTACGTCTGATGGCACTAAAGGAGTTCACCTGACCAGGTATCACAGTCACACACTACACTTCACACTCCGGCCACCAGGGGGAGCAAAAGGTTCTATCTATTAGGCCACTCCTCACACTCGGGTAAAACTGGGGGTTGGATAGGAAGTTAGTGGAAGAAAGCTGCTGGGTGAGACCCAGGAAAGACCTGTCAGGCAGACAGGAGGAGAAGGAACATCTGAGCTGCAGACAGAGGTCCCTGTCAGGAGTGGGATCCTGGCAGAGACTTAGCAAGAGATAGAGCGTTATAGAGCTGCGCCTGCACCCCATTGCAGCAGCATCCTAAGAAAGGACAAGAAGCGGAGTATATTGTGGAGAAGTGAGAAACGAGATCAAAGCACAAGGAGATAATACTGGGAGGAGTTCTGCCTTAAGATCGGCAACATCCTTCTGAGGTGCGTAGCCAGTGGCAGGAACACCGAGGGAGTAATAGGCTCTACGCATTACTTCAAACTACGGCAGGACAGTTAATTCCAAGTTGGCTGCCCAACCTTTAACCTAATGAAGACAACAGAGGCAAATTGTGGGAGAGGGGCGTCTCTAGGGTCCCTATAAAATAGCTCCAGGCCTACCCCGTCATACGGGTCGTCCTATCCATACCATCTGGGGGACGGAGAGAGAGAATATCAGAAACATACACAACAGTTGTGAGGACTATCCCGTGGTGCTCAGCAGGGAGGTACTACAACACACAGGCGCAAGTAGGAAGGCTACTGATTTCCACCTGTAAAGGGAACTCTGTATGTGCCTTCGGACCGGCCGGATTCAGCCAGCCCTGTTAGCAGTGCTCTGGATTGTGGACGCTGAAGTCTACAGTAAAAGGTAAAGAGACTGCAACCCTGTGTCCTCGTTATTTACTGCGACCTATACCATCATCATCTACCTTACTGGGAAGCCCTGGGGACATACTTCACCTGTGGGAAGGTATTCCATCTAGCTGCCATAACATCACCCCAGCGGACCCCTAAGCAGCGTCGGTCATCCTGACCGAACACCACAGGTGGCGTCATGAACACTTGACAAACTATCACCCTTTAATTGGGCGCCCCTTAGCAGGGCCACGGACCGGGTCGGGCCACCGTGACATCTCCAGAACCGAGACAGAGGGACCCAGTACCGAGTACCCCACTGCCCTGCGCCTGGGGGCGCTCCAGCAGCATCACTGGTTCCACCTCCAAATTACTGTAACGCCGAGATGTTAGTGCACCTGGACTGAAGGCTAGAAGGGTCGGGCTACAGAACATTATGCCACCCCCACATCGGGAGTAGGAACGATGTTACATTTTCTCACCCAGACTAAAGGGAATACTTTCACCAGGGAACGTAACACCAGTCCTACTTCTGAGCCATTTGCTTTGTACTGTCTTTTTGCACTTCTTTAGAAAGATTAGACAACCCCTTTAATTGATTTGTCTACTTATAATGCCAGATTGCAGAAACGTATATTTTTCTGCTTAGTTACTAAAACAGTTCTTGAGCCTGTCAAATGAATCAGATATACATTGTACCTGCCTCCTCTTTATGTCTGCGCTGCACAGACTCGCACAGGCTGCAGGGCATGGTGATATCACTGGGGGCGGCAGGGGATTGATGGCACTTTGAGTTCCTGACTTTGGTCCATGTTGGAATAATGTTTATTATTATATATATTCTAACAACTACTATTTACCGCTGTTTAACAGTGCATGACTTTCTGTCTCCAGCGATAGTAATATAATGCCAGTCAGGGGTGGACACTGACATATTGGGGCTCCTGTGCAAGAAAAGTGTCTGCCCTCCCCCTATTGTTATGGCGACAAAGCTACAGATATACGGTATACAGGGGGTACAGAAATTATTCAGACCCCTTTAAATTATTCACTCTTTGTTTCATTGCAGCCATTAGGGAAATTCAAAAAAGTTCATTTTTTTCTCATTAATGTACACTCTACACCACATCTTGACTGAAAAAAAAAACAGAAATGTAGAAATTTTTCCATATTTATTAAAAAAGAAAAACTGAAATATCACATGGTCATAAGTATTCAGACCCTTGGCTCAGTATTGAGTAGAAGCACCCTTTTGAGCTAGTACAGCCATGAGTCTTCTTGGAAATGATGCAACAAGTTTTTCACACCTGGATTTGGGGATCCTCTGACATTCTTCCTTGCAGATCCTCTCCAGTTCCGTCAGGTTGGATGGTGAACGTTGGTGGACAGCCATTTTCAGGTCTCTCCAGAGATGCTCAATTGGGTTTAGGTCAGGGCTTAGCTGGGCCAGTCAAGAATGGTCACAGAGTTATTCTGAAGCCACTGCTTTGTTATTTTAGCTGTATGCTTAGGGTCATGGTCTTGTTGGAAGGTGAACCTTCGCCCAAGTCTGAGGTCCAGAGCACTCTGGAAGAGGTTTTGATCCAGGATATCTCTGTACTTGGCCACATTCATGTTTCCTTCAATGACAACCACCAGTTGTCCTGCAGCTGAAAAACACCCCCATAGCATGATGCTGCTACCACGTTTCACTATTGGAATTGTATTGGGCAGGTGTTGAGCAGTGCCTGGTTTTCTCCACACATACCGCTTAGAATTATCACCAAAAAGGTATATCTTTGTCTCATCAGACCAGAGAATCTTATTTGTCATAGTCTGGGAGTCCTTCATGTGTTTTTTAGCAAAGTCTGTGCGGGCTTTCATATGTCTTGCACTGAGGAGAGGCTTCCGTCAGGCCACTCTGCCATAAAGGCCCGACTGGTGGAGGGCTGCAGTGATAGTTGACGTTGTGGAACTTTCTCCCATCACCCTACTGCATCTCTGGAGCTCAGCCACAGTGATCTTGGGGTTTTCCTTTACCTCTCTCACCAAGGCTATTCTCCGACGATTGTTCAGTTTGGCTGAACGACCAGGTCTAGGAAGACTTCTGGTGGTCCCAAACTTCTTCCATTTAAGGATTATGGAGGCCACTGTGCTCTTAGGAACCTTGAGTACTGCATCTGTATCTGAGCTCCTTGGCAAGTTCCTTTGACCTCATGATTCCCATTTGGTCTGACATGCACTGTGAGCTGTGAGGTCTTATATAGACAGGTGTGTGCCTTTCCAAATCAACTCCTATCAGTTTAATTAAACAAAGCTGGACTCCAATAAAGGAGTAGAACCATCTCAAGGAGGATCACAAGGAAATGGACAGCATGTGACTTAAATATGAGTGTCTGAGCAAAGGGTCTGAATACTTATGACCATGTGATATTTCAGTTTTTCTTTTTTAATAAATATGGAGAAATTTCTACATTTCTGTTTTTTTCAGTCAAGATTGGGTGCAGAGTGTACATTAACCCCTTCATGACCTTGGGATTTTCCGTTTTTCCGTGTTCGTTTTTCACTCCCCTCCTTCCCAGAGCCATAACTTTTTTATTTTTCTGTCAATTAGGCCATGTGAGGGCTTATTTTTTTGCGGGACGAGTTGTACTTTTGAACGACATCATTGGTTTTACCATGTCGTGTACTAGAAAATGGGAAAAAAATTCCAAGTGCGGTGAAATTGCAAAAAAAGTGCAGTCCCACACTTGTTTTTTTGTTTGGCTTTTTTGCTAGGTTCACTAAATGCTAAAACTGACCTGGCATTATGATTCTCCAGGTCACTACGAGTTCATAGACACCTAACATGACTAGGTTATTTTTTAACTAAGTGGTGAAAAAAAAATTCCAAACTTTGCTAAAAAAAAAAAAAAATTGCGCCATTTTCCGATACTCGTAGCGTCTCCATTTTTCATGATCTGGGGTCGGTTGAGGGCTTATTTTTTGCGTGCTGAGTTGGCGTTTTTAATTATTCCATTTCAGTGCAGATACGTTCTTTTGATCGCCCGTTATTGCATTTTAATGCAATGTCGTGGCGATCAAAATAACGTAATTCTGGCGTTTCAAATTTTTTTCTCGCTACGCCGTTTAGCGGTCAGGTTAATGCTTTTTTTATTGATAGATCGGGCGATTCTGAATGCGGCAATACCAAATATGTGTAGGTTTGATTTTTTTTAATTGATTTATTTTGATTGGGGCGAAAGGGGGGTGATTCAAACTTTTATATTTTTTTTTTTTTTTTCACATTTTTTTTTACTTTTTTTTTTTACTTTTGCCATGCTTCAATAGTCTCCAAGGGAGGCTAGAAGCTGGCACAACGCGATCGGCTCTGCTACATAGCAGCGATCATCAGGTCGATGCTATGCAGCAGAAATGCAGGTGTGCTGTGAGCGCCGGCCACAGGGTGGCGCTCACAGCTACCGTGGATCAGTAACCATAGAGGTCTCAAGGACCTCTCGGGTTACAATGTAGAAGCATCGCCGACCTCCGATCATGTGACGGGGGTCGGCGATGCGCTCATTTCCGGCCGCCTGGCCGGAAGCGCCGGTTAAATGCCGCTGTCTGCATTTGACAGCGGCATTTAACTAGTTAATAGGTGCGGGTGGATCGCGATTCTGCCCACGCCTATTATAGGCACATGTCAGCTGTTCAAAACAGCTGACATGTCCCGGCTTTGATGCGGGCTCCGGCGGTGAGCGGGGCTTCTGACCTCGGACGTACTATCCTGTCCGAGGTTAGAAAGGGGTTAATGAAAAAAAAGAATTTACTTTTTTGCATTTACCAAATGGATGCAATGAAACAGAGTGAAAAATTTAAAGGGGTCTGAATACTTTCCGTACCCACTGTATATGTATATACATACACTGCTCAAAAAAATAAAGGGAACACTAAAATCCCACATCCTAGATATCACTGAATGAAATATTCCAGTTGTATATCTTTATTCATTGCATAATGGAAAGTGTTGAGAACAATAAAACCTAAAAATTATCAACGTAAATCACAACTAATATCCCACAGAGGTCTGAAGTTGGAATGATGCTCAAAATCAAAGTGGAAAATGAAGTTACAGGCTGATCCAACTTCAGTGGAAATGCCTCAAGACAAGGAAATGATGCTCAGTAGTGTGTGTGGCCTCCACGTGCCTGTATGATATCCCTACGCCTGGGCATGCTCCTGATAAGGCGGTGGATGGTCTCCTGAGGGATCTCCTCCCAGACCTGGACTAAAGCAATCCACCAACTCCTGGACAGTCTGTGGTGCAATGTGATGTTGGTGGATGGTGCGAGACATGATATCCCAGATGTGTTCAATCTGATTCAGGTCTGGGGAACGGGCAGGCCAGTCCATAGCTTCAATACCTTCATCTTGCAGGAACTGCTGACACACTCCAGCCACATGAGGTCTGGCATTGTCCTGCATTAGGAGGAACCCAGGGCCAACCGCACCAGCATATGATCTCACAAGGGGTCTGAGGATCTCATCTTGGTACCTAATGGCAGTCAGGCTACCTATGGCGAGCACATGGAGGGCTGTGCGGCCCTCCAAAGAAATGCCACCCCACACCATTACTGACCCACTGCCAAACCGGTCATGCTGAAGGATGTTGCAGGCAGCAGATCGCTCTCCACTTTGTCTCCAGACTCTGTCACGACTGTCACGTGCTCAGTGTGAACCTGCTTTAATCTGTGAAGAGCACAGGGCGCCAGTGGCAAATTTTCCAATCCTGGTGTTCTGTCGCAAATGCCAAGTGTCCTGCACGGTGTTGGGCTGTGAGCACAACCCGCATCTGTGGACGTCGGGCACTCTGACCATCCTCATGGAGTCGGTTTCTAACCGTTTGTGCAGACACATGCACATTTGTGGCCTGCTGGAGATGATTTTGAAGGGCTCTGGCAGTGCTCTTCCTGTTCCTCCTTGCACAAAGGCTGAGGTAGCGGTCCTGCTACTGGGTTGTTGCCCTTCTACGGCCCCCTCCACGTCTCCTGGTATACTGGCCTGTCTCCTGGTAGAGCCTCCAGCCTCTAGACACTACACTGACAGACACAGCAAACCTTCTTGCCACAGCTCACATTGATGTCCTATCCTGGATGAGCTGCACTACCTGAGCCACTTGTGTGGGTTGTAGAGTCCGTCTCATGCTACCAAGAGTGAAAGCACAACCAACATTTAAAAGTGACCAAAACATCAGCCAGAAAGCATTGGTACTGAGATGTGGTCTGTGGTCCTCACCTGCAGAACCACTCCTTTATTGAGTGTGTCTTGATAATTGCCAATAATTTCCATCTGTTGTCTATTCCATTTGCACAACAGCATGTGAAATTGATTGTCAAACAGTGTTGCTTCCTAAGTGGACAGTTTGATTTCACAGAAGCTCGATTTATTTGGAGTTATTGTCTGTGGTTTAAGTGTTCCCTTTATTTTTTTGAGCAGTGTTCCTTTCATTATAGGCCTTGTTGACCTCTCTCGAAATGTCACATTTATGGTTGTGGCCAAAAAGTTCAATTTTGGTCTTATCACTCCAAATTACCTTGTTCCAGAAGTTATGAGGTTTGGCACTGTGCTGTTTTGATTATTGTAGGCAATACAGACCATTTTTCTTTAAGTGCCTCCTTATTGTGCATCTTGAAACAGCCACACCACTAGTTTTCAGAGAGTCCTGTATTTCAGCTGATGTTATTTGTGGGTTTTTCTTTGCATTCCGAACAAGTTTACTGGCAGTTGTGGGCGACATTTTTGTTGGTCTACCTGACCATAGGTTTGTTTTCACAGAGCCCCTGATTTTCCATTTGTTAATCACAGTTTGAATGCTGCTGACTGGCATTATCAATTCCTTGGGTATCTTTTTGTGTCACTTTTCTGTTTTCTACAGTTCAACTACCTTTGCCCATAGATCCGTTGACAATTCTTATGCTTTCCCCATGACTCACAATCCAGAAACAGCAGTGGCTGGATGAAAGATGCAAGTGACTGTCTGGATCCCAGAAACTCATTCAGCTTTTATGCATACACACTGATTATAAGCAAACAGGTGACAGATGAGGATGTTACCTTTAGTAGCCATTCAAACCCATTTGTGTCAACTTCTGTGCATGTTACCAGTCCAAAATCACCAGGGTATGTAAACTTTTGATCAGGGTCATTTAGATGTTTTGAGTTAACATTAAGATTTAAAAAGAGAAAATACAGTAGTTTGACAATAAATGGTTTCACCCAACCACTATCCATGAGTGGAGAAAAGTTTTGGTGTTACCATTCATATTCTCTGAAAAAAGGCCAAGAAAGCAAAAATTCTGCCAGGGTATGTAAACTTTTGAGCATAACTGTAGAATCCTGCACCCAGAAATGAACAAGGTTGCAATAAACGGAAATGTAGCGATTGATGAGATCTTCATATCACTCAAGTTTCGTGACATTATACCAGTAGTCCAGCTGAAGCAATCGCAATCTCTGTCACAATTTAAAAATAACACGGAAAAGGATGCAGAAGTTTGGTTAGGTTCTTCAACCACTGAAGAAGCAAAAGAAAAATCTGGTGAACCTGAAGTCAGGAGATCATCGAAATCAAACAAGGGTATACCAACAAAGCGTCTATCCTACTTTGTCAATTCACTACCTGAGTCAGAGCTGCCGTTAAGGGATGAAACGTAACAACTACCTGTCCGAGAAAAACTGAGGTAGATTCATGCTGCTAATGAGGAAATAAAGTCACGTCATCAACTTCAAACTTGGAAGCTAACAAAACTTCCACTAGGCAAGAAAGCAATGAAATGTAAATGAGTTTTTAAAGGGAATCTGTCACCTCATTTTGCCGCTATAAACTGCGGCCACTGCCATTAGGGGCTAATCTACAGCATTCTGTAATGCTGTAGATAAGCCCCCGATATAACCTGAAAGATAAGAAAAACAAGTTATATTATACTCACCCAGGAGCAGTCCAGTGCGGTCCGGGTCCGATGGGTGTCATAGGTCTGGGGCCTCCCATCTTCATACGATGTCGTCCTCTTCCTTGCTACTGTCGTAACTCCTGTGCAGGCGTAATTCTCTGCCCTGTTGAGGGCAGAGCAAAGTACTGCAGTGCGCAGGCGCCGGGAAAGTTCAGAGAGGCCCAGCGCCTGTGCACTGCAGTACTTTACTCTGCCCTCAACAGGGCAAATCAGTATGCCTGCACAGGAGCTGCAACACGAAGCAAGGAGGATGATGACATCGTAAGAAGATCGGAGGCGCCAGACCCGGACCTGCGACGCCCATTGGACCTGGACCGCACTGGCCCACCCCTGGGTGAGTATAATCTAACTTGTTTTTCTTATCTTTCAGGTTACATCGGGAGCTTATCTACAGCATTACAGAATGCTGTAGATAAGCCCCTAATGGCAGTGGCTGCAATTTATTGTGGCAAAATGAGGTGACAGATTCCCTTTAACACCAAGTGCAACTCTGAATGCAAGATCACAGATTTAAAGCAAGATTAGTTGAAAAATGATATTCTAAGAAATATGGTGAAGATTATGATGCCATATTTTCTCCAGCTACTAAGCAGGTGGTCTGGATTCTAATGGCTATAGCTTCTGTACAATCGATGTTTGTCAGACATTTGGAAAGCAAAACGGCCTTTTTAAATGGTAACATTGAAGAGGACTTGTACATGTGTAAGGAGTTACAAAGACTGGTACACGCCCCTACCCCTTTAAGCATGTACCGATTCTTGATGTAGTGAGTGTGACCACCCTATGTAAATGTGATTTCCATCTGCTATGTATATAGTGTTTTCCAACCGCTTGCTGCTATATGAATGTTTTATAATACTGTGTATAGTTTTTCCATAGTTGTCTAGTGACAGTGTAGTACCTTAGTTGGGCCACTAGATGGGTACATGATACCTTAGTTTAATAAATAGTTGATTATAGGAGGAGTTAACTGGGGTAAGGCAGGAACAGTTTCCTGGTTAGAGGCAGAGAGGCTAAAGAGCCCGGACAGCTTGGGTGGACTTTAGAGCCGAAGCTACCCAGTAGCTCTGTAATGTTCGAAGCTAGGAAACCAGCCATCCATGGCCCAGTGGGCCAGAAGAACAGCCTTAGCAGCAGTGTGACAGCAGTGGTGGAACGGAGACTACAGCGGAGGTCACAACAGTACGGGGATGCCAGTGACTCTATAATGTGGCAGCTTACTGCATGGGCAGATGCCCTCAGGTCCAGACAAAACGGACAAGGGAACTCCTGAGCATAGTGTGTCTGAACAGGGAGGACGCTGCGGTGCCGCAAGAGATGGTACGACCCGGGCAGGTACTGAAGGCCTATGACGAAGTGCGGGGAAAGTGGAAAATGTGGACTGTTTGGAACCCTATGCTGATGTTATATCTAATAAGGATTTGCTGCGAAGAGGAAAAAGTAAAGTACGCAAACGTATGGAGAAGGCCTACAGCAACTCAGAGGAGATCCTGAAGGTGCAGAGAACGGAGAGGCAAGTACACTGACTAAAGGACGGTCTTTGTATGTGAAAGGAGATCAGGGCGCGCAAGATCCGATATTCTCAGCCACGACTACGGCCCTGGCGCTCCCTCACACATGACTCAACCTGAGGGTTATATCAAAGATTAATCTATCAATGGTCTTAAGCAATCGGCAAGAGCAAAATTAATAAAGTCTTATTGGAAGAAGGATTTGAAAGAGATCAAGCAGATCGGTGTTTATACACAAAATGTACAGAAAGAAAGTGGATATATATTCTCTTATGTGGACGATTTGATTATGGTTCATCAAAAGGAAACAGAAACTGCAAAGATGATTAAAGTTCTAAATCAGCATTTTTAAACTAAAGACCTTTAAAATGTGACATTATCAAGGAATTCACGTCAAATGGGAAAGAAATAGAAGCTTTTTTCTAAACCAAAGTGCAAAAATGAACTCAATTCTGAATCAGTTTGAAATTTCAGAAGCCAAAGGTATATCAACCCAAATGGAACCATCCCGCTGAAAGTTGAAAGGAGAAGATGATCTGTTACCTAACAACGCGAAATACAGACAGGCAGTGGGGGTACTTCTATACATAGCAACAGTGACTCAACCGGATATCGCAGAAACAATTAGAAATCTCTGCATATATGTGGAAAAACCGCATAAAAAACTGGAATGCCGTTAAGAGAGTATTTCAATATTTAAAAGAGATTCAAGACATAAATTTAAGGATATCTGCAATAGGAGAGCTGAAACTCACAGGCTATGTGGATGCAGACTAGGCTGGTGACTTAAATGATCGTAAATCGACAAGCTGTTATTTGTTCAATCTTGGAGATAGTTCAATTTCTTGGCCAAGCAGAAAACAGGTGTCTGTAGCCTTTTCTACAGAAACAGAGTATGTGTCTGCAGCCAAGACATGTCAAGAGGTCATTTGGTTAAACCAATTGTTAGGCGATCTTGGAAAACCATCAACTCAACTAATGGTGATTTATGAGGACAACCAAGGATGCATTAAAATTGCATGCAGTGATAAGATGAATGCGAGAACCAAACACATTGACGTTAAACATCATCACCTGCTTGATTTGATAGAATGTGGCATAATTGAGTTAGTTTATTGCAAGACTGACCAGATGATAGCTTATGTTATGACAAAGCCACTTCCAAGAGCCAAATTTGAAGAATTCAGAACCACTGTAGGAGTAACAGAATAAGTAGCTGTTGAGTGGGGGTGTTGGAATAATGCTTGTTATTGTATATATTGCAACAACCACTATTTACTACTTTTTAATAGTATGAGTTTCTGTCTCCAGCAATAGTGTTATATTGCCAGTAAAGCACTTGTTGTGAAATTGGATTCTGGGCTCCCCCGGTGGCCACTTGTGGAATTGTACTTGTGTGCATCATCCCCTCTGTTCACCTGCTCCTATCAGGATGTGGGAGTCGCTATATAACCTTGCTCCTCTGTCAGTTTCATGCCGGTCAACAATGTAATCAGAAGCCTTTCTGTGCATGTTCCTGCTACTAGACAACTCCCAGCTAAGTTGGACTTTTGTCCTTGTGTGTTTTTGCATTTTGTTCCTGTTCACAGCTGCTGTTTCGTTACTGTGTCTGGAAAGCTATTGTGAGCGGAAATTGCCACTCTGGTGTTATGAGTTAATGCTAGAGTCTTAAAGTAATTTCTGGATGGTGTTTTGATAGGGTTTTCTGCTGACCATGAAAGTGCCCTTTCTGTCTTCTTGCTATCTAGTAAGCGGACCTCGATTTTTGCTAAACCTATTTTCATACTACGTTTGTCATTTCATCTAAAATCACCGCCAATATATGTGGGGGCCTCTGTCTGCCTTTTGGGAAAATTTCTCTAGAGGTGAGCCAGGACTGTCTTTTCCTCTGCTAGGATTAGGTAGTTCTCCGGCTGGCGCTGGGCATCTAGGGATAAAAAAACGTAGGCATGCTACCCGGCCACTTCTAGTTGTGCGGCAGGTTTAGTTCATGGTCAGTATAGTTTCCATCTTCCAAGAGCTAGTTCTCATATATGCTGGGCTATGTTCTCTCGCCATTGAGAATCATGACAGTTTGACCGGCCCAAAAAAAAGGGTTAAATTACTGGCTGAGAAAGGAGAGAAAAAAGAAGTCTGCTACAATTTTTTTTTTTTTTTTTCCTCTAGTTCTGAGTGTGCTCTTAATTGAATCACTTGCTAGTCTGCCTATACTGCAGCCTTCCTCTCTTTCTCTCCTTCTTATCCTTGAATGGCTCTGTGTTCACCTGTTTCAAATGGATCTTCAGAGTGTAGCTACAGGTTTGAATAATCTCGCCACAAAGGTACAAAATTTGCAAGATTTTGTTGTTCATGCACCTATGTCTGAGCCTAGAATTCCTTTGCCTGAATTCTTCTCGGGGAATAGATCTCACTTTCAAAATTTTAAAAATAATTGCAAATTGTTTTTGTCCCTGAAGTCTCGCTCTGCCGGAGACCCTGCACAGCAGGTCAGGATTGTAATTTCCTTGCTCCGGGGCGACCCTCAAGACTGGGCTTTTGCATTGGCACCAGGGGATCCTGCGTTGCTCAATGTGGATGCGTTTTTTCTGGCCTTGGGGTTGCTTTATGAGGAACCTCATTTAGAGCTTCAGGCGGAAAAGGCCTTGATGTCCTTGTCTCAGGGGCAAGATGAAGCTGAAATATACTGCCAAAAATTCCGCAAATGGTCTGTGCTTACTCAGTGGAATGAGTGCGCCCTGGCGGCGATTTTCAGAGAAGGTCTCTCTGATGCCATTAAGGATGTTATGGTGGGGTTCCCTGTGCCTGCGAGTCTGAATGAGTCCATGACGATGGCTATTCAGATCGATAGGCGTCTGCGGGAGCGCAAACCTGTGCACCATTTGGCGGTGTCTACTGAGAAAACGCCAGAAAATATGCAATGTGATAGAATTCTGTCCAGAAGCGAGCGGCAGAATTTTAGACGAAAAAATGGGTTGTGCTTCTATTGTGGTGATTCAACTCATGTTATATCAGCATGCTTTAAGCGTACTAAGAAGCCTGACAAGTCTGTTTCAATTAGCATTTTACAGTCTAAGTTTATTCTATCTGTGACCCTGATTTGTTCTTTGTCATCTATTACCGCGGACGCCTATGTCGACTCTGGCGCTGCTTTGAGTCTTATGGATTGGTCCTTTGCCAAACGCTGTGGGTATGATTTGGAACCATTGGAGGCTCCGATACCTCTGAAAGGGATTGACTCCACCCCATTGGCTAGTAATAAACCACAATACTGGACACAAGTGACTATGCGTGTTAATCCGGATCACCAGGAGGTTATTCGCTTTCTGGTGCTGTATAATCTACATGATGTTTTGGTGCTGGGATTGCCATGGCTGCAATCTCATAACCCAGTCCTCGACTGGAGAGCTATGTCTGTGTTAAGCTGGGGATGTAAAGGAACTCATGGGGACGTACCTTTGGTTTCCATTTCATCATCTATTCCCTCTGAGATTCCTGAATTCTTGTCTGACTTTCGTGACGTTTTTGAAGAACCCAAGGTTGGTTCACTACCTCCGCACCGGGAGTGCGATTGTGCCATAGACTTGATCCCGGGTAGTAAATACCCTAAGGGTCGTTTATTTAATCTGTCTGTGCCTGAACACGCGGCTATGCGAGAATATATAAAGGAGTCCTTGGAAAAGGGACATATTCGTCCTTCGTCATCTCCCTTAGGAGCCGGTTTTTTCTTTGTGTCTAAGAAAGACGGCTCTTTGAGGCCGTGTATTGATTATCGACTTTTGAATAAAATCACGGTTAAATATCAATATCCGTTACCACTGCTTACTGATTTGTTTGCTCGTATAAAGGGGGCCAAGTGGTTCTCTAAGATTGATCTCCGTGGGGCGTATAATTTGGTGCGAATCAAGCAGGGGGATGAGTGGAAAACCGCATTTAATACGCCCGAGGGCCATTTTGAGTATTTGGTGATGCCTTTTGGTCTTTCAAATGCCCCTTCAGTCTTCCAGTCCTTTATGCATGACATTTTCCGCGATTATTTGGACAAATTTATGATTGTGTATCTGGATGATATTCTGATTTTTTCGGATGACTGGGACTCTCATGTCCAGCAGGTCAGGAGGGTTTTTCAGGTTTTGCGGTCTAATTCCTTGTGTGTGAAGGGTTCTAAGTGTGTTTTTGGGGTTCAAAAGATTTCCTTCTTGGGATACATTTTTTCCCCCTCTTCCATCGAGATGGATCCTGTCAAGGTTCAGGCTATTGGTGATTGGACGCAACCCTCTTCTCTTAAGAGTCTTCAGAAATTTTTGGGCTTTGCTAACTTTTATCGTCGATTTATTGCTGGTTTTTCTGATGTTGTAAAACCATTGACTGATTTGACTAAGAAGGGTGCTGATGTTGCTGATTGGTCCCCTGATGCTGTGGAGGCCTTTCGGGAGCTCAAGCGCCGCTTTTCTTCCGCCCCAGTGTTGCGTCAGCCTGATGTTGCTCTTCCTTTTCAGGTTGAGGTCGACGCTTCTGAAATCGGAGCTGGGGCGGTGTTGTCGCAGAGAAGTTCCGACTGCTCCGTGATGAGACCTTGTGCTTTTTTTTCCCGTAAATTTTCGCCCGCCGAGCGGAATTATGATATTGGGAATCGGGAGCTTTTGGCCATGAAGTGGGCTTTTGAGGAGTGGCGTCACTGGCTTGAGGGGGCCAGACATCAGGTGGTGGTATTGACTGACCACAAAAATTTAATTTACCTTGAGTCTGCCAGGCGCCTGAATCCTAGACAGGCGCGCTGGTCGTTGTTTTTCTCTCGGTTTAATTTTGTGGTGTCTTACCTACCGGGTTCTAAGAATGTTAAGGCGGATGCCCTTTCTAGGAGTTTTGAGCCTGACTCCCCTGGTAATTCTGAGCCCACAGGTATCCTTAAAGATGGAGTGATATTGTCTGCCGTTTCTCCAGACCTGCGGCGGGCCTTGCAGGAGTTTCAGGCGGATAGACCTGATCGTTGCCCACCTGGTAGACTGTTTGTTCCTGATGATTGGACCAGTAGAGTCATCTCTGAGGTTCATTCTTCTGCGTTGGCAGGTCATCCTGGAATCTTTGGTACCAGGGATTTGGTGGCAAGGTCCTTCTGGTGGCCTTCCCTGTCACGAGATGTGCGAGGCTTTGTGCAGTCTTGTGACGTTTGTGCTCGGGCCAAGCCTTGTTGTTCTCGGGCTAGTGGATTGTTGTTACCCTTGCCTATCCCGAAGAGGCCTTGGACGCACATCTCGATGGATTTTATTTCGGATCTGCCTGTTTCTCATAAGATGTCTGTCATCTGGGTGGTGTGTGACCGTTTCTCTAAGATGGTCCATCTGGTTCCCTTGCCTAAGTTGCCTTCTTCTTCCGAGTTGGTTCCTCTGTTTTTTCAAAATGTTGTTCGTTTGCATGGTATTCCGGAGAATATCGTTTCTGACAGAGGGACCCAATTCGTGTCTAGATTTTGGCGGGCATTCTGTGCTAGGATGGGCATAGATTTGTCTTTTTCGTCTGCTTTCCATCCTCAGACTAATGGCCAGACCGAGCGGACTAATCAGACCTTGGAGACATATTTGAGGTGTTTTGTGTCTGCGGATCAGGATGATTGGGTTGCTTTTTTGCCTTTGGCGGAGTTCGCCCTCAATAATCGGGCCAGCTCTGCCACCTTGGTGTCCCCGTTTTTCTGTAATTCGGGGTTTCATCCTCGATTTTCCTCCGGTCAAGTGGAATCTTCGGATTGTCCTGGAGTGGATGCTGTGGTGGAGAGGTTGCATCAGATTTGGGGGCAGGTGGTGGACAATTTGAAGTTGTCCCAGGAGAAGACTCAGCTTTTTGCCAACCGCCGTCGTCGTGTTGGTCCTCGGCTTTGTGTTGGGGACTTGGTGTGGTTGTCTTCTCGTTTTGTCCCTATGAGGGTTTCTTCTCCTAAGTTTAAGCCTCGGTTCATCGGCCCGTACAAGATATTGGAGATTCTTAACCCTGTGTCCTTCCGTTTGGACCTCCCTGCATCCTTTTCGATTCATAATGTTTTTCATCGGTCATTGTTGCGCAGGTATGAGGTACCGGCTGTGCCTTCCGTTGAGCCTCCTGCTCCGGTGTTGGTTGAGGGTGAGTTGGAGTACGTTGTGGAAAAGATCTTGGACTCTCGTGTTTCCAGACGGAAACTCCAGTATCTGGTCAAATGGAAGGGATACGGTCAGGAGGATAATTCTTGGGTCACTGCCTCTGATGTTCATGCCTCCGATCTTGTCCGTGCCTTTCATAGGGCTCATCCTGATCGCCCTGGTGGTTCTGGTGAGGGTTCGGTGCCCCCTCCTTAAGGGGGGGGTACTGTTGTGAAATTGGATTCTGGGCTCCCCCGGTGGCCACTTGTGGAATTGTACTTGTGTGCATCATCCCCTCTGTTCACCTGCTCCTATCAGGATGTGGGAGTCGCTATATAACCTTGCTCCTCTGTCAGTTTCATGCCGGTCAACAATGTAATCAGAAGCCTTTCTGTGCATGTTCCTGCTACTAGACAACTCCCAGCTAAGTTGGACTTTTGTCCTTGTGTGTTTTTGCATTTTGTTCCTGTTCACAGCTGCTGTTTCGTTACTGTGTCTGGAAAGCTCTTGTGAGCGGAAATTGCCACTCTGGTGTTATGAGTTAATGCTAGAGTCTTAAAGTAATTTCTGGATGGTGTTTTGATAGGGTTTTCTGCTGACCATGAAAGTGCCCTTTCTGTCTTCTTGCTATCTAGTAAGCGGACCTCGATTTTTGCTAAACCTATTTTCATACTACGTTTGTCATTTCATCTAAAATCACCGCCAATATATGTGGGGGCCTCTGTCTGCCTTTTGGGAAAATTTCTCTAGAGGTGAGCCAGGACTGTCTTTTCCTCTGCTAGGATTAGGTAGTTCTCCGGCTGGCGCTGGGCATCTAGGGATAAAAAAACGTAGGCATGCTACCCGGCCACTTCTAGTTGTGCGGCAGGTTTAGTTCATGGTCAGTATAGTTTCCATCTTCCAAGAGCTAGTTCTCATATATGCTGGGCTATGTTCTCTCGCCATTGAGAATCATGACAAGCACTGTTAGAAAAAAAACAGGAAGTTTCTGTTCATTGGGTGTGTAGCTGAAACACACATCTGAGAAGAATATTGGAGATATAATTCTATGTCAATTATTTGTATTCTATTTGGCATGGGGTTATAAAAACACCTTTAGGGTACCGTCACACAGTGCAATTTTGATCGCTACGACGGCACGATTCGTGACGTTCCAGCGATGCATTTACTAAATCGCTGTGTCTGACACGCTACTGCGATCCGGATCCCCGCTGAGAATCGTACGTCGTAGCAGATCGTTTGAAACTTTCTTTCGTCGTCTAGTGTCCCGCTGTGGCGGCATGATTGCATTGTGTGACACAGGTTGTATACGATGTGCGCATAGTAACCAACGGCTTCTACATCGCAAATACGTCATGAAATTATCGCTCCAGCGCCGTGTATTGCAACGTGTGACCGCAGTATACGACGCTGGAGCGATACTTATACGACGCTACAACGTCACGAATCGTGCCGTCGTAGCGATGAAAATGGCACTGTGTGACTGTACCCTTAGTGTGCAGTTGTAACAGAATACCTAGCAGCAACAGGGGGGGTCAAAGGGCTGCAAGTGACAGATCTCACACCTTGACCAGCTCAGAGCAGAACAAAAGGCTTGTGTTGTAGATTCTGTTTGTGGGCTCCCTCTGGTGGTTACTGCTGGTACTGGGTGACTTTAGTGGGTTGCGGCCTTTGGTTTCCACCTGTCCATCAGAGGCTGGGTGTTTCCTATTTTACCTGGCCTTTCTGTCATTCCCTTGCCGGCTATCAATGTATTCAGATGTGCTCTGTTTGGTTCCTGCCTACCTGCTCCCAGATCTTTCAGGATAAGCTAAGTGCTGATTTTCAGTTGTTGTTTTTTTGTCCAGCTTGCTTATTATGTCTCTATGCTAGCTGGTAGCTCTAGTGGACTGAGGTTCTCCCCATGTGCCATGAGTTGGCACATGGTTTCTTGTAATCTCAGGATGGTTTTTTGATTAGGGTTTTTTGCTGACCGCTCAGACCCCTTTTGTATCGTTCTGCTTTCTAGTTTACAGCGGGCCTCAATTTGCTGAACCTATATATATCATCTCTATGTGTGTGCCTTCCTCTCATTTCACCGTCAATACATGTGGGGGGCAACTATACCTTTTGGGGTTCATTCCTCTGGAGGCAAGTGAGGTCTTTATTTTCTCTGCAGTACTAGTTAGCTCTTAGGCTGGTGCGTGGCGTCTAGAACCAACGTAGGCACGCTCCCTGGCTATCTCTAGTTGCGTTTGTCAGGCGTAGGGCAGCGGTCAGCCCAGGTTCCATCACCCTAGAGCTCGTCCGATATTTTGTATTACTTTGCTTGTCCCTTGCTATCCCTAGCCATGGGGATTCATGACAGTATAGCCGGCCCACAAAGTGTTAATTGTTTGGGCTGAAGCAGGAGAAAAAGAAGTGTTTAAGGGAAATTTATTTATTTTTATTTTTTTCCTTCAGAGTTTTGCTGCCTAGCCCTTAATTGCTGTCTAGCTGCTTCTTACTTCCTCTTAACCCTTGAATGGCTCTGATATTAGCTGTTTAACATGGATGTCCAGAGTTTGGCTTCCAGCCTGAGTAATCTCGCGGCAAAAGTTCAAAACATACAGGATTTTGTTGTTCACACTCCCATGTCTGAACCTAGAATTCCTATTCCAGAGTTCTTTTCTGGAGATAGATCTACCTTCCTGAATTTCAGGAACAATTGTAAATTGTTTCTTTAAAATCTCGCTCCTCTGGAGACCCTGCTCAACAGGTCAAGATTGTAATATCTTTCCTGCGAGGCGACCCTCAGAATTGGGCATTTGCATTGGCACCAGGGGATCCTGCATTGCTCAATGTGGATGCGTTTTTTCTGGCATTGGGATTGCTCTATGAGGAACCCAACCTGGAGATTCAGGCTGAAAAGGCTTTATTAGCCCTCTCTCAGGGGTATGATGAAGCGGAAATATATTGTCAAAAATTTCGGAAATGGTCGGTGCTTACTCAGTGGAATGAGTGCGCCCTGGCTGCAAACTTCAGAAATGGTCTTTCCGAGGCCATTAAGGATATTATGGTGGGGTTCCCTACGCCTACAGGTCTGAATGAGTCGATGGCTATGGCCATTCAGATTGATCGGCGTTTACGGGAGCGCAAACCCGTGCACCAGTTGGCGGTGTCTTTTGAACAGGCACCTGAGACTATGCAATGTGATAGAATTCAGTCCAGAAGTGAACGGCAAAATTATAGGCGGAAAAATGGATTGTGTTTTTATTGTGGTGATTCAGCTCATGTTATATCAGCATGCTCTAAACGCACAAAAAGGGTTGATAAATCTTTTGCCATTGGTACTCTGCAGCCTAAGTTCATTTTGTCTGTGACTCTGATTTTTTCACTGTCTTCCATTTCCGTCGATGCCTATGTGGATTCGGGTGCTGCCCTGAGTCTTATGGATTGGTCATTTGCTAAACGCTGCGGTTTTAGTCTGGAACCTCTGGAAGTTCCTATTCCTCTGAAGGGAATTGACTCTACACCATTGGCTATGAATAAACCGCAGTATTGGACACAAGTGACCATGCGCATGACTCCCGTTCATCAGGAGGTGATTCGCTTCCTTGTACTGTATAATTTACATGATGTACTAGTGCTTGGTCTGCCATGGTTACAAACTCATAATCCTGTCCTGGACTGGAAAACAATGTCTGTGTTAAGCTGGGGATGTCAGGGGGTTCATGATTATGCACCTCTGATTTCAATCGCTTCATCTACTCCTTCTGAGATCCCTGCGTTTTTGTCTGACTATAGGGATGTTTTTGAGGAGCCTAAGCTCAATTCGCTCCCTCCGCATAGAGATTGTGACTGTGCTATAGAATTGATTCCTGGCAGTAAGTTCCCTAAGGGTCGTTTATTTAATCTGTCACTGCCAGAGCATACTGCTATGCGGAATTATATTAAGGAGTCCTTGGAAAAGGGACATATTCGTCCATCTTCGTCCCCTCTGGGAGCAGGTTTTTTTTTCGTGGCAAAAAAAGATGGTTCCCTGAGGCCTTGTATAGATTATCGCCTTCTGAATAAGATTACAGTCAAGTATCAGTATCCATTGCCATTATTGACTGATTTATTTGCTCGCATTAAGGGGGCTAGGTGGTTCACTAAGATAGATCTTCGCGGTGCGTATAATCTGGTGCGGATAAAACAGGGTGATGAGTGGAAAACCGCATTTAATACGCCTGAGGGCCATTTTGAGTATTTGGTAATGCCTTTTGGACTCTCCAATGCTCCGTCAGTCTTTCAGTCCTTTATGCACAATATTTTCCGTGAATATCTGGATAAGTTTATGATTGTGTATTTGGATGATATTTTGGTGTTTTCTGATGACTGGGAGTCTCATGTTCTACAGGTCAGGAAGGTGTTTCAGGTTCTGCGGGCCAATTCTCTGTTTGTGAAGGGCTCAAAGTGTCTCTTCGGAGTCCAGAAGATTTCTTTTTTGGGGTACATTTTTTCTCCTTCTACTATTGAGATGGATCCCGTCAAGGTTCAGGCGATTTGTGACTGGACACAACCTACATCTGTTAAGAGCCTTCAGAAGTTCTTGGGGTTTGCTAATTTTTATCGTCGGTTCATTGCTAATTTTTCCAGTATTGTTAAACCTTTGACTGATTTGACTAAAAAGGGTGCTGATGTTGCTGATTGGTCTCCTGCGGCCGTGGAGGCCTTTCAGGAACTTAAGCGCCGGTTTTCTTCTGCTCCTGTGTTGTGTCAACCAGATGTTTCACTTCCTTTTCAGGTTGAGGTTGATGCTTCCGAGATTGGAGCGGGGGCGGTTTTGTCACAGAGAAGTTCTAATGGCTCGGTGATGAAGCCATGTGCATTCTTCTCTAGAAAATTCTCGCCCGCCGAGCGCAATTATGATGTGGGTAATCGGGAGCTTTTGGCCATGAAGTGGGCATTTGAGGAGTGGCGTCATTGGCTTGAGGGTGCTAAACATCGTGTGGTGGTCTTGACTGATCACAAGAATCTCATTTACCTTGAGTCTGCCAGGCGTTTGAATCCTAGACAGGCTCGTTGGTCGTTGTTTTTTTCTCGTTTCAATTTCGTGGTTTCATACCTGCCAGGTTCAAAGAATGTGAAGGCAGATGCTCTTTCCAGGAGTTTTGTGCCTGACTCTCCTGGAGACTCTGGGCCTACTGGTATCCTTAGGGATGGGGTAATATTGTCCGCCGTATCCCCAGACTTGCGACGTGCATTGCAGGAGTTTCAGGTGGATAAACCGGATCGTTGTCCACCAGAAAGACTGTTTGTTCCGGATGATTGGACCAGTAGAGTCATCTCCGAGGTCCATTCTTCTGTGTTGGCTGGTCATCCTGGAATATTTGGTACAAGAGACTTGGTGGCCAGGTCTTTTTGGTGGCCTTCCTTGTCTAGGGATGTGCGTACCTTTGTGCAGTCTTGTGAAGTGTGTGCTCGAGCTAAGCCTTGCTGTTCTCGGGCCAGTGGGTTGTTGTTATCCTTGCCCATCCCGAAGAGGCCTTGGACGCACATTTCCATGGATTTTATTTCTGATCTCCCGGTTTCACAGAAAATGTCCGTTATCTGGGTTGTGTGTGACCGCTTTTCTAAGATGGTTCATTTGGTGCCCTTGCCTAAGTTGCCTTCCTCCTCTGAGTTGGTCCCTTTATTTTTTCAGAATGTGGTTCGTTTGCATGGGATTCCGGAGAATATCGTTTCTGACAGGGGATCCCAGTTTGTGTCTAGATTTTGGCGGACGTTTTGTGCCAAGATGGGCATTGATTTGTCTTTCTCGTCTGCATTCCATCCTCAGACGAATGGCCAGACGGAGCGAACTAATCAGACCTTGGAAACTTATTTGAGGTGTTTTGTTTCTGCTGATCAAGATGACTGGGTTGCTTTTTTGCCACTGGCCGAATTTGCTCTTAATAATCGGGCTAGTTCTGCCACGTTGGTCTCTCCTTTTTTTTGTAATTCGGGGTTTCATCCTCGTTTTTCCTCTGGTCAGGTGGAGTCTTCGGATTGTCCTGGAGTGGACGTGGTGGTGGACAGGCTGCATCAGATTTGGAACCAGGTGGTGGACAATTTGAAGTTATCTCAGGAGAAGACTCAGCAGTTTGCTAATCGCCGTCGCCGCGTGGGTCCCCGACTTCTTGTTGGGGATTTGGTGTGGTTGTCTTCTCGTTTTGTCCCTATGAAGGTCTCTTCTCCTAAGTTCAAGCCTCGGTTCATCGGTCCTTATAGGATCTCGGAGATTCTTAACCCTGTATCTTTTCGTTTGGATCTCCCAGCATCGTTTGCTATTCATAATGTGTTCCATCGGTCGTTGTTGCGGAGGTATGAGGTGCCCGTTGTTCCTTCGGTTGAGCCTCCTGCTCCGGTGCTGGTGGAGGGAGAATTGGAGTATGTTGTTGAGAAGATCTTGGATTCTCGTGTTTCCAGACGCAAACTCCAGTATTTGGTTAAGTGGAAGGGTTATGGTCAGGAGGATAATTCCTGGGTGGTCGCCTCCGATGTTCATGCGACTGATTTGGTCCGCGCCTTCCATAGAGCTCACCCTGATCGCCCTGGGGGTTCTCGTGAGGGTTCGGTGACCCCTCCTCAAGGGGGGGGTACTGTTGTGGATTCTGTTTGTGGGCTCCCTCTGGTGGTTACTGCTGGTACTGGGTGACTTTGGTGGGTTGCGGCCTTTGGTTTCCACCTGTCCATCAGAGGCTGGGTGTTTCCTATTTTACCTGGCCTTTCTGTCATTCCCTTGCCGGCTATCAATGTATTCAGATGTGCTCTGTTTGGTTCCTGCCTACCTGCTCCCAGATCTTTCAGGATAAGCTAAGTGCTGATTTTCAGTTGTTGGTTTTTTGTCCAGCTTGCTTATTATGTCTCTATGCTAGCTGGTAGCTCTAGTGGACTGAGGTTCTCCCCATGTGCCATGAGTTGGCACATGGGTTCTTGTAATCTCAGGATGGTTTTTTGATTAGGGTTTTTTGCTGACCGCTCAGACCCCTTTTGTATCGTTCTGCTTTCTAGTTTACAGCGGGCCTCAATTTGCTGAACCTATATATATCATCTCTATGTGTGTGCCTTCCTCTCATTTCACCATCAATACATGTGGGGGGCAACTATACCTTTTGGGGTTCATTCCTCTGGAGGCAAGTGAGGTCTTTATTTTCTCTGCAGTACTAGTTAGCTCTTAGGCTGGTGCGTGGCGTCTAGAACCAACGTAGGCACGCTCCCTGGCTATCTCTAGTTGCGTTTGTCAGGCGTAGGGCAGCGGTCAGCCCAGGTTCCATCACCCTAGAGCTCGTCCGATATTTTGTATTACTTTGCTTGTCCCTTGCTATCCCTAGCCATTGGGATTCATGACAGGCTTGCTTGCTACCCGGATACCAAGCACTCTGAATTGCTTTTTTTAAGTCAGCTATGTTTCCATACGGAGTTATGGAGATACTATACTTCCTAGCCATACATTGTGTATATTTCCGAGATCCCCAGACCGGACCGAACATCTTCCGGGGCCTCGGATCTATTCTAGCCTCACAGGGTGGGGAGATATGTAGAATAGCTAATAGCAAACAGATAGAGAAACTGTTTGGTCTTAATGCGTGGCAGGGACCCAGCTGGATCCGATGGCACCAGAACCGCTTCCTTAGGACCATCCATTAAGCAGTTATTACCCATCTGAAGTTTTATAGTTTTTAGCTACCAGAGGTACAGGAGGGACTTAGGATCAGCCCAGAGGGCAAGAGGGCAGTGGCTCAAAATGGGATAAAAGCTAGTGTAAGTCCATGTGGCCTCTCTCTCTTTGATCCATGCGGACCACTTCAAAACGGGGTCACATTGAGTAAAGTGCTTTAAATGACCTAGCACCCAGCTGGCTGCCCATGCCTCCTGCTGCCCAGTGCATCCATGATCTAACTAACTGGTAATTGACATATATTCTGCTTATATATTTTGGCCTATCACTAGCTGTATTTGCATATCTGACTGTGATGGTGTGATATGCTATGTGGGTATCATTTTGTGTATATTTCTATTTTACTTATTTTCATGGTATTGAGTTGTTATTTGCCATCTGATATTCTCTCCACAGTTCTGTATTGTTATCTCTCCACAGGGTCAGTGAATAATGTTGTTTGCTAATATGCTAATGACATGTTGACCTAGCTTGTTGAAACAATGAGCCCCTGCGACCTACCCCCCTAACCTGTGAATGGGGAGGTGAGACACAGACCAGTCTTGTTTGGAACTATGAAGTGAACACAGCATGTCAGAGAGAGAAAGAAGGGAATATGGACTGTTATCCTCTGTGCTGGATTGTTGACTATTCTCTTGCTCTGTTGATTGTGTGATACCGGAGAAGGAACCTGTGACAACTGGTGGCAAGCAGCGGGATCAACAGAGCGTAACCTAATGGAGAACCACCCACAGAGTGAGTACAGAAATTGGACTGTATCCAGTTTACAGGAGAGAGCCAGAGACCTGGGCCTGAACTACCAGGGACTGACTAAAGAGGCCTTAATTGATCTACTGGTGGGTGCTAGCCAGACCACCTACTCCCATATGTCTGAAGGACGAACACTGGAGACAAGGACCCCCACCCCAAAAAGCCAGTGGGTGGTGTGGTACAAAGAAGAGATGGCGGTTCTGGGCCCAGGCGTCTCTCAGGAGTACAAGGAGGAGGCTGCCCGCCGGGCACAACGGAGACAAGAAGCAATGGAGTTTGAAAGAGGGAGTAACACAATGTGGAATGTAAACCCAACGATCCGTGAGCCTGTACGGATCACCCGGACAGACTTTAAGCCGTTTGATGAGGCTTCCGGAGATGTGGAGGGGTTCTTCAAGGACTTTGAGCAGCAGTGTGCTGTGATGGAGGTGCCCCACTCTGGCTGGATGCGTTTGTTAGTGGGACTCCTGAACGGTAGCCTGGCGGAGGCTTACCAAACCATTGACTCCCAGCAGAACCAGGATTATAACATTGTAAAGCAGACTATCCTGGATTACCATGCTATCACCCCAGACTCATATAGGGCCAAGTTCCGAGACCTCCCATGCACTTCGGGGGGATCATTTAGGATGTATGCACATAAGATGTCCCAGGCATGTCGGAGATGGCTGGAAGCAGAAAACGCCTTTACTGTGGAAGATGTTATACAGGTGTTCCTTATAGAACAATTTCTTGCCAAGTGTCCCGCAGAGGTACGGGAATGGGTCCGGGAGCGCACGCCATGCACCGTGGATAGAGCTGCAGCCCTGGCCGATGAAGCCCTTACTATCCGACCGCAATGGAGGAGGCTTCTGGACAATGAACCACGGCCTTCTCCCGCGTCCTGTCCCCCTCCAATTATATCTGCCCCTCCACCCAGCCACAGGCCGATGACAATTACAGCTCACAATCCTGGGCCCCAACAGTTCCGACCACGACCTGGGGGTATCACAGAGAGGAGATGTTACGGGTGTGGGCAACCTGGACATTTGCAGTCTGGCTGTCCCTCAAGGATTCGGAGGGAGCTCCACGCAGCCCCACCGCGTCCAGTGCATCTTGTGTACTGCAACCCGCCTGAGGAAGAGCTACCACCACCCCCACCAGAGTGGACCACTGACCACAGCACCATAGATACCCCTCCTGGAGTGTACGGACTCCGGCCTTTGTCCATCAGAAATACACAGCAACGGCATTTCCACCTACAGGATGTCTTAATTGATGGATACAAAGTGTCAGGATTTAGAGACATGGGGGCATTCCTGACTATCGCTGACCCTCATGTGGTTCGACCAGAGGCAATTCACCAGGGCCCGGGAATTCCCATTGTCCTGGCGGGGGGTGTCCGCAAATATATACAGAGAGCTTTGGTACGTTTTGATTTTGGTTTTGGATAAAAACTGTTGGTTTGGAGTTATGGGAGGACTTCCTGCAGATATCCTCCTTGGAAATGACATTTGGGAGTTGCAAAGTCATTTTGTGGGAGCAGAAGGTCCGTGGGCCTCTCACTCTTCTGAAAGAACAATTGGAGGAAGATATCGCAGATACCGGAACGCCCATCATCATTCCCTACGTTCAGAGACTGTCTCGCCCAGCTAGCTATTTTGGCTAATGAACATCAGCGAATGGCCCAGTCCAGTCAAAAAGTCTGGTATGACCATAAAGCCAGGACCCGGGAATTTATGGACAAGTGCTCATGATTATTGCAACCCCTGCCACTGTACAAGGAACTATAAACAGTGGAGCAAAGTGGACTAAAGTGAGCAGGCCAGAGGTCTGTGTAGACCTAATGGCATGCTCACTTATTATGAGGGGGAAGAGGTTGTGATGGTGTGATATGCTACGTGGGTATCATTTTGTGTATATTTCTATTTTACTTATTTTCATGGTGTTGAGTTGCTATTTGCCATCTGATATTCTCCTCACAGTTCTGTATTGTTATCTCTCCACAGGGTCAGTGAATAATGTTATTTGCTAATATGCTAATGACATGTTGACCTAGCTTGTTGAAACAATGAGCCCCTGCGACCTACCCCCCTAACCTGTGAATGGGGAGGTGAGATACAGACCAGTCTTGTTTGGAACTATGAAGTGAACACAGCACATCAGAGAGAGAAAGAAGGGAATATGGACTGTTATCCTCTGTGCTGGATTGTTGGATTTTTATCCTGTAACTGAACTGCATTTGTGTTCTGGAATATTTTATCCTTTGTGTGGTGGATTATATGGACCTTTCGTACTTTTGCCTAAATAAAGTTCTTGGGATTGTTCACTATTCTCTTGCTCTATTTATTGTGTGATTCCGGAGAAGGAACCTGTGACACTGACCATTGTATATGTGTAACCATCATGTATATACTTTAATGTCTAATATGCCCTTACACTGATGAAATATACAATTTAACCTTGGGCTGCTCTTTTATCTTGATCCACAAATCCTCAAGTCCATTTCTCGATTTAACTTTCCATGCTGTTGGGGCTGTTTTCTGGCCCAGTATATTTCCTGCTAATGGACCGGCGTTATATTGAACAAGGAACTGGTGGCAGTTTTACCAGTCTGATAAGGTTATGTTTCACTGGGGCTAGTGAAAGGGGCCTCTCAGTCTGGGTGGCCCACCTCCTCTCACTCCCTGGCCCATGTGGACAAGGGTGTTTCTGTAAAACTGTGCCAAACTGATGTTACACGCCCCTAGGGGGTGAAGAACATCACAGTGATACAAGTGGGGAAACCTTAGCACGTGATCCCGCTGACGTAATATTGACGTCAGGCTGGGTGGCGGGGTGTGGATGCTTCAACTGCGGTGGCAGTGGTCGGGTTGTCTCTGGTGTCATCCATTCACTTTGCAAGCTGACAGACAAAATACTAAGATCCTAAGCTATAAGAAATACTAGTTGTAAGCAGTGTTATCTTTGTTCCTGAATAAATACATAGTCACTATTGAATAGCTGGACAGTATAGAGATTATTCCGCTGCAAACAGTCCACATTAGGTATTTTAAGTACATTTTAAAGCGTATGTGTGAATAAATAAAGAAGTCTTTCTTTTGTCAAAGCCATGGGGCATTTAGTAATAATTTAGGCTATGTGCCGATGTCTATTAAAAATTCTCTTTATTGGAGAAATTCAATGCATGAGTGTGCGATGTCAGTAGAAAAATAATTTTTGCAAAGCTCATTAATTTGCAGCTTAGAAAAGGAAGATGCATATATGTATGTCAAAACTACAGTATTACAAAAAGAGAATTTATTTTAATAGACAATGCTTTAAAAAAAAATGGTAGAAAAGAAGAAAACGAATGTGTCCATGTGCTCTTCCAGGGGAGGGTGAAAGCAAACATCTAATGCATCCCAATTTAAAGTTGCGGCATTTTTTAGCTGTTTTTTACACAGCTCTGTTCTCCAGCACTTCATCCCCCTATCCCATCGATTTCCATGACAAAGGATGAGTAGAAAAAAGCTATCTGTTTTTGTTTGTAGTGGTTTTATTACTTTGTGGAGGTTATTGCCATTCCCAACTCAGAAGAATATTGTCAAACTTGGCAGTTTCCATAGCTAAAATTTCCCTGGGTAACCTCAAGGATAATGAAGTCAAAAACATTCCCCTCCATTGTTTATTTGTTCCAATGGTCGACCATAGTGCCATGTCCAACAATACAGAGAAATGTACGGTTATGAAATCATACCTGCACAAACCTCTCTTTCTTTGGCTACACACTCATCCCTATAATGGGTAATGCAAGGGCGGACATACTGTTGGAGCAACCTGTTCAGCCACCCATTGGCCCATGTTGTAAGGGGGCCACTCCTATGTTCAAAGTAGGTGAAATTGTGTATTATGATGTACTATAGGACTGCAGGGGGCTGATATACTGTTTTTGCACAGGGACCATCTTCCTTTTTTGTCCGCCCTTGGTAATTATATAGGGACAGGAGAGAGAAGGTGGTTATGCTTTGCTGCTTTTTATCTCTGCTCAAAGTATAGAATTCAGATGAGAAGGAGATTTATAAATCCCATTTTGGAAAGCCTCGAAATAGTAAAAACAGTGATCCTTCTTGTTCATTCCTACTGCAGTCGGAATAGGGCAATATAGTGGGAAGGAGTAAATGCTCTAACAAATAGAAGTGTGCACAGACAGATTTTATACATTTCTTTGTCAAATATCCTTTTACTAGAGAGTTCATCATCTCAAAATTGAAGACATCGGTTAGGATTTTTGCCCATGGGTCTTGGTCTTGAGCACCCTTCCTTTTGACGGTTTCACCATCTATCTCTGCTCCTCCCCTGTTTGGATTGCTTAGCAGCGTTGGCTTCACTTGAGCTAGTTCTGTCTCCTTTGAAACACTGCACAGGTGGCGAATGTAATATTCTTGGTGCATGAGCAGAAAAGCTTTTATTTTCAGACATTTGTTAGCTCCCTGTTCTGCGCATGCACTGAGAATGTGACAATAGGTGCTAGCGCAGGGTTGCAAAGGAGACAGCGCTGGCTGAAGTGAAGCCAGTGTAGTGGAGAGTGGGGGCAGCAGAGATAGCAGGCAAAACTGTTGGGAAGGGGGCTCCAGACTATGTGGCCTCGCCCACAGTGGTCTGAGTATCTAATTTGCATATGGATGGACATTAAAAAAGTTTTCTCCAGTAGATTATTAAAAGAAGGTATGGTTCTTCTTGCAAGATTGCAAGGACCTTTGCTTATGTTGATAGAGATTTCAGAGATGAGACTCCCTTCAAAGGGGTTGTCCAGAACAATTTTATTTATTTTTTTACTATGGGCCTAAAAACTAACAGGCAGGTAAATGTTAACAGAGACAACTACCTGCCTGTATTACCCAGCACTGTGTGCTTAGGCACATTGTAAAAAGCATGAATAGTCCTGGAGTATTTAAAAAAAATTTGTTTCATCTGTGGTCAGCTCTTCATAACTTTCTCCATCATGCCCAATAACATTCCCCATAATTTTTTCGGCATGTCATCAGTTTATTTGCACAATAGCTTTATAGTCCAATAAGTCCCAGTCTTCTATTACTGCAGCCTGAAAGGCTATAATAACCACAAGCTATGCTGTATTTTGTTATATCGATGTATAACTGCTTCACAGCTGTAAGGTGGTTAACATTTCATCCAGAGTACATTGACACTTCATGAGTGGCTGTAAACATAATATAATACACGTTTATATCTATGTTTCCGCATTGGGGTTTATTCTTATTGCAGTGGTGATTATCAGAAAATATTGCTGCAATTACATTTACAGGACATGCAACCTGATTTATTTCCCATTTTAGGAAAGAAATGCTGTTTTGAAACAACACAATCCTTATAAAATCCTTATACAATGTTGTCATTGTAAGGAACCTTGCTGGCAAATTGTATCTGTGATTCCCAAGTCAGAGTTTTGGTATGGTAAAAAATAAAACACTTGATGATACATTATCTGATACAGCACAGTGTCACAAATTAGTCTATAAAATTAAGGGGTTGACAATCTCATTTCAATGTGACGCTGGCCCAGCTGCAGACAACATTACATTTCTCGTTATATGGAGGTGCCAGGGCTGTGTAGTACAACGATGGCCTCACTATATAGTGATGAGGCAGTGACCCAAGAAAGTTCAAAAGTAAACGTAGGTTTAATGTCCAGCTCACAAACAAAACACACAGTATCCTCTGGATCGCAGCCGGGAAACAAGACAGTCCATAAAAGCGTCCGGTTGCTGAGCTTTTGCAGAGCCGTCTGCTCTGAACCTTGCAAACTCCACACTGACACACCCAACCCTCTGCTGCAGGGATTTTTACATTGAACCTGTAGCCATAGCCAAATAGAAAACCCGGCTGGGGGAGGAAACGGACCTCCCCTTCCTGTAGTCCATTTCAAAATTAAAAGCCCATGGCAGGTTTTCCTAAATCTGCCTTGGACAAATAGCTTGCCCAGGACCAACACTCACTTTTACTCAGCATTGCAATCACAGCTATGCCTGTGATTGCAATGCACTCCCGCAGCCTCAATACGCTTCTGAGTACATCCTGGGGGACACATATCGACCCTCACATATAACACCGGTCACTGTCTCACATACCCCCCCTCTGTTCAAACTTGTGGAGTTGAACATTTGTCATCATACAGAGGGCCCGTGACAGGGCATCCACATTTCCCTATGACCTCCCAGCCCGATGTTGCACAGAGAAATTGAAATTTTGCAAAGACAGGAACCATCAGGTGACCCGAGCATTCCTCTCCTTAGCATTCCTCATCCAGACCAAGGGCGAATGATCTGTCACCAAGCGAAACGGTCGACCGAGCAAATAGTGTAGGGACTCCAATGCCAACTTAATGGCCAGGGACTCCTTCCCCACTACTCTATAATTTTTCTCGGCCAGGGTGAGTTTCCCTCTTAGGTAGGTGACCGGATGCTCTTCTCCGTTCACCTCCTGCGACAGGACTGCTCCAAGGCCCGCGTTAGAGGAATCTGTCTGCACAATGAAGCGTTTCTGAAAGTTGGAGCTAATGAGAATGGGCTGTCTGTACAGTGCTACCTTCATGAATTGGTACGCTTCCTCTGCCTGGGAGATCCATAAGGGGTGTTGTTCTCCCTGAAAAATTAGGTATAAACCTCCGGTAATACCCAAGATGACAAGAAACGCTCTCATCTGTTTGGTGGTAACAGGTCGGGGTCAGTTCTGAAAGGCCTCGATTTTATTTATTTGGTTTTTGATAACCCCATGGCCGATCACGTAACCCAAGTACCGGGCTTCCTCGAGCCCTATTGCACACTTCTTGGGATTCAAAGCCCGCGGCTCTGAGCTAATCTACTACTGCTTGTACCTGTGACAAGTGGGTATGCTAGTCAGTGAAAAAGATGATGATGTCATCTAAGTACGCTGACACATACTTCCGATGGGGTTCCAATATTATGTCCATCAACCTCTGGAACATGGCAGGGGCCCCATGTAGTCCAAAGGGAAAGACTACATAGTGGTAAAGACCCTCCAGTGTTATGAAGGCGGTCTTTTCCTTTGCCGACTCTGTAAGAGACACCTGCCAATAACCGTTGGTCAGATAGAGGGTGATGAAGTACTGGGCCTAACCCAGGTGCTTGATGAGCTCCTCCACCCGGGGCATTGGATAAAGGTCGAACTTCAACACCTCGTTCAATTTACAAAAGTCATTACAGAACCGTAATGATCCGTCTGGCTTCGGGATTAGCACAATGGGGCAAGCCCAGTCACTCCAGGATTCCTCAATTACTCCTAGCTGGAGCATTTATCTTACCAAACTCGTGATGGCTTGTCTCCGGGCCTCGGGCGCCTGGTATGGTTTTATTCGTACCCTTACATGAGGCCCGGTGACAATGTCATGCTGGATGACAGAGGTATGACCGGGAAATTCCGAGAATAGGTCTGAATTCTCTTGGACTAATTTCTGAACCTCTTGACGCTGCTGGTTCGAGAGAGTGTCTCCCATTTTTACCTCTCTCTCGGCCTCCTCCTTGGCCAGTGAGAGGAGACAGGTTCCCTGTTGGTACAACCGGGGCTGCCTCCGCAACCAGACATTCCTGGTCCTTCCACACTTTCAACAGGTTGACGTGATACAGCTGTCCGGGTTTTATATTCCCAGGCTAGTAAACTCTGTAATTTACTTCTCCAACCTTCCCCCTTATCTCATATGGCCCTTGCCACTTGGCTTACTCTCTGTGGTGAGCACTAATACCAACACCCTGTCCCCTTCTTTAAAGGTCCTTATCGTGGCTCTTTTATTATACACGCATCTCTGCGCGGCCTGGGCATCCATCAGATGCTCCTTTGCTATGGGCCATACTGCCGCAATCCAGTCCTGCATGCTTGCCACATGCTCAATGACACTCTTATGTGGAGTGGGCTCCTGTTCCCACTTCTCCTTGGTTACGTCCAGCAGACCCCTTGGGTGCCTGCCATACAATAGTTCAAATGGGGAGAACCCCGTGGACGCCTGCGGCACCTTGCAGATAGCAGACATTAGATAGGGCAGTAACATGTCCGAATGCCTCCCGTCCTTGGCGACCACCTTTTTTAGCATGGATTTGAGGGTCTCATTAAATCTCTCCAAGAACCCATCAGTTTGTGGGTGGTACAGCGATGTACATAGCTGTTTAATCTGGAGTAGCTTACAGAGCTCCATGGTCACCTTGGACATAAAAGGAGTCCCCTGATCTGTAAGGATCTCCTTTGGTAGCCCAAGATGACAAAACATGGTAAATAGCTCGCAGGCTATTAGCTTGGCCGAGGTGTGGTGTAGAGATATCGTTTCTGGGTACCGTGTGGCGTAGTCTACTATGACCAAAATATGTTGATTGCCATGAGCGGATTTCACTATGGGGCCTACCAGATCCATTGCTATCAGTTCAAATGGTACCTCTAGGATGGGCAGAGTTACCAATGGACTCTGGTAGTTCGCAGTGGGTGAGGATAGTTGCCACTCCGGACAAGTGTCACAGTACCTCTGGACCTCCGTGTAGACCCCAGGCCAAAAAAGACCGGTGCAGAATGTACTTCTGCGTCTTTTTGGCCCCTAAGTGCCCTACTAGCATGTGGGTGTGAGCCATGTCAAGCATCGCCTGATGGTAGGTTTGGGGCACCACCAGCTGTTCCACCACCTCATCCCGAACTTTATTCACCTGGTACAACAACTCCTAGTGGGTAGCCATGTGGAGAAAAACGGTCTCCGCACCTGGTTGCTGAGCTACTCTATTAATTTTAATCACCCTTTCTCGTGCCCGGGCCAGGATGGAACTGATCAGTCTCGAACTTACCAACTTACCAGGGGACACTTCCAGCTCGGGGATCAGTGGGGTGTCCTTGACCTCTCCTACCAATATCTCTAGGGGAAGCCTATTGGGGTTGCACTCTGTCCATATGTTGGCGATCCCTATGGCAGGTATATCTGACTCGGAATCTTCAGGTTCCGCTCCCGGAATAGCATTTACCTTGGGAGGGTTAACCCTGGTCTCCCACAGGGACCAAAACAGGGGCAAGTCTCTTCCCAACACAGTCCCATTCGTAAGAGTTTTTACCACTCCCACCATGTCTTATTTTTCCACATGGGGTGGAAAACGTAACCTCCACGATTGGGTATTCTCGGAGTTCCCCATGTATGCACAACACACCCACTATCCATCCATTGGGGTTGTCCCCGGCAACAAGGGACCCATAAATCAGAGTCACTAAGCTCTCTGAGTCCAAGAGAGCGTCCATCTGATACCCATTAACGAGTACCATGCATAGTTGGGGTTCGGTACCGGCAGTGCCTGTAGTAGCGGTGCAGACTGGCTGGGCATATATAGACACACGGCGAGTATACCCGCAGTCCATGGGTTGAGCTGTCAGGGTAGTTGCCAGCCACATGTCCGGGGCCCTGGCACCGCCAACACTTGATAGTTGCGGCGCGACTGGACCTTGGGGCTGACTTAGGGGACACGGGTTTGCTGTCACTCTCCCTTCAGGATAACCCCTCTGAACGGGCTTAGTCCTGATTGGCCCTATTAGAGGGTAGTGGACTTTTCACAAGCTCCTGAGTTGGTGTGGCTCGACATGACAGCCGTAGTGTAGCCATGTTTTGTATAAAGTCCAGAGTAGCCATGTACCGCTCAATCAGTCCCACCACCTGGTCCAGAGTTCCCCACCCATCGCGGTATGGCTGCTGGCAGAGCTCTCATCAACCGGTCGACTACCATCTGCTCCACCATCTGGGCTGGAGTCAAAGTCTCAGGTTGGAGCCACCTTTTCACAAGCTGCAGTAAGTCATACACCTGAGACCGGCAATCTGGGCCTCCACAAAAGTCCATGAAAACACCCGTTGGGCTCTCACACAGGTAACGCCCCCCAGTCGGGCAAGGATCTCACCTTTTAGCTTGGCGTATTCCTGGGTGTCCTCCCAACTGAGGTCAAAGTAGGCTTTTAGCGCGTCACCCCTCAGGAACGGAGCCATCACTTCCCACTGGGAAGTTGACAGGTTCTCCCAGTCTGCCGTGCGCTCATATACGGTGAGGAAAGCTTCCATGTCATCTTCCGGACTCAGTTTCCTCAAAGCGGAGCGAACCTTGTCTCTGGCCTCACGAATTTCCAGGGTCGGCGCTGGAGGTACCTCCCACAGGGCTGCAATTTGCTGCAGCAACAGCAACCCCTCTGAACGGGCTTGGTCCTGATTGGCCCTAGTAGAGGGTAGTGGACTTTTCACAAGCTCCTGAGTTGATGTGGATTGACATGACAGCCGTAGTGTAGCCATGTTTTGTATAAAGTCCTGAGTAGCTGTGTACCGCTCAATCAGTCCCACCACCTGGTCCAGAGTGCCCGGGTCCCCTTGACCCACCCAACGCGGTATGGCTGCTAGCAGAGCTCTCACCAACCGGTCGACTACCATCTGCTCCACCATCTGGGCTGGAGTCAAAGTCTCAGGTTGGAGCCACCTTTTCACAAGCTGCAGTAAGTCATACACCTGAGTGTTATGCGCTGGTGGTTTAGGAGCAACATGGGACGTTCTCTGGAGGAGGTGGTACCTGTACTGACCGCAGTTCCTGAGCTTAACACAACACTAGAAGTAGCCGTGAGATGTTCCTGTCACTCCCTAGACACCTCGTCACAGCCGGAGGACTAACTACCCCTAAAGATAGAAACAGGAAAGCTATCTTGCCTCAGAGAAAATCCCCAAAGGATAGGACAGCCCCCCACAAATATTGACTGTGAGTGGAGAGGGAAATGACATACGCAGAATGAAACCAGGATGTTGCAAAGGAGGCCAGTCTAGCTAGATAAATAGAACAGGAAAGAATACTGTGCGGTCAGTATTAAA
The DNA here is from genome assembly GCF_051348905.1 of Ranitomeya variabilis. Classification (NCBI taxonomy): domain Eukaryota; kingdom Metazoa; phylum Chordata; class Amphibia; order Anura; family Dendrobatidae; genus Ranitomeya; species Ranitomeya variabilis. Next base: position 680,142,826 of record NC_135232.1, on the reverse strand, counting down.
AACTAGAAAAATCCACCACAGAGTTTACAAAAATCTCCACACCTGACTAAAGGTGTGGAGGGTAAATCTGCTTCCCAGAGCTTCCAGCTTAACTGAATAAATCCATACTGACAAGCTGGACTAGAAAAAACATAGAAAGTGCAGAAAGATTAAGTCCACAACAAGTGGACTGCAAAAGAACAAAGCAAGGACTTATCTTTGCTGAAATGGTCAGAATATCAGGGAAATCCAAGCAGAGATGTGAATCCAACCAGGAACCATTGACAACTGGCACAGGCTGAAGGATAGAACCAGGCTAAATAGCCGAGCCAGAAAGACAATCAGTGGAAGCAGCTGCTGACTACTAAATCCAAGGAGCAGCAGTACTGTTGTGAATTCCGTTCTCGGGCTCCCTCCTGTGGTCGTGAATGGTACTTTGGTGAGTTCTGTCCTTGGACACCCTCTGGTGGCTTTGAGTGGAACTGCTGATCTTTGAGGTTGGCTTTCTCAGCTGCCCTCGTTTATTGCTTCTGCTGGCTTCCCTATTTAACTCTGCCCAGGTCGTTAGTCCATGCCAGCTGTCAATGTTTCAGTACTGGTTCAGATCTCTCTTGGATTTCTCAGATGACCTGTCTACTCCAGCAGAAGCTAAGTCCTTGCTAGTCATTTGCTGTTCATCGTTTTTTTAATATATTTTTCAGTACATGCTATGTTTCTAGTCCAGCTTGCTATTATGATATTTCCTTGCTAGCTGGAAGCTCTGGGGGTGCAGAGCTGCACCTCCACACCGTGAGTCGGTTTGTAGGTCTTTTTGCACACTCTGCTTGGTTTTTGTAGTTTTTAATACTGACCGCATAGTTCCCTTTCCTATCCTCTGTCTATCTAGAGAAGATTCGGCCTCCTTTGCTAAAATCTGTTTCATTCCTGTGTTTGTCACTTCCCTCTTAACTCACAGTTAATATTTGTGGGGGGCTACCTTTACTTTGGGGAATTTCTCTGAGGCAAGGTAGGCTGCTATTTCTATCTTTAGGGGTAGTTAGCTCTTAGGCTGTGAAGAGGCGTCTAGGGAGAGTTAGGTACGCTCCACGGCTATTTCTAGTGTGTGTGATAGGATTAGGGATTGCGGTCAGTAGAGTTACCACCTCCTCAGAGCTTGTCCCAGGTTTTCTGTTTTAACCATCAGGTCATTTCGGGTGCTCCTAACCACCAGGTCCATAACAGTACAGCTGGCCACAAAGTGTTAATGCATCTCAAAAGAGGGATAAGAGAAGTTCTGAGTCAATTTTTTTTTTCTTTGCAGCTTGTTTTGTCTTTTTTTTCCCCTTAACCTCTGGGTGGTTCAGGACTCAGGTGTAGATATGGATATTCAAGGTTTGTCCTCTTGTGTGGATCAACTCACTGCTAGGGTACAGAGTATTCAAGATTATGTAGTTCAGAATCCGATGTTAGAGCCTAGAATTCCAATTCCTGATTTGTTTTCTGGGGATAGATCTAAATTTTTGAATTTCAAAAATTATTGCAGACTGTTTCTTGCTCTGAAACTCCGCTCCTCTGGTGATCCCATTCAGCAAGTAAAGATTATTATTTCTTTGTTGCGTGGTGACCCGCAAGACTGGGCATTCTCCCTTGAGCCAGGAAATCCTGCATTGCTTAATGTGGATGCATTTTTTCTAGCGCTTGGATTGCTTTATGACGAACCTAATTCTGTGGATCAGGCAGAAAAGATCTTGCTTACTCTATGTCAGGGTCAGGAGGAGGCAGAAGTATATTGCCAGAAGTTTAGAAAGTGGTCTGTGCTTACTCAATGGAATGAGTGTGCCCTGGCAGCAATTTTCAGAAAGGGTCTTTCTGAAGCCCTTAAGGATGTTATGGTGGGGTTCCCCACGCCTGCTGGTCTGAATGAGTCAATGTCTTTGGCCATTCAGATTGATCGGCGTTTGCGCGAGCGCAAAGTTGTGCACCATTTGGCGGTGTCCTCTGAGCGGAGGCCTGAGCCTATGCAATGTGATAGGACTTTGACCAGAGCTGAACGGCAAGAACACAGACGTCAGAATGGGCTGTGTTTTTACTGTCGTGACTCCTCTCATGCTATCTCTGATTGTCCTAAGCGCACTAAGAGGTTCGCTAGGTCTGTCACCATTAGTACTTTGCAGCCTAAATTTCTCTTATCTGTTACTCTGCTTTGCTCATTGTCGTCCTACTCTGTTATGGCATTTGTGGATTCGGGCGCTGCCCTGAACTTGATGGACTTGGAGTTTGCCAGGCGCTGTGGTTTTTTCTTGGAGCCGTTGCAGAGTCCTATTCCCTTAAGGGGGATTGATGCTACGCCATTGGCCAAGAATAAACCTCAGTACTGGACTCAGCTGACCATGTACATGGCTCCCGCACATCAGGAAAATATTCGCTTTTTGGTGTTGCATAATTTGCATGATGTTGTCGTGTTGGGTTTACCATGGTTACAGGTTCATAATCCAGTACTGGATTGGAAATCAATGTCTGTGTCTAGTTGGGGTTGTCAAGGGATACATGGTGATGTTCCTTTGATGTCAATTTCTTCTTCCACTCCTTCTGAAGTCCCTGAGTTTTTGTCGGATTACCAGGATGTATTTGATGAGCCCAAGTCCAGTGCCCTACCTCCTCATAGGGACTGTGATTGCGCTATTAATTTGATTCCTGGTAGTAAGTTCCCTAAGGGCCGACTGTTCAATTTATCTGTGCCAGAACATGCCGCTATGCGGAGTTATGTAAAGGAGTTCTTGGAGAAAGGGCATATTCGCCCGTCTTCGTCGCCGTTGGGAGCAGGGTTCTTTTTTGTGGCCAAGAAGGATGGCTCTCTGAGACCCTGTATAGATTATCGCCTTCTCAATAAAATCACAGTCAAATTTCAGTACCCTTTGCCTCTGTTGTCTGATTTGTTTGCTCGGATTAAGGGGGCTAGTTGGTTTACCAAGATTGACCTTCGAGGGGCGTATAATCTTGTGCGTATTAAACAGGGCGATGAATGGAAAACAGCATTTAATACGCCCGAGGGCCATTTTGAGTACCTGGTGATGCCATTCGGGCTTTCTAATGCTCCATCTGTGTTTCAGTCCTTTATGCACGACATCTTCCGGAAGTATCTGGATAGGTTCATGATCGTATATTTGGATGATATTTTGGTCTTTTCGGATGATTGGGAGTCTCATGTAAGGCAGGTCAGGATGGTGTTCCAGGTCCTTCGTGCTAATGCGTTGTTTGTGAAGGGCTCTAAATGCCTCTTTGGAGTTCAGAAGGTTTCCTTTTTGGGCTTCATTTTTTCCCCTTCTACTATCGAGATGGATCCTGTTAAAGTTCAGGCCATTTATGATTGGACTCAACCTACATCTGTGAAGAGTCTTCAGAAGTTCCTGGGCTTTGCTAATTTTTACCATCGCTTCATCGCTAATTTTTCTAGTGTGGTTAAGCCTTTGACTGATTTGACGAAGAAAGGCGCTGATGTGGTGAATTGGTCCCCTGCGGCCGTTGAGGCTTTTCAGGAGCTTAAACGTCGTTTTACTTCTGCCCCTGTGTTGCGTAAGCCGGATGTTTTGCTCCCTTTTCAGGTCGAGGTTGATGCTTCTGAGATTGGGGCAGGGGCTGTTTTGTCTCAGAGAAGTTCTGATGGCTCCTTGATGAAGCCGTGTGCTTTCTTTTCTAGAAAGTTTTCGCCTGCCGAGCGCAATTATGATGTCGGCAATCGGGAGTTGTTGGCTATGAAGTGGGCATTCGAGGAGTGGCGACATTGGCTTGAGGGAGCCAAACATCGCGTGGTGGTCCTGACTGATCACAAGAATCTGACTTACCTCGAGTCCGCCAAGCGGTTGAACCCTAGACAGGCTCGATGGTCACTGTTTTTCTCCCGTTTCGATTTTGTGTTCTCATACCTTCCGGGATTTAAGAATGTGAAGGCTGATGCCCTTTCTAGGAGTTTTTTGCCTGATTCTCCGGGAGTCCCTGAGCCGGCTGGTATTTTTAAAGAGGGGGTGATTCTGTCTGCCATCTCCCCTGATTTGCGGCGGGTGCTGCAGGAGTTTCAGGCTGATAGACCTGACCGCTGTCCAGTGGAGAAACTGTTTGTCCCTGATAGATGGACTAGTAGGGTTATTTCTGAGGTTCATTGTTCAGTGTTGGCTGGTCATCCTGGGATTTTTGGTACCAGAGATTTGGTTGCCAGGTCCTTTTGGTGGCCTTCCTTGTCATGTGATGTGCGTTCCTTCGTGCAGTCCTGTGGGACTTGTGCTCGGGCCAAACCTTGCTGTTCTCGTGCCAGTGGGTTGCTTTTGCCTTTGCCTGTCCCGAAGAGGCCCTGGACACATATTTCCATGGATTTTATTTCTGATCTTCCTGTCTCTCAAAGGATGTCTGTCATCTGGGTGGTTTGTGATCGGTTTTCTAAGATGGTCCATTTGGTACCCTTGCCTAAATTGCCTTCCTCCTCTGATTTGGTTCCATTATTTTTTCAGCATGTGGTTCGTTTGCATGGCATTCCGGAGAACATTGTGTCGGACAGAGGTTCCCAATTTGTTTCTAGGTTTTGGCGGTCCTTTTGTGCTAAGATGGGCATTGATTTGTCTTTTTCTTCAGCGTTCCATCCTCAGACAAATGGCCAAACCGAACGAACCAATCAGACCTTGGAAACCTATCTGAGATGCTTTGTTTCTGCTGATCAGGATGATTGGGTGACCTTCTTGCCATTGGCCGAGTTCGCCCTTAATAATCGGGCTAGTTCTGCTACTTTGGTTTCGCCTTTTTTTTGTAATTCTGGTTTTCATCCCCGTTTTTCTTCAGGGCAGGTTGAGCCTTCTGACTGTCCTGGTGTGGATTCTGTGGTGGACAGGTTGCAACAAATTTGGACTCACGTGGTGGACAATTTGACGTTGTCTCAGGAGAAGGCGCAACGTTTTGCTAACCGCTGTCGCTGTGTTGGTCCCCGACTTCGTGTTGGGGATTTGGTTTGGTTGTCTTCTCGTTATGTTCCTATGAAGGTTTCTTCTCCTAAGTTCAAGCCTCGTTTCATTGGTCCTTATAAGATTTCTGAAATTATCAATCCTGTGTCATTTCGTTTGGCCCTTCCTACTTCTTTTGCCATCCATAATGTGTTCCATAGGTCGTTGTTGCGGAGATATGTGGCACCTATGATTTCTTCCGTTGATCCTCCTGCTCCGGTGTTGGTTGAGGGGGAGTTGGAGTATGTGGTGGAGAAGATTGGATTCTCGTATTTCGACACGGAAGCTTCAGTACCTGGTTAAATGGAAGGGCTATGGTCAGGAGGATAATTCCTGGGTTGTTGCCTCCGATGTCCATGCTGCCGATTTGGTTCGTGCCTTTCAATTGGCTCGTCCTGATCGGCCTGGGGGCTCTGGTGAGGGTTCGGTGACCCCTCCTCAAGGGAGGGTACTGTTGTGAATTCCGTTCTCGGGCTCCCTCCTGTGGTCGTGAATGGTACTTGAAAAACTAGAAAAATCCACCACAGAGTTTACAAAAATCTCCACACCTGACTAAAGGTGTGGAGGGTAAATCTGCTTCCCAGAGTTTCCAGCTTAACTGAATAAATCCATACTGACAAGCTGGACTAGAAAAAACATAGAAAGTGCAGAAAGATTAAGTCCACAACAAGTGGACTGCAAAAGAACAAAGCAAGGACTTATCTTTGCTGAACTGGTCAGAATATCAGGGAAATCCAAGCAGAGATGTGAATCCAACCAGGAACCATTGACAACTGGCACAGGCTGAAGGATAGAACCAGGCTAAATAGCCGAGCCAGAAAGACAATCAGTGGAAGCAGCTGCTGACTACTAAATCCAAGGAGCAGCAGTACTGTTGTGAATTCCGTTCTCGGGCTCCCTCCTGTGGTCGTGAATGGTACTTTGGTGAGTTCTGTCCTTGGACACCCTCTGGTGGCTTTGAGTGGAACTGCTGATCTTTGAGGTTGGCTTTCTCAGCTGCCCTCGTTTATTGCTTCTGCTGGCTTCCCTATTTAACTCTGCCCAGGTCGTTAGTCCATGCCAGCTGTCAATGTTTCAGTACTGGTTCAGATCTCTCTTGGATTTCTCAGATGACCTGTCTACTCCAGCAGAAGCTAAGTCCTTGCTAGTCATTTGCTGTTCATCGGTTTTTGAATATATTTTTCAGTACATGCTATGTTTCTAGTCCAGCTTGCTATTATGATATTTCCTTGCTAGCTGGAAGCTCTGGGGGTGCAGAGCTGCACTTCCACACCGTGAGTCGGTTTGGAGGTCTTTTTGCACACTCTGCTTGGTTTTTGTAGTTTTTAATACTGACCGCATAGTTCCCTTTCCTATCCTCTGTCTATCTAGAGAAGATTCGGCCTCCTTTGCTAAAATCTGTTTCATTCCTGTGTTTGTCACTTCCCTCTTAACTCACAGTTAATATTTGTGGGGGGCTACCTTTACTTTGGGGAATTTCTCTGAGGCAAGGTAGGCTGCTATTTCTATCTTTAGGGGTAGTTAGCTCTTAGGCTGTGAAGAGGCGTCTAGGGAGAGTTAGGTACGCTCCACGGCTATTTCTAGTGTGTGTGATAGGATTAGGGATTGCGGTCAGTAGAGTTACCACCTCCTCAGAGCTTGTCCCAGGTTTTCTGTTTTAACCATCAGGTCATTTCGGGTGCTCCTAACCACCAGGTCCATAACACAGTACCACTTAAAACCACCGGAGGGAGCCCAAGAGCAGAACTCGCAAAAGTGCCACTTACAACCACCGGAGGGAGCCCAAGAGCGGAATTCACAACACCTGAGACCGGCATGCTGGGCCTCCACAAAAGTCCATGAAAACACCCGTTGGGCTCTCACACAGGTAATGCCCCCCGGTTGGGCAAGGATCTCACCTTTTAGCTTGGCGTAGTCCTGGGTGTCCTCCCAACTGAGGTCAAAGTAGGCTTTTAGCACGTCACCCCTCAGGAACGGAGCCATCACTTCCCACTGGGAAGTTGACAGGTTCTCCCAGTCTTCCGTGTGCTCATATACGGTGAGGAAAGCTTCCATGTCATCTTCCGGACTCAGTTTCCTCAAAGCGGAGGGAACTTTGTCTCTGGCCTCGCGAATTTCCAGGGTCGGCGCTGGAGGTGCCTCCCACAGGGCTGCAATTTGCTGCAGCAACAGGTTATTGGTTGCTGTGGTTGCTGCATGAAGACCAGCTGCCTCAAGATTTCCTCCTATTTACCTGCAGGCCTGCGTTGCAGTGTGTTAAGCCTAATGACAGACATGCAGTTGGCGTTGGGGTATGTCTCAATTCACACTGCCCGCATTCTCCAACCAAATATAGTGCAGCGGTGTCCTCACTGTGCAGTGATGAGGCAGTGACCCAGGAAAGTTCAAAAGTAAACGTAGGTTTAATGTCCAAACTCACAAACAAAACACACGGTGTCCTCTGGATCAAAGCCGGGAAACAAGACAGTTCATAAATGCCTCCTGTTACCGGGGGTGACTGCACCACCGTATTATGCTGCAGGGTGACAGGAGTTTGCTCCGCTTGACTCTGTGTTTCCTCACACAGGCTGAGCTTTTGCAGAGCTGTCTGCTCTGCACCTTGCAAACTCCCCACTGACACACTTAACCCTCTGCTGCAGGGGTTATTACAATGAACCTGTGGCCGTAGGCCACATGGAAAACCCGGCAGGGGGAGGAAATGGACCGCCCCACTACCTTCCTGTAGTCTGTTTCAAAGATAAAAGCCTGTGGCAGGTTTTCCTAACTCTGCCTTGGACAAATAGCTTGCCCCGGACCAATACTCACTTTTATTAAGCATTGCAATCACAGCTATGCCTGTGACTGCAATGTACTCCCACGGCCTTAATACGCTTCTGAGCACATCGTGGGGGACACATTTCGGGCCCTCATATATAACACGGTCACTGCCTCACAGCTGCCAGATCAATAGATGCTTTTAGAAGCTTTATGCTCTGACCACTCTATGATGCACATATGCCCTACTAAGACAAAGAAAGGGATGGCCTGCATGAAACAAAACATATTTTGTAGCTTGTCTTACAGCCATCTCATAAAGCTCTCAGTCATTAGTAGCAGCAGATTGACTGCAGTGGTCATGTGACGCAACAGTCAGCTGCCGCCAACCACTTTGACGGAATATTGAGGAGCTGCAGCCTATCTGTGGGGCCCTGAAGGGATTAAGCAATGATTGTCCAGTAGAAAACAACTCCTTTAAAAAGTTTGTTCCACATTCTGTCTTCTGAAAGCAACCACTCTCTGCTTCCTGCTTGCTGGGGGGTGAAATGTTCGGACAGTTCTGATCAGCGGCTTAAAATAGCAGGACCTACTTGCCATTTCATGCATTATTCTGATTCGTCAACCTCCGTAAACGCTCGTCTGTATCCAGGGTTGCCACTAGAAATTTCGGGGCCCCATACTGGCAAAATTTTCAGGGCCCCCTTGAGACTCCGCCCAGGCTCCACCCCAGCCCCGCCTCCACTCCTCGAACTGTCCACAGTCCCACCGCTCTCTCTTGGAAAAACTCCACTTCTCACCTATCACACACTAACAGTTCCCATCACCAGATCATACATATAGCCGGCAGCTTTTGATTTGGCCAAAAGATTTTTTAAGCCTCCACCATAAGACAGTAGACACTTTTGGCCGGGCTCTACTCTACTGTAACCTATTAAATATTTGTTAAAATATGCAATACAATTTAGGTATATTTTTATTTATTTTTCAATTTTTAAAATGACCAATAATATCACATACAACGAACAAATACCACCGCACCATGGCCAGAGACCATATTACCACCACAGTGATCGAATAATATCACATACAGAGAACAAATACCACAACACCAGGACCAGACCACATATTACCACCACAAAGTGACCATATAGCACATACAAGGGACAAATACCACCGCACCATGTCCAGACCACATATTACCACCACATAGTGACTGAATACTACAATACTGATCAGTAATAAAAAAACACAAAAAACACAATACTATCACCATTGCCACCATTGCCAAGTGCCATTATACACAGGAGATATATATATATAGTGTCAGTGTATAGGTAACACACTGACTCACCAATGACGTCTCTAGGTGAAGTCCTTCATCTTTGTTTTTCATCTTTCATCCAGCACAGACTGCCATCACTTCTTCCAGCCAGGGCTCGTCTCTACAGGAAATAACACAGTTATCTCAAGCTCCGCTTGCAGAACACATTACTTAATTTTTCCCAACTTCTACATTACACCACATGAAGAAAAAAAGGCGACATAGTGTAACTTTAAACAGCAACAGGACCGCCCCCCATTTAAAACAGTATCCTCAAAAAATAAAATAAATACATGACTGCAGTAATATCCCTTAATTAGCCCCTATGGTAATAATATTCCCCATCCTAGTCCCCGTGTGTCTCATTCCTGGCTTCAGCCATATGTTCTCCCATCCTGCCCTCATGAGTATCCATCCTGCCCCATCTGTCTCCATCGTATCCATCCTGCCCCATGATCCAATCCTGCCCCCATGTCTTTCATTCTGCTTCGTGTCTCCAATCATGCCCTGTATCTCCATTCTTGCCCCATCTGTCTCAGTCCTGCCCCCAGTGTGTCCAGCATTCTGCCCCAGTGTCTCCAGTCCTGCCCCCTGTGTGTCCAGCATTCTGCCCCCAGTGTCTCCAGGATTCTACCCCCAGTGTCTCCAGCATTCTGCCCCCAGTGCTCCAGCATTCTATCCCCAGTGTCTCCAGCATTCTGCCCCCAATGTGTCCAACATTCTGCCCCAGGCCCCCCTGATCGCCGCTCTCAATAATAATAAAAAAAAGTTCTTCTTACCTGGCCACGCTCCTGTGGCGGGCGAAGCTCCCTCCACTCAGCTGAAGCGCGCACTTGCCAGCAACTGATACTGACGTCAGACGCCGGCAACGTGCGCACTGCGGCTGACGTCAGCTGCCAGCCCCCGATTGGCTGGTGGCTGTTAATTATTGACGTGCGGGCGCGTGCCCGCACCCGCACGTCAATAGCGTTAAACTGCTGCAGCGCAGCTAAGGGCCCGGTTTAGCCTGCCAGTAGGGGCCCGGTGAGCAGATGAGACATCGCCCGATGTGGGCCTCCTCTGCCCACCGGACCCCATATGCCAGTCAGAGCAGTAATGCCCTGATGGCCCTGTCTGAACCCACCCCAAGTTGGCTGTGATGTGATATTATGTGATCTTAAGCCAGTGTCACAATTGAACAAGGCAAATCTCACCAAATTGACTTGAAGAAGCACAACAGACTATTTTAGAGATAACTCTTGAGTTTCCATGCCTGGCTACCCCACTTTAACAATTACAGAGGAAGGACTGTTTTAGTGTGGAAAGCTGGTGTGCCGTAAATTGCGCACACTTGTAGGAAGTAGATCGCTCCAGGAGATACAAAACAGCTAGCAGGAACTCCACATGGGTTACTGTTTGATCATGCTGCACCTCTGGCCTGATGTTATGACTCTGTTGTAGGGTGACCCGGGTCTCCTTCCCTGTCCCTAACGCTAGAGGGCGCACTAGCTCACCCTGTTCCCTGAGTTACTTCTGGAGGTGAAGATACCAGGGCCATGTACTTTGCCTTATCTCCTGAATCTACCCTCTGCTTGTAATCTTCCTCCACCCAGGGAAGAAGTCAATAGTTGTGCACCATAGTACACAGCAAGTGGAGGATAGGGAAAAAACAAAATATGAGAAGGAAAGGGAATTATCAGACTTACTAAACAAAGAAACAGTCACAGATAAACCCACCAAATGCCTTCTCATATAACCACCAACTACTATCCTCCCAGCCATGCAGCATAAGTAAGCTCTGACGATGTGTGTCAGTCATGACTCAGATTATATAGGGGATAGACGTGGCTCAGCTCAGAGTTCGCAACATATCCAATTAACCCCTGGACTGGCAAAAGACATTTACACCATTTAAAAAGAAGGTGAAGTGCTTCTTTTCAGTGCAGGAGTAGGAGCAATCAGATATTGTGTTCCTCTGGCTCCTCTTTGGTACAGTAACCTCTTGACACCTGAACTGTCAGTTCTCCAATGCTGCAAGCAGAGGCAGCTTTGCCTCTGCAGCCAACAGAAGAGCAGATTTGCACTGAACCTTGCCCAGAACAGCGCTTACAAACTCTCTAACAAAGGGCTTGTAACTGTGGAGCTCCTTTCCTAGGGGATTGGCTATGAGTGATAGATTCTTGAGAACAAAGAGGATTTTAATTAAAGGAAACCTGTCACCCCCCTCAGGCGTTTGTAACTAAAAGAGCCATCTTGTGCAGCACAAATGCTGCATTCTGACAAGGTGGCTCTTTTAGTTATGATGCTTGCACATGCTGAAATAATCACTTATAAAATGTGCCCCCTCTTACCCTGAAATCGCCAGGGAGGCGGGTCTTTCCTTCCTAATCAGACGCAGCACAGCTGTCACTCCAGGCCTGTGCGCGCCGAGCGCCGCCTCCTCTTGCTGTGCGTCCCTGGCGCCTGCGCGTTAATTTTTTTTTTTCCGGGCGTGCGCAGTTGCGCTGCCCTTTGTACTTACAGCGCAGGCGCCGGGGACGATAATGAAGCAAGAGGAGGCGGTGCCCGGCGCGCACAGGCCTGGAGTGATGGCTGTGCTGCGTCTGATTAGAAAGGAAAGACCCGCCTCTCTGGCGATTTCAGGGTAAGAGGGGACACATTTTATAAGTGATTATTTCAGCGTGTGCAGGCATCATTACTAAAAGAGCCACCTTATCAGAATGCAGCATTTGTGCTGCACAAGGTGGCTCTTTTAGTTACAAACGCCTGAGGGGGGTGACAGGTTCCCTTTAACAAGTGAATTTCAAGGCTGCTTGTTTTTACAAGCATTTTGTAGTATTACCAATTTAAGATGACGAGACAACCTTTTTAAGCTTCTCAGAATACAATGATAAATGCAAATTTCCCAGTAACTGGAAAGAACCATCCACAGCAGCAGAGAAAAAAACAAAAAAGGCTTGAGGAGACATTTCTCTCCTGACTGATGAGAAGGCAAATACAATCAGCGAGGAGGCGAGAAGTGTATAGAATGTACCTGAAAATATAGAAGTCACATCGGCATGAAAAGAAAATCAATATGAAAGAAAAAACACCAAAATATGATATAACTTTTTGTATAACCTAAGGAAAAATAAAATATGTGAGCGTAAAACTGAACCTTCACTTAAAAGATTGTTTAATATATTTTAACAAGTTTTTTAACTTTTAATCTTGTGCTTTCAGATTATAAAAGCAGCAAGAAATTACCCATGGATGATGAAGGAGCCTTTTACACCTCTCTGACGTCAGATGAGCGTTACATGTCTCAGCCAGACTCCAACTACTTCACCGGGATTCTTAAAAGAGGAGATGTTGGCACCAGCTTGGACGATGAGGAACAACTTAGCCTTGGTTCTCAGTCTCCTCAAGAAATGCCTGCTTTTCAGTTTCGAGGGTTGTTTAGTTCAGATTCAGGTATTGGGATGACACCAGCTGAAAGCAAAGATGTTATCAAAACATTGTCTGATCCAATGGAGGATGATAAATTAGAAGCGTACAAGTATATTGACATCAGCAGATCCCCAGATAGCAACCCAAAGCATTCTCCAGGCGATGATGAGAAAAAGCCAAGCCCTACGGGATATGATTTTTCTGATGGGGTTACTTCAAAAACCCTGCAAAAAGACAAACATAGTGGCAAAGTGAGCGAAGATCTGTCTTTTGCACCTTATATGGAGGAACCTGGGAACAGTATGGGACTGTATAGTGACACGGGACCCAGAAATACTAAAATTTCTCCAGTAAAAATCACTCTTACTGAATCTTCTATTGATAATGACTTTAATGAAAGCATTGATGATCTGTCTGACGCAGGTTTAAAACCAAGTTCTGATATAGTCCCAACTGTTATGGTGTCTGAACCAGAGGATGACAGTCCAGAGTCACTTACACCTCCATCCATAGAAACAGGTAAGCCCATGATAACCCTATAAACTAAACCTAAAAATTACATAATCAAGTGTACCTGTCACTTCAGGTGATTTTTCAGAATAAGATGTGTTTACATAAGGAATAACACAAATTCTGGCTAATATATGACTCGTATCCTGTTGCATTTTTCTCAAGTTTTCCCTTGTGCGTGCTCTATCTATAATTTTTAGTTGTCTCTGAGCTAGTAGGTGGCTCCCAGCTCCCCTGATGTCTCACATACACAGCACACAAAGACACAAGGGATTCCTGCTCTCGTTTCCCTGTTTAGTACAGATTCACAAGCAGCAGCAGTATAGAGGACATCATATTATTATTATTATTATTTATTTATATAGCACCATTAATTCCATGGTGCTGTACATGTGAAAAGGGGTTACATACAGAGTTATAGATATTGTTAACAGTAAACAAATTTACAGTGACAGACTGGTACAGAGGGGAGAGGACTCTGTCCTTGCTGACTTACATTCTTCAGGATAGTGGGGAAGAGACAAGAGGTTGGTGTGCTGCAGCACTGGTGGTGGTGAGGCGGCAGCTCGGGTGGTCGTGGCAGCAGCTCGGGTGGTTGTGGCGGCAGCTAGGGTGGTCGGTGAGGTGGCGGGAGCTCGGGTGGTCAGTGACATGGCGGCAGCTCGGGTGGTCGGGGACGTGGTGGCAGCTCGGGTGGTCAGTGACATGGCGGCAGCTCGGGTGGTCGGTGACGTGGCGGCAGCTCGGGCGGTTGGTGAGGCGGCAGAATGGTTATTGCAGGCTGTAGGCTTTCCTGAAGAGATGGGTTTTCAGGTTCCGTCTGAAGGATCCGAGGGTGGTGGATAATCGGACGTGTTGAGGCGTGGAATTCCAGAGGATGGGGGATATTCGGGAGAAATCTTGGAGGCGGTTGTGTGAGGAACGAATAAGTGTGGAGGAAAGAAGGAGGTCTTGGGAGGATCGAAGATTACGTGAGGGAAGATAGTGGGAGATTAGTTCAGAGATATAGGGAGGGGACAGGTTGTGGATGGCTTTGTAGGTCAGTGTTAGTAGTTTGAACTGGATTCGTTGGGGAATTGGGAGCCAGTGGAGGGATTTGCAGAGGGGAGAAGCAGGAGAGTAGCGAGGAGAGAGGTGGATTAGGCGGGCAGCAGAGTTGAGGACAGACTGGAGCAGTGCAAGAGAGTTAGTGGGGAGGCCACAGAGGAGGGTGTTGCAGTAATTGAGGCAGGAGATGATGAGGGCATGCACAAGAGTTTTAGTAGATGATTGCTTGTTGAAACAATAACCGCCTGTAGTGCCTTAATCCACCAGGCACCTTTGTCAGGTGTGGGAGGCCTGAAAACCACCCCAACCTGTCTGACTATTTCTGGACATAAGGAGAGGACAGGAGCTGGGGAGAATTCAGTCTTGTGTGGGACCATGATGTGAAGAGCATATCAGAGAGAAAGAAGAGTGTATGGACTATGCTATCCTCTGTCTGCTGGACTGTTGGCCTTTTATCCTAGTATTGAACTGTATTCGTGTTCTGGACTATTGTATCCTCAGTGTGGTGGATCGTATATGGACCTTTTGTATTTTTGCCTAAACAAAGGTTCTTGGATCTTTTCACTCATCTCTCGCTCTGTTGATTGTGTGGTACCGGAGTAGGACCCCCGTGACAACAAACAATCATAGAGCAGCACTTAGCAGTGTAGCTGTGAATCCAGCTGTGGGGTGAGATAAAACAATAGACAGCAGTAAGATAAAGTTTCTTATATTCACTTGTACTATTGATTGTTGAAACAACATTGACCATTAATGCATACAGTTCTATAAGTTACAAGATGCCCTGTCACAGTATAATTACTTAAAGGGAACCTGTCACGTCAGATAACTCTATTAACCTGCAGGTGTTGGGTGTGTGCATGGCTGAAAGTCATCGGCTCCCGGGAGCCGTGCTGTCAGCACTGCATCTGGGCACCTTTCTAATGCTATTAACTTACAGATTAACCCTATATCTGCAGGTCAATCGCATTATTCCACATGACAGGTTCCTTTTAATGTTTGATTTTGTGGCATTTGTTATTTGACACATACTGGTGGGCTATTATGTAATCATTGCCTTAGAAATGTCCACAAATGTCCAAAAATATAACAAAGAGCAGACAAAGGGGCGGCAGACAAACTCCTGGACTTGGTTCACAGCACACACAGATCGATGGTATCAAACCTAGCCAAGTTCCTTTCAATTAACTATATTGGGAGCTGTAAACTGTGGCAGACAATAAAATATTGTGCAGTCGCTGTTCTCAGTGTCCTTGGCAAACGCCGCAATGCAACGTATTGGGTAGAATTGGAAAGGTACGATCAACAGATATAGAGGTAATTCTATTTTTTTTCTCTGTAGGGCAATGGAAAAACATCATGGTAATGTCCTTACTGTGTTAAAGGGATTGTCCAGGAAAAAGGCCTGGCTGCCCTTCTTCGGAGCGGAGCTACAATGTCAGATGTAACCAATAGACTGGTTTGGCTTGAAACTGGTTTTGAAAAATAAAAGCAGCCATATTTTTCTAATCCTGGAAAACCCCTTAATAGCGCTCTCTACTGTTAGGGCACTAGCGGTTGCGCTGGGTTTTTGCGCCCTCGTAAATAAGGCCAATCTAGAGATATAGGGAACATTTACTGATTCTTTCCAAACTTAAAGGGTTTGACGAGTGAAAATAACTTATCCCCTGTGCATAGGAAAGGGAACAACTTATAAATTAATGGGGTTAAGACCCCTGGGACCCACAGCAATTGGCAGAACAGGGTACGTATTCCCATTTAGAAAGGGCATGTCCAACCGGTGCTCTATTCATTCCCTTTGCGTCTGCTGAGCGTTGCACTCGACTTTTTCCGTCATCCCCATAGAGAATGCTTGGAGTGGTGGTCGTGCATCTGTACTGCCGCTCCAATCTAATGCGGATAGGAATGCCTTGTCCTGCAGTTCGGTGCGGACCCTGTGGCTAGTGATAGTATTTCTTCACGGGACACGCCCTTTAAGGGGCCCGTACAACTTAAATGTTATTGGCCAAAATTATACCTCACTCCCCAATATACATACACGCTTCACCAAGCTTTTATGTATTTCTAATCAGTAGAGGGGGAGAATGCCGCCATCGAACACCTTAGAGGGCAGCTACCACCCCCCAGAGAATAAAAGGAGCAGATCTTTGCTTTTAACGTGCCAGATCCCCAACTCTTCTGACACATAATGTGAGAATCAGGAGACCCCCATACCCATTAAATGGTCATCTGGTTCCCTGTAGGCTCGACCAACTTGAATCTAATGTATATGGGTCCCGTCAGTCTAGATAGTCTAAAAATGGACCAAATTTATAAAAGTCGTTCATGCTGGGTCTTTAGAAACTTTTTCTTAACTGTACATCACCTGATAGGCTCTTTTTTCACAATTTTTTGCACCTAAAATATGGCACATTTTAGCGAACATTGTAGCATTTTAATCATGAACCTTGCAAAAAAAAAAGCCACAAATATTTAAATCTATATTCAACATTATATGCTAAATCTTACAACATTATGGTAAATGTGCTGCAAAGGGCATTAAATGCAATCTGTCAGCAGGTTTTTGCTATTTAAACTGAGAGCGACAGAGATCCTGATTCCAGTGATGTGTCACTTGCTCACCATCTTCTGGTAGTTTCAATACAATCAGTGTTTTATCAGCAGGAGACTATATCACTAGAGGACTAGGTGGCACGTGCACAGCAGTCAGGCTAATCTGTGTAATCCCGCCCCCACCACTGATTGGCAGCTTGCTGACAGTGTACGCAGGAAGCTGCCAATCAGGGCTGTGGGCGGGGTTCTACACAGCTCAGCATTCTGACTACAGCAGGTAAAACAGGGATTGTATCAAAGCTTCATCAAGCAGCCCAGTAAGTGACACATCACTGGAATCAGGCTCTCAGCCCCTACATCATGTTGCTTTTAAATTTAATAGCAAAAACCTGCTGACAGTTTCCTTTTAAAGATACACACATTATACCTTCTAGCTACTCTCCCATGATATGCCTGAAAGTGGACTATCCTGATTTAAAGAAAAAAATAAAACCAGTTGTTGAAAAAAAAAAAAATAGAAATTGATTGAAGTTCTAGTGATAAATTCCCAAAGCATTGATCACTATGTAAACTTCTATGCAGATTATGGTTAATCTTATCTTTCCGTGGACGGTATTAGACACATCACTGCACATAACGAAGCCTTTTCGGTCTGCAGGTTTTTCAATATGTAAATGGCTCTTATTGAATAATTTATGGAAGAACTCACTACATATTTCAGCAATGATGCCGTCAACACGAGCGGCGCTCTGTCAATGCTGACAACGGCATACGTGTACAAAATGATAATAATAGTGATCCAATTGTTCCGTAACGCAATCACTATAAACTAATACAGACCAGCACATAGATCAATATAATTACCAGACGCTAATGAAGCTGTCACGTATAGCATAGAACTCCCACTGCCGAATGAAAGAGGATCGGTAATAACATATGCAAAAATACATTGATGTGCTGCAGAACCCACCAATAATGCTAATGTGAATTAATACAACCGTAT
This sequence comes from Ranitomeya variabilis, assembly GCF_051348905.1. Classification (NCBI taxonomy): domain Eukaryota; kingdom Metazoa; phylum Chordata; class Amphibia; order Anura; family Dendrobatidae; genus Ranitomeya; species Ranitomeya variabilis. Next base: position 680,125,284 of record NC_135232.1, on the reverse strand, counting down.
AATTTATAATGGGGTTTCATGCCTGCCTTAAAGGGAACCTTTCATCAACTTGTCAGTTAGAACAACATGTGCTAGGTAATAAAGCAAATACTATGTAAATGCTGAACAACCCGGAGAGAGAAAACCTGCACTGACGTAAATTTAATACATAAGATTCTGACCACTAGATGGAGCTGAGGAGCTAACTGCATACTGTGTTATCATTGAGCTCAATGTATAAACAGTATGCAGTAACTTCTTGAGCTCCCCCAAGTGGCTTCTGTAGGAAACAATCATTTATTATTATTATTTTTATTATTATTATTATTATTTATTAGAAGCTCTATATCAGAACAACAAAGCTTCAACAGAATGTCCATTGGACACTTGGCATTGTTACATTTGTTTCCTTAGTGTTGCAACCAGTAAAGTCAGAAACTTAGGTTTGCTATCTGGTTGTAATACTGGTTTTGGGGAAATAGAGTCAAAGGTGCTGAGAGATTCCCTTTAAAAAAAAAAGACAGATTTAATAGCCTGCACTTTTAAAGGGAATCTGTCAGCAGGTTTATTTCTTTTTAATCTGAGAGCAGCATAATGTAGTGGCAGAGATTCTGATTCCAGAGATGTGTCGCTTATTAGGCTCTGTGCTGTAATTTCAGTGTTTTGTCAGCAGGAGATTATCACTACAGGACTAGGTGTCTCGTGCCAGGTAGTCCAGCTAATCTGTGTAACTCTGCCTCCACCACCAATTGGAAACTTGATGACAATGTACACAGGAAGCTGCCAATCAGTGATGTGGGGTGAGGTTACACAGTGCTGCCGGATCTGCAGCAGAGAAAACACGGATTCTATCAAAACTGCACTAAGCAGCCCAGTAAGTGATACATCATTGGAATCGGGGTCTCTACATCTACATCATGCTGCTCTCAGATTCCATAGCAAAAAGCTGTAGACTAATTCGCTTTAAAATAAAATACTACCTTCAATCATTAATAACATCAATAGTTACTCCTATAAAAATATGGCAGTGGAAGGTGAGCCTCCTTGTAAGTCATCAGATCCTCTGTCACTTCCATGGCCTAAATAATGGACTCTTTAATGATACACACAGTTGTTTAGTTGTAGTTTGTTTTTACATTGAACATGTATGCAATTTACATATGTGCAGTCACATGCCAGCTAAGCTCATCTGGTTTCTTTTCATAGAAGAGAATTGCAAGGAGCCGGATAAGACTAGTCAGCATTTGACCATACATGTGGTCACGTGACTGCCCAGTTGCACAGGACAAAATGGGAATCGTGACAGTGTGAGCATATTACATAGTGTCACGATTCGGCAGATGGAATTAACAGAGTGATTGCAAACTTTTAATTTCTGACAGTAATAATTTGCTCTTCAGATCTAAGGCTGAAGCCACCATGCATGACAGTACTCTGGTCAGCAGTTCAGCATTAGCATTTGTAAGGATTGGAACCTACGAAACAGAGAAAAATCTATTCTCTAACGTTAATCTAAGATGCCCAAGCGTGGTATTCATGGGCGAGCTTCGATCCCCACTTGCTCTAGCATCCTACAGACAAGGTGTGTCCCAGTCCCGGTGTGCTGCTGTGTATGTTGTGCTTCCCACTTACTTCTGGCCAGCAGGCCTCTTCTGACTCCAGGAATACTTCTTCTGGAACCAGGGCAGCAAATAAACCAGGAGACACATGGTTCATAAAAAACAAACTTTTACTTTATGAATGGCAGTCTGTACAGTATTTACAAGCAGGTGCAAAGGATAAGTCCCAACGGGCTGTCATCTTTCCCACAGGTACCGGATACAACTTCAGCTCTGGTTCTCGGTATTGGTGGCATATCTCCCTCTCTATCTTTCCTAACCTTTGGGGGATCTTTCTCATCTCTAGCAGTATATCTGGATTGCAATAACTTCCTGTTACGGAACTGCAACACAGAATTAGGATAGAAGGGGGAAAACTGACCCTGCACTGAGACTAGGCTGATACCCTACAATGGAGCAGGCGACCCATTCCTTACGAATAGACCCACCGACGATCCTAGCGGATCGCCCCCAGAGTAGGGCAATGGGGTACTCGGCACCGGGTCCTTCTCGGTTCTGGGAATGTCACGGTGGCCTGACCCGGTCCGTGGCCCTTATGAGGGGCATCCAATTAAAGGTGTAGTTTGTCTAGTGTTCGTGACGCCACCTGTGGTGTTCGGTCAGGGTGACCGACACTGCTTAGGGGTCCGCTGGGGTGATGGAGTGGCAGCTAGATGGTATACCTTCCAACAGGTGAAGTATGTCCCCAGGGCTTCCCAGATGTGTAGCTAGTGATGGTGGACTATGTATGGCGCAATGATTAACAAGGACACAAGGTTGCAATCTCTTTACCTTTTACTGAAGACTTCAGCATCCACAGCCCAGAGCACCGATCACAGGGCAAGCAGAGTCTGGCCGGTCTGAAGGCAAATCCAGAGCTCTCTTATGCAGGTGGAAATCAGTAGCCTTCCTACTAGCGCCTGTGTGTTGTAGTACTTCCCTGCTGAGCACCACGGGATAGTCCTCACAACCTTTGTAGATCTTCTAGATGTTATTTCTTCCTCTCTGTCCCCCAGAAGGTATGGATAGGACAAACCCGTTTAACTGGGATGGCCTGAGGCTTGTCTATAGGGACCCTAGAGATGCCACGACCCCAACAATTTGCCATCGTGTCTTCTTAGGTATTAAGGTCGGGCAGCCAACTTGGAATTGACTGTCCTGCCAGTCTCTGAAGTAATGCGTAGAGTCAATTACTCCCTCGGTGTTCCGGTCACTGGCTATGCGCCTCAGAAGGAGGCTGCCTGTCTCGGGGCAGAACTCCTCCCGGTGTTTTCTCCTTGTGCTGTGACTTGATTTCTCACTCTCTACAATACACTTCTCTTTGTGTCCTTTCTTAGGATACTGCCGCACGTGGGTCAGGCGCAGCTCCGTAGCTTTCTATCTCGTGCTAGGACTCTGACAGGGACCCTCTGTCTGCAGCTCAGATGTTCCTCCTTTCCCCCTGTCTGCCTGACAGGTGTTGCCTGGGCAAAGCCCAGCCAGCTTCTCCCTAACTTCCTATCCAACCTGTTATGACCTGGTTGTTAAGAGGCCACACTGATATGACCTGGTGGCTAAAACGCAACATGGAACGAGCTCTGAGAAGGTGGTATCTCTACTGACCGCAGTCCCTAATCCTAACAACAACACTAGTAATAGCCGTGGGATGTTCCTGACTCTCCCTAGACACCTCTTCACAGCCTAAGAACTAGCTACCCCTAAAGAAGGAAATAGAAAGCTATCTTGCCTCAGAGAAAACCCCAAAAGGAAAGACAGCCCCCCCACAAATATTGACTGTGAGTGGAGAGGGAAATGACGTACACAGAAATGAAATCAGATTTCAGCAAAGGAGGCCAATACTAAACTTGATAGACAGAGAGAAAAGGATACTGTGCGGTCAGTATTAAAAACTACAAAATCCACGCAGAGTTTACAAAAATGAACTCCACACCGACTCACGGTGTGGAGGGGCCAATCTGCTTTCCCAGAGCTTCCAGCTAGCCTGAATATTACATAATGACAAGCTGGACAAAAAGAGACATATTTGCAGAGCAATAGAGTCCAAGCAAATGGACAAACAAGAACTAGCAAAAACTTATCTTTTGCTGACAAGGACAGGCCATATGAGAAATCCAAGGAGAGAACCAAATCCAACCAAGAACATTGACAGCTGGCATGAACTAAAGCCCAGAGCAGGTTTAAATAACAAACCCAGGCAAGGCGATTAGTGAAGGCAGCTGCTACAGCTACCTAAAGAAGCAGCAGTTCCACTCGAAACCACCAGAGGGAGCCCAAGGGCAGAACTCACAAAAATATCATTAGCAACCACAGGAGGGAGCTCCAGAACGGAATTCACAACAGTACCCCCCCTTGAGGAGGGGTCACCGAACCCTCACCAGAGCTCCCAGGACGATCAGGACGAGCCAAATGGAAAGCACGAACCAAATCGGCAGCATGAACATCGGAGGCAACAACCCAAGAATTATCCTCCTGGCCATAACCCTTCCACTTGACCAGATACTGAAGCTTCCGCCTCGAAAAACGAGAATCCAAAATCTTCTCCACCACATATTCTAATTCCCCCTCAACCAACACCGGAGCAGGAGGATCAACGGAGGGAACCATAGGTACCACATATCTCCGCAACAAGGATCTATGGAACACATTATGAATGGAAAAAGAAGCTGGAAGGGCCAAACGAAAAGACACCGGATTGATAATTTCAGAAATCTTATAAGGCCCAATAAGGCGAGGCTTGAACTTAGGGGACGAAACCTTCATAGGAACATGACGAGAAGACAACCAGACCAAATCCCCAACACGAAGCCGGGGACCAACACACCGACGACGGTTAGCAAAACATTGAGCCTTTTCCTGAGACAACGTCAAATTGTCCACCACATGAGTCCAAATTTGCTGCAACCTGTCCACCACAGAATCCACACCAGGACAGTCAGAAGGCTCAAGCTGCCCCGAAGAAAAACGAGGATGAAAACCAAAGTTACAAAAGAAAGGCGAAACCAAGGTAGCCGAACTAGCCCGATTATTAAGGGCAAACTCGGCCAACGGCAAAAAGGTCACCCAATCATCCTGATCAGCAGACACGAAGCATCTCAAATAGGTTTCCAAGGTCTGATTGGTTCGCTCCGTTTGGCCATTTGTCTGAGGATGGAACGCTGAAGAAAAAGACAAATCAATGCCCATTCTAGCACAAAAGGACCGCCAAAACCTAGAAACGAACTGGGAACCTCTGTCAGACACAATATTCTCCGGAATACCATGCAAACGAACCACATGCTGAAAAAATAATGGAACCAAATCAGAGGAGGAAGGCAACTTAGGCAACGGTACCAAATGGACCATCTTAGAAAACCGGTCACAAACCACCCAGAAGACAGACATCTTCTGAGAAACAGGAAGATCAGAAATAAAATCCATGGAAATATGCGTCCAGGGCCTCTCAGAAATAGGCAAAGGCAAAAGCAACCCACTGGCACGGGAACAGCAAGGCTTAGCCCGAGCACAGGTCCCACAGGACTGCACAAACGAACGCACATCCTGCGACAAGGAAGGCCACCAAAAGGACCTAGCCACCAAATCTCTGGTACCGAAAATCCCAGGGTGACCAGCCAACACCGAACAATGAACCTCAGAAATTACCCTGCTAGTCCATCTATCAGGAACAAACAGTTTCCCCACTGGACAGCGGTCAGGTTTATCAGCCTGAAACTCCTGAAGTACCCGCCGCAAATCAGGGGAGATGGCAGAAAGAATCACCCCCTCCTTAAGGATCCCAGCCGGCTCAAGAACTCCCGGAGAATCAGGCAAAAAACTCCTAGAAAGGGCATCAGCCTTCACATTCTTAGATCCCGGAATATACGAGACCACAAAATCAAAACGTGAGAAATACAGAGACCACCGAGCTTGTCTAGGATTCAACCGCTTAGCAGACTCGAGGTAAATCAGATTCTTATGATCAGTCAAGACCACCACGCGATGCTTGGCTCCCTCAAGCCAATGTCGCCACTCCTCAAATGCCCACTTCATAGCCAACAACTCCCGATTGCCGACATCATAATTACGCTCAGCAGGCGAAAACTTTCTCGAGAAGAAAGCACATGGTTTCATCAACGAGCCATCAGAATTTCTCTGAGACAAAACGGCCCCTGCCCCAATCTCAGAAGCATCAACCTCAACCTGAAAAGGGAGAGAAACATCTGGCTGACGCAACACAGGGGCAGAAGTAAAACGACGTTTAAGCTCCTGAAAGGCCTCAACAGCCGCAGAGGACCAATTCATCACATCAGCGCCCTTCCTCGTCAAATCGGTCAGAGGCTTCACCACACTAGAAAAATTAGCAATAAAGCGGCGATAAAAATTGGCAAAGCCCAAAAATTTCTGAAGGCTCTTTACAGATGTAGGTTGAGTCCAATCATGAATGGCCTGGACTTTAACAGGTTCCATTTCAATAGCCGAGGGAGAAAAAATGAAACCCAAAAAAGAAACCTTCTGAACTCCAAAGAGGCACTTAGACCCCTTCACAAACAACGCATTAGCACGAAGGACCTGAAATACCATCCTAACCTGCTTCACATGAGACTCCCAATCATCGGAGAAAACCAAAATATCATCCAAATACACAATCATGAATTTATCCAGATAATTCCGGAAAATATCATGCATAAAGGACTGAAATACCGATGGAGCATTAGAGAGCCCGAATGGCATCACAAGATATTCAAAATGGCCTTCGGGCGTATTAAATGCTGTTTTCCATTCATCACCTTGTTTAATACGCACGAGATTATACGCCCCTCGAAGGTCGATTTTAGTAAACCAACTGGCACCCTTAATCCGAGCAAACAAATCAGAAAGTAAAGGTAAAGGGTACTGGAATTTGACAGTGATCTTATTGAGAAGGCAATAATCTATACAGGGTCTCAAGGAGCCATCCTTCTTGGCAACAAAAAAAAATCCCGCTCCCAACGGTGACGAAGACGGGCGAATATGCCCCTTCTCCAAGGACTCCTTTACATAACTCCGCATAGCGGCATGCTCTGGCACAGACAGATTGAAAAGTCGGCCCTTAGGGAACTTACAGCCAGGAATCAAATTAATGGCACAATCGCAGTCCCTATGAGGAGGCAGGGAACTGGACTTGGGCTCATCAAATATATCCTGGAAATCCGACAAAAACTCAGGAACTTCAGAAGAAGGGGACGAGGAAATGGACATCAAAGGAATATCACTGTATCCCCTGACAACCCCAACCAGTTACAGACATAGATCTTTAATCCAGCACTGGATTATGTACCTGTAACCATGGAAAACCCAGCACAACAACATCATGCAAATTATGCAACACCAAAAAGCGAATATTTTCCTGATGTGCTGGAGCCATGTACATGGTTAACTGTGTCCAGTACTGAGGTTTATTCTTGGCCAATGGCGTAGCATCAATCCCCCTTAAGGGAATAGGGCTCTGCAAAGGCTCCAAGGAAAAACCACAGCGCTTGGCAAATTCTAAGTTCATTAAGTTCAGGGCAGCGCCAGAATCCACAAATGCCATAACAGAAAAGGACGACAATGAGCAAATCAGGGTAACAGACAAGAGAAATTTAGGCTGTACAGTACTAATGGTAACAGACCCAGGGACCCTCTTAGTACGCTTAGGGCAATCAGAAATAGCATGAGCAGAATCACCACAGTAAAAACACAGGCCATTCTGACGTCTGAATTTCTGCCTTTCTGCTCTAGTCAAAATCCTATCACATTGCATAGGCTCAGGACTCTGCTCAGAGGACACTGCCATATGGTGCACCACCTTGCGCTCGCGCAAGCGCCGATCAATCTGAATGGCCAAAGACATTGACTCATTCAGACCAGCAGGCGTAGGAAACCCCACCATAACATCTTTAAGGGCTTCAGAAAGACCCTTTCTGAAAATCGCTGCCAGGGCATACTCATTCCATTTTGTGAGCACAGACCACTTTCTAAATTTCTGGCAGTATACTTCTGCTGCTTCCTGACCCTGACACAGAGCCAGCAAAGTTTTTTCTGCCTGATCCACAGAATTAGGCTCGTCATACAGCAATCCGAGCACTTGAAAAAATGCGTCAATATTGAGCAATGCAGGATTTCCTGGCTCAAGGGAGAATGCCCAGTCCTGCGGGTCGCCACGCAGCAAAGAAATAACAATCTTCACCTGCTGAATGGGGTCACCAGAGGAACGGGGTCTCAGAGCAAAAAACAATCTGCAATTATTTTTAAAGTTCAAAAATTTAGATCTATCCCCAGAAAATAAATCAGGAATAGTAATTCTAGGCTCTAATACCGGAGTCTGGACAACATAATCTTGGATACTCTGTACCCTTGCAGCGAGTTGATCCACGCGCAAGGACAGACCCTGAACCTCCATATCAGCACCAAAATCCTGAACCACCCAGACATTAAGGAAAAAAAATGACTCAAAACTTTCTTTTCCCTCTTTTGAGATGCATTTAACACATTGTGGGCCAGCTGTACTGTTATGACCTGGTGGTTAAGAGGCCACACTGATATGACCTGGTGGCTAAAACGCAACATGGAACGAGCTCTGAGAAGGTGGTATCTCTACTGACCGCAGTCCCTAATCCTAACAACAACACTAGTAATAGCCGTGGGATGTTCCTGACTCTCCCTAGACACCTCTTCACAGCCTAAGAACTAGCTACCCCTAAAGAAGGAAATAGAAAGCTATCTTGTCTCAGAGAAAACCCCAAAAGGAAAGACAGCCCCCCCACAAATATTGACTGTGAGTGGTGTTGTGGATTCTGTTTTTGGGCTCCCTCTGGTGGTTACGGCTGGTACTGGGTGACTTTGGTGGGTTGCGGTCTCTGCTTTCCACCTGTCCATCAGAGGCTGGGTGTTTCCTATTTAGCCTGGCTTTTCTGTCATTCCCTTGCCGGCTATCAATGTACTCAGATGTGCTCAGTTTGGTTCCTGACTACCTGCTCCCAGATCTCTCAGGATAAGCTAAGTTCTGTTTTTTAGTTGTTTGGTTTTTTGTCCAGCTTGCTAATTATGACTCTATGCTAGCTGGTAGCTCTAGTGGGCTGAGGTTCTCCCCATGTGCCATGAGTTGGCACATGGGTTCTTGTAATCTCAGGATGGTTTTTGATTAGGGTTTTTTGCTGACCACTCAGACCCCTTTTGTATCATTCTGCTTTCTAGTTATAGCGGGCCTCATTTTGCTAAATCTATTTTCATCTCTATGTGCGTGCCTTCCTCTCATTTCACCGTCAATACATGTGGGGGGCAACTATACCTTTTGGGGTTCATTCCTCTGGAGGCAAGCTAGGTCTTTATTTCCTCTGCAGTGCTAGTTAGCTCTTAGGCTGGCGCGTGGCGGAGGGAGAATTGGAGTATGTTGTTGAGAAGATCTTGGATTCTCGTGTTTCCAGACGTAAACTCCAGTATTTGGTTAAGTGGAAGGGTTATGGTCAGGAGGATAATTCCTGGGTGGTCGCCTCTGATGTTCATGCGACTGATTTGGTCCGCGCCTTCCATAGAGCTCATCCTGATCGCCCTGGGGGTTCTCGTGAGGGTTCGGTGACCCCTCCTCAAGGGGGGGGTACTGTTGTGGATTCTGTTTTTGGGCTCCCTCTGGTGGTTACGGCTGGTACTGGGTGACTTTGGTGGGTTGCGGTCTCTGCTTTCCACCTGTCCATCAGAGGCTGGGTGTTTCCTATTTAGCCTGGCTTTTCTGTCATTCCCTTGCCGGCTATCAATGTACTCAGATGTGCTCAGTTTGGTTCCTGACTACCTGCTCCCAGATCTCTCAGGATAAGCTAAGTTCTGTTTTTTAGTTGTTTGGTTTTTTGTCCAGCTTGCTAATTATGACTCTATGCTAGCTGGTAGCTCTAGTGGGCTGAGGTTCTCCCCATGTGCCATGAGTTGGCACATGGGTTCTTGTAATCTCAGGATGGTTTTTGATTAGGGTTTTTTGCTGACCGCTCAGACCCCTTTTGTATCATTCTGCTTTCTAGTTATAGCGGGCCTCATTTTGCTAAATCTATTTTCATCTCTATGTGCGTGCCTTCCTCTCATTTCACCGTCAATACATGTGGGGGGCAACTATACCTTTTGGGGTTCATTCCTCTGGAGGCAAGCTAGGTCTTTATTTCCTCTGCAGTGCTAGTTAGCTCTTAGGCTGGCGCGTGGCGTCTAGAATCAACGTAGGCACGCTCCCTGGCTATTTCTAGTTGTGTTTGTCAGGAGTAGGGCAGCGGTCAGCCCAGGTTCCATCACCCTAGAGCTCGTCCGTTATTTATGTTATTTTGCTTGTCCAGTGCGATCCTCAGCCATTGGGATCCATGACAGAGTGGAGAGTGAAATGATGTACACAGAAATAAAATCAGATTTCAGCAAAGGAGGCCAATACTAAACTTGATAGACAGAGAGAAAAGGATACTGTGCGGTCAGTATTAAAAACTACAAAATCCACGCAGAGTTTACAAAAATGAACTCCACACCGACTCACGGTGTGGAGGGGCAAATCTGCTTTCCCAGAGCTTCCAGCTAGCCTGAATATTACATAATGACAAGCTGGACAAAAAGAGACATATTTGCAGAGCAATACAGTCCAAGCAAATGGACAAACAAGAACTAGCAAAAACTTATCTTTTGCTGACAAGGACAGGCCATATGAGAAATCCAAGGAGAGAACCAAATCCAACCAAGAACATTGACAGCTGGCATGAACTAAAGCCCAGAGCAGGTTTAAATAACAAACCCAGGCAAGGCGATTAGTGAAGGCAGCTGCTACAGCTACCTAAAGGAGCAGCAGTTCCACTCGAAACCACCAGAGGGAGCCCAAGGGCAGAACTCACAAAAATACCATTAGCAACCACAGGAGGGAGCTCCAGAACAGAATTCACAACACCAACCCACCAGTTTTACCCTTCTGTGAGGAGTGCCCTACTAGCTAGGAGCATGGCTCCCCATGGTGATATGGCCTGGAGTATGAAGTGTGTTGTGATGCCGTGATACCTGGAAAGATGAACTCCTTTAGTGCCATCAGACGTAATATCACTCCTCCTGGTGGAAGAATGACATTACTGCAGCAACCAGGACTCTGGGGCGCTGCACTATGCTAATGTCAGCAAAGACCTATCGATAGGGGTAAGGAGGTCCCTGAAAGATCTAAGGACTGGGTATAAAAACAGGTCACCTCCTAATAGAAAACACAGAGACAGCTGCAGAAACCAACTGAAAACAGTAACTAAAGATAGCAGAACCAGAGATCCCAGAACTGCACAATATCAAACACAGAAAGCTATCAAAACACCTAGCCAGAAGTCTAGCAGATTAACACTGTTGTCCAGCAAGGAATGGGAGGCAGGTGCTGGGTAATAAAGGGTGATACAATCACCTGACCTAAGGCAACCCAGCACTAGGGGAAAAAGACCAGCAGCCAGAAAACCAAAACAAGATAGCGGATGGTCAAAAACAAAACAAATTCTAACAGTACCTCCCCTTTTACAAGGATCCTCCAGATCCTCTTGGACGAGCCTTATTCGGAAATCACCTGTGAAAAGCCTTAATCAGCCTTGAGGCCGAGATGTCCTCTGCTTTCACCCAGGAATTATCCTCGGGACTGAAACCCTTCCAGCACACGAGATACTGCAACCTTCCTCTGTGCCACCTGGAATCTAAAATGCGTGAAATCTCAAACTCGCCGTCATCATTAACTGGAGGAACAGTCCTCCTTATCTGGTGTGTCAACTTTCGTCAGTAAAGATACATGAAAAACTGAATTAATTCTCCAGGACTAGGGGATGTCTAATCTCATCGCTGCCGAGTTGACAACCTGAACCACTTTGAAGGGTCCTGCAAACTTAGGCCCCAGTTTTTTTAGAAGGGATCTTCAAACGCAGATTCCTAGAGGACAATCAGACCATGTCCCCAACTGCAAACAACGCCTCCCTTCTTTTCTTGTCAAAATATTTATTTGACCTCCTATTTGCCTCTTTCAGATTATGGCGTACATTGGTCCAAACTCTGTCCAAATTTCCAGAAAAACTCTCCTCCTCAGGCACCGCTGTCCCAATCTTTGAAAATGGACCAAAAGATGTATGCCTCCCTTCACAGCAAAAAAAAGGAGAACACCCAGCCGAGGAAGACGTATGATTATTAAGAGCAAACTCAGCTAGTGGTAGATATTCCGACCACATCTCCTGATTGTCTGCTTCAAAACATCTCAAAAACTGCTCAACGTCCTGGTTCTTCCTTTCGGTCTGTCCATTGGACTCCTGATGATAACCTGACGAAAATGACAAATGAACCTTTAATCTGTTACAAAAAGCACGCCAAAAGTGAGCCACAAACTGTGGTCCTCTATCAGAAACAATGTCCATGGGAACCCCATGGAGCCTGACAATCTCTTTCACAAATGCCTTAGCTAGAGTCTTGGTGGAGGGTAATTTATTGAACGGGACCAGATGACACATGTTACTAAACCGGTCCACAACAACCCAGATGACAGAAAAACCCTCCGAGACCGGCAGATCGGTGATAAAATCCATAGCAAGATGTGACCATGGCAAACTAGGAACCTCCAAAGGGCACAGCAGCCCTGAAGCTGGGGCATGTGAGGCCTTCTACCTAGCGCACACAGTACACTGACGCACCCACTTGATGATTTCTCTTTGCCACCCTGGCCACCAGAAACTTTGACCGATCGACTTTCTAGTTTCCGAAATCCCTGGATGACCCGCCAACCGAGACTCATGACATTAAGCAAACAAAGCTCTTCGCAATGCTCTAGGCACAAATAATTTACCATACGGAGTGTTAGTTGGTGCAGCATTCTGGGACTCTAGGATGCTACTCTCCAAACTCAGAACCCAATGCTGCCACCACCACCCCTCTCTGCAAAATACATTCCTCGTCGGTATTAACTGCTGGAAAGAAACTACGAGACAAAGCAGCCGCTTTAACATTCTTCATCCCAGGGATATATGTTACGGAGAAATGAAACCGGGCAAAAAACAGTGCCCACCTAGCTTGACGGGCATTCAAACGGTTAGCAGCATCCAAATATATCAGATTCTTATGATTAGTAAAAACCTGTATCGGATGTCTAGTGTTGTGAACTCTATTTTTGGGCTCCCTCTAGTGGTCACAAGCGGTACTGTGTAGTGTTGTCTTTCTGCAGGTTGCAGCATCAGCTGGTTCGTTATCCTTGGTTGGTTTCCTATTTAGCTCACCTGGATACTCAGTTCCTTGCCTGCTATCAATGTATTCAGTGCTCTTCAGATTCCTTGTGTCTACCTTGCTCCCAGTCTCTCCAAGACAAGCTAAGTTTTTGTTTGATCATTTTTTGATTATCAGCGTTCATTATGTTTTTAGTCCAGCTCGCTAAAATGTGATTTCCTTGCTTGCTGGTTGCTCTAGGAGACTGAGTTTCTTCCCCCACACCGTTAGTTGGTGTGGGGGTTCTTGAAATCTCAGAGTGGATATTTTGTAAGGGTTTTTTACTGACCGCATAGATTCCCTTTTCTATTTTCTGCTATCTAGTATTAGTGGGCCTCATTTGCTGAATCTGCTTTCACCCCTGTGTATGTGCCTTCCTCTTACCTCACCGTTATTATTTGTTGGGGGCTTCTATATCTTTGGGGATTATTTCTCTGGAGGCAAGAGAGGTCTTTCTTTCTCTCTAGGGGTAGTTAGTTCCTCAGGCTGGCTCGAGACGTCTAGGATTTTTAGGCACGTTCACCGGCTACTTCTAGTGTGTTTGGATAGGTTCAGATTTGCGGTCAGTCCAGTTTGCCACCTCCCTAGAGCTTGTCCTATGTTTGTTACTTAGCTGGAGTAATTTGTGATCCTCAACCACTAAGGATCATAACAGTCTAGCCCCCTCAAAAAATGTCGCCAATGCTCAAACGCGAGTTTAATTGCCAGCAACTCTCTGTTCCCAACACCATAGTTGAGCTCAGTCTCTGAAAATTTTTTAGAAAAGAAAGCACAGGGATGCACCCCATCCTCTCCCTCTTGGGACAGAACTGCGCCCACCCCTATTAAAGAGGCATCAACCTCTACCAGAAATGGCTTGGTCTCATCTGTATGGATCAAAACTGGAGCAGAGCTAAACCTCTCCTTGAGATGCTCAAAAGCCTTAACAGCCTCAGAGGACCATTGGACAGTATTGGAACCCTTCTTGGTGAGATCAGTTATAGGTTTAGCGATTACAGAAAAATTATTTATGAATTTTCTGTAATAATTAGCAAACTAAAAGGGGAGAAGCCAGCGCTGCTTGTGATCAGAACACAATACAAACGTGCACATGCACATATTAATTTCTAACTGTATATCAAAATGAGACATTTAGCAAACAATTGATCAATTCTTTGAGCCACCCCACCATGCCAAGGCATTCTCATAGTGGGGCAGTCCTACTCTACGATTTTTATATTCGCTGTGCCATTACGGCCTCCCAAATGTGTTGGAAGCAAGACCACACCAATCCCACTTTACGATCCTTATATTCGCTGTGCCATTACGGCCTCCTAAATGCACCAAAAGCGGGACCATATTGAATGCAAACTGTACTTGTAGCATTTCAGAATCACTCCCATGGCGCCAGAAAGGGTAAGTGGAGATAAAGGTCGACCAGGTCCAAACATAGACATTTCAGATCTGATCTCCACACCGCCTGACCAGCACCACAGATAAAGAGTGAGACAGGCCCAGGCACAGGTGCACAAATCAAACAGGGCCTGGAGCAGGGCAGGGCTGCTGTATGTGTGTACAGCCTAGATCAATCACAATGAAAACAGAAAGAATGGTGTGCATGACCCAGCGTGCACGGCAACAGTGGTGAACAGTCACAAGCGAATATCAAACTAAGAGGGGAGAAGCCAGCGCTGCTTGTGATCAGAACGCAATACAAAAGTGTGCATGCACATATTAATTTCTAACTGTATATCAAAATGAGTGTTAGGATTTGAACCTGCGACTCTTTGTTTGCCAGTCTGTTCCTTTGCTTGATGAGCTGTTTGGAACTTGCTTGACTTCTGCCTGAAACCATATGCACTTCGTCTGGGATAGTGATCATCACCTGCCCTGCTGATTTGTTCCCGCCCTGACTAAGCTTGATTGAACCTGCTATATATACCTGGCCCTGTGCAGCTTCCTGTTGCTGAGTATTTTGTGTGCTCAGTCTAACTGAGTGAAGCAATCTCTGAGCTCCTGGTTGGAAGGTGTCTTGCTGGCATCTCCCTGCTTCTTATTGATATTCTGCTGCTACTACCCTGAACTCCTGCTGCTCATACGGACTTTGTGCACGTGTGTGATCCAGGCCGGCCTTTGCTCGGGCTGGTCCTTGCATCTGCAGATATATTGAACTGCCACTGCCATATATGGCATCTCCAGAGGTCTTTCCACAGTCCGGTCACTTGTATACATCTGCTTCGGCCACTGACCTTCAGTCCTGCATCGCCAGTAATGTGACAATGAGACATTTAGCAAACAATTGATCAATTCTTTGAGCCACCCCACCACGCCAAGGCATTCTCATAGTGGGGCAGTCCTACTCTACGATTTTTATATTCGCTGTGCCATTACGGCCTCCTAAATGTGTTAGAAGCAAGACCACATTAATCCCACTTTACGTTTTTTATATTCGCTGTGCCATTACGGCCTCCTAAATGTATTAAAAGTGGGACCATATTGAATGCAAACTGTACCTGTAGCATTTCAGTAAAAACACAATATGAACTGGTCCTACTGACTGACCTTTTTTCTTTCTTTCCTTATGCGAACCTCACATTGCCTAATAAAATGGTCAGTCTTACCACAATACAAGCATAGCCCTTCAGAAAACCTCTTCTCTCTCTCCTGGGAATGAGAGGACATCGCCCCAAGTTGCATCGGTTCCCCGCTGTCGACGGGGCTATCCTCAGAGACTGGGTCCAGCTTTATAAGAGCCTTCTCTTCATTCTGTCTGTCTCTCAATCTTCTATCCACACGGATAGCTAACTGCATAGCAGTTTCCAAAGTATGAGGTGCAGGATATGCAATGAGCAAATCTTTAACTCTTTCACTCAAACCTGCTAAAAACTGACTCTTGAGCGCTGGGTCATTCCACCTGACCTCTGCGGACCATTGTCTGAACTGGGTGCAATACCTCTCAGCATCTCAGAAAAAAACTCTTCAGGTTCTTCAGAGCAGGTAGGCTACTTCCAAAGTTAACTCTTGCAAGCGTTGTGCAAGTTCTTGGACGCTGCACATATTGAAGGAATCCGGGAGAGAATTTTTTTTTGTTTTATATGTGTGGCTGGACAAACTGTTACGGAACTGCAACACAGGATAGAAGGGGGAAAACTGACCCAGCACTGAGACTAGGCTGATACCCTACGATGGAGCGGGCGACCCATTCTTTGTGAATAGACCCACTGACGATCCTAGGCTAATCTCAGCGAAGACCTATAGATAGGGGGAAAGAGGTCTCTGAAAGATCTAAGGACTGGGTATAAAAACAGGTCACCTCCTAATATAAAACACAGAGACGGCTGCAGAAACCAACTGAAAACAGAAATTAAAGATAGCAGAACCAGAGATCCCAGAACTGCACAATATCAAACACAGAAAGCTATCAAAGCACCTAGCCAGAACTCTAGCAGATTAACACTGTTGTCCAGCAAGGAATGGGAGGCAGGTTCTGGGTAATAAAGAGTTATACAATCACCTGACCTAAGACAACCCAGCACCAGGGGAAAAAGACCAGCAGCCAGAAAACCACAACAAGATGGCGGATGGTCAAAAACAAAACAGATTCTAACACTTCCCCCCATGTAGTCTGAGTCCATATTTTCCTGTAGCTTTGCAAGCTTAGTGTGCCCCTGGCTCCCAACATCCATCTTGAGGTTGCCCTTAGCCATTAGACGGAATCACACAGAATGGTTTTTATGGCAAGGAACTGCCCTGAATATTAGGCTTACGTTGTCCTTAGCAGCCCGAATACTGCTGCTTACTCACTTCTGCCCTAGCATTGACTTACTGTCACTTCCTGCCTCTGTCGCTAACACTCAATTCCCCCTCCCTACTAGGCTGGCCACTTCAGTTAACCCTGTCCCAGCTCAATGCAGCCCCAGAGGATATTATACCTCTACCTCATACAAGTGCATAAAAATACATTTAACCCTTGCATGTCGGGGAGCAATCCATCAGCTCCCACCAGCGTTACATGAATAGTTGCCTGTTTTACATGTTTTATATCTATTTCTGGTTTTGGCTCACTTATAAAAAATGACTAAATACTGTCTAAGGCTATGTGCACCCAGAGGTTTTTCTAGGGCTTTTTGGAGAAGAAACTGAGCGAAAACACTCTAAATAATTCTCAAACACTCATCAAAGACTTAAAATTTCTCCTCCAAAAATTAAAAGAAAAGACTCAGCGTGCACATACAATAAAATTTCATAACACACAGGGTTTATTTTACAAAGTTGATATCAAAAAGTATTTAGACTATGAAAATGTCTGTTACAGGGGTTTTCCACCATTTTCGAAAAATTGTTTGGAGGTAGAAAATTTGTAAATAAAGAAGTGCTACTTACATCTGTGAACTCCTGTCACTCCAGCACCACTGCTCCAGTGGTTTCCTTTAAGACAGGAAGTGATAAGTTCCTGTTCATTGAGTCCACAGACTGCTGAGGCTACAGGTGAATGATGGATGGGACGTCAACACTTTGGGAGCAACCGTGCTATAGTGACAGGGGTTCAGAGAGGTAAGCAATACATTTTTCTATATTTCTTAATAATCCACTTTTCAAAAAAAAGATGAAAAGCCCCTTTAATTTTTCTGAATAAATCCACACAGGTTGCTTATTATATGATGGTCAGTGGAATCTTGGAAAACGGGGTGAAAAGGAAGGAAGCTTTATTTGCATAGTTTTATATCCATCTAGTGAAATAAATGTATTTCAGGCTTTGTGATAGAAGTCTCCAAGGAATTGTTCTTCTCACCATGTTTTTTTTTCCATTTCTGTTATCGTTTGCATCCAGATGGATATACAGGACCATCTGGCTCAGAGAAACAGAGTAAATTTCGAATATCTGAAGATGAACTGATCAACGCCATGAAAGCAAAGGAGGCAACAAAAGGCTTTCCTTATGAAGCAGCTGAAGAGCAGAAACCTCATAGTGTTTACTCCGAAAAGCAAGATTATAAAAGCAAGCCTGTGCTAGCAGCTGTCCCGTCTTCACTAGATAACGAAGCTTCGAGCACTGAATCTGGTGACTCTGAAATAGAGCTTGTTTCCGAAGACCAGCTGGCAGGAGAAGAGGCCATGCAGTCTGCTTACATGACATTCAGTCACATTGGTGGCCCCCCACCATCACCTGCCTCACCATGCATACAATACAGCATACTCCGTGAGGAACGTGAAGCCGAACTGGACAGCGAGCTCATTATTGAGTCATGTGATGGTTCCTCAGCTTCTGAAGAGAGTCCAAAGAGAGACCAAGACTCGCCAATGATGAAACCAATGATGGACATTATCGAAGAAGAAAACGGTTCAAGAACCGAGAGTTTTGATGCCTCAGACTTTGACTCTTATAGCTCTACAGAACGGAAGCTAAATATGGAGAACCTGGCAGAATCAGCTGCTTATATGAAAAGTTCCTATGCTGAAGGAAGATCAGATTTGTTGATGATCAAAAAAGATGAAGGACTGCATCAGAGAAAAGCAACAGAACCGAACGTTTACCAAAGTAGGGTCTTTGCAAAAGCAGTCACGGGGTCAACAAGTCCAGGGACATTTCTGAGTAAGAAGAAAGGTAATTTATAATTTTTTTTACCTTTCCCTAAGATTAATAGCATTTAATGAAAAACTCATATCTGAATATATTGACTAGGTCCCCACATGTATATTTCATGCAGTACTGTTATGAGTCTCGATACTTAAATTAAGTTTATCACTATTTTTGACCCTTCAAAACTCCTGACAGCTCTAGACTTAAGAACTGCAGAGGTATCAAAATATTCTTTTGGACAATGGTGAATACTTCAGGATGTGGAGGTCCAGGGCCACCATTGGGGCAAAATGGGTTTTATCCCTTCCTCTGTGTTCCCTTCTTTAGTGACAATTTAGGTTCTCATAGCTCCCTCAGTTAATGCTGTAGTTACATCCATGCCTGTTCTCACTCCTGCTTCTGTCACTGGGAGGTGCCGTACCTTGGTTATGGGCAAAACTGGGCGATGGAGCAGCAGTTTGGGTTGATATTGTGGGACAAATGGTGCAGTCAGACAGTCGTGTAAAACGGAATGCAGTGCACGGACTGGCTGGCTACTCTCCTGACCCGAGTGTGACAGCTTCATGTATTTCTATGCAGCAGTCACATTCGGTTAGGAAAACTGCCGGCTAGTCCGTGCACTGTGTTCTGATCTCTGTCTGATTTATACAGCCAAATGACTGCACCCAAGTGGTGCCATACAATCAGCAAGCTTGGGGGTTATCTCCTGAACTTGGTCATCTAATTGACTCGACTTTGTTAGATTTGGGCGAGGCTCACACTATTTAACTCCTGGCTTCCAGTCTCCAGTTGCGAGATAAATGTTATCTTATTCTGGTTAACTTTTGTGTTTCTGCCACTGCCTAGTTTGATTCCTCTTTCAGGCCTCTTTCCTCTTTTGTCTACTCTGCTGCCTATCTGTTAAGTTTCAGACCTTCTGGTATTTAATTGGATTTCTGACATCCTGAGCTAGCATGATCCACCGGCCAGCAGCCACTTCATGGACCCAACCCAGGGGCCCCTGTGTATGTCTAAATCCATTTGTAGGGGTTAAAGCCAGGGCAACCACTAGTATCTGCTAGAGTGGCTGGTGCAAAGCCTGTCCGTATGAACCCTATTAAGAGCTGCTAAACTTCCATGCACAAAGCACCCTTAGGGTATGTGTCCACATTCAGGATTGCATCAGGATTTGGTCAGGATTTTACATCAGTATTTGTAAGCCAAAACCAGGAGTGGGTGATAAATGCAGAAGTGGTGCATGTGTTTCTATTATACTTTTCCTCTAATTGTTCCACTCCTGGTTTTGGCTTACAAATACTGATGGAAAATCCTGACCAAATCCTGATGCAATCCTGAACGTGGACACATACCCTTACAGTCAGTTGACAGATGCTCTGAAGTTTTAAAAGTCAACCAGAAGCAGGTAAGACGCAAGACAAAGGAAACTGGCAGGGAAAGGTAAAGTCCCTGTACAGAATGACCTACCATTGTGTCATGGGATGACCTTAGTAGCCTTCTAGTTGGACTCTATAGCCACTACTCAGATGCAGACGGGAGCAGCTGTGGATGGTTTAATGCAGAAAGCCAAGAACTGATCACTGATCTCAGTCAGCACATGCCAATTAAAAAACAGTTAAAACTTTATTTTTTCATTTATCCGGTTGCTACAGCTTTGCCCGAGTGTATGTTTTATCAGATCTACACATATTCTTTCTAGAGCTGTGAGCAAATTTACAAGGTGAAAACTGCTGTTTTCTTTTTAAGAAACCTATAAACAGTAGGTCAGTGATTACTAGCCAGGATTCCCTGTTGTGTGGTCAGGGCATGAGAAAAGATGTCCCAGAATTTGGTATTTTATGGAAAATACAAATAATTACTATATTGAGGGAACAATTACCGTATTTTTCGGACTATAGGACGCACCGGACTATAAGGCGCACCCAGGTTTTAGAGGTGGAAAATAGGGAAAAAAATATTTGAAGCAAAAAAAATGTGGTAAAATATTTAATAACATAAATAACATACTATTATATGTGGTGTTATTATATATAATAGTATGTTATTATGTTGGAAGCTGCGGGACCAGTGTGGTGTCTGTGAAGTACGATATGAAGACGCTGGAGGGTGAGTATAAGGGCTCATTTCCACATGCGAGGCACACGTCCGTATCTCGCATGTGGAAACCAAGCTCTGGTGCCAGCACTTTGGAGCGGAGCTGTGCAGCTCCATGTGTTCCTATGCGGCCGCACACTCCGCTCTGGAGTGCCGGCTCCACAGCTTGGTTTCCACATGCGAGATACGGACGTGTGCCTCGCATGTGGAAATGAGCCCTAAGAATGGGTGCACAGGGCTTATAGTGAAAGCACCACTCCAGCACTGCAAAATAACACTGGAGTGCTGCTTTAAAATCCCATGGGAGAACTATAACTCCCAGCATGTCCTGCAGATCCTATGACATGCTGGGAGTTATAGTTCACCAAAGGAGTGGCAGAGTGCTTTATTGTGTTTTGTAAAGACTGACCTCTTAATTGCGGCAGCCAGCCACTGTGGTGAGGTAAAAGCTGGAGCATCCCATGGCTGCACACACAGAGCCCTCTCTCTTGTTGCCTTTCCACAGCGCAGGACATAAGAGGAAGCTGCAGATTCTAGGTGGGAGTCTGAAGGACCTGTGATGATGTCAGAAGAGGGAGGGCTCTGAGCTGCCATGTGATGCTCCAGCCCGCCCACTTCTGACATCACACAGGTCCTCCCTGTGCATTACAGACAGCTCAGCGTCCAGCACAGGCAGGTATGCAGCGATCTCCTGGCACCTGCTGCTGCCTCCTCCTCCCCCGGACACACAGATTCTCCCCAGAATCAGTGCTGGGGAAACTGTGTGTCGCTGCTTAAGTGCAGTATAAATTTGCTGCTCCCCGCTCACCGCTCAGCTGATCGGTGGGCGGGGAGCCGCTAATAAATATTCACTGCACTTAATCAGCGGGGCCATGTGGTTTCCACAGCAGCTGATTCCGGGCAGCGGGGACATCCTGAAGTGGGATAACAGTGTGATCCCACTCGCTGCTGCCCCCCTCCCCACATGCTATATCCGTACTATAAGACGCACCCACACTTTCCTCCCAAATTTGGAGGAAAAAAAGTGCGTCTTATAGTCCGAAAAATACGGTAGGTTCTTTTTTCAAGGTTTTTTTTCCTTAAAAAAACTCCGTTCCCCAGGTGCAGTGTTGTTATAAAACAAATGAACTCTTCCTCAGTCTTCCTCCCCAGGTCCGGCACTGAGTCTCCACAGCTGCTCCTGGTGTCTGTTATTGTCTGCAGCGCTGATGTCACATCAACAGCACTGCAGCCGATCAGTGAGCTCTGCAGGTCATGTTGTATACACGGGCAGAGTAACAAGGCTTTATTGTCTGCAGCTCCGGAAACCTGACATAAGTGCTGCAGACGATAACTGACAACACCGGGAGCAGCGGCAGAGAGATTCAGCAATGGAATGGAGTAAAGTGCAGTTTGTTTTTTGAAGCACAACTCCAGAAAGTGGAAAACCCCTTTAAGTGATCACTTGGGAGTAACGTCTACCAAAGTGAAAATGTTAAAAACAACAACTGGAATCACTGAACTTATCATATATCCTTTCAATAAGTTTCTGTCTGGAACACGGCTACTAACACATAATGTAGTCATGATGCTTTTTTATATGACAGCGACCTCCAAACCTGTCGCTCTCCTGCCGCACAATGGACACCACTGCTACAGAAGTTAAACGCTATAAATAAAGGATGTAGGAGAGATGAAAAGGTTTCTAAAGGAGCTAGACATTTATTTCTCTACTCATGGAATCCATTGAGAATAATGAGTGACAGAAGGATGAATGCTGTTTAAAGAAACTATGGATATTATTCCGCTCCCATGTAGGGGCCCAAAAGTATTTTTTTCCCTTGTTAGACCATAAACATGCTTCCACCCTCTCTGGAGACAGAGCAACACAGGCTCAAAGGGAATCTGTCACCAGGTTTTTGCTATGTAATCCAACAGCAGCATGATATAAGGACAGAGACCCTGATTCCAGCAATGTATCAATTAATTTACTGGATGCAACAGTTGTGATACGATCATAGTTTTCTCTGCTGCAGATCTAGCAGAGCTCTAATGCTGAGCCCTGTATAACCCCGCCCACCCCACTGATTGGCAGCTTTCTGTGTACAGTGTGTATTGACAGAATGTTGCTAACTAGTGATGGGTGCGTGGTTGGACCAGGAGGCACAAGACACCTAGTCCTGCAGCGATAATCTGCTGCTGAGAAAACACTGATTTTATTGAAACAGTAAAACATAGCCTAGTACGTATCACTGTAATCAGGGTCTCTTACATTACATTGCAAAAACCTGCTGACAGATTCCCTTTAAAGGTAAACAAAAATGAATGCCATGCTGCAGACATAGCATAGAATCTTCCCTGAAGTCCATTTCCAAAAGTTTGCAAGTAATATATATATTTAACCGTAAAGATGTTTTTTTTTTATTGTTTTTAACTTAAATGCATGTACGGTATTTTTGGCTAAAAAAAAAAAAATAATTTTTGCAAACGGATTTCATTCTAAAATTTGCATCGTTTGGCTTCCATAGCCTCGGTGTTTCACTATCAAAGTAGAATCTGCAGGAAACTCTTTGTCTGTAAACGGTTGCAAAATGTTTAATAAAACTATAAACCAATTGCAAAAATAATTTTTACCTTGAAATAAATGCATTTCCATGTTCCAAAACGTGGACAACCCCTTGAATCACAAGATTTGTATGTGGAACGATAAGTCTATGATACAAAAGTGGACTTCTACACATTCTGGTCCTTAATATTCATTTCTCCTGGTGGGCCTAAGAAAAGCCAGACAACACAACTCTACAGCTGATGCACGAAAAAAGAGCCAAACTGTGTACATTCAGGGGTGGATCTGCTGGAGTTGTAGACAAACTATGGGCTTAATGAGCACAGGTTGTTTTTTTCTAAAATACTGTAAGTGTTGATGTCGTTCGCCCACACTGTACATGTAAGGCGGATTAGGCTTAAGGGTGGCTAATTAGCTAATAAATCTTTCTGGCATCACTTTATGCTGA
Source organism: Ranitomeya variabilis (assembly GCF_051348905.1). Taxonomy (NCBI): domain Eukaryota; kingdom Metazoa; phylum Chordata; class Amphibia; order Anura; family Dendrobatidae; genus Ranitomeya; species Ranitomeya variabilis. The sequence goes on along the minus strand of NC_135232.1, from coordinate 680,101,849 downwards.
CCCAAAGTCTACATTATTATTGTTCCGCTGTGCTCCATGTCACAGCCATTAATATGTTTTGCTGCAATGCGTGCTTTCCTTTGTCATACATTTCTTTTCGCTCTGAAAAGTATTATAAATAGCTCCAGAGATATTAATATCTGGAAGTTTATGCTACTCTGCTACTCGGGTTTTCTCATTTTTCCTGACAGATCATTTCCCTTTTTTTTACATTTAGTACCTTTAATTAGAGGCACAAATTTACTTTTTATCTCGTTGGCATTTACAAGTGTATCAGTCTAAAAATTTATTTATTGAACTGAGAGGGTTAAGATGGGTTAGCAAGGCTAAGCAATGCTTCCTGGGAAAAGGCATATGCAAATTAGAGCTAATTCAAGAAATAAAAAGTAAGCTCTCTAGTGACACCAATGTCAGGCCATTTAAAGGGTCAGCCCTCCTAAGCCGTCTACATGGGCATGTACAAGTGCTTCTCACTAAATTAGAATATCATCAAAAAGTTAATTTATTTCACTTCTTCAATACAAAAAGTGAAACTCATATATTATATAGAGTCATTACAAACAGAGTGATCTATTTCAAGTGTTTATTTCTGTTAATGTTGATGATTATGGCTTACAGCCAATGAAAACCCAAAAGTCATTATCTCAGTAAATTAAAATACTTTATAACACCAGCTTGAAAAATTATTTTAAAATCCGAAATGTTGGCCTACTGAAATGTCTGTTCAGTAAATGCACTCAATACTTGGTCGGGGCTCCTTTTGCATCAGTTACTGCATCAATGTGGTGTGGCATGGAGGCGATCAGCCTGTGGCACTGCTGAGGTGTTATGGAAGCCCAGGTTGCTCTGATAGCAGCTTTCAGCTTATCTGCATTGCTGGGTCTGGTGTCTCTCATCTTCCTCTTGACAATACCCCATAGATTGTTTATGGGGTTAAGGTCAGGTGAGTGTGCTGGCCAATAAAGCACAGTAATACTGTTATTTTTAAACCAGGTATTGGTACTTTTGGCAGTGTGGACAGGTGCCAAGTCCTGCTGGAGAATGAAATTTCCATCTCCAATAAGCTTGTCGGCAGAGGGAAGCATGAAGTGCTCTAAAATTTCCTGGTAGACGGCTGCGCTGACTTTGGTCTTGATAAAGCACAGTGGACCTACACCAGCAGATGACATGGCTCCCCAAACCATCACTGATTGTGGAAACTTCACACTAGACCTCAAGCAGCTTGGATTGTGGCCTCTCCACTCTTCCTCCAGACTCTGGGACCTTGATTTCCAAATGAAATGCAAAATTTACTTTCATCTGAAAACAACACCTTGTACCACCGTCCAGTTCTTTTTCTCCTTGGCCCAGGTAAGGCACTTCTGGCGTTGTCTATTGGTCATGAGTGGCTTGACACAAGGAATGCAGCACTTGTAGCCCATGTACTGGATACATCTCTGTGTGGTGGCTCTTGAAGCAATGACTCCAGCAGCAGTCCACTCCTTGTGAATCTCCCCCAAATTTTTGAATGGCCTTTTCTTAACAATTCATTCAAGGATACAGTTATCCCGGTTGCTTGTGCAACTTTTTCTACCACCCTTTTTTCTTCACTCAACGTTCCATGAATATGTTTGGATACAGCACTCTGTGAAGAGCCAGCTTCTATAGCAATGACCTTTTGTGGCTTATCCTCCTTGTGGAGTGTGTCAATGACTGCCTTCTGGACATCCGTCAAGTCAGCAGTCTTCCCCATGATTGTGGAGCCTACTGAAACAGACTAAGGGACCCTTTTAAATGCTTAGGAAGCCTTTGCAGGTGTTTTTTGTTAATTATTCTAATTTACTGAGATAATTACTTTTGAGTTAATTGGCTGTAAGCCATAATCATCAAGATTAACAGAAATAAACACTTGAAATTGATCACTCTGTTTGTAATGACTCTACATAATGTATGAGTTTCACTTTTTGTATTGAAGAACTGAAATAAATTAACTTTTTGATGATATTCTAATTTAGTGAAAAGCACTTGTAGGTCATAGAAAGCTGAATAAAATGATACCTTGATATGTGATCCAATGTTTTATTCCAGAGAAATCAACACTTTTCTTAATATGTAAATGAGCTGTTAAGATCTTTGTGCCAGACATAGATCTCCACAATATTCCGCCAGGGCTTATAAATGAAAGGGGACATTACCAGTGTAAGACATGTAATGTCTGACAGCCTGTTCTGATTCTACATGTCTCACACTGGTATCACATCCTGTCTGGCCCATAGATCTTAACAGCTCATTTACATATTAGTAAAATTGTAGATTTTTCTGGGCATGAGACGTTATCAGTGTGAAATATGTAGGATCAGGAGAGCAGACTGTCAGTCATTACATGTCACCTTTCTTTTACAAGCTTTGGGGGCAGATTGTCAGGGAGATCTATATTCGGCCCATAGATCTTAACAGTTCACTTGCATATTAAGAAAGACGTGCATTTCTCTGGAAAAAGAAACCAGATTGCAGATATCAAGGTATCATTTTATTCAGCTTCCTATGAGCTTCATGCACCAACTGACAGATTCCCTTTAATAAGCTTGCTCCTGACTTAGGATATTGTGATCCAAATAGAAACCGATCCTTTTGACGTCAGTCAACGGTCTGTCAACCAGCCAACCAGTATGCCACTCTGCACAGACAAGAGAAAAAAAACCGTGAAACAGCTATTTGCAGCTCCTTTTGGAGAAGACGCTGGTTCACCAAGTCACCTGGCACGGCTCGTTAACTTTGACTCCTAGAATGGCTACCTGCAGTTAGTGCCACCAGACAGTCGGCTTTCTTCTTCTTGGAGGATCGTTAATTAGTATTTCCTTTAGGTACACGTACCTCACGATATTTAATACCGGTGAAGATACAAAACATGTGGTCGTCCACTTTTAGGGAATGTGTGCACGCCGTCTTTTAGATGACAACGTACTCGCTGAGCTTTGTCATAACGGCTTCTTAAGTTGTGAACGTCTTTTTCTGGCATCTTTTCGATCATTTTTTTTTATATTTTCGCCTGTTTTTATATGGGACACCTTGACATAAACTATTGAGCCACTTCCAAGCTACCTAAAGAATGATCAGGTCACTTCTTTTAACCACATCATGGCTTTCAAAGACTGAAGTGGTTAAAAAAACTAAAAATGACTGAACCTATGACCGCAATAAACTTCCGTGCATAAGTTCATTCTTTTTAGTATTTTTTTAGCGCTTTTTCAGGTGGATTTCAGGCAAACAAAGACACATTCCCTTATTGGCATCATAGACAATGTTATTTTCCTGTGGTGCACACAGAATAGACGGGCCCTCCATAGCAGATCAGACTCAGTCTACCTTTATAGCATGAGGTTTTTCCACTCAGAACAGAATGTGTTGGTGTTTGTTTCGTCTTCCACCTAATTCTGAAATTCATCAAACACTGTGCGTTGAGACAAGACAAAAAAAAGAAAATGATGAATGGGGCCTTTGTGTTTAGTGATTGCCGAGGCAGGTGATGATGTCTGCCATTGCAATATAAGGCTACTTTCACACTAGCGTCGTGCACTGCACGTCGCTATGCGACGTTGCAGCACACCGACGCTAGCTGTGAATGCGCCGCACAACGGGGGCAGCGGATGCAGTTTTCCAACGCATCCGCTGCCCCATTGTGAGGTGCGAGGAGGCGGGGGGGAGTTCCGGCCGCGCATGCGCGGTCGGAAATGCTGCAGACGACGCACCAAAAAACGTTACAAGCGTTTTTCTGCAAAACGACGCATAGCGACGTGCAGTGCACGACGCTAGTGTGAAAGTAGCCTAACTCCGATCAGTTCTGTTCCCAGCCCAGGTGTCTATCACGTATCTCTGCCATAAATGAAACGCGTGATTATGGCTGGAAGAGAAAGCAATACAAAAAATGGATATTTTGCTCATTATTATTCTGGATCGTACATTCACCAGATCAAATCTAGATCACATTTCGTGTCCAGCGCAAGTAAAAAAGCACCTACGGCAAAAGTTGTCAAAACTGTCAATGAGTGTATATAAAACTAAAAGCATAAGAAGTCATTTTTCTTGGTTAGCGCAATTGTTGTAATTGACTTGAGTATTACCGTAAATGAGCTGTTGTGCCCGGCAGCGGCCACTAAACCTTTTACAGCACTGTCGTGTTCCACCCTGTATATATCTGGCAACTGCCTGGAACAAATGATAATCACTGGGGGTGCAGGGTGTTAGACCCCCAGAGATCTGAATTGATAGAAATGACATTAAAGTCCTGTACAACCTCTTTAAAGCGAATCTGTCAGAAGGTAATTGAAGAGCAGCATGATGTAGGGGCAAAGACCCTGATTCCAGTGATCTGTCACTTACTGGGCTCTGTGTTGCTATTTCAATAAAATCAATGTTTTAGTAGCAGGAGATTATCTCTACAGGACTAGGTGTCTCATGCCTCTTAGGCAACTACTCGGAGTGGCCCCACCATGGATTGGCAGTTTTCTGCCTATGCACAGTATACACATAAAGCTGGTAGATCTGCAGCAGATAAAACAGTGATTGTATCAAAATGACAGCATGCAGACAGACCAGCAAGTGACACATCGCTGGAATCAGGGCCTCAGCCCCTAAATGATGCAACTCTTAGATTACTTGCTGACGGATTCCCTTTAGTTTTAACAGAATTTATAGACCGGCATGAAAGTCTCATGAAGGACTCTTCAAGATGTAGATCAGCAGTGCTAAACAGTATTTGGAATAGAGGCTGTATTTATGCCAGTCTAGACTTTTTTTTAGCCTGGGGCAAAACTTTAGTTTGCTGCCCTAACTGGGTATTTAAATACCCCTGCCAAAGCTTAGAGGCTTTTTAGAGTCATGGTTGGCAGTCAGGACCTGAGCCGCAGGCACAATTTGCCTAATTAATGATCTTTACATCCAACAAATCGACATGTGGCTTTGCAACTAAATTGTTTAGGTTTGGTATAACTTGGTTAAAAGAGGTAGTCATTACTGGACCTCACTCCTTCTGAACGTTTTGGTACATTAATGACTCCTAAGATATCTCTTTTAATATCTTATGTGTTTTAGTGAGATTTTCTTTTGAATGACTTTCCACTTGTGATTACTATTGCCCATGTAGCAATGTAAAAACTAAGGTGTATTTGATAAAGGTATTTGACTAAGGTAAACTAAGGTAAACTAAGGTATTTGATAAATTGCTGCAAATTTAAAAGTTCTTATTTTTTATCTATGATTTTTTTATTTACTTTAAGAAGATGCAAAAAAAGTTAAGGGATTCTTACACTAAACTTTCACCTGATGAATGTTTGGAATCAAAGTAGTACAACTGAGTACAATGGTGTCAACATTTTGCAACATTTCTAAAAGTCAAAAATTATGAATTAGCTAAAAAACATGTTGATGACTAAAACCACATCCATAATGCTGAACCGAAAAATAAAAACACAGATGAAACCAAGTAAAGCAAACTTAAAAAAGATGTAAATTAAATAAATAAGTAACGCTCGAATAAAAAAAATGCAATTAATGTCTCCCAATTGCTTACAAAGAAAGATGAATTATCTGAAATTAAAGATTTATTAAAGGTTTCTTCAGATAATCTCTTTACAATCATCTTCCGTATTTGATATATGAGATTAGCAGGAATTTACAGCAATTGTCACTTCAGAGATTAGTGTGGTTTTACCATGAATCGAGTTCAAACTCATTAACAGAGTTGAACACTGTCAATACCAGGAGATGAGATATGTTCTGTAATTTCCAGCAATTCGCTGTGTTTGTCCTAGGCTCAGCGTGAGCTGCTCGGGAAATCACAAGCATCTAATTACACTTTCAGAAACGTAAATTGTTTTGGTATCATGTGGAAGCTGGCGAGACACTGAACAGATTTCACCATGCTCTTGAGTAGGCTGCTGGGGACTGCCTTGGCATCGTGATCTGTAAATTAGGGTGCAATATGTGGGTTCATTGTAAACACAAGCTGGTAATAACAGGCAGTGATTTAACAGAACGCTGAATTCAATGCAATGGCTTCTATGGATGCAAAATCCAAGCCGAATAGGGGTTTTCTTCCACTACAAGGACAACCATGTACAATAAATACACCTTATACTCACCTCGGGTTTCGGCACCAAATTTTCAAGGCCTTGCGTAACATTCAGAAGGAGGAAATAATGGAATCTGCTCATCATCCAGGGAGGACAATTCAGTGTGAAAACCACTTCTATTCATATAGGCACCGTGGTAGACCTTGTTTGGTCACGGTGTGGTGCAGGCAGTGTAGGAACACACCAGAAGGTTCATGAGGACTGGGCTCCAGCACCGATGAGAAAATGTTAAAACATAACTTTTACTGTGCAATTTCAAATATGGTAAGAAAAAGCAAAAAAACATAGAAAAAGATTTAGGATCCATAAGCTTATTTTTTGGGGGTTAGCATCCCTTTATTTATGGCATTGTTATGTCACTTCAGTGCAGCAGCCAGTCAGCGGCCTCTAATGTGCCACTTCTTTCTCACATTAAATTACAAATGACGCAGGTACAAACACACCTCAGTCCTGAATTGTGCATAGAAATCTTCTAAAACATCACTCCACTTTGCTTTGGGACTCACACAACAGGCCGGCACCATATCCAATGCATGTGTCGCTTCAACAGCAGTATAGGTGATGTCACATGATATTGCACTAAGCTGCATAACTAACCAGTATTCCTAGTACTACCGCCAGCTGCTGGCGGCACTAGTTTTGTCTCCACCAAGTTGACGAACATAGAAATAATGTAAATGTAGCCCTGAATAATTTTGATGATCCTTTTCGTACTCTGGGCTTTTTGAGATTAAGCAGAATAGGAAAGAAGACATTGAAGACAACAAAACATTAATTTATTGTGACAGTTTACAGAACTATCACACACATTACACACACAAACGTAAATGTATTTTATTGGGATTTTATGTGTTATACCAACACTAAGTAGCAAGTAATTGAGAGGTGTTTAGGAAATGATACATGGTTTTCTAAATATTTTAAAAATATAAATCTGTAATTTGTGACTTGACTTGCATTTGTATTCACCCCCCCCCCCTTTTTTTACTTTGTAGGATCACCTTTCACTGCAATTCCCGCTGCCAGTCTTTTGTGTCTGTCTCTAACAGCTTTGCACATCTAGAGGTGGCATTTTTTCCCATTCATCCTGCTGAGACCATTGGGGTATCTTAAGGTAGAAGCGATTGGCAGATCACAGGTCCTCTTTGGAGTCCGCGCTGCGTTTTTATCTTGAGTGCTGCAGATTGATTCTCACTTGGTGTGGAAGGGGTTAGGAGTTCCTTTTTGATCCTTCTGGGATTCCATATGGCTCTAATCTCAGCTGCTGCAGCTTGCAGCCACTCCTTTCCATTATTTAAACACATTCCCAGTTTTCTCCTATGCCAGTTATACAGTGGGTACGGAAAGCATTCAGACCCCTTTACATTTTTGATTCTTTGTTTCATTGCAGCCATTTGGTAGATTCAAAAACAGTTCATTTTTCACATTAATATACACTCTGCACTGACAAAAAACAGAAATGTAGAAATTTTTGCAAAATTAATAAAAAAGAAAAACTGAAATATTACATGGTCATAAGTATTCATACCCTTTGCTCAGACACTCATATTTAAGTGACATGCTGTCCATTTCCTTGTGATCCTCCTTGAGATGGTTCTACTCCTTCATTGGAGTCCAGCTGTGTTTAATTAAACTGATCGGACTTGATTTGGAAAGGCACACACCTGTCTATATAAGACCTCACAGCTCACAGTGCATGTGAGACCAAATAAGAATCATGAGGTCAAAGGAACTGGCCAAGAAGCTCAGAGATAGAATTGTGGCAAGGCACAGATCTGGCCAAGGTTACAAAAGAATTTCTGCAGTACTTGAGGTTCCTAGGAGCACAGTCACCTTCATAATTCTTAAATGGAAAAAGTTTGGGATCACCAGAAAGCTTCCTAGACCTGGCCGTCCAACCCAACTGAGCAATCGTGGGAGAAGAGCCTTGGTGAGAGAGGTAAAGAAGAATCCCAAGATCACTGTGGCTGAGCTCCAGAGATGCAGTAGGGAGATGGGAGAAAGTTCCACAAAGTCAACTATCACTGCAGTCCTCCACCAGTCGGGCCTTTATGACAGAGTGGCCCAACAGAAGCCTCTCCACAGTACAAGACATATGAAAGCCTGCATAGAGCTTGCTAAGAAAACACCTGAAGGACTCCCAGACTATGAGAAATAAGATTCTCTGGTCTGATGAGTTAAAGATAGACCTTTTTGGTGATAATTCTAAGTGGTATGTGTGGAGAAAACCAGGCACTGCTCATCACCTGCTAAATACAATCCCAACAGTGAAACATGGTGGTGGCAGCATCATACTATGGGGGTGTTTTTCAACTGCATGGACAGGACGACTGGTTGTCATTGATAGAAACATGAATGCAGCCAAGTACAGGGATATCCTTGATGAAAACTTCTCTAGGGTGCTCTGGACCTCAGACTTGGCCGAAGGTTCTCCTTCCAACAAGACAACGACCCTACGCACACAGCTAAAATAACAAAGCAGTGGCTTCAGAACAACTCTGTGACCATTCTTGACTGGCTCAGCCAGAGCCCTGACCTAAACCCAATTAAGCATCTCTGGAGAGACCTGAAAATGGCTGTCCACCAACGTTTACCATCCAAACTAACGGAACTGGAGAGGATCTGCAAGGAGGAATGACAGGTTTGAAAAACTTGTTGCATCATTCCCAAGAAGACTCATGGCTGTACTGGCTCAGAAGGTTGCTTCTACTCAATACTGAGCAAAGGGTCTGAACACTTATGACCATGTGATATTGCAGTTTTTCTTTTTTATTAAATTTGCAAAAATTTCTACATTTCTGTTTTTTTTTTCAGTCAAGATGGGATGCAGAGTGTACATTAATGTGAAAAAATTAACTTTTTTGAAGTTACCAAATGGCTGAAATGAAACAAAGAGTGAAAAATTTAAAGGGGTCTGAATACTTTCCATACCCACTGTATGTTTCCTATGCTGACCTCTTTGGAGAAGTTGTTCCTGTTTAAGTGGTGGAGTTCAATTTGTTATTTCCTTACCTTAGTAGTGAGACTAGTGTCTTACCGTCCTACTCACTAGGGAAGGACCCATCTAGGGACGATAGGTAGTGCAGAGTGCAGTCTCACGTGAGTGTTTAGTGGTGTTCCTTTTCTCCTTTCCTTATTGTCAGGACATCTATTTATATAATTGCCTTAAATTGTCTGTCATCCACTTCCATCTGGACGTCCTCGAATCCCACAATCCACTGCGCCGCACAGGAATTACTCCGACCGCCATATTGGAATACCCAAGTGATGGGTATTCCTATATGGCACCCTCTTGTGGTACTAGGCCCTTGCTCAGTATTCATTTTGTGAGGTTAAATATTTCACTGACTGTTTTTTAGAAATATTTTACCTCACAAAATGTATCCTGTGCGATCTCCTGCTGTAATGTCAGTATTGTGTTTTGCTTCTTCCCCTGCCCAGGAGCTGTGGTTTGTTAGGTACACGGTCAGACACAGACAATTTTTAAAATGAACTTTTGTTCGTGGGAAAACCCCTTTAAAAAGCAAATATCAACGCCAACATGGCTCTTTATAAAAAATATGCCAATGACAATGAATGGAAAGCAGCAAAGGCACAACGTCGAAGACAACAAAGGGCAAATGAGATTCTTGAAGAGCACCAACATCACTGGGACAAAAACAATGCATATAAGCGTAGGCATCAAGCGCATGAGTCCCCTGATGCAAAAGTAATTAGATTATCACAGGATTGCTTTAGGTAACAATAGCGCTGCATGCCAGCCCCCATCATGACATTACTGCTCTCCCAATGTGATAGCATCGGGCCTCCATCTAGTATTTTATAAATGCAAATATTTACAGTCTGTTTTCAGTGGTCTCTTTATAACTTGCACATCATCTGTTTGGTAATAGCATCAAAGAGGGAAATCCAACATCCACACAAAATAACATAAGTATGTTAAAACATTATTTTATGGGCTACCATTAAAAACAAGGGAGCAAAAATAAAGAAAGACATACAAAATGGAAGATAGGACATGGGTCTACATGTTTCAAGTAAACACTGAAGGACTAAGAGTGTTTGTTCGAAATGCATAGACCCGTGTCCAATCTTTCATTTTGTATGTCTTTTTTTTATTTTTACTGGTAATAAATAATGCCTTAACATACATACACTACCGTTCAAAGTTTATGGTCACCCAGACAATTTTGTGTTTTCCATGAAAGCTCATACTTTTTTTAATCAAATGAGTCGCCAAATGAATTTAAAATCTAGTCCAGACATTGACAAGGTTCGAAAAAAAGATTTTTATTAGAAATAATAATTTTCTTCTTCAAACTTTGACTGTTTTCGTGAAAGAATGCTCCCTTTGCAGTAATTACAGCATTGCAGACCTTTGGCATTCTAACAGTTAATTTGCTGAGGTAATGTGGAGAAATTTCACCCCATGCTTCCAGAAGCCCCTCCCACAACTTGGTTTAGCTTGATGGGCACTTTTTGCGTACCATACGGTCAAGCTGTTCCCACAACAGCTCAATGGGGATGAAATCTGGTGACTGCGCTGGCCACTCCATTACAGATAGAATACCAGCTGCCTGCTTCTTCCCTAAATAGTTCTTGCATAATTTGGAGGTGTGCTTTGGGTCATTGTCCTGTTGTAGGATGAAATTGGCTTCAATCAAGTGCTGTACACAGGGTATGGCATGGCGTTGCAAAATGGAGTGATAGCCTTCCTTATTCAAAACTAGCTATTGAACCCGTTCTACGCCCGGGTGGCGAGCATTTATATTGGTATATGGTCTCCATCCTGGTATGTGCTACTCCATCCTGCATCCCCATCCTGTCATGTGCTCCCATCCTGCGCCCCCATCAGTGCGGGCGGCTGTGCTGAGTGCGGGCAGCTGTGCTGAGTGCGGGCGGCTGTATGTGGCTGTGCTGTGCGTGGGCGGCTGGGCGTGGCTGTGCTGGGTGCGGGCGGCTGGGCGTGGCTGTGCTGGGTGCAAGTGGCTGTGCTGGGTGCGGGCGGCTGTGCGTGGCGGTACTGAGTGCGGGCGGCTGTGCGTGGCTGTGCTGGGTGCGGGCGGCTGTGCGTGGCTGTGCTGGGTGCGGTGGCTGTGCTGGGTGCGGTGGCTGTGCTGGGTGCGGTGGCTGTGCTGGGTGCGGTGGCTGTGCTGGGTGCGGTGGCTGTGCTGCTCCATCCTGCGCCCCCATCCTGTCATGTGCTGCTCCACCCTATCATGTGCTGCTCCATCCTGCACCCCATCAGTGCGGGCGGCTGTGCTAAGTGCGGGCGGCTGTATGTGGCTGTGCTATGCGTGGGCGGCTGTGCGTGGCGGTGCTGAGTGCGGGCAGCTGTGAGTGGCGGTGCTGAGTGCAGGCGGCTGTGCGTGGCTGTGGGCGGCTGTGCGTGGCTGTGCTGAGTGCAGGCGGCTGTGCTGGGTGCGGGCAGCTGTGCTGGGTGCGGGCGGCTGTGCGTGGCTGTGCTGGGTGCGGCGGCTGTGCGTGGCGGTGCTGGGTGCGGGCGGCTGTGCGTGGCGGTGCTGGGTGCGGCGGCTGTATGTGGCTGTGCTGTGCATGGGCGGCTGTGCGTGGCGGTGCTGAGTGCGGGCGGCTGTGCGTGGCGGTGCTGAGTGCGGGCGGCTGTGCTGGGTGCGGGCGGCTGTGCGTGGCTGTGCTGGGTGGGCGTGGCTGTGCTGGGTGCGGTGGCTGTGCTGGGTGCGGCGGCTGTGCTGGGTGCGGCGGCTGTGCTGGGTGCGGCGGCTCAGGCTGTGCTGGGTGCGGGCGGCTGTGCTGGGTGTGGCCGGCTGTGCGTGGCTGTGCTGGGTGTGGGCGGCTGTGCGTGGCTGTGCTGGGTGCGGCGGCTGTTTGTGGCGGTGCTGGGTGCGGCGGCTGTGCGTGGCTATGCTGGGTGCGGCGGCTGTGCGTGGCTATGCTGGGTGCGGCGGCTGTGCGTGGCTATGCTGTGCGTGGCGGTGCTGAGTGCGGGCGGCTGTGCGTGGCGGTGCTGAGTGCGGGCGGCTGTGCGTGGCGGTGCTGAGTGCGGGCGGCTGTGCGTGGCGGTGCTGAGTGCGGGCGGCTGTGCGTGGCGGTGCTGAGTGCAGGCGGCTGTGCGTGGCTATGCTGAGTGCAGGCGGCTGTGCGTGGCTGTGCTGAGTGCAGGCGGCTGTGCGTGGCCGTGCTGGGTGGGCGTGGCTGTGCTGGGTGCGGTGGCTGTGCTGGGTGCGGCAGCTGTGCGTGGCTGTGCTGGGTGCGGTGGCTCAGGCTGTGCTGGGTGCGGGCGGCTGTGCTGGGTGCGGTGGCTGTGCTGGGTGCGGTGGCTGTGCTGCTCCATCCTGCGCCCCCATCCTGTCATGTGCTGCTCCACCCTATCATGTGCTGCTCCATCCTGCGCCCCCATCAGTGCGGGCGGCTGTGCTAAGTGCAGGCGGCTGTGCTGAGTGCGGGCGGCTGTATGTGGCTGTGCTGTGCGTGGGTGGCTTTGCGTGGCGGAGCTGAGCGCGGGCAGCTGTGCGTGGCGGTGCTGAGTGCAGGCGGCTGTGCGTGGCTGTGCTGGGTGCGGCGGCTGTGCGTGGCTGTGCTGGGTGCGGCGGCTGTGCTGGGTGCGGTGGCTCAGGCTGTGCGGTGGCTCAGGCTGTGCTGGGTGCGGCGGCTGTGCGTGGCTGTGGGCGGCTGTGCTGGGTGCGGTGGCTCAGGCCGTGCTGGGTGCGGTGGCTCAGGCCGTGCTGGGTGCGGTGGCTCAGGCCGTGCTGGGTGCGGTGGCTCAGGCCGTGCTGGGTGCGGTGGCTCAGGCCGTGCTGGGTGCGGTGGCTCAGGCCGTGCTGGGTGCGGTGGCTCAGGCCGTGCTGGGTGCGGTGGCTCAGGCCGTGCTGGGTGCGGTGGCTCAGGCCGTGCTGGGTGCGGTGGCTCAGGCCGTGCTGGGTGCGGTGGCTCAGGCCGTGCTGGGTGCGGTGGCTCAGGCCGTGCTGGGTGCGGTGGCTCAGGCCGTGCTGGGTGCGGTGGCTCAGGCCGTGCTGGGTGCGGTGGCTCAGGCGGTGCTGGCTGCGGTGGCTCAGGCGGTGCTGGCTGCGGTGGCTCAGGCCGTGCTGGCTGCGGTGGCTCAGGCTGTGCTGGGTGCGGTGGCTCAGGCTGTGCGCGGCGGTGCTGGGGGCCTGGGCAGGCGGGGACACCGGCGCGCTGTGGGGGTCAGGTGCCGGAGTCGCCGCTAGCTCAGGCCCCCGGCACTTGCTATAGTTACCTGGGCCTGATCCAGCGCTGCTTGCCGGTCTGTCTTCCGGGTCCTCTGCCTGTGACTGTTCAGTCAGAGGGCGGCGCGCATTAAGCGCGTCATCGCGCCCTCTGAACTGTGAACGTCACAGGCAGAGGATGTGGACCGGAGGACGGAGGGGCAGCGCGCAACGGAGGAACGGGACAGGTAAATATATCATACTTACCCTCCTGGCGGTCCCTGCTTCTCCGTTGGAGATCGCGGTGAGCGTTCAGTGTTTACGCATACCGCGATCTCCTGGGAGCGTCGCTCTGTGGGGCCTAGACTGCGCCGGCGCGTGCGCTTGCGCAGTCTATAGAGGCTTCGGACAGAGTGACGCTCCCAGCGTTATATTATAGATCCTTTTTACCTTGTACAAATCTCCCACTTTACCAGCACCAAAGCAACCCCAGACCATCACATTACCTCCACCATGCTTGACAGATGGCGTCAGGCACTCTTCCAGCATATTTTCAGTTGTTCTGCGTGTCACAAATGTTCTTCTGTGTGATCCAAACACCTCAATCTTGGATTCGTCTGTCCATAACACTTTTTTCCAATCTTCCAATGTCTGTGTTCTTTTGCCCATATTAATCTTTTCCTTTTATTAGCCAGTCTCAGATATGGCTTTTTCTTTGCCACTCTGCCTTGAAGGCCAGCATCCCGGAATTGCCTCTTCACTGTAGAAGGTGACACTGGCGTTTTGCATGTACTATTTAATGAAGCGGCCAGTTGAGGACCTGGGAGGCATCGATTTCTCAAACTAAAGACTCTAATGTACTTGTCTTGTTGCTCAGTTGTGCAGCAGGGGATCCCACTTCTCTTTCTACTCTGGTTAGAGCCTGTTTGTGCTCTCCACTGAAGGGAGTAGTACACACCGTTGTAGGAAATCTTCTGTTTCTTGACAACTTCTCACATGGAATAGCCTTCATTTCTAAGAACAAGAATAGACTGTCGAGTTTCACATGAAAGTTCTTTTTTTCTGGCCATTTTGAGAGTTTAATGGAACCAACAAATGTAATGCTCCAGATTCTCAACTAGCTCAAAGGAAGGTCAGGTTTATAGGTTCTCTAATCAGCCAAACTGTTTTCAGCTGTGCTAACATACTTGCACAAGGGTTTTCAAGGGTATTCTAACCATCCATTAGCCTTCTTACAGAGTTAGCAAACACAAAGTGCCATAAGAACACTGGAGCGATGGTTGTTGGAAATCGACTTCTATACACCTATGAAAATATTGCATTACAAACCAGACGTTTGCAGCTAGAATAGTTATTTACCACATTAACAATGTATAGAGTGTATTTCTGAATTATTTAATGTTGGCTTCATTGGAAAAAACTGATTTTCCTTCAAAAATAAGGACATTTCTAAGTGACCCTAAACTTTTGAACGGTAGTGTACCTTATGTCATGACTCAGGATGGGCTGGTTCTGGCTCCTTCCTGGTCAGGTCTGGGTTAAATGAGTCCACCTCTTTTTGGTTCTGGGGCGGCTATTTAATGCTGGTATTTCCTGGGTTCTGAGTCGGTTATACTTCCGTTTACCCGGTTTGAGATCGCTTATCTAAGTTATTCCTCTGTAGTAGTTGTGCCTCTGTGCGTGTGTGTGTTTCTGTGTATGACCCGGTTTGCCCCCTCACTACTGCCCGTTTTCTGCTTGGTACTTCTCTGTCTGTCCTGGCATTCTGACCCCTTGGCTTGTCTTCGACTTATCTGCTGTTTTGGTACCTCGCTCCCGTTTGGCTCCCTCGGCTTCTACTTTGACTATGTCTCTGTCTTAGTACTCTATGTCCTGCAGGTTTTTTTGGAAGACCCTCTGTTCTCGCGCTGTAGCTCCGCCCCCATCGTCCCTGCAGTGATCACGTGACCTGCCTAGTTCAGGTCCTGTGTGCACTGCGAGCCTCTTTCCTCCCTTTCCCTGCGCTCCCGCTAGCGCCCCCGTAGGCTGCCTGTCTACGACACCAGGCAGCGTCATTGCACATTATTTCCTGTGGATGCTGGATTTCCCTGTTTGATGCTATACTCTCCACCCAAAGCTGGTCTGGAGTCTCTGTGCGCCGCACCTTATATCAAGGCATTTTCCAGCACTTGGTAAGCCAATATAATTCATTTTTTTATTTTATTACTCTGGATTATCTGTTTGGTAATATTTGAGTAATAGGCAGCATGATGATTCCCTGGGGAAATATCCTGTGTGATAGTCTATTTGCTTTTCCATCAGTGAGACACTTATATGTAACCCCTGTTATGCTTCATTACTTTTACTATTTAGTGCAATGTTTTGTTGTAGCAGTGATAAATCTTATTTACTATCACCATCTAGTGGCAAATAGTAAGAATGCATCTTTTTATTTCTTTGACCATTTACTGCGAGGTGTATATCCTGGTAATGATGGGGCTGGAATAACTGGAATAACACTGATGATGATTTTAGATACATGTACTTTGCAAACAAAACATTTGTTGCAGAATGCTTTACATTAATATGTATCATAATACTAACAGTGTCTTCTTGGGGTTTCCATACAAGGTCAGTATCTAATGGGGCATTAAGGTGGCTCAGTGGTTAGTACAGTTGGTTTGCAACGCTGGGTCCTGAGTTCAAATCTTACCAAGGACAACATCTGCATTGTGTTTCCTCCAAGTTTTCCGACTTCCACCCACACTCCAAAGACATATGCTGATAGAGAATGTAGATTGTGAGCCCCAAGTGGGACAGTGATAACGATAACTGTAAAGCGCTGTGGAGTATGATGGCACTATACAATCACGTAAAATAAAATTAGTAAATATCAAACTACGTTATTCTGAAAAACATCACATTCTTTGTGGCTTTTTTTTTTTTGTGTGTGTGTGCTCTTTCATTGCCACAACTTCTCCATAGCATACAATATACACTGCTCAAAAAAATAAAGGGAACACTATAATCCCACATCCCAGATATCACTGAATGAAATATTCCAGTTGGAAATTTTTATTCATTACATAGTGGAATATGTTGAGAACAATAAAACCTAAAAATGATCAACATAAATCACAACTAATATCCCACGGAGGTCTGGAGTTGGATTGATGCTAAAAATCAAAGTGGAAAATGAAGTTACAGGCTGATCCAACTTCTGTGGAAATGCCTCAAGACAAGGAAATTATGCTCAGTAGTGTGTGTCCTCCACGTGCCTGTACGATCTCCCTACAACTCCTGGGCATGCTTCTGATGAGGCGGCGGATGGTCTTCTGAGGGATCTCCCCCCCCAGACCTGGACTAAAGCATCTGCCAACTCCTGGACAGTCTGTGGTGCAATGTAACATTGGTGGATGGTGCGAGACATGATGTCCCAGATGTGTTCAATCGGATTAAGGTTTGGGGAATGGGCGGGCCAGTCCATAGCTTCAATGCCTTTATCTTGCAGGAACTGCCGACACACTCCAGCCACATATGAGGTCTTGCTTTGTCCTGCATTAGGAGGAACCCAGGGCCAACCGCACCAGCATATGGTCTCACAAAGGTCTGAGGATCTCATCTCAGTACCTAATTGCAGTCAGGCTACCTCTGGTGAGCACATGGAGGGTTGTACGGCCCTCTAAAGAAATGACACCCCACACCATTACTGACCCACTGCCAAACTGGTCATGCTGAAGGATGTTGCAGGCAGATCGCTCTCCACGGCGTCTCCAGACTCTGTCACGTCTGTCACGTGCTCAGTGTGAACCTGCTTTTATCTGTGAAGAGCACAGGGCGCCAGTGACGAATTTGCCAATCCTAGTGTTCTGTGGCAAATGCCAAGCATCCTGCACGGTGTTGGGCTGTGCGGCCCCTTCCACATCTACTGGTGTACTGGCCTGTCTCTTGGTAGCACCTCCAGTCTCTGGGCACTACACTGACAGTCACAGCAAACCTTCTTGCCACAACTCGCATTGATGTGCCATCCTGGATGAGCTGCACTACCTGAGCCACTTGTGTGGGTTGTAGAGTCCGTCTCATGCTACCACGAGTGTGAAAGCACAACCAACATCCAAAAGTGACCAAAACATCAGCCAGAAAGCATTGGTACTGAGATGTGGTCTGTGGTCCCTTCCTGCAGAACCACTCCTTTATTGAGTGTGTCTTGATAATTGCCAATAATTTCCATCTGTTTATTCCATTTGCACAACAGCATGTGAAATTGATTGTCAAACAGTGTTGCTTCCTAAGTGGACAGTTTGATTTTACAGAAGTTTGATTTACTTTGAGTTATATTCTGCTGTTTAAGTGTTCCCTTTATTTTTTTGAGCAGTGTATTTATTTTTGTGTAATTTGGCAGCATTTATTATGGATACTTTAATTATGGCCATTATTGGTTGTCAAACAGCATAAATAATTCAGATGGACATCTCCCCTCATCTTGACTTGTATGTGATGATGATCGTGTGAGGCACAGAATCTGTGCCCTCTCTGTCACCTCCCGGGGAACAGCTGTATTTGGCATCCACCCTTAGCACCAACTCCAGAAAATCTCTTGCAACTTACCCTTTTGTCATTTCCAAGGCTGACATTTCTACACTGTCGGCATATGGCCTAAACAGAGTTTATATATTTTATGGGACTGGGCAATTTTTATAAAGGTTAATATAGTTTATAATTGTTAAAAATCTTGGCAAAAAAAAAAAGAAAACACAATAAACAAGAATAGATTTAGTTGTTTTCATTTAATAAAAATGTAAGTAGCTGCTACTCGTAGGTAAAACACCTATAAATTGCCTCCTGATCACATTATTGCTTGTCCTTTCTCTTAATTTAAATTTTAATATAGCAAAAACTCAATAACCCAGTAAAATAATAATAGGTCAGCCCAAGAAACTTAAAAAAAAATGGATAAGATGAATGAAAGGGAATATTTTGATATGTAATCTGAGAGCAGCATGATGTAGTGACGGAGACTCTGAGTCCAGCGATGTGTCACTTACTCAGCTGTATATTGTTGTTGTTTTAATAAAATCAATGTTTTATCAGCAGGAAATTATCACTAGAGGACTAGTTGTCTCGTGCCTCCTGGTCCAGCAACACAAAGCCTAGTAAGTGACACATTGCTGGAATCAGGGTCTTATCACACTACATCATGCTGCTCTCAGATTACATAGCAAAAACCTGGTGAATTCCTTTAATCAAATATAGCTAATTTATAAATTTTAAGAAAATACATTGATAACAATATACATTCACAGAGAGGAAGATACAGGGAAAACTTGATGCAAACAAGGAAAAGACCAGGATAATACAATGGAATACATGAATAAAGGAAACAATTAATACCTCCTTCATAAATCCTCATAGTGGATACCCCAAAAAATATAATGACATCCAGATAAGTTGACCAAAGGATAGCACCAAAATTATGAAGAAGAAAATAGTAGAAAAACCCAAAATGACTCAATAAAGCTCATACTAAACATTGCACCCTCAATAGTGTACTGGACGATACAATCAACATATTCAATGTGTGTGTACCTTATATATACAGTTGTGCTCAAAAGTTTACATACCCCGGCAGAAGTTTTGCTTTCTTGCCCTTTTTTCAGAGAATATGAATGATAACACCAAAACTATTTCTCCATTCATGGTTAGTGGTGGGGTGAAGCCATTTATTGTAAAACTACTGAGTTTTCTCTTTTTAAATCATAATGACAACCTCCGATTCGCCTCCAGGCACAAGACCTGTCCACATCCGTGACCAGTCCTCATTGACAGCAGCACCAGTGTATATGTTGTGGGTTGTCAGGCTTCATTCTGGCCCTGACACACCTGAGACTCCTCATACTCAAGTCTAAAACCTCTCTATACTACAGGGCTTTTAACATTTGTAATCACAGCCACACCTGCGACTGTAACGCCCCCTCATGGCCTCACTACACCTCTGTGCGCATCCTGGGGAGAACAAACAGCTCCCCCTAGCTGTAACAGGGGTCATTGTCTCACATATCCCCCTCCCTGTTGAAACCTGTGGGGTTGAACACTTGTCAACCCACATGGGTGCGAGACAGGGCATCTGCATGTCCCTATGACATCCCCGCCCAACACTACACTGAGAAACCAAAGTATGGACCGGAACCATCGATCGGTGCATGCATCCCTCCCCTTTGTGTTTCTCCTCCATACTTCCTTACGGGACCATCCACCACCCAGATGTCCGTTACTGACGACATGCTCACTTTCATGCTTTAACGTAGGTTTGGGCCAGTTTTGGGTGGTCTCGACCTTGTTTATTTTGGGTTCACTAACCCCCCAGCACATCCTGTGACCTAAATACCGGCCTTCAGGCCCTTGGTACCGTTTACCCTGTACCCTTACCCGTGCCCCGGTGACTATATCATGCTGAACCGCCGCAGACCGCGCTGTTATGGACCTGGTGGTTAGGAGCACCCGGAATGACCTGATGAGTAAACTAATAATCGGACCATAGCCCTTCCACTTAACCAGGTACTGGAGCTTCCGTCTCGAAATACGAGAATCCAAAATTTTTTCCACCACATACTCCAACTCCCCCTCAACCAACACCGGAGCAGGAGGATCAACGGAGGGAACCATAGGCGCCACATACCTCCGCAACAACGACCTATGGAACACATTATGGATGGCAAAGGAAGCTGGAAGGACCAAACGAAATGACACAGGGTTGAGAATTTCAGAAATCTTATAAGGACCAATGAAACGAGGCTTAAACTTAGGAGAAGAAACCTTCATAGGAACATAACGAGAAGACAACCAAACCAGATCCCCAACACGAAGTCGAGGACCAACACAACGACGGCGGTTAGCGAAACGTTGAGCCTTCTCCTGGGACAACGTCAGATTGTCCACTACGTGAGTCCAAATTTGCTGCAATCTGTCCACCACAGAATCCACACCAGGACAGTCAGAAGGCTCAGCCTGCCCCGAAGAAAAACGAGGATGAAAACCAGAATTGGAAAAAAAAGGCAAAACCAAAGTAGCCAAACTAGCCCGACTATTAAGGGCGAACTCAGCCAATGGCAAAAAGGTCACCCAATCATCCTGATCAGCAGAAACAAAGCATCTCAGATAGGTCTCCAAAGTCTGGTTGGTTCGTTCGGTTTGGCCATTTGTCTGAGGATGGAAAGCCGAAGAAAAAGACAAATCAATGCCCATCTTAGCACAAAAGGACCGCCAAAACCTAGAGACTAACTGGGACCCTCTGTCCGACACAATGTTCTCCGGAATGCCATGCAAACGAACCACATGCTGAAAGAACAATGGCACCAAATCAGAGGAGGAAGATAATTTATGCAAGGGTACCAAATGGACCATCTTAGAAAAGCGAGCACAAACCACCCAGATGACAGACATCCTTTGAGAGACAGGAAGATCTGAAATAAAATCCATGGAAACATGCGTCCAAGGCCTTTTCGGGACCGGCAAGGGCAAAAGCAACTCACTGGCACGAGAACAGCAGGGCTTGGCCCGAGCACAAGTCCCACAAGACTGCACAAAAGAACGCACATCCCGTGACAAGGAAGGCCACCAAAAGGACCTAGCCACCAAATCCCTGGTACCAAAAATCCCAAGATGACCAGCCAACACCGAGCAATGAACCTCAGAAATAACTCTGCTAGTCCATCTATCAGGGACAAACAGTTTCTCCGCTGGACAACGGTCAGGTCTATCAGCCTGAAACTCCTGCAGCACCTGCCGCAAATCAGGGGAGATGGCAGACAGAATTACCCCCTCTTTGAGAATACCAGCCGGCTCAGGGACTCCCGGAGAATCAGGCACAAAACTCCTAGAAAGGGCATCAGCCTTCACATTCTTAGAACGAAAGGAAGGTATGAAACCACAAAATCGAAATGGGAGAAAAACAGTGACCATCGAGCCTGTCTAGGATTCAACCGCTTGGCAGACTCGAGATAAGTCAAATTCTTGTGATCCGTCAAGACCACCACGCGGTGCTTGGCTCCCTCAAGCCACTCCTCGAATGCCCACTTCATAGCCAGCAGCTCCCGATTGCCAACATCATAATTGCGCTCAGCAGGCGAAAATTTTCTAGAAAAGAAGGCACATGGCTTCATCACAGAGCCATCAGAACTTCTTTGAGACAAAACAGCCCCTGCTCCAATCTCAGAAGCATCAACCTCAACCTGAAAAGGGAGCGAAATATCTGGCTGACGCAACACAGGGGCCGAAGAAAAACGACGTTTCAGCTCCTGAAAAGCCTCCACGGCCGCAGAGGACCAATTCACCACATCAGCACCTTTCTTTGTCAAATCAGTCAAAGGTTTAACCACACTAGAAAAATTAGCGATGAAGCGACGGTAAAAATTAGCAAAGCCCAGGAATTTCTGAAGACTCTTCACAGATGTAGGTTGAGTCCAATCATAAATGGCCTGAACTTTAACAGGGTCCATCTCGATAGTAGAAGGGGAAAAAATGAAGCCCAAAAAGGAAACCTTCTGAACTCCGAAGAGACATTTAGACCGCTTCACAAACAAGGAATTAGCACGAAGGACCTGGAATACCATTCTGACCTGCTTCACATGAGACCATCATCTGAAAAGACCAAAATATCATCCAAATATACAATCATGAATCTATCCAGATACTTTCGGAAGATGTCATGCATAAAGGACTGAAACACAGATGGAGCGTTAGAAAGCCTGAATGGCATCACCAGGTACTCAAAATGGCCCTCGGGCGTATTAAATGCTGTTTTCCATTCATCGCCCTGTTTAATACGCACAAGGTTATATGCCCCTCGAAGATCTATCTTGGTGAACCAACTAGCCCCCTTAATCCGAGCAAACAAATCAGACAGCAGAGGCAAAGGGTACTGAAATTTGACCGTGATTTTATTGAGAAGGCGGTAGTCTATACAGGGTCTCAGAGAACCATCCTTCTTGGCCACAAAAAAGAACCCTGCTCCCAACGGTGATGAAGACGGGCGAATATGCCCTTTCTCCAAGGACTCCTTTATATAACTCAGCATAGCGGTGTGTTCTGGCACGGATAAATTGAAAAGTCGGCCCTTAGGAAACTTACTACCAGGGATCAAATTTATAGCACAATCACAATCCCTATGAGGTGGTAGGATACTGGATTTGGGCTCATCAAATACATCCCGGTAATCCGACAGAAACTCAGGGACATCAGAAGGAATGGATGAAGAAATTGACATCATCGGAACATCGCCATGTACCCCTTGACAACCCCAACTAGACACAGACATTGATTTCCAATCCAATACTGGATTATGAACCTGTAGCCATGGCAAACCCAACACGACCACATCATGCAAATTATGCAACACCAAAAAGCGAATATCCTCCTGATGTGCAGGAGCCATGCACATGGTCAACTGAGTCCAGTACTGAGGTTTATTCCTGGCCAAAGGCGTAGCATCAATTCCCCTTAATGGAATAGGATACTGCAAAGGCTCCAGGAAAAAACCACAACTCCTGGCAAACTCCAAGTCCATCAAATTCAGGGCAGCGCCCGAATCCACAAATGCCATAACCGAATAGGACGACAGAGAGCAAATCAAAGTAACAGACAAAAGAAATTTAGGCTGTACAGTAGCAATGGTGACAGACCTAGCGAACCGCTTAATGCACTTAGAACAATCAGAGATAGCATGAGTAGGGTCACCACAGTAAAAACACAGCCGATTCTGACGTCTGTGTTCTTGCCGTTCAGTTCTGGTCAAAGTTCTATCACATTGCATAAGCTCAGGCCTCTGCTCAGAGGACACCGCCAAATGGTGCACAACTTTGCGCTTGCGCAAACGCCGATCAATTTGAATGGCCAAGGACATTGATTCATTCAGACCAGCAGGCGTGGGGAAGCCCACCATAACATCCTTAAGGGCCTCAGAGAGACCCTTTCTAAAAATTGCTGCCAGGGCACACTCATTCTATTGAGTAAGCACAGACCACTTTCTAAACTTCTGACAATATACCTCCGCTTCATCCTGACCCTGACACAAAGCCAGCAAGGTTTTCTCTGCCTGATCCACTGAATTCGGTTCATCATAAAGCAATCCAAGCGCCAGAAAAACCGCATCTACATTAAGCAATGCAGGATCTCCTGGCGCAAGGGAGAATGCCCAGTCTTGAGGGTCGCCATGTAACAAAGAAATAATAATTTTTACTTGCTGAATGGGGTCACCAGAGGAGCGGGGTTTCAAAGCAAGAAACAGTCTACAATTATTTTTGAAATTCAGAAACTTAGATCTATCCCCAGAAAACAAATCAGGAATTGGAATTCTAGGCTCTAACATCGGATTCTGAACTACATAATCTTGAATGCTTTGGACCCTTGCAGCGAGTTGATCCACACAAGAGGACAGACCTTGAATATCCATATCTACACCTGAGTCCTGAACCACCCAGAGATTAAGGGGAAAAGAGAGACAAAACACACTGCAAAGAAAAAAAAATGGGTTCAGAACTTCTCTTATCCCTCTTTTGAGATGCATTAACACTTTGTTGGCCAGCTGTACTGTTATGGACCTGGTGGTTAGGAGCACCCGGAATGACCTGATGAGTAAACTAATAATCGGAACAAGCTCTGGGAAAGTGGGAACTCTGCTGACCGCAAACCCTACTCCTATCACACACACTAGAAATAGCCGTGGAGCGTACCTAACTCTCCCTAGACGCCTCTTCACAGCCTAAGAGCTAACTACCCCTAAAGATAGAAATAGAAGCCTAACCTTGCCTCAGAGAAATTCCCTAAAGGTAAAGGCAGCCCCCCGCATATATTGACTGTGAGTTAAGAGGAAAGTCACAAACACAGGAATGAAACAGGTTTTAGCAAAGGAGGCCAGACTTAACTAAATAGTCAGAGGAAAGAAAAGGAAACTATGCGGTCAGCACAAAAACTACAAAAAACCACGCAGAGTATGCAAAAAGACCCCCACACCGACTCACAGCTTCCAGCTAGCAAGGAAATATCATGATAGCAAGCTGGACTAGAATTTAGCAGTACCAAGAAATATATTCAGGCAGCAGTAACAACAAATGAACTAGCTGTGACTTAGCTTCTGCTGGAGTAGACAGGTCCTCAGAGATGTCCAAGAGAGATCTGAACCAATACTGAAACATTGACAGCTGGCATGAAGTAACGATCTGAGTAGAGTTAAATAGGGAAGCAAGCATAACAATAAACGAGGGCAGCTGAGAAAGCAACCTCAGAGACCAGCAGTTCCCCTCAAAGCCACCAGAGGGAGTCCAAGAGCAGAACTAACCAAAGTACCATTCATGACCACAGGAGGGAGTCCGAGAAATGGAATTCACAACACCGCGCTGGCAACTCCGAGTATATGTCTGTATTACGTCGCACCCGAATCTGAACCTCCCGACACTGCTGTCTAGCGAGCGCTCTATCTAATTTAGCCTGAACCCCGGCCACATCCTTGGCTGGTGCCAGAGGTTTCCGTGTGCACAAGTCCCCAGTCGCCTCCGCGACCATACACTCCCGGCTCTTCTCATACCTGCATTTTTTATACCTGCATCTCCGTGTGGGACCCTGGATCTGAGCTGTCCCGACCTTACCAGGGAACACCTCTAGCTCGGGGTTCAATGGGGTCCCTACGACCTCTACTGCCACAACCTCTGGGGGAGCCTATCGGGGTTACACTCTATCCCTAAATTGGCGACCCCTGTGGCAGACATCTTAGCATCTTCGGGTTCTCCACCCGAAACAACATTTTCAATTTCTCCTGCCGTTACCTCTAGGGGAAGCCTATCGGGATTACTCTGTCCCTAGGTTGGCGACCCCTACGGCAGGTATCTCACCATCGTCGGGTTCTAAACCCGGCACATTTTCCATGAGAGGTTTGACCCTGGTCTCCCACATGAACAAAAACAGGGGAAAGTCTCTCCCCAACACAGTCCCATATGAAGGGTCTTTGCTACTCCCACCACATCTTTAATGTCCCCACATGTTGTAGAAAAATCGACTTCCGCGGTCGGATACTCCCAGATTTCCCCGTGGATACACATCACCTCCACTTTCTGTCCTTTGGTGTTGCCCCCGGCAACAAGAGACCTATGGACCAGAGTCACTTTACTCTCTGTGTCCAGGAGAGCCTCTGTTCGGCATCCATTCACAAGTACCTGGCAGAATCGTGGTTTGTTGCCAGCAGTGCCCGTAGTGATGGTAGATACTGGCTGGGCACACATGGACTCATGGTGAGTGTTCCTGCAGACCATGGGCTCAGATGTCACTGAACACTTACTAGTCCCATGCCTGGGCTCTGGTACAATGTCCTGAGTGGGTTTATACTGCTCAATCAATTCTATCAGCAGTTCCAGGTTGCCTAGATCCCTTAGCCTAACCCAATGCTGCATGGCGGCCGGCAGAGCCCTCACCATCCGGTCAGCCACGATTCTCTCCATCATCTCATATGGAGAGCAGAACTCAGGCTGGAGCCACTCCTCCACCAACTGCAATAAGTCATTTTCTTGAGACCTGGCTGGCCGAGTCTCTACATAGGACCACTGGTACACCCAATGATCACCCCTCACATTAGGGGTCTCTTCATGACTCTGCTGATCTCTCCTCACTTTACCGGTCTCCTTTTTACCATGCTGAAGCTCTGCTAGCTTCCAGTGCAGCGCCTCCTGCTGCCGCTGCTGCTGCCGCTGCAGCTCCTGCTGCTGCAGTACCTCTTGCTGCGACTGCTGAAACTGCAGTGTATCTTGCAGAAGCATTTCCTGATTGAGCACCAGCTACTCCAAAAGTTCCTCCATTTCTCCAGCAGACTTGCACAATGATCTGCAGCACTCTCTGGGGTATGCCTTAGTTCACACGGCCCTTATTCTTTCCACCATATGTAAGGCACCGGTAGCAGTGAAGAGGCAGTGACCCACAAAGTTCAAACATAAAAGTCTCTTTAATGCGTTATCTTTACACAGAAAAGGTTCCAATCATATAACATAAATGCACATAACTTCAGTGTTCAGTTCACACCAGTTCATTACAGCATCCTTTAGATTGCAGTCACTACACATGCTAGTCCTCCTCTGACTAGTTCCATGGGTGTCCTGTATCATAGTCTCTACTCACAGCCGTACACAGACCTTGACATCCTCCTGTCTGCAGCTGTGACACACGCTGGTCCTTCCTCCGGGCACAGGACAGTCTACCTCCGCTTCACCTCCGGGCACAAGACCTGTCCACATCTGTGACCAGTCCTCATGGACAGCAGCACCACTGTGTATGCTGTGGGTTGTCAGGCTTCACTCTGGCCCCGACACACCTGAGACTCCTCAGACTCAAATCTAAAACCTCTCTATACTACAGGGCTTTTAAAAATTGTAATCACAGCCACCACACCTGCGACTGTAACGCCCCTTCATGGCCTCACTACGACTCTGTGCGCATCCTGGGGAGAACAAACCGCACCCCCTAGCTGTAACACAGGGGTCACTGTCTCACTTGTAGATTGTGAGCCTCTTGTTTTTATTATGTATACCCCTCCTCACTTGTAAAGCGCCATGGAATAAATGGCGCTATAACAATAAATAATAATATATATATATATATATATATATATATATATATATACACATACTGTGTATGTGTGTATATATATATATATATATACATATATATATATACATATATATATATATATATATATATATATATATACATACAGTGAGAAAACAGATCCAGAAAATCACCGTGTCTGATTTGGTATGATTTATTTTGCAAACTATGGTGGAAAATAAGTATTTGGTCATTAACAAAAGTTCTTCTCAATATTTTGTTATATATCCTTTGTTGGCAATGACAGAGGTCAAACGTTTTCTGTAAGTCTTCACAAGGTTGGCACACACTGCTGGTGGTATGTTGGCCCATTCCTCCATGCAGATCTCCTCTAGAGCAGTGATGTTTTGGGCCTGTCACTGGGCAACACGGACTTTCAACTCCCTCCAATGGTTTTCTATGGGGTAGAGATCTGGAGACTGTTTAGGCCACTCCAGGACCTTCATATGCTTCATACAAAACCATTCCTTCGCTGCCCTGGCGGTGTGCTTGGGATCATTATCATGCTGAAAGACCCATCCACGTTTCATCTTCAATGTCCTTGCTGATGGAAAGAGGTTGGCTATGTACCTGAGGAAGTGGACAAGATATCCATCCATGAAAAGCATAGTTTTATATCCCTGAATAAAGTATGCAGCTCTTCTGAACTCTGTAATTCCCTTGCCTGATTTTGGAGAAGCACGTATTTGTCAGCATCTTGAATATCCTATCCAGAATTTCAAACAGCTATGTAGACAAAAAACTAAAACTTTATGTCTGAGGAAGAAAAAAATAAATTGTGGTTCTTAAGGTCAAAACTTGTTTGGTCCTTGAAAGATATGGACACTTTTAGGGACATTTTTTCTTATTAAACGTCAATGTTTGTATTTTAGTTTGAACATAATTCTTGAAATTGTTTTTTTTTTTATAATGTTTCGCTGTTTGCCTTCTATAGCCACTGTCTTTTGCTAACTTCTGAATGAGGTGACTGAGAATCTATCAGTGACCTCATCTGACTAGAGAGATTGTAACTCTCTTATCTGTCTTTTTCTAATGGTTACCTTCACACTAAGCGACGCTGCAGCGATATCGACAACGATGCCGATCGCTGCAGCGTCGCTGTGTGGCCGCTGGAGAGCTGTCACACAGACAGCTCTCCAGCGACCAACGATGCCGAAGTCCCCGGGTAACCAGGGTAAACATCGGGTTGCTAAAAGCAGGGCTGCGCTTAGTAACCTGATGTTTACCCTGGTTACCAGTGTTAAATGTAAAAAAACAAACACTACATACTTACATTCGCGTCCCCCGACGTCCGCTTCCCTGCACTGTGTGAGCGCCGGCCCTAACAGCAGAGCGGTGACGTCACCGCTGTGCTCTGCTTTACGGCCGGCACTGACACATTCAGTGCAGGAAGCTCTGAGCAGCAGCGCGGACGCCGGGGGACGTGACAGACATCAGAGGGTGAGTATGTACTGTTTTTTTTTTTACTTTTACAATGGTAACCAGGGTAAACATCGGGTTACTAAGCGCGGCCCTGCGCTTAGTAACCCGATATTTACCCCGGTTACCATTGTAAAACATCGCTGGCATCGTTGCTTTTGCTGTCAAACACGACGATACACGACGATCTGACGACCAAATAAAGTTCTGAACTTTCAGCAACGACCAGCGATATCACAGCAGGATCCAGATCGCTGCTGCGTGTCAAACACAACGATATCGCTATCCAGGACGCTGCAACGTCACGGATCGCTATCGTTATCGTTGTAAAGTCGCTTAGTGTGAAGGTACCTTAAGCTGATCTATGACCACAGATCACTTCACTGTGGTCATTAATTTGAAAGGATCTCAGAAAAAGACAGATAAAAGAGTTATAAACTGTAATGTCAGAATGAGCTCACTGTTGGCTTTTAAGTTAAGGTACCTTCACATTAAGCGACGCTGCAGCGATATCGACAACAATGCCGATCGCTGCAGCGTCGCTGTGTGGTCGCTGGAGAGCTGTCACACAGACAGCTCTCCAGCGACCAACAATGCCGAGGTCCCCGGGTAACCAGGGTAAACATCGGGTTACTAAGCGCAGGGCCGCGCTTAGTAACCCTATATTTACCCTGGTTACCAGTGTAAATGTTAAAAAAAACAAACAGTACATACTCACATTCCGGTGTCTGTCACACGTCCCCCGCCGTCCGCTTCCTGCACTGACTGAGTGCCGGCCGTAAGGCACAGCACAGCAGTGACGTCACTGCTGTGCTCTGCTTTTACTTTACTGCCGGCACTCACAGTCAGTGCAGGAAGCGGACGGCGGGGGACGTGTGACAGACACCGGAATGTGAGTATGTACTGTTTTGTTTTTTTTTACATTTACAATGGTAACCAGGGTAAACATCGGGTTACTAAGCGCGGCCCTGCGCTTAGTAACCCGATATTTACCCTGGTTACCATTGTAAAACATTGCTGGCATCGTTGCTTTTGCTGTCAAACACGACGATACACGCCGATCTGACGACCAAATAAAGTTCTGGACTTTCAGCAACGACCAGCGATATCACAGCAGGATCCAGATCGCTGCTGCGTGTCAAACACATCGATATCGCTATCCAGGACGCTGCAATGTCACGGATCGCTATCGTTATCGTTGCAAAGTCGCTTAGTGTGAAGGTACCTTTACCGTAACTCATTCAGCAGCCCGCACAATGTAAAGGAAAATAAAGAGTTTGTAAAAGCCAAAAGCCAACTTTTTTTAATGAAAAAAAAAAGTCCTCAAAGTTGTCCATATCCTTTAAGGATTTAATGTACATTTCTTTGACTTTACGCTTTAGGTTTTATATATTAAAATCAGCACAGAGTAAAAGCATTCAGTCTGAAAGCAGCAAAACTACAAGGAATACATATGGAAGCAAGGAGTAAAGAAACACGTGTGACACAAACCAGAATAGATTCCTTCTTTTACCCTGAGAGCTTTATACCCCCTTGGCATTCTCTTGAGCAGCTTTTGATTTTAGGAAATACTTATGCTTTCAGTGAAATAAGAATTCTGAAGCATCTTCTCTTGAAACCTAATTTCTGTGTTATTCTTCAACGAGTGTTGACAGGGTAGACTGTATAAGGACCACAGGAGCGGTGGCGTAAGTTGAAGCTTGTGGGCCCCAATGCAAAATGTCCAACAGGGCCCTCAACTATAATGGGTCTTTAATAGTAACAGTAATTTCATATGGGACAAAAGGACCTTTTGGGCCACCTAATCTCCAGGGCCCGGGTGTAATTGTAACAATCCCTGCAAATATTATACTTATGCCCGTGCACAAGAGTGGTTAATTTGGTGGGACATAGTCGAGGCAGACCCCTTTTGGATGGGCCCAAGGCAGTCACCAATGTTGTGCGGTGTTCTCGGAGGTGGCACTTTAGCTGATGAAGTGTTGCA
The DNA here is from genome assembly GCF_051348905.1 of Ranitomeya variabilis. Classification (NCBI taxonomy): domain Eukaryota; kingdom Metazoa; phylum Chordata; class Amphibia; order Anura; family Dendrobatidae; genus Ranitomeya; species Ranitomeya variabilis. The sequence goes on along the minus strand of NC_135232.1, from coordinate 680,071,571 downwards.
ATAATTTGGGCTCGCCATTTTTACATTCTCTGTCTTTGGGGTTTGACCTTTATAAAGCCTAAAGTTTTATAACAAACATAAGTTGTTTAATGTTGGATTGCTGGGGGTCCCATCGCTTGGACTGCCATCAATCATGAGATGGAAATGGAGTGGTTGATTTGTATGTGCCTAATGGCTCCATTGAATGATTATGAGATAGCCAAATGTAGGGCTACACAATCTCCATCATCCCATAGATATTGAACGGCGATATAGTGTGGATATATGACCTTCCCTCCATTAAAAAGGGGCACATTAGACCTCAATCTCATGATAGTGGGACTCCCAGCAATCATATATTTATCACCTAAACTGCGTGTAGGTATCATGTGTTATCTGTAGTCCTACCCCTTTAAATAAGGTGGGCAATGTAAAGGGCAATACAGGATTGTGCTGTGTCTTTTTAGTGTGCATGTACCACACCACTCCTAATAACATCGTCCACCCATTCATTATTTTCATGCCGACCCTTTAAATACCGATCGGGAGCTTATGAACCTACTGTTGCTACATACGTCTAGAAGAATAACCTCCATCCTGTAGATTCTCACATTGTAAGAATATACTAAACTGTTCCGATCCGATGGTGCCCCATGGCACTGCCATCTATATCCATATCCGCATCGTAGATGACAGACCTATTGCTCTTGTGCAGTCCTGCAAGCATTAATCAGAAAGCCATCTTAGTCGGAATTCTCCCTCCGGACGTATAAATGCCTCTGTTTCCATGGAGACAGTCTCTCCTCCTGTTCTAAATCAATAATTTTGCTTTGCCCTGGATCTTGGATGCTAAAAATAATCCTCTCCCATCTTAATGTTTTTGCACAGAAATATGTATGTGCCAGCCAAACATCAAGACACGGCATAATACAGCTGTGCTTTCTCAGTGCCAGATGATGCAAATTCAATGAAGAAATGCAAGAGCTGAAGTGCAAGGGAGAACATTAATGCAATCTTTAATAAGACTATAGAACATCAGCTTGGCTTTACTATCCACCCTGCATTGTGGAACGAGCCCCTGAGGGGAGTCTCCGGTAAAACAAGGATTTTCCCTTTGGAAGTATTCATTAACAAGTCCATCAGACTCCCTAATGAATACCCTCTGCAGGCACAGGGCTGAGCCAAGAAGCACCCGGTCTAGTTTGGGTAGCTGTGTAGCTAAGTGCAAAAAGGATCTATTGAGCCAAGAGAGAGGTCAGCCCTTACCAAGATTTATTGACCCAGCGAGGGGTCTTTCAATGGTCGCACTTGAGGAGGACACTTAGATAAATGGAATTGTTGTTTCATCAACTATCGTGATGGTTACATTGGTCTCAAAATAGGGAACAGACATGATGGTGTTCATCAATCTCATAGAGGGCACAGACAGTTATCAGGTAGCCAAGAGACAGTAGGAAAGAGTCTCCACTCTCGCACTTTTGGAGCGCTCATTGCGTTACGGTCACCTCTCTCACAAGGCGCACGGCTTTGCAGTACTGCCCACAATTATGGCCTCCTGGCTGCTACTTAGTCCACATACCCGATACCATTGTGACCACACAACTATTGCTTTATACATACTCTAGATATGTCAAGGCTTTGTACACTCACATGATGCCACATGATTTCCACTTTGTACACTCTTCTGTATGGCCATGGGTTTTCTAAAGCCATTGTCACTAGTGGCTGTCATTTTCGTTGTAAGTTGTCTGTACAACACAGACATCTTCTACCCATCTTCGCCGGACTTGACAAACTTTGAGTCTCTGTACTGCTGTTATTTTGGTGGTGCATACACTACCCTAGGAGAGGTGCTCCTGATTCATTTACCTACCTAGGTCTCCAAGGCATCTTCCCCAGTATGTCTATGCTTTGGTTATATACAGGTGCAAGTGGAGGTCCTCCTAACCCTTGTAACTCTTGGGCATGAAAAAAGAATAAAAACGGCAATTATCAATGGTCAGAGTTCTGAATAAGGGAGTGTAATGTTATCCATGTCTTAGAAATAGATAATCTGCATATAAAATCTGCTTGATATTAACAATTCAGAAGTCTATTTCCCTTTAGAATAATTACACAGTAATTTCCTTCCTTTCGCCTTATTTTATCATTTATCATGTGCAGAATTTTGCATAAAAGAATAAAGACTTGATACTGAAAACTGCAAGGAAAATGCTGCTATTACAATGTAACCATGAGCTGTGGGGGTCCAGAGGACCAGTGTGTGACTGCCAGAAACTTCTATTACTTATCATAAAGACAGGTGCAGGCGAGTGTATTTTCAGCCCAAATGCAACCCGACATAACATCAGATCGCACTTTGACTATTGTTATTCTATGGGGCCATGCAAATGTCCAGTTTTTTCCTCGGAAAGAGCTAGTCGCTGCAATGAGTCTGTGGAAAACATCGCACTGTACTCTCACGGACTGATAGCATGGAGAGGCTGGAGAATTTTTTTTTCTCCATCTTTCCATCCGACAAAATCAGATCACACTATGCTGACACTCTGATCATAGTTTGATCAGAGTGTGATTTGCATAATCGACCTGATTCTCTCGGATGAGAGAATCCACGGCCATCTGCATCTGCCCTAAAGCTGATCTATGGCAGGTGCCAGACTGGAATGAAGGGACAAAATGTACAAAAATGTGAATTTTACTTACGGTGTCACCAAAGGGTTTTTTATGTTTGACAACATAATTGTAAGTTAGAGGTCACCCCAGTGGCTCTTGAGCCACATATATCTCACGGGCCACTCATGTGTGGCTCTTGGCTACCTAGTCAGGAGAGTGCCCTGCTCCACATTGTCAGCATCCACAGGGGGCATTATTACTTGTTGGGGAGTGCCCTCAGGGACTATATTACTTGTTATGAGAGCACTTACGGGTATTATTTCTTTATAAGGGGGCACTCTGACTAAAATTACTTTAAAAGCAAGTAAACTGTCCATTATTGTTTTATAAGGGGGCACTCTGGCCCTTATTACTTTATTAAGGGTAACTTCTGGCTTTATAACTTTATAAAGGGGCACTTAAGACATTATTACTTAATAAGAGAGCACTCAGGCCATTTTTACAGTAGAAAGGGGGCATTGAGGGCATTATAAACTTCAGAGGTGCACACCAGGGGCTTCTAAAATGTATTCACATAGAACGTGGCTCGTGACCATCTCTTAGAGCTGAATTTGGATTTAAAAAAACAGGCAAATTGCCCTCCTAGTACAAACAATAATGTGCCCCCAAATCCAGCCATAAGGAGTCTTGGTGCTTTCCATAATGTCCCATCAGTGCCAGTATAAATGCACCCCCTCAGGAGTTTGTCCTCAAGTGCCAGTCGTGGCTCCCAATCCCAGACAGCTTCTCCTCCTGCGGTGAAAGCCAGATGCGCTTCCTTACATGGTTCTTAAGAAGTGGGTTGAAGTGGAGTAGTCACAGCTTAACACATCGAGCTACCTGTCTATGTGGGAAGATGAAGATCCCCGACTTAATCTGCAATTCACCAACTGTGACGCTGATTGTATATATCCATTGGAAGTGTACCACTGTATAGTATAGAAGAGCATGACAATTGCATCTCCTGCTATTCTATGTGCGCTATGTGTGATTGTTAGTTATGTGGCCTTTCTTTTTACGAACTGGCGGAATTTCTTTCATGAGGTTAACACGACAGTGTGGAGCCAGAAGACCGCAGCATCTGATTACTCCTACTCCGGCACTGAGAAGAAGCACTTCTTCATTTTAATGGTGTTTATTCCTTCTGGCAGAACAGGGGTTAATCAGTCATGTTCGAAATCTCTGAGCTCACAGCTGAGCTGTCCTTTCACCCGGGGCTCTATTGCTAATCCTTGTCAGAGCTAGCATTTGCTGCATGGCTAACGGAGGGAGAGGAGTTCATATGAGATGAAGAGTTGGAGAAGTTATCTATGACTGTTGTTTGGTTTTTAAGTGTGGTAATTCCCTATCCTTCTCTTTTTTGGTTTATTTCCCTACCTCCACGCCCCGTTGCATTCCTCTGTTACACGTGAGTGAATATTTTGTATACCTGGAGTTTTCTGTTAACCCTTGTTTGTGTTGCCTTGATTGTCGGGTTGGTGTATTACGGTGCACAGTAGCGCTCCTCTTCCCTGGGTGGGGAGAAGAGAACAGATGAAGGGCTGACTCAGGAGATAAGGCAAGGATGGAGGCCCCAGCATCTTCGCCTTCAGAAGTATCCTGGAAGAATAGGGCGAGCTAGGGTGCCCCCTAGTGTTAGAGACAGGGAAGGAGCCCCTGGTCCCGGGTCACCTGACAGCTGAGTCGTGACAATTTCCTTATATTGGGGTTGAAGGGAACCGGCGCCGCACAAGGTGTGGAAGAAGTGACCTGGGAGGTGTCCATAGCAGAAGCACGCCGCACACACCAAATCAAGACCCTTTTTTCCTGTAGCGTGCCGGGGCGTGGAAGACGAGTACCTCACCCATGGCTTCCGCACTGAGTTACGATATATGCTGACATTACATCAAGGGAGCAGCTGCTCTTCTTCTGCTCTGTTCTGTTGAGTGAGAGCTCGTGACTGCTGATATCTTGCTGATTGACAGCCGTCTCCCTGCTGCCTAACTATAGGAATCCGGCTGTCAATCCAATCGCCATGATATTGGCAGAGCAACCCAGAAGAAGAAGAGCTGGTCTGTTGACGTGGATCAGCTGAATCGTCAGCAGGAGTGGTCGGTGACTGCTCTGAGCAGGTGCTGGGTAGAACAGACAGGTAGTTGTCTCTGTTAGCAACTACCTGACTGAAAGTTTTTAGGCCCATAGTAAAAAAAAAATTATAATAGTCCTGGACAACCCTTTTAAACGTGGTGCTTAATATTTGTCTAAGGGAGCCCTTTATTGTATCCTTAAATTTTGCAGTATAGCATTGATGTGAACTAACATTAATCTGTGCTTCTAGGCCATAAAGGTCACAAACGCTATACTAACCATTATATAATGGATTCATTAAATACATTTAAGGAGATCATATTTTCTTTTTTTATGTTTTTTTTATGTCTTACGCTAGGAAAAATATTACCAAGCATGGCTGTGCCACTGGTCCAAATGGCGTGTTCTTCGAAGGTGCCAACACCTGCAGCTTAGCCTCAGAGGGGTCTTTAAGCTCCCGCGATTCAGTGATCCAGCTTCAGATCTGTGATTGAAAGATTTTAAAAAAAATTTTCATTGTATTTTTTTTATTATAATCTACTCACCTCCTCCAACTGCAGCCATCCCACTGATTCTTTAACAGTTAGTTGTGTATTCGAAATAACGATTCAGCATGAGAAAAAATTTCCAGCATGCTGCGATTTGCAGTGAAATTGGAGCATGTGAACCTATTCAAGACTATCATTGGACTGCACTCAGACGAAGTCCAAGTGCAGTCCGATGATAGTCTTGAATAGGTGCACATGCTCCAATTTCACTGCAAATCGCAGCATGCTGGAAATTTTTTCTCAGGCTGAATCTCATCGGTGCTACAATTCTCTCTTTCGAGAGAAGCGGTTCACACTAAGCGGATGTCACAAAGTGACTGACCTGGTATAAAATGACCCAACCATAGGTCTGTCACGAACAGCACAACACACAAGGGAACACCGGGGACACAATTACAACGGTGGGCCCTGTCCGTAGGGACTGGGGGAATGGGCACCTCCTGCACTGGCCTGCTAATTTGCCCTGATCTTGCTACCGTCCCTATACGGGTTCTTTCAACCCGTCGTCGACCAGGATACCTTGTCCCTCACTTGCCTGACACCTATCCCTAAGTAGGGAACTGGCAGGTGAGAGCACTGGTCCCACCGCTGCACTAATACAACACGAGGTAAGGAAATACAGACAAGGTAAGGAAAACAACACTTAGCTTAATGCTGCAAGGCACAGCACAGCAGGAAGAAACACCAGATTCACTGGACACAGCAGTAGAACAACAGTTCCCAGCAAGCTCCTACTCCCAGCTTGGTCGCTGAAGAATGAACTAACACCGAAAGTCAGCTGAACCAGGTGACCTCTTTAAGGATGGAGGGAGTGGTCACCACAAGCATCAGCTGACCCAGCAGCAATGCAATAACACCAGCGGCCACCAGGGCGGGGGGGAAACTGCATTAACCCCCGATGACCAGAAAGGAAAAAAGGTTTTAAACTGAGGCAAACCAGATCTGCCACAAATCCAAAATTGGATCGTGACAGCGGACACTGATCAAACTTGGATAGAGCTTGATTGGCGTGTCATTACCATAATCCGTCCGATTCTCTCGGAGGAGAGACCATATGCTCGTGTAACCCCACCCTTATGGTTGAAAGTAGACATAAGTTCAACCTATAACCTAACGTTAGGCATTAAAGACAGCATTTGTTCTGGAGGAATCGATATTTGCACATTGGGGCTGCCCGGGGGCATTGGATTTCAGTCCAGACGGGGGCAGGAGTAGGGCGCAGCTAGAAGGAGGCCCCCCATGACTGCTTTTGGCCGGGCGGTCTTTTTGAATAATTCATGGGTCGGGATAGGAGGATTGCAGTGGGGGAGGAGCTATAAGGAGAGGGGAGTTGGGAGGAAAAGTGTTTGAAAACCGCCATTCCATCCCATATTCCAGGCTGAGACAGACGTACCTGATGGAGTCTGCCGAATCTCTGATGTCCCGGCTGCAGGAGGTGGCTCGGTCCAGAAGGGGAGATTGGCTTGAGGCCCAGCTGTCCTCGATCCTAGGAGCTGCAGAGGGATCCGGAGTGAGTGCACGGGGCAGGAGGACCAGGCCCCCAGAGAGACTTTCCCCCGAAGTGGCGGCGCGTGGCAGGCGCAGGCTCCGGAGCCCCTCTAGGGACCCTGCGGGCGGTGAGTCCAGCGGCACTGCCCCCTCCCGCCGCTCCGGCAGGAATCCACCTACCCGGCCTGCATGCGCCCGGCGTCAGGCCCAGGACACCGCTGCTGCTGCGAGCGCCGGACCAGAAGTGCGGCCTGTACGATCCAGGCGGCGCGCAGCCGGCGCTCCCCCGGATTCCAGCAGGTCCCCGGCGCCCAGGGGGCGCTCAGCAGCAGGAAGAAGAGGAATGCAGCAGGGACGAGCAGCGGCGGCAGTGAGGAATGGGGACCCTCCATCGGCGGCAGGCTCCCCCAGCGCAGCTTCTTCCAGAGTGCCTGCTGGGATCACCACCAGAAGCGCACAAGCACCAGGCAGGCAGCAGCTGCGAGCCCTCCTGCTGCCTGCATCCAGGGTTCAGCGTCATGAGGAGAGAGAGGCAGGCAGCAGTGTCGAGCGGCCTGCCGGACAGCGAGGAAGGGTTTACGACCGGGTTGGTCCATCCGGGTCTGCGCATCAGGATCGGTCGAGGTCACCGGTGAGATCTCCTGAGCGAAGATCAGCCCGTTCCCGGAACCCATCGAGCGGCGAGGTGGCCATGGGTAATGGCCGCGGACTGAGTAGTGGGTCGGTCCTGCAGCTGCAGCACGCTCGGGTCCCCCCTGGTGACGAGGAGGCCAGGGGCGTGGGCCTGGGGCAGAGAGGGCTAGCGGTGCAGTGGTCCCAACACGCTCGGGTCCCCCCTGGTGACGAGGCCAGGGGCGCGGGCCTGGGGCGGCAACATAGCGAGGAGGTATCGGCGTCCGGCAGCGATCGTCACGGAGGGATGGAGCGACAGGGATCCGGAGGTTCGGCTGGCGGGGACACAGCACCCGCGCAGCGGTGTGAGTATGCTTCTTTGTCTTGTTTGTTGCCCACAGGGGCTGGGTTGCAGGAGGCTAGGGGGGGCCGGGTGGTAGAGAGTGAGGACCGGCAGAGGGGTGGGCCGATTGTGGCGGAGGTGCCAGGCCTGCAGGATTTTTTGCAAGGTGTGTCGCAAATTTTGCGGAGACTAGATGGCGGGGCAGCAACTGGGGTCGCTACGTCGCCAGTCGGGGCGTGGATTTCAGGGCGGGGGGTGGAACCCCCATCGGGGAGTGGGTTGTTGAGTCCTGGTCGGGTGTCGGAGGTAGCATCGTCAGGTGTATCGGTTTTGGTGCAGACAGAGAAAGAGAAAGGCGATACGGTTAAATTAGATGACAGACCAAAAGGGGAAGTTTATGTGTGCTTCGAAGGGCCATTGGGTGCTCATTTGAAGAAGGAGATAAAAGAGAAGATTTGGCGGGATGAGTACGTGGAAATTTTTTCCCTGCTTCCTTTGGAAAAGTTTAACTTAGATAAAGGAAAAAAAGACGATAGCAAAAAGGAGGAAGAAAAGCAGAGGTGGAGGCTAATTCTGCAGACATTTGTGAATTGGTTGCAGGCATTTGCAATATTGGCGAGTGTGGTGGGGGAGAAGGCGCCTGAGAATTGCTCGGGATTGTTTTGCTATTTAGACTCGATTGGGGAAGCGCATCGTACGTATGGCGGTCAGACGTGGCTGCGGTATGATGAGCAGTTTAGGCAGAGGAAGGCGGTGAGGCCGGAAATTAGGTGTGATCAGAAGGATATAGGGCTTTGGTTGAAGGTTATGGCCCCAGCTAGGCATGGGCAGTCCTTTCACGGGGCTGGAGGTGCTGGCAACCAGCAGGTGGGACACGGAGGCGGTAGTCAGGGTGCACAGGGATCAAAGGAGAAGTCCGGAACCTGCTGGCAGTTTAATGACGGCCAGTGTAAATACGGGAATACCTGTAAGTTTAAGCATGTGTGTTCCCACTGTAACAGAAGCTCCCATGGGGCTTCAAAATGTTTCAAGAAGGGGAAAGGAAAGCCAGCATTGGGTGCCGGTCAAGGGTGAGAGCACGGTGAGGCTTCAAGAGATGGCCCCCTTTCTAAATAGGTACCCTGATCAAGTAAAGGCTGGTATTATTTTTCATGGTTTTGCGGATGGTTTTAGGATTCCTCCACTGGGTCACGAGGTTCCTTTCTCGATTAAGAATTTGCGGTCAGCAATGTTGCATGCCGAGGTTGTTGATGCTAAGCTCAAAAAAGAAGTGGAGCTTGGAAGGATGTCGGGGCCGTTTTTGCACCCGCCGACGGAAGGGATGGTCGTTTTCCCTTTGGGGGTAGTGCCTAAAAAAGAGCCAAATAAATTTCGGTTGATTCAGCATTTGTCATATCCAAAAGGCCGGTCGGTGAATGATGGCATCGCCCAAGAGTTGTGCTCTGTTGAATATACATCATTTGACGCGGCGGTGCAGTGGGTGAGGCGACACGGCCCCGGGGCTTTGTTGGCAAAGACGGACATTGAATCGGCTTTCCGTTTGCTTCCGGTTCACCCGGACAGTGTTCCGTTGTTAGGTTGTTTTTTGGAATGGTGGTTACTATTTGGATAGATGTTTGCCAATGGGTTGCGCCATTTCTTGTTATTTGTTTGAGACATTCAGTACTTTCTTGGAGTGGGTGGTTAGGGAAGTTGCGGGAGTTCAGTCGGTTATCCATTATTTGGATGATTTTTTGTTTATTGGTCCGCCTGATTCAGCAGTGTTCAGAATGCGTTAACGGCCATGTTTTGGGTTGCGGAGCGTTTTGGGGTTCCGTTAGCGGCGGAAAAGACGGAAGGTCCCAGTACCGTTTTGAGTTTTCTGGGCATTTTAATTGATTCCGAGAGAATGGAGTGTCGGTTGCCGGAGGACAAGCTGGCCCTCCTGCAGCAAGAGGTGGATAGAGCTAGGAAGATGCGGAACCTGACTTTGAAAGAGTTGCAGTCATTGTTGGGTATTTTGAATTTCGCGTGCAGGATCACACCCATGGGAAGGATATTTTGTCGCAGGTTGTCGGTCGCGATGGCGGGGGTGAAGGCGCCGCACCATTTTATTCGTTTGAACAAGGAGCACAGGGACGATTTGCTTGTGTGGCAACGTTTTTTGAACAATTACAATCGGCGGTCATTGATTCAACAGGAGGTTTTAACCAATTATGACTGCGAGATATACACGGACGCAGCTGGTGCGGCTGGTTACGGGGCCTATTGCAAGGGTCGGTGGTGTGCGGGACGTTGGCCGGACCATTGGAGGGAGTTGGGCCTTACTAAAAACCTGGCCTTGTTAGAATTGTTTCCTATTGTCGTGGCGGTTTCCATTTGGGGGGAAATGTTCGCTAACAGGAGGATTCGTTTTCATTGCGACAATATGAGCGTCGTGTCTGTGATTAACAGTTTATCGGCCTCGTCTCCCCCTGTGATTAAGTTGGTGAGGGAGCTGGTTTTCAGGTGCTTGGAGCTGAATGCTTGTATTTCGGCGGTTCATGTGCCAGGTGTCCAGAATTCAATTGCGGATGCGTTGTCTCGTTTTCAGTGGGAGCGTTTTCGGGAATTGGCGCCGGACACGGAGATCTCGGGAGAGGAATGCCCTTTGCATCTATGGAACGTGATTATGGACGAGCGGGCCGGTTGATTCGGGAGTCTGTTACGAGCCAAACCTGGTCATCATACGAAGCTTCGTGGCGGGTATGGCAAAGTTGGGTGTCTGTTTGGGGTCATTTGGGGTCCGAAGAAGATAGGATATTGGCGGTTTTATTTTTAATTGGCAAGGTGGCCGAGGTAGGTTGGTCGATTTCTAACGTTAATAAATTCGTTGCGGGACTGGCTTTTGCTTTTAAGTTGCAGGGGTTGGCGGACGCTACAAAACATTTTTTGGTGAGACAGGCCCTAAGGGGTTTTAGGAGAGGTAATCAGACGCTTGACCGGCGCCGTCCCATTTCTTTCAGCCTTTTGGAGCGGTTAGGCGGAGTTTTGGAGACTATTTGTTGTTCTAATTTTGAGTCGGCGTTGTTTCGACTTGCTTTTTCTTTAGCATTTTTTGGGGCAATGCGTGTTGGTGAGCTTGTGTCAAGCTCCAGGGACAGGGCAGGGGGTTTGTTGGCAGAGGATGTGGATTTTTGGACGGGGGGTATAGTTTTTTGGATTCGGCGTTCGAAGACTGACCAGTTGGGGAGAGGACAACGCGTGGTGTTGGGGAGGGTTAACGGGTCATTGACGTGCCCTAGAGGATGTCTAGAAGCTTATTGGCGATTGTGGTCTGGCAGAGCAGGCCCTTTGTTGTGTCACGCGGAGGGGTAATTTCTGTCCCGTTTTCAGTTTATTGCCGTATTGAAAAGGGGATTGCAGGAGTTGGGCCTTTCCCCGGATTTGTTCGGGTCGCATTCTTTTAGGATCGGGGCTGCATCGGAAGCTGATAGTTTGGGTTTGGACGCGGAGGACATACGGAGAATTGGCAGGTGGACTTCGGATCGCTACTTAAGTTACGTTCGTCATTAATTTTTTTAGGTGGCGTGTTATGATTTTGTATTTGATTTGAGTGTTTTTCTTGGTGTATCTTGTTGCAGGTGGTTTCCCCTACTTAGCCTGGATCTTTGGACATTCGTTCGTTCATTGGGGGGCGCTGCATGCCGATGTCAGGCCGAACGGTAGGCAACTGGGTTTTAGTAGGCGGCAAGTGGTCATTCGTTGGTTGGGATTTAGGGGGATGGTTTGGAGTATGGCACTTTCTGAATTTTCCAGCGCTGTTCGTTTGGATAGACAGCCTGATATTTTGTGCATTTGGGGGGGAATGATTTGGGAGTACGGCCTGTCAGAGAATTAATCAGAGATATACGGTTCGATTTTTTGAGGTTGCGGGTATCGTTTCCTGGTGTGTTGATCGTGTGGTCAGATATTGTGCCTAGGAAGCGGTGGAGGGCAGCTAGATCTTTGAAGGGTATTAACAGAGCTAGGGTAAAGTTAAACAGGACAGTATCAGGTTTTGTTTCCAGAAATGGGGGTATTAGCGTCAGGCATTTTGAATTGGAGTCGGGGGATGGTAATTACTGGTTGGAGGATGGAGTTCACTTAAATGCGATTGGAATTGATTTGTGTACTTTGGCATTACAAGAAGGGGTGGAAAGGGCATTGGTGGCGTTGGGGCACTCACGAGCCTGAGGTGGTCAGGGCTGTTCGTGGGGGGTGGGGGGGTGGGGGTTCTTGGAGTTGATGCTGATTGGTAGGGGGAAGGAATTGGAACATAATTACAGGCAATTTAAAATGTTGTGAGGTTTGATCTGGCATTTTGGTATGGGCTCTGGACGGGGTTTTTACCCTGGGAGCTGTTGGTGGTTTTTCTCTTCCCGGAACGGGATGTACGGTGCCCTCGTTGGCCGCTGTGGCCAAAATATCCAAAGATAATATAATTGGTTGTGTTTTTATTTAAGGAATGGGTTGGGACAGTGGGTCAGGGTTTGCGCTTTAGGGATACACACGAAGGAAAAGACCGTACTCGGCATACGCGGTCAAGACAGGGGCAGGAGTAGGGCGCAGCTAGACGGAGGCCCCCCAAGACTGCTTTTGGCCGGGCGGTCTTTTTGAATAATGCATGGGTCGGGATAGGAGGATTGCAGTGGGGGAGGAGCTATAAGGAGGGGGGAGTTGGGAGGAAAAGTGAGGGAAAACCGCCATTCCATCCCATATTCCAGGCTGAGACAGAACCACCCACCCTCCCTTTTGTTGCTTTTGCAAGGGGGGTTCTTTTATGGGGGGGGGGGGGAATTGTCATGTATATTTTATATATCGATATGTTTATGTAAGTTATGTATAAAAAAAAAAAAGGGGGGGGGTATGGGCATATATTTTATATGCGTTTGAGGGAGAAATGTTGGATATCAGTTATATATCTTTATTTGTGTTATTGTCACAGTGGCAGTGTGGTGGGGTGGGGGTTCTTGGAGTTGACGCTGATTGGTAGGGGGAAGGAATTGGAACATAATTACAGGCAATTTAAAATGTTGTGGGGTTTGATCTGGCATTTTGGTATGGGCTCTGGATGGGGTTTTTACCCTGGGAGCTGTTGGTGGTTTTTCTCTTCCCATAACGGGATGTACGGTGCCCTCGAGCTGGTGATGTACGGCTGAGGGTAATATGGTGGTCGATCTTCTTTTGTGGGGTTTTGCCAGATCTTTGAGCTCCAAGAACCCTCCCCTCGAATTTATATATTGATTGTATTACTGTTTATGTTATTTTTGTTAATAAAAGTTGGCCACTGTGGCCAAAATATCCAAAGAGAATATAATTTGTTGTGTTTTTATTTAAGGAATGGGTTGGGACAGTGGGTCAGGGTTTGCGCTTTAGGGATACACACGAAGGAAAAGACCGTACTCGGCATACGCGGTCATGTGTAAATGTAGCACACTATTCCTTTTCTTTTATGCTTATAGATATAGTAATAATGGATGTGAGACCGTCACCAGTTTTGCAGCCAGCAGGAACAGATTCAGGACTTGGCCACAAGGCAGCAGCAAGCAGCTGTAGAGATTCTCAGAGACAATCAGTGGTAATCTACAGCGTCTACTGCTTTTTTCTTTCTGAAACATTTTGAGAATTTGCCTTCATGCATTCTGTTTCAGGAAAGAGACATTCACTGTATTTACATTTTCAAGAAAATGATGATTCTGTACAACCAACACATATTGATCTACCTCTCATTTGCCAAATATAAATACACCATCGTTTTAATGTATCATTACAGTTTTGGGGTGGTCCACTACTACCCCTTCCCTATCGCTATATTTCCCCATGTTAAAAAATAACAAGTCGTACCTCCCTCTATTGTAGGCACCGTCTCAACGATGTCTCAATGTAGTGATTAAGAAAGGGTTGTCCGAGTGCTGGAAAGGTCACACTCCGGAGAAAGATATGCCAAAGTTATTAAGTAGTGCACACATCTTACTCCAGCTATGAGTGAATGTTGATTTCCAAGAAAATGTAGGTCAATTTTTTGGTATAAATTTTAATAAATCTGTTGTACCATAGTGAACGTGCGCCACTTAATTAGCCCAACACACTTTTTGGTAAACGTGGTGAGGTCGGTGTGAAATGATCATTTGGCTTGGTAAATGATCATCATTCTCTGCAGCACATCGCACTGTGTAAACAGGACATGTGCTGCCGAGAACAATGTCTTAGGCGCTAACTCCTGAGTGCTCCTCTGCTCAGGTGACAGCGCAGAAGATCAATTCAGACACTGTCCATACCAGGGAGGACAGTGTTCGAGTAACCTCGCAATCGCACAGCGCATGCCGCCTGTGGATCGGGCAGTGTGAATCTGATGACAGATTCCCTATAAGATGTGAGACACACACTTCATATTTTATTGCATTGCTTTGTTGGCTGACAGACACAGAGGCAGTAACACTTTGGTCTCAGCACAGTGGCTCAGTGGTTAGCACTGTAGCCTTGCAGCGCTGGAGTCCTGGGTTCTAATCCCACCTTGGACAATATCTGCAAGGAGTTTGTATGTTCTCCCCGTGTTTGCGTGGGTTTCCTCCGGGTTCTCTGGTTTCCTCCCACACTCCAAACACATACTGATAGGGAATTTAGATTGTGAGCCCCATCGGGGACAGTGATGATAATGTGTGCAAGCTGTAAAGTGCTGCGGAATATGTTAGTGCTATATAAAAAATAAAGATTATTATTATTAAAACAAGGTGCTTATGATGGTCATTATTGACCACTGTTACCTCCTTACAGCATTTTTAGTTGATGGAGGAGAGCTGATGATGCTGATTTCCAGTGGAGGAAATGGATTTATGCAGAAACAGAGAATCTGTCTGTGGCGTATGAATAATTTAGATAATCCAATTTAGACATTTTGAGACTGCAAGTAGCAGGGAGTTACCAATATAAACTAGCACGATTATTGTCTCTGTGTCACGGTCATTTTTGCAAACATAAGCTTATTAGATTGTCAATGTGATCATGTGATCACAATGTATATGTTCAATCCTAACTACTGGATATTTGAGTTTTTTGATTGAACACTGACTCTACAGTTGTGGCATTAGGTGTCTTCCCCCTGATCGACTTGCTGTTGTCAAGACCAATCCACCAAATGTTGCAAACAGGATGGATTACTAGAAGTGTTACATGACCTCCTGGCCTCTCATATCCTCTCAAGAGCATGATATAGGATTTTATCATGTCTGGATTTGTTTATTACAATCATTCACTTGTTATGTTCAATTGCTTGCTCATTATTCATAGCAGGTCAGTTCTGCAATTCTAACCTCATCTCTGGCTTCTTTTCAGTGTCTTCTGTTTCCCTCCCAAATATTTATCCTAATATATATTCAATTCTCCTCACTAGATTTGTGTTTGGTGGAATGGGAAAGAAGGGTTACTGTATATACAGCTCTGGCAAATATTAAGAGACCACCGCAAAATGTTCAGTTTGTCATATTTTTCTCTTTAAAAGGTATATTTTTGAGTAAAATGTAAATTGTTCTTTTAGTCTATAAACTTCTGACAACAGTTCTCCGAAGTTCCAAGCAATACATTTTGTTTTGGTTTTTTTTTCAAAAAAGAAGAAATGGTCAAAATTAGAAAAAAAAGGCCCAGTGCTTTCAGACCTCAAATAATGCAAAGAAAACAAGTTCATAATCATTTAGAAACAACAATACCAATGTTTTAACTCAGGAAGAGTTCAGAAATCAATATTTTGTGGAATAACCATGATTTTTATCACAGCTTTCATGCGTCTTGGCATGCTTTCCACCAGTCTTTCACACTGCTTCTGGCACAAACATGTAAGCAGTTCTTCTTTGATTGCTTGTGACTATCCATCATCCTCTTGATTACATTCCAGAGGTTTTCAATGGGGTTCAGGACTGGAGATTGGGCTGCCCATGACAGGGTTTTGATGTGGTGGTCTCTAAATTTTTGCCAGAGCTGTATGTGCTTATTCTGAAATAGCCACTATAGCCCAGCTTTCCTGCTGCTTTTTTTTTCTAGTTATGATGTATGTAAATGCAAAAGTACTTAGTACACGTAGGATCATAGATAGATCCACCTGCTACTATTAACCCATTAAATGCCGCTGTCAAAATCTGACAGCGGCATTTAAGATGAGCTTCCGGCAATTGCACCAGAAATCCACCCATCAGTGACCCCCGTCAAGTGATTGCTGGTCACCGATGGGTTGGCATGACAATCAGAGGTCTCCGGCATGGTTGTCAATGCCGGATTGCTATGAGCGCCGTCCGGTGATCAGCGCTCATAGCAAGTGAGTAATTCTCCTACATACAGGCGATCTGATCGTTGCCTGTATGCGGCAGAGCCGATCAGGTTATGGCAGCTTCTAGTCTCCCAAGGATGCCAAAATAAAACAATAAGAAAAAAATCAAACATACACATATTTGGTATCGCTGTGTTCAGAATCACCCGATCTATCAATATAAAAAGAGGGAACCCGATCGCTGAATGGCATAAAGAGAAAAAAGTCAATACGCTAGAATTACGTTTTTTTGGTCGCCGCAACATTGCATTAAAATGCAATAATGGGCAATCAAGGGATCGTATCTACACTAAAATGGTATAATTAAAAACGTCAGCTCAGCACACAAAAAATAAGCTCTCATTCAACCCGAGATCACAAAAAATGCAGACACTACTTGTCTCGGAAAGTTACGCATTTTTTTTTTTACCAAACCTTGCATTTTTTTTCACCACTTAAATAAAAAAGAACCTAGACATGTTTGGTGTCTATGAACTCATAATGACCCGGAGAATCATAATGGCAAGTCAGTATTAGCATTTGGTGAACATAGTAAAAAAAAATCCAAAAAACTGTTGTGGAATTGCACTTTTTTGCAATTTCACCACAATTGGATTTTTTTTCCTGTTTTTGAGTACACGATATGGTAAAACCAATGGTGTCATTCATAAATACAACTTGTCCCACAAAAAACAAGCCCTCAGATGGCCATATTAACAGAAAAATAAAAAGTTATGGTTCTGGGAAGAAGGGGAGCAAAAAACAAAAAAGCAAAAACAAAAAAGGGCTGTGGCACAAATGGGTTAATGTCCAAAAACTCTCACAAAACGAAAAGCACACGGTATCCTCTGGATCGCAGCCGGGGCATCCGTAACCGAGACCGGTTGCCATGGGCGTTCGCTTCTCTTGGCTCTCTGTGTTACCTCACACAAGCTGGCTGTTGCAGAGCCACCTGCTCTGCCGCTTGCAAAACAAACACTGACACACCCAACCCTTTCCTGCAGGGTTTTTAAATGGAACCTTAGGGGACTCCAAATAACATATTGAAGAGGGCTACAGCATAGTAACACACAAAGCAACCACTAATTGTGTTATAAATAACTATGGATACCAAGAGATCCTATATAAGTGGTGATACGTTAGCCACTGCCATTTTCCCTACAAAAATAAGTAATGGAGCTCTGCAACAAGTATGAACACATATACTGAAAGCCCTATATATATAAATAAGCCAGTACCAAGATATCATAGCAAAATACCCTAGGCTATAGTAAGCCGAGAGAAAGGTGCCAAGTGTCTAATATCACCCAAATTTGAACCGGGGGCACAAGTGCACGCATAACAAAACATGAAAATATGGAATATACCTGTAGCAGAGGTTCTCCTGGCGTCCCCTCACCCCGACGCGCATTTCGCCGCCAGCTTCTTCCGGAGGCGTGTCAGGGTGAGGGGTGGTCAAACATTTATATCACAGATATCCAATAAAAACAGAGGTATAGACAGGGGCCGTACCTCGGTGTCCTCGGCACATTGCGCGTCTGCCCGCCTCCAACATACTTCACTTCCTGCTGATGCTCAGTGACACGCAAGCCAGCAGGCTGCGTGTCAGTGTGAGAGCGTCACAGGAAGCGACGGAGGAACGGGACGGCGTGCATGTGCTCCACCGGCGACAACCCCAGTCTCTAATCTAAAACAAATATAAAGGATACAATATACAAAACGGGAAAAGAGGTGTCAGGGTATAAATATAGCGTGGACTCAATAGTGGAATGTAAAGAGGATAAGGAATCATATTACACATATTACAATCAGCAGACAATCATATTACACTACAATGTGCATACCGCAAAGTGGACATCATGAAGGTGAAAATTAAACACTACCTAAATTATCTCATACTACGTGGCTAATACCACTATATTCTAAAGTGTACATAAAATACATTATTGATAGTTTCTAATGATCCCAAGTCAGCATATCCTGGGAAAAAAATATGTCCACACATCTATATATATAATTGTCTAAGGCAGAGGTGTCAAACTGCATTCCTCGAGGGCCGCCAGCAGGTCATGTTTTCAGGATTTCCTTAGCATTCCACAAGGAGCTGGAATCATTCTGTGCAGGTGATTAAATTATCACCTGTGCAATACAAGGAAATCCTGAAAACATGACCTGTTGGCGGCCCTCGAGGAATGCAGTTTGACACCTCTGGTCTAAGGTCCATTTCCGTCTGTTTGTCTGTAACGGAAATCCCGCGTCGCTGATTGGTCACGCCTAGCCGGACACGACCAATCAGCAACAGGCTTTACTATTGATGATGCCTATGCAGCATCAATAGTAAAAAGATATAATGTTAAAAATAATTTAAAAAATAAAAAATCGTGCTATTCTCAGCTTCCGGCGGCCCCCGAAGCCTTCCCCATCCTCGCGATGCTCTCGGCAGCTCCGTTCCCAGTAATGCTTTGCAAAATGACCCCAGATGACTTAGGATCATGCGAGACTGCTACGTCATCACGGGTTATTGCCGCAAATCATCACTGGGAACGGACCTGGCGAGAGCATCGCTAACTCCTGGGCTGGATCCGGGGGCCGCCAGAAGGTGAGTATATAACTATTTTTTATTTTAATTATTTTTTTTAACAGGGATATGGTGCTCACACTGCTATATACTTCGTGGGCTGTGCTATATACTACGTGGGCTGTGTTATATACTCCGTGGCTGTGCTATATACTACGTGGCTGCTATATACTCTGTGGCTGTGCTATACACTACGTGGGCTGTGCCTGTGCTATATACTACGTTACTGTGCTATATACTATGTGCACTGTGCTATATACTAAGTGGATTGTGCTATATACTACATGGGCCATGTTAGATACTACGTGGACTGTACTATGTACTACGTGGATTGTGCTATATAATACGTGGACTGTGCTATATACTACATTGACTGTGCTA
This sequence comes from Ranitomeya variabilis, assembly GCF_051348905.1. Taxonomy (NCBI): domain Eukaryota; kingdom Metazoa; phylum Chordata; class Amphibia; order Anura; family Dendrobatidae; genus Ranitomeya; species Ranitomeya variabilis. The sequence continues at coordinate 680,052,627 of NC_135232.1, read as the reverse complement.
TATACTACGTGGCTGCTATATACTACGTGGTTGTGCTTGTGCTATATACTACGTTGCTGTGCTATATACTACGTGGCTGTGCTATATACTACATGGCTTGTGCTATATACTACGTGCACTGTGGTATATACTACATGGGCTGTACTATATACTACCTGGGCTGTGTTATATACTACGTGGACTGTACTATATACTACGTGGATTGTGCTATATACTACATGGACTGTACTATATACTACATGGATTTTGCTATATAATACGTGGGCTGTACTATATACTACATGGGCTGTGTTATATACTACGTGGACCGTACTATATACTACGTGGATTGTGCTATATACTGCGTGGACTGTGCTATATACTATGTGGACTGTGCTATATACTACGTGGACTGTGCTATACACTAAGTGGACTGTGCTATATACTACGTGGACTGTGTTATATACTACATGGCTGCTATATACTACGTGGCTGTGCTATACACTACATGGGCTGTGCCTGTGCTATATACTACGTGGCTGTGCTATATACTACGTGGCTGTGCTATATACTACATGGACTGTACTATATACTATGTGGATTGTGCTATATACTATGTGCACTGTGCTATATACTACGTAGGCTGTACTATATACTATGTGGGCTGTGTTATACTACGTGGACTGTACTATATACTGTTATGGATCCCAATGGCTAGGGGATCGCACTGGACAAGCAAAAAATAACTCAAATAACGGACGAGCTCTAGGGTGATGGAACCTGGGCTGACCGCTGCCCTACTCCTGACAAACACAACTAGAAATAGCCAGGGAGCGTGCCTACGTTGATTCTAGATGCCTCGCGCCAGCCTAAGAGCTAACTAGCACTGCAGAGAAAATAAAGACCTAACTTGCCTCCAGAGAAATAAACCCCAAAGGTATAGTTGCCCCCCACATGTATTGACGGTGAAAATGAGAGGAAGGCACGCACATAGATATGTGTCATGATTCCCCAATGGCATGGGAACATCAGAAACACAAAATAACAGACTAGCCCTCGGGTGATGGAAACTCAAGCTGACCGTGACCTAAATCTACCACACAACTAACAGTAGCCAGGAAGCATTCCTACGGCTGCCTAGATGCCATGCGCCAGCCGGAGAACTAACTACGCCTGGAAGAGGAAGGAATAGACCTGGCTTACCTCTAGTGAAATTCCCCAAAGATGATAGTAGCCCCCACATATATTAACGGTGAGTTCAGAGGAAAAGACATACACAGTATGAAGGTAGATTTAGCAAAGCGAGGTCCACTTACTAGATAGAGGAAGGATACAAAAGAGGACTTCACGGTCAGCTGAAAAACCCTTTCAAAAACCCATCCTGAAATTACTTTAAGACTCCTGTGTCAACTCATGACACAGGAGTGGCAATTTCAGTCCACAAGAGCTTCCAGTAACAGGAACTGACAAACTGTAAACTGGACAAAAAATACAAAACAAAAAGGACAAGAGTCCACTTAGCTGATCAGCAGACTGGTAGCAGGAACATGCATCTGAAAGACTCAGGTTACAATGATGACCGGCAAGGAAGTGACTGGAGAGCAAGGCTAAATAGGGAACTCCCAAAACTGATGGAAGCAGGTGAGCTGAGGCAGAAAAGAACACACAAGTCTCCAGTACCACCAGCCACCACTAGGGGAGCCCAAAAAGCGGATCACAACAGTACCCCCCCCCTTAAGGAGGGGGCACCGAACCCTCACAAGAACCGCCAGGGCGACCTGGATGAGCCCTATGAAAGGCACAAACCAAATCCGAGGCATGAACATCAGAGGCAGTCACCCAAGAATTATCTTCCTGACCATAGCCCTTCCATTTAACCAGATACTGGAGTCTCCGCCTGGAAATACTGGAGTCCAAGATCTTCTCTATAACGTACTCCAATTCACCCTCAACCAGCACAGGAGCAGGAGGCTCAGCAGAAGGAACCACCGGCACCTCGTATCTTCGCAACAACGACCGATGGAACACATTATGGATAGCGAAAGATGCCGGGAGGTCCAAACGAAAGGAAACAGGGTTAATAATCTCCAAAATCCTATAGGGACCGATGAACCGAGGCTTAAATTTAGGAGAAGAAACCCTCATTGGGACAAAACGGGAAGACAACCACACCAAGTCCCCAACACGAAGGCGAGGACCAACCCGACGCTGGTGGTTAGCAAACCGCTGAGTCCTCTCCTGGGACAAATTCAAATTGTCCACCACTTGTTCCCAAATCCGATACAACCGATCCACCACAGCATCTACTCCAGGACAATCCGAAGACTCCGCCTGACCAGAAGAAAAACGGGGATGAAACCCCGAATTGCAAAAGAAAGGGGAAACCAAAGTGGCCGAACTAGCCCGATTATTAAGAGCAAACTCCGCCAACGGCAAAAAGGCAACCCAATCATCCTGATCCGCAGACACAAAACACCTCAAATACATCTCCAAAGTCTGATTAGTTCGCTCCGTCTGGCCATTAGTCTGAGGATGGAAGGCAGACGAAAAAGACAAATCAATGCCCAACCTGGCACAGAATGCCCGCCAAAATCTAGAAACGAACTGGGTACCCCTATCAGAAACGATATTTTCAGGAATACCATGCAAGCGAACCACATTTTGAAAAAACAAAGGAACCAACTCAGACGAGGAAGGCAACTTCGGCAATGGCACCAAATGAACCATCTTAGAAAAACGGTCACACACCACCCAGATAACAGACATCCTCTGAGAGACAGGAAGATCAGAAATAAAGTCCATCGAGATGTGCGTCCAAGGCCTCTTCGGAATAGGCAAGGGCAACAACAACCCGCTAGCCCTAGAACAACAAGGCTTGGCCCGAGCACACACATCACAAGACTGCACAAAAACACGCACATCTCGAGACAGAGATGGCCACCAGAAGGATCTAGCCACCAAATCCCTGGTACCAAAAATTCCAGGATGACCCGCCAGCGTAGAAGAATGAACCTCCGAGATGACTCTACTGGTCCAATCATCAGGAACAAACAGTCTACCAGGTGGACAGCGATCAGGTCTATCCGCCTGAAACTCTTGCAAAGCACGTCGCAGATCTGGGGAAATAGCGGATAATATCACCCCATCCTTAAGGATACCTGTAGGTTCCGAATCACCAGGGGAATCAGGCTCAAAACTCCTAGAAAGGGCATCTGCCTTCACATTCTTAGAACCTGGTAGATATGAGACCACAAAATTAAACCGAGAGAAAAACAACGACCAGCGCGCCTGTCTAGGATTCAGGCGCCTGGCAGACTCAAGATAAATCAGATTCTTGTGATCAGTCAAAACCACCACCTGATGTTTAGCACCCTCAAGCCAATGACGCCACTCCTCAAATGCCCACTTCATGGCCAAAAGCTCCCGATTACCGACATCATAATTTCTTTCGGCGGCAGAAAATTTTCGAGAAAAGAACGCACAAGGTCTCATCACTGAGCAATCGGAACTTTTCTGCGACAAAACCGCTCCCGCTCCGATCTCGGAAGCATCGACCTCAACCTGAAAGGGAAGAGAGACATCAGGCTGGCGCAACACAGGGGCAGACGAAAAGCGGCGCTTAAGTTCCCGAAAGGCCCCCACAGCGGCAGAGGACCAATTGGCAACATCAGCACCCTTCTTAGTCAAATCCGTAAGAGGCTTAGCAACACCAGAAAAACCAGTTATAAATCGACGATAAAAATTAGCAAAGCCCAAGAACTTCTGAAGACCCTTTAGAGAAGTAGGCTGCGTCCAGTCACAAATAGCCCGAACCTTGACAGGGTCCATCTCAACAGAAGAAGGGGAAAAAATGTACCCCAAAAAGGAAATCTTTTGAACCCCAAAAACACACTTAGAACCCTTTACACACAGAGAATTCTCCCGCAAGACCTGAAAAACCCTCCTGACCTGCTGAACATGACACTCCCAGTCCTCAGAAAAAATCAAAATATCGTCCAAATACACAATCATAAATTTATCCAGATATTCACGGAAAATATCATGCATAAAGGACTGAAAAACTGAAGGTGCATTAGAAAGGCCGAAAGGCATTACTAAATACTCAAAGTGGCCCTCAGGCGTATTAAATGCGGTTTTCCACTCATCCCCTTGCTTAATTCGCACCAAATTATACGCCCCACGGAGATCAATCTTGGAGAACCACTTAGCCCCCCTTATGCGAGCAAACAAATCAGTAAGCAGCGGCAACGGATACTGATATTTGACAGTAATTTTATTCAGGAGTCGATAATCAATACAAGGCCTCAGCGAGCCATCCTTTTTAGAGACAAAGAAAAACCCAGCTCCTAAAGGTGATGAAGAAGGACGAATATGTCCCTTTTCCAGGGACTCCTTAACATACTCTCGCATGGCAGCATGCTCAGGTACAGATAGGTTAAACAAACGACCCTTTGGAAATTTACTGCCTGGAATCAGATCTATGGCGCAATCACACTCTCTGTGGGGAGGGAGAGAACCAATTTTAGGCTCTTCAAAAATATCCCCAAAATCCGACAAAAATGCCGGAACCTCAGAGGGAATAGATGACGAGATAGAAACCAAAGGTATGTCCCCATGAGCCCCCCGACACCCCCAGCTTAACACAGACATAGTTTTCCAGTCCAGTACTGGGTTATGAGATTGCAACCATGGTAATCCAAGCACTAACACATCATGTAAATTATGCAACACGAGGAAGCGAATCATCTCCTGATGGTCTGGAGTCATACGCATAGTCACTTGCGTCCAGAACTGTGGTCTATTACAAGCCAGAGGTGTAGAATCAATACCCTTCAGAGGTATAGGAACTTCCAGAGGCTCCAAATCAAACCCACAGCGCCTGGCGAAGGACCAATCCATGAGACTCAGAGCGGCGCCAGAGTCCACATAGGCATCCACGGTAATAACTGATAATGAACAAATCAGAGTTACAGACAGAAGAAATTTAGACTGTAAAGTGCCAATAGAAACAGACTTGTCAACCTTCCTAGTACGTTTAGAGCATGCTGATATAACATGCGCGGAATCACCACAGTAGAAGCACAAGCCATTTTTGCGCCTATAATTCTGCCGCTCGCTTCTTGACAGAATTCTGTCACATTGCATTTTCTCTGGCGTCCCTTCAGAAGATACCGCCAAATGGTGCACGGGGTTGCGCTCCCGCAAACGCCGATCAATCTGAATCGCCATTGTGATGGACTCATTCAGACCTGTGGGCGTAGGAAACCCCACCATGACATCCTTAACGGCATCAGAAAGGCCTTCTCTGAAAATTGCCGCTAGGGCACACTCATTCCACTGAGTAAGCACAGACCATTTACGAAATTTTTGGCAGTATATCTCAGCTTCATCTTGCCCTTGAGACAGGGCTATTAAAGCTTTTTCAGCTTGAATCTCCAAATTAGGTTCCTCATACAGCAACCCTAAAGCCAGAAAAAACGCATCCACATTGAGCAACGCAGGATCCCCTGGTGTCAATGAAAATGCCCAATTTTGAGGGTCACCTCGCAGCAAAGAAATCACAATCTTAACCTGCTGAACAGGATCTCCAGAGGAGTGAGGTCTGAGAGAAAGGAATAATTTACAATTACATTTGAAATTCAGAAACCGAGATCTATCTCCGGAAAATACCTCTGGTGTAGGAATCTTAGGTTCAGAAAAAGGAGTACATATAACATAATCTTGTAAATTCTGAACCTTCGTAGCAAGATTATTTAAACCTGCAGCCAAACTCTGAGAGTCCATCCTTACACCGGAGAGATCAGAGCCATTCAAGGATTAGAAGGAGAGAAAGGCAAGGCTGTAAATAGAGCAGAAATACAACTGAGCCAACTAAGTAGCAAACATGTGAGGAAGAAAAAAAAAAAAAATCTACAGACTTCTTTTACTCTCCTTTCTTCTGCCAATTGCTTTAACAGTGGCCGGTCATACTGTCATGATTCCCCAATGGCATGGGAACATCAGAAACGCAAAATAACAGACTAGCCCTCGGGTGATGGAAACTCAAGCTGACCGTGACCTAAATCTACCACACAACTAACAGTAGCCAGGAAGCATTCCTACGGCTGCCTAGATGCCATGCGCCAGCCGGAGAACTAACTACGCCTGGAAGAGGAAGGAATAGACCTGGCTTACCTCTAGTGAAATTCCCCAAAGATGATAGTAGCCCCCACATATATTAACGGTGAGTTCAGAGGAAAAGACATACACAGTATGAAGGTAGATTTAGCAAAGCGAGGTCCACTTACTAGATAGAGGAAGGATACAAAAGAGGACTTCACGGTCAGCTGAAAAACCCTTTCAAAAACCCATCCTGAAATTACTTTAAGACTCCTGTGTCAACTCATGACACAGGAGTGGCAATTTCAGTCCACAAGAGCTTCCAGTAACAGGAACTGACAAACTGTAAACTGGACAAAAAATACAAAACAAAAAGGACAAGAGTCCACTTAGCTGATCAGCAGACTGGTAGCAGGAACATGCAACTGAAAGACTCAGGTTACAATGATGACCGGCAAGGAAGTGACTGGAGAGCAAGGCTAAATAGGGAACTCCCAAAACTGATTGAAGCAGGTGAGCTGAGGCAGAAAAGAACACACAAGTCTCCAGTACCACCAGCCACCACTAGGGGAGCCCAAAAAGCGGATCACAACAGATATGAAAATAGAGTTAGCAAAACGAGGCCCGCTATAACTAGAAAGCAGAAGGATACAAAAGGGGTCTGAGCGGTCAGCAAAAAACCCTAATCAAAAACCATCCTGAGATTACAAGCACCCATGTGCCAACTCATGGCACATGGGGAGCACCTCAGCCCACTAGAGCTTCCAACTAGCATAGAGTAATATTTAGCAAGCTGGACAAAAAACAAAACAACTGAAAAGCATAACTTAGCTTATCCTGAGAGATCTGGAAGCAGGTAGTCAGAACCAAACTGAGCACATCTGAATACATTGATAGCCGGCAAGGGAATGACAGGAAAGCCAGGTTAAATAAGAAACACCCAGCCTCAGATGGACAGGTGGAAACCAGAGACCGCAACCCACCAAAGTCACCCAGTACCAGTTGTAACCACCAGAGGGAGCCCAAAAACAGAATCCACAACAGTACCCCCCCCTTGAGGAGGGGTCACCGAACCCTCACGAGAACCCCCAGGGCGATCAGGATGAGCTCTATGGAAGGCGCGGACCAAATCAGTCGCATGAACATCAGAGGCGACCACCCAGGAATTATCCTCCTGACCATAACCCTTCCACTTAACCAAATACTGGAGTTTACGTCTGGAAACACGAGAATCCAAGATCTTCTCAACAACATACTCCAATTCTCCCTCCACCAGCACCGGAGCAGGAGGCTCAACCGAAGGAACAACGGGCACCTCATACCTCCGCAATAACGACCGATGGAACACGTTATGAATAGCAAACGATGCTGGGAGATCCAAACGAAAAGATACAGGGTTAAGAATCTCCAAGATCTTATAAGGACCGATGAACCGAGGCTTGAACTTGGGAGAAGAGACCTTCATAGGGACAAAACGAGAAGACAACCACACCAAGTCCCCAACACGAAGTCGGGGACCCACGCGGCGACGGCGATTAGCAAACTGCTGAGCCTTCTCCTGAGACAACTTCAAATTGTCCACCACCTGATTCCAAATCTGATGTAGCCTGTCCACCACCACGTCCACTCCAGGACAATCCGAAGGCTCCACCTGACCAGAGGAAAAACGAGGATGAAACCCCGAATTACAAAAGAAAGGAGAAACCAAAGTAGCAGAACTAGCCCGATTATTAAGGGCAAATTCGGCCAGTGGCAAAAAGGCAACCCAGTCATCTTGATCAGCAGAAACAAAACACCTTAAATAAGTTTCCAAGGTCTGATTAGTTCGCTCCATCTGGCCATTCGTCTGAGGATGGAATGCAGACGAGAAAGACAAATTAATGCCCATCTTAGCACAAAACGTCCGCCAAAATCTAGACACAAACTGGGATCCCCTGTCAGAAACGATATTCTCCGGAATCCCATGCAAACGAACCACGTTCTGAAAAAATAAAGGGACCAACTCAGAGGAGGAAGGCAACTTAGGCAAGGGTACCAAATGAACCATCTTAGAAAAGCGGTCACACACAACCCAGATAACGGACATTTTCTGTGAGACAGGGAGATTATTCAGGCTGGAAGCCAAACTCTGGACATCCATATTAAACAGCTAAGGTCAGAGCCATTCAAGGGTTAAGAGGAGGTAAGAAGCAGCTAGACAGCAATTAAAGGCTAGGCAGCAAAACTCTGAGGGAAAAAAAAAAAAATTCCCTTCAACACTTCTTTTTCTCCTGCTTCAGCCCAAACAATTAACACTTTGCTGGCCGGCTATACTGTTATGGATCCTGTCATGATCTCCATGGCCAGAGAACTAGCATAAGCCTCTATAGGAACAAGCTCTTGGAAGATGTAACTGTACTGACCATGAACTAAACCTACCGCATCATCTAGAAGTAGCCAGGTAGCATGTCCTACTTTTTATCCCTATATGCCCAGCGCCGGCCGGAGAACTAAATAATGCTAGCAGAGGGAAATATAAGACCTGACTCACCTCTAGAGAAATGCCCAAAAGGAGACAGAAGCCCCCCACATATATTGGCGGTGATATGAGATGAAACAACAAACGCAGCAGGAAAATAGTTTTAGCAAATTTGAGGTCCGCTTTCTAGATAGCAGAAGACAGAAAGCATACTTTCATGGTCAGTAGAAAACCCTAACAAAACACATCCAGAAATTACTTTAGGACTCTGGCATTAACTCATAATACCAGAGTGGCAATTCCTGATCAACAAGAGCTTTCCAGACACAGTAACGAAACTGCAGCTGTGAACTGGAACCAAAATACAAAAACAAAACATGGACGAATGTCCAACTTATCTAGTAGATGTCTGGGAGCAGGAACAAGCACAGAGAGGCTTCTGATAACATTGTTGACCGGCAAGCATCTAACAGAGAAGCCAGGTTATATAGCGACACCCAGATCTAATCAGAACAGGTGAACAGGGAAGATGATGTCACAAGTTCAATTCCACCAGTAGCCACCGGGGGAGCCCAGAATCCAAATTCACAACAGTACCCCCCCCTCAAGGAGGGGGCACCGAACCCTCACCAGAACCACCAGGGCGATCAGGATGGGCCCTATGAAAGGCACGAACCAGATCAGAGGCATGAACATCAGATGCAGTGACCCAAGAATTATCCTCCTGGCCGTATCCCTTCCACTTGACCAGATACTGGAGTCTCCGTCTGGAAACACGGGAGTCTAGGATTTTTTCCACAACGTACTCCAACTCACCCTCAACCAACACCGGAGCAGGAGGCTCAACGGAAGGCACAACCGGTGCCTCATACCTGCGCAATAACGACCGATGAAAAACGTTATGAATAGAAAAGGATGCAGGGAGGTCCAAACGGAAGGAAACAGGGTTAAGAATCTCCAATATTTTATACGGACCGATGAACCGAGGCTTAAACTTAGGAGATGAGACCCTCATAGGGACAAAACGAGAAGACAACCACACCAAATCTCCAACACAAAGCCGAGGACCAACACGACGGTGACGGTTGGCAAAAAGCTGAGTCTTCTCCTGGGACAACTTTAAATTGTCCATCACCTGCCCCCAGATATGATGCAATCTCTCCACCACCGCATCCACTCCAGGACAATCCGAGGATTCCATCTGACCGGAGGAAAATCGAGGATGGAACCCCGAATTACAGAAAAACGGGGAAACCAAGGTGGCAGAGCTGGCCCGATTATTGAGGGCGAACTCCGCCAATGGCAAAAAAGCAACCCAATCATCCTGGTCAGCAGACACAAAACACCTCAGATATGTCTCCAGGGTCTGATTAGTCCGCTCGGTCTGGCCATTAGTCTGAGGGTGAAAAGCAGACGAAAAAGACAAATCTATGCCCATCCTAGCACAAAATGCCCGCCAAAATCTAGACACAAATTGGGTTCCTCTGTCAGAAACGATATTCTCAGGAATACCATGCAAACGAACAACATTTTGAAAAAACAGGGGCACCAACTCGGAAGAAGAAGGCAATTTGGGCAGGGGAACCAAATGAACCATCTTAGAAAAACGGTCACACACCACCCAGATGACAGACATCTTCTGAGAAACAGGCAGATCTGAAATAAAATCCATCGAGATGTGTGTCCAAGGCCTCTTAGGAATAGGCAAGGGCAACAATAATCCACTAGCCCGAGAACAACAAGGCTTGGCCCGAGCACAAACGTCACAAGACTGCACAAAGCCTCGCACATCTCGTGACAGGGAAGGCCACCAGAAGGATCTTGCCACCAAATCCCTGGTACCAAAAATTCCAGGATGACCTGCCAACGCAGAAGAATGCACCTCAGAGATGACTTTACTGGTCCAATCATCAGGAACAAACAGCCTATCAGGCGGACAACGATCCGGTCTATCCGCCTGAAACTCCTGCAAGGCCCGCCGCAGGTCTGGAGAAACAGCTGACAAGATAACTCCCTCCTTAAGAATACCTGTGGGGTCAGAGTTGCCAGGTGAATCAGGCTCAAAACTCCTAGAAAGGGCATCCGCCTTAACATTCTTAGAACCTGGTAGGTACGATACCACAAAATTAAACCGAGAAAAAAATAATGACCAGCGCGCCTGTCTAGGATTCAGGCGCCTGGCGGTCTCAAGATAAATCAAATTTTTGTGGTCAGTCAATACCACCACCTGATGTCTGGCCCCCTCGAGCCAATGGCGCCACTCCTCAAACGCCCACTTCATGGCCAAAAGCTCCCGATTCCCAACATCATAATTCCGCTCAGCGGGCGAAAATTTACGGGAAAAGAAGGCACAAGGCCTCATCACGGCGCAGTCAGAACTTTTCTGCGACAACACTGCCCCAGCTCCGATCTCAGAAGCGTCGACCTCAACCTGAAAAGGAAGAGTCACATCAGGCTGACGCAACACAGGGGCAGAAGAAAAACGGCGCTTAAGCTCCTGAAAGGCCTCCACAGCATCAGGGGACCAATTAGCAACATCAGCACCCTGTCTAGTCAAATCGGTCAATGGCTTAACGACATCCGAAAAACCAGAAATAAATCGACGATAAAAGTTGGCAAAGCCCAAAAATTTCTGAAGACTTTTAAGAGAAGAGGGCTGCGTCCAATCACAAATAGCTTGAACCTTGACAGGATCCATCTCAATGGAAGAGGGAGAAAAAATATATCCCAAAAAGGAAATTCTCTGAACCCCAAAAACGCACTTAGAACCCTTGACACACAGAGAATTAGACCGCAAAACCTGAAAAACCCTCTTAACTTGCCGGACATGAGAGTCCCAGTCATCCGAAAAAATCAGAATATCATCCAGATACACTATCATAAATTTATCCAAAAAATCGCGGAAAATATCATGCATAAAGGACTGGAAGACTGAAGGGGCATTAGAAAGACCAAAAGGCATCACCAAATACTCAAAGTGGCCCTCGGGCGTATTAAATGCGGTTTTCCACTCATCCCCCTGCCTGATCCGCACCAAATTATACGCCCCACGGAGATCAATCTTAGAGAACCACTTGGCCCCCTTTATGCGAGCAAACAAATCAGTCAGCAACGGCAATGGGTATTGATATTTAACCGTGATTTTATTCAAAAGCCGATAATCAATACATGGTCTCAAAGAGCCGTCTTTTTTTGACACAAAGAAAAAACCGGCTCCTAAGGGAGATGACGATGGACGAATATGTCCCTTTTCCAAGGACTCCTTTATATATTCTCGCATAGCAGTATGTTCAGGCACAGACAGATTAAATAAACGACCCTTTGGGTATTTACTACCCGGAATTAAATCTATAGCACAATCGCACTCACGGTGCGGAGGTAGTGAACCCAGCTTGGGTTCTTCAAAGACGTCACGATAATCAGACAGGAACTCAGGGATTTCAGAGGGAATAGATGATGAAATGGACACCAAAGGTACGTCCCCATGAGTCCCCTTACATCCCCAGCTCAACACAGACATAGCTCTCCAGTCAAGGACTGGGTTGTGAGACTGCAGCCATGGCAATCCCAGCACCAAATCCTCATGTAGATTATACAGCACTAGAAAACGAATAGTCTCCTGGTGATCCGGATTAATACACATAGTCACTTGTGTCCAGTATTGTGGTTTATTATTAGCCAATGGGGTGGAGTCAATCCCCTTCAGAGGAATAAGAGTTTCCAAAGGCTCTAAATCATACCCACAACGATTGGCAAAGGACCAATCCATAAGACTCAAAGCGGCGCCAGAGTCGATATAGGCGTCAGTAGTAATAGATGACAAAGAGCAAATCAGGGTCACAGACAAAATAAATTTAGACTGTAAAGTGCCAATGGAAACGGTTTTATCAAGCTTTTTAGTACGCTTAGAGCACGCTGATATAACATGAGTAGAATCCCCACAATAGAAACACAACCCATTTTTCCGTCTAAAATTCTGCCGCTCGCTTCTGGACAGAATTCTATCACACTGCATGCTTTCTGGCGTCTTCTCAGTGGACACCGCCAGATGGTGCACAGGTTTGCGCTCCCGCAGACGCCTATCGATCTGAATGGCCATTGTCATGGACTCATTCAGACCCGCAGGCACAGGGAACCCCACCATAACATCCTTAATGGCATCAGAGAGACCCTCTCTGAAAGTAGCCGCCAAGGCACACTCATTCCACTGAGTAAGCACAGACCATTTACGGAATCTTTGGCAGTAAATTTCAGCTTCATCTTGCCCCTGCGATAGGGACATCAAAGTTTTTTCTGCCTGAAGTTCCAAATGAGGTTCCTCATACAGCAAGCCCAAGGCCAAAAAAAACGCATCCACATTGCGCAACGCAGGATCCCCTGGTGCCAATGCAAAAGCCCAGTCTTGAGGGTCGCCGCGGAGCAAGGAAATCACAATCCCAACCTGCTGTGCAGAGTCTCCAGCAGAACGAGATTTCAGGGACAAAAATAGCTTACAATTATTTCTAAAATTCTGAAAGCTAGATCTATTCCCTGAGAAGAATTCCGGCAAAGGAATTCTCGGCTCAGATACCGGAGCATGAATAATAAAATCTTGCAAATTTTGTACTTTCGTGGTGAGATTATTCAAACCTGCAGTTACACTCTGAAGATCCATTATTAACAGGTGAACACAAAGCCATTCAAAGATTATAAGGAGAGAGAAAAAAAAAGAAAGACTGCAGCATAGACAGACTGGCAAGTGATCCAATTAAGAGCACAGAGGAAAAAAAAAAAAAAAACTCTCAGCAGACTTCTTATTTCTCTCCTTTCTCAGCCAAGGATTTTAACCCTTTAGTGGGCCGGTCAAACTGTCATGATCTCCATGGCCAGAGAACTAGCATAAGCCTCTATAGGAACAAGCTCTTGGAAGATGTAACTGTACTGACCATGAACTAAACCTACCGCATCATCTAGAAGTAGCCAGGTAGCATGTCCTACTTTTTATCCCTATATGCCCAGCGCCGGCCGGAGAACTAAATAATGCTAGCAGAGGGAAATATAAGACCTGACTCACCTCTAGAGAAATGCCCAAAAGGAGACAGAAGCCCCCCACATATATTGGCGGTGATATGAGATGAAACAACAAACGCAGCAGGAAAATAGTTTTAGCAAATTTGAGGTCCGCTTTCTAGATAGCAGAAGACAGAAAGCATACTTTCATGGTCAGTAGAAAACCCTAACAAAACACATCCAGAAATTACTTTAGGACTCTGGCATTAACTCATAATACCAGAGTGGCAATTCCTGATCAACAAGAGCTTTCCAGACACAGTAACGAAACTGCAGCTGTGAACTGGAACCAAAATACAAAAACAAAACATGGACGAATGTCCAACTTATCTAGTAGATGTCTGGGAGCAGGAACAAGCACAGAGAGGCTTCTGATAACATTGTTGACCGGCAAGCATCTAACAGAGAAGCCAGGTTATATAGCGACACCCAGATCTAATCAGAACAGGTGAACAGGGAAGATGATGTCACAAGTTCAATTCCACCAGTAGCCACCGGGGGAGCCCAGAATCCAAATTCACAACAGGATCCCAATGGCTAGGGGATCGCACTGGACAAGCAAAAAATAACTCATATAACGGACGAGCTCTAGGGTGATGGAACCTGGGCTGACCGCTGCCCTACTCCTGACAAACACAACTAGAAATAGCCAGGGAGCGTGCCTACGTTGATTCTAGACGCCTCGCGCCAGCCTAAGAGCTAACTAGCACTGCAGAGAAAATAAAGACCTAACTTGCCTCCAGAGAAATAAACCCCAAAGGTATAGTTGCCCCCCACATGTATTGACGGTGAAAATGAGAGGAAGGCACGCACATAGATATGAAAATAGAGTTAGCAAAACGAGGCCCGCTATAACTAGAAAGCAGAAGGATACAAAAGGGGTCTGAGCGGTCAGCAAAAAACCCTAATCAAAAACCATCCTGAGATTACAAGCACCCATGTGCCAACTCATGGCACATGGGGAGCACCTCAGCCCACTAGAGCTTCCAACTAGCATAGAGTAATATTTAGCAAGCTGGACAAAAAACAAAACAACTGAAAAGCACAACTTAGCTTATCCTGAGAGATCTGGAAGCAGGTAGTCAGAACCAAACTGAGCACATCTGAATACATTGATAGCCGGCAAGGGAATGACAGGAAAGCCAGGTTAAATAAGAAACACCCAGCCTCAGATGGACAGGTGGAAACCAGAGACCGCAACCCACCAAAGTCACCCAGTACCAGTTGTAACCACCAGAGGGAGCCCAAAAACAGAATCCACAACAATATACTATGTGGATTGTGCTTTAGACTACGTGGACTGTGCTATATACTACGTGGCTGTGTTATATATTACGTGGACTGTACTATATACTACGTCGACTGTACTATATACTACATGGATTGTGCTATATACTACGTGGACTGTACTATATACTATGTGGGCTGTGTTATATGCTACGTGTGCCCAATATCAATAATTTCAAAACAGTAATCTCAGATACATTATATAAAATTTATAAAGTGCATAGTGCCCATTTTACAACAGAGAGGTCAAATTCATGTATACAAATGTATTATTATTAACCCCCAACCCCCCCCCTCCTTTTTGGCCCCAAAGGGCCCTACCAGTGAAGAAACATATATCACTTCTCATAATCAACACATTATAATATCACTTGATATAACAAATTCTTCATAGATTGCAAGATTGCGAGCAGGGCCCTCACTCCTCTTTGTATCTATTTTGAACTGTGTTTTTGTTACGCTGTAATGTCTATTATCTGTACAAATCCCCTCTATAATTTGTAAAGTGCTGCAGAATATGTTGGCGCTATATAAATAAAAGTATTATTATTATAAGATGTCCACGTACTCCTCAGGATTCATGTACATTACATCAGAATAATGCTCCAAGAGTCCTGAATAAACACATCCACTTCATCACTCTCAAAACCCTGGAATTAGACATAAACTAAAAAATGAAAAGAAAATTGGTTAAAATCAATATAAAACCCCTGAATAACAATAAACAATGAAATAAGCCCTCACCCATAGAAAGATGCCGATCTAAAGAAAGACCGAGAAACCCATGTTCTCATTAAGGCCACTCGGACTAAGCGTCCCAAGGCGATAAATCCAAAGGCACTCTAATTAGGCTATGTCTCCACGTTCAGGATGGCCGGCGGTATCGCCGCAGCGGCGAAGCCGCTCGGCGCTAAGCCCCGCCCCCTTTCTGGGACGCGATCATGCCGGATGTGTTAACTCTTCACATCCGGGATGATCGCTCTCTCCCATAGCGCCCTGTGATATGCCTTGCGGGGACGCTGCGTCCCCGCAAGGTGTACGGACATGCTGCGATCTGAAAAGACGCGCAGCATGTCCGGAGTCGCAGGGCCGCCGCGTGCGGGTTTCCACGCATAGTGGAGACGGGATTTCATAAAATCCCCTCCACTATGCTGGAACATCTGGACGCTGCTTGTTTGACGCTGCAGCTCTGCGCAGCGTCAAACAAGCAGCGTTTCCTGACCGTGGAAACATACCCTAATTGTGCCAAGGCCCTGCCCAGGTCCCCACCCCTAACGCCTAGATCCAACTGATCAATAGCCTTAGGTAACCCCTGGGGTTACCTTTGTGGTGCCTTTTGAAGTGCCGTGGTAAAGTTTTTAAACAAGTGTCATCTTCTGCTGTAGCGGCCTTTTCGATATCCAGCACGTGTTCCCTCACTCTACGTTTAAATTCAATGAAGTGGATGTGTTTATTCAGGACTCTTGGAGCATTATTCCGATGGAATGTACAGTACATGAATCCTGAGAGTACGTGGACATCTTATGAAGGATTTGTTATATCATGTGATATTATAATGTGTTGTTTATGAGAAGTGATACATATTTTCTCACTGGTTGGGCCCTTTGGGGCCAAAAAAGGGGGGGTTTGGGGTTAATAATAATAATAAATTTGTATACATGAATTTGACCTCTCTGTTGTAAAATGGGCACTATGCACTTTATAAATTTTATATAATGTAACTGAGATTTACTGTTTTGAAATTATTGATATTGGGCACATTGTGCACTCTATGCACTTTATCATGTTTATATTTATATCACTATCCTGGGTGCATATATATGCTTATAATAGTATGTGTGGGCATATTTTGTTCCCATGATTTGATGACTTGGGATCATTAGAGACTATCAATAATGTATTTTATGTACACTTTAGAATCTAGTGGTATTAGCCACGTAGTATTAGATAATTTAGGTAGTGTTTAATTTTCACCTTCATGATGTCCACTTTGCGGTATGCACATTGTAGTGTAATATGATTCTCTGCACATATTCCTTATCCTCTTTACATTCCACTATTGAGTCCACGCTATATTTATACCCTGACACCTCTTTTCCCGTTTTGTATATTGTATCCTTTATATCTGTTTTAGATTAGAGACTGGGGTTGTCGCAGGTGGAGCGCATGCACGCCATCCCGTTCCTCCGTCGCTTCCTGTGACGCTGTCATACTGACACACAGCCTGCTGGCTTGCGTGTCACTGAGCGTCAGCGGGAAGTGAGGTATGTTGGAGGCGGGCAGACGCACGATGCGCCGAGGACACCAAGGTATGGCCCCTGTCTATATCTCTGTTTTTATTGGATATCTGTGATATAAATGTTTGACCACCCCTCACCCTGACACGCCCCCGGAAAGAAGCTGGTGGCGAAACGCGTGTCGGGGTGAGGGGATACCAGGAGAACCTCTGCTACAGGTATATTACCATATTTTCATGTTTTGTTATGCGTGCACTTGTGCCCCCAGTTCATATTTGGGTGATATTAGACATTTGACACCTTTCTCTCGGCTTATTATAGCCTAGGGTATTTTGATATAGATATCTTGGTACTGGCTTATTTATATATATATAGGGCTTTCAGTATATGTGTTCATACTTGTTGCAGAGCTCCGTTACTTATTTTTGTAGGGCAAATGTCAGCGGCTAACGTAGCACCATTTATATAGGATCTCTTGGTATCCATAGTTATTTATAACACAATAGGTGGTTGCATTGTGTGTTACAATGCTGTAGCCCTCTTCAATATGTTATTTGGCGTTCCCTATTGCGGCTATTCCTGTTGTATCTCAACTGTTTTTGATTTATTGTTAATAAAATATTAGCTTTTAATCTTCAGTAAATTGTTGTGGGATCTCTTCTTTGTCTCATGTGGATATACAGTATATGGGGCTAGTGTTGTAATGGTAATTGAAGTGCCCCGTTGATATTTTGGATATTTGGTGATTTATGATTTACCGTAATTGATGGTTTATTCAGCTCACAATTAAATATGAAAATCTGTACAATTAATTGTAAGAAGTATCTGACGAGACAGGGGAATGTGTAATATGCTCATAAAGAGTTAACCCAATCAGTGCACTAAATGTGCTTCTTTTAGATCCTCATTATCTTCATGCACTTTGGCATATAACGGCTGACTCCATGTTGTAGTAGGGTACACACAAAGAGACCTGGGACCAGATTACAAGATGGATTCAGTTTCATATGGAGATATGTTTTCCCTTCACCCAGGATAGCACACCTGAGAGAGGGATCTGCCCAGCTAGGACAGGAAACCTACTGAAGTAAAAGGGCTGGACCTCTCCCCCACTTCAGTTGGTTTCCTGTCTTTGATTGGATCCCCATGCTGGAATCTGCGGTGAAGAGGAAAGGTATTACTCACAGGCCTGTCCCGACGTTGGAAGAACAGGCTGCGTACCTGTGGCGCCAGCCTTCAGGTGACTGGAAGCACCATCCACGTGTCCCCTGGGGGTTTGTTTGTTTGTTTGTATGCACAGTCAGCTCAGGACTGGCTCAGACCGCCTTGCCGCCCTTCCCCCGCAGCTCTCCCTGTGGCTGCCCTCCGCTGGACTCTGCGTGGTAGAGCTCCTGGGATGCACATTAGCTAGTGGTGCGCACTGCTGATGTCACGGGTGCAAAGCACCCTGGGTATGTGCGTGCCCGAGTAATGTCAGGGGGCGTCCTGGAAGAAAATGGCGGTACCCTACACGTTGCTGGCTGGGACACTCAGGACGGCGTGCTCGGTCGGCTTTTGCAGAGGAGGGCAATCGTTGGGACCAGAAGGGAGGCCCCACAAGCTGGCGCTGACTATCCCTTATTAAGGACGATCAGCAGAGCGGGTCACTGCTTAAGCTCCAGCTCATCATGCCCGACTACCATGGACCAAGGCAATCATCAGCAGCAGCCAACAGTTCACTATTAACATGGACACAAGTGAGGTAGCTGTTCGAGTGGCAAGAGCAGCAGTCATCCCAGCCAAGGGAGCAGAACATCTCAAGATTCCTTGGTGTCCAGAGAGGATGTTTACATGTCCCACCACAGCTTCCGAATCCGGTACCCTTAAGTGAGAACGGGTGGTGAGTGATCTTCGTGAATATCACCATTTGATAATAGGCCCTTTATTGTTTGTTTAAATCATCAGGAGAGGCCAATGAAAGCTAGCACTAAGAAGAGGAACCGGGAGTGTGCGCTATGGAAAAAACAGCTAGTGGTGGGCTGGCAGAAGGACCTCTTCTCCGACTGCATCCAAACACCATTATTGAGGAGACCCCTGACTTTGCAGCAAGCTTTTGGTCCATTGTTAGATCCAAAGCAGACGGCTCCCTTAAAACCATGTTAAAAAAAGGGAAGAAAAAACTGAGGGAGGTCTCTTCTAACTCTGACTCCTCTCCAAGTTTGTCGGAAGCACAATGCCATACTGAGTCCTCGTTCTCCTCCTTCTCGGACAGTGACACGGGGGCAGACCGTGCTTTCCAGTGGAGAAAACGGATACCCTGATTAAAGCCATTAGAACTAGGGGCCTAAAAGAGGAGAAACCAGTTAAGTCTCTTGACGACGTGAAGTTTGGAAGGTTAGAGGAAAAGAAGAAATGCACCTACTCGGTCAATGGTAAGGTCCAGGCTATCATTAGCAGAGAGTGGAGGAGATCGAGAAAACTGGTGCTTTGCCCTCATCCTCAAAAAGGAGATATCCTTTTGAGGAAAAGAATGCAGAGTTATGGGATAAAGTGCCTAGGATCGATGGTGCTGTGTCTAGGTAATCGAAAGAGTCAGCACTATCCTTTGAAGATTCAGGGGTACTCAGGGACCCATTAGATAAGAAGGAGGACTCTTATCTAAGGCACACATGGGAAGCCACAGCAGGAGGTCTGAAACTGGCAATTGCCGGAACTTTTACCACACGTTCCCTTATGATTTGGCTACAACAGCTGGAGGAACAGCTTATGTCCAAAACAACAAGAGATAGGATCTTGTCCAACATGCCTCTGTTGCACGGAGCTGCAGCATTCTTAGCAGAGACATCCGCTGACTCTATGAGGCTAGCAGCTATGGTTTCCGGTCTATCGAACACAGCAAAATGGGCTTTGTGGCTCAAGGGCTATCCAGGTGATCTGCAGTTAAATATCAAGTTGTGTTCTATACTGTGTGTTGGCCAATTTTTGTTTGGGAAAAAGCTGGATGACATCCTGAAAAAAGCCAGTGACAGGAAGTAGGGCTTTCCTGGGTTTTCAGGAGAGTCGAGAAGGTCTTCCTTTTATAGGAAAAAATTTAGTAGGGGACGTCCTCCAGGAGAGAGAAGGAAGTGGGAAGGTAGAAGTAAAAGGGAGTCCGGATTCATGTTCGGCAGTCCCTCCCCTGCTTCCAAGTAGTCCTTGAAATGACATCAGACCAGCAGTAGGAGGGAGGCTTTCCCTCTTCATTCAGGTCTGGGAGAACATCTCCTCCAGCACCTGGGTCCTAGAAATAGTAAGAGAAGGCCTGAAAATAGAATTGTAGCATCTGCCACGTCAGTCATTTATAATAACCCCCATCAGAAAATCAGCAGGAGAACAACTTGCCCTAGAGACGGAAATCTTGGACCTAGTAGAGAAACAGGTTCTACGTGAGGTTTTGAGGGAACAAAAAATAAGAGGATTTTATTCCCCCCTCTTTTTGATAAAAAAAAGACAGATGGCTCATTCAGGACCTTCATAAATCTGAAGGGTCTCAAATCGCTGAATAAATAATCCCACCTTCAAGATGGAGTCGGTGAATACAGCCATAAAACTTCATCACAATTGTTTTATGGTGGTAGTCGAATTAAAGGATGCTTACTATCACATCCCGATCCATCGGGACCACCAGAAATATCTGAGTGGCCCTATACATTCAAGGAGAAGTCAGTCATCTTCCTTTCTAAGCTCTTCCTTTTAGTTGTCAATATCTCCATGAGTGTTCACCAGATTGATAGCAGAGATGACAGCCTTCTTGCGCATCCAGAACACAGTCATCATTCCTTATGTCGAAGACTTTCTCATAGTAGGAAGATCTGAGGACAACTGTGCTACATACAGCGTCGGACTGGGGCACCTTGGGCCCACCAGAGAAAATCATTCTTGGGGCCCACTAGGTAGCTACATAGAAATAGATACAAAACCACCAATTGTGGGGTAAAAAGTTCTAATATCAGGGTACTAGATGGTGGCTCGATTCTAACGCATCAGGTATTCTAGAATATGTATGTATGTATGTATATAGCAGCCACATAGTATATACCACAGGCCACGTAGTATATAGGAGCCATGTAGTATATAGCAGACAAATACTACATGGCCTGTGCTATATACTATATGGCTGCTATATACATGCATACATAAATACATATTGTAGAATACCCGATACGTTAATACAGCCCACGCAGTATATAACAGTGGCCACGCAGTATATAACACAGCCCAAACAGTATATAACACAGCCCACGCAGTATATAGCAGCCACGCAGTATATAACACAGGTGACGTAGTATATAACACAGGCCACGCAGTATATAACACAGGGCACATAGTATATAGCACAGCCCACTGTTGTGAATTCTGTTCTCGAGCTCCCTCCTTTGGTTATGAATGGTACTTCAGTGAGTTCTGTTCATGGACTCCCTCTGGTGGCTGTGAGTGGAGCTGCTGGTTCTGAGATTCCTTCTCCAGCTAATCTCGTTCAGGCCTTGGCTGGCTGCTCTATTTAACTCCACTCAGAGCTTTACTTGATGCCAGCTGTCAATGTCCTAGTACTGGTTCAGTTCTCTTGGATCTTTCAGATGACCTGTCTATTTCAGCAAAAGCTAAGTCCCTGCTAGCTTATTTGTTACCACTGTGTTTTTGTCCAGCTTGCTATTGTGATTTAATCTTGTTAGCTGGAAGCTCTGGGAGGCAGAGTGGCACCACCGCGCCGTGAGTCGGTGCGGTGGTTTCTTTTGCACACTCTGTGTGGTTTTTTGTTAGTTTTTTTATGCTGACCGCAAAGATACCTTTTATATCTCTGTCTGTTTAGTTAGTCTGGCCTCCTATGCTGAAATCTATTTCATTCCTGTGTTTGTGATTTCCATCTTAACTCACAGTCAATATATGTGGGGGCTGCCTATTTCTTTGGGGAATTTCTCTGAGGCAAGGTAGGCTGTATTTTCTATCTTTAGGGGTAGTTAGCTCTTAGGCTGTGAAGAGGCGTCTAGGCAGAGTCAGGAACGCTCCACGGCTATTTCTAGTTGTTGCGATAGGATTAGGGGTTGCGGTCAGCAGAGCTCCCACTTCCCAGAGCTCGTCCCGTATTGCTAATTTACTCATCTGGTCATTTCTAGTGCTCCTAACCACCAGCCAAACATAACAGTACAGCTGGCCAACAAAGTGTTAATGCATCTCAATAGAGGGATAAGTTCTGAGACCATTTTTTTTTTTCTCTGCAGTGTGTTTTGTATTTCTTTTCCCCTTAACCTCTGGGTGGTTCAGGACACAGGTGTAGATATGGACATTCAAGGTCTGTCCTCTTGTGTGGATCAACTCACTGCAAGGGTACAAAGCATTCAAGATTATGTAGTTCAGAACCCGATGTTAGAACCCAGAATTCCAATTCCTGATTTGTTTTCTGGGGATAGATCTAAGTTCCTGAATTTCAAAAATAATTGTAGACTGTTTTTTGCTTTGAAACCCCGCTCTTCTGGTGACCCCATTCAGCAAGTAAAAATCATTATTTCTTTGCTACGTGGCGACCCTCAAGACTGGGCATTTTCCCTTGTGCCAGGAGATCCTGCATTGCGTAATGTAGATGCGTTTTTTCTGGCGCTTGGATTGCTTTATGATGAACCAGATTCAGTGGATCAGGCAGAGAAAATTTTGCTGGCTTTGTGTCAGGGTCAGGATGAAGCAGAGGTATATTGTCAGAAGTTCAGAAAGTGGTCTGTGCTTACTCAGTGGAATGAGTGTGCCCTGGCGGCAATTTTCAGAAAGGGTCTTTCTGAAGCCCTTAAGGATGTTATGGTGGGATTCCCCACGCCTGCTGGTCTGAATGAGTCTATGTCCTTGGCCATTCAGATCGATCGACGCTTACGTGAGCGCAAAAATGTGCACCATTTGGCGGTGTTTTCTGAGCAGAAGTTTGAGCCAATGCAATGTGATAGGACCTTGACCAGAGTTGAACGGCAAGAATACAGACGTCAGAATGGGCTGTGTTTTTACTGTGGTGACTCCACTCATGCTATCTCTGATTGTCCTAAGCGCACTAAACGGTTCGCTAGGTCTGCCACCATTAGTACTATACAGCCAAAATTTCTTTTGTCCGTTACTCTGATTTGCTCTTTGTCGTCCTATTCTGTTATGGCATTTGTGGATTCAGGCGCTGCCCTGAATTTGATGGACTTGGAGTTTGCCAGGCGCTGTGGTTTTTTCTTGGAGCCCTTACAGTATCCTATTCCATTGAGAGGAATTGATGCTACACCTTTGGCCAAGAATAAGCCTCAGTACTGGACTCAATTGACCATGTGCATGGCTCCTGCACATCAGGAGGATATTCGCTTTTTGGTGTTGCATAATCTGCATGATGTGGTCGTTTTGGGTTTGCCATGGTTACAGGTCCATAATCCTGTATTGGATTGGAAATCAATGTCTGTATCCAGTTGGGGTTGTCAAGGGGTACATGGGGATGTCCCATTGTTGTCTATTTCGTCTTCCCATCCTTCTGAAGTCCCTGAGTTCTTGTCAGATTACCGGGATGTATTTGATGAGCCCAAATCCAGTGCCCTACCTCCTCATAGGGATTGCGATTGTGCTAATAATTTGATTCCTGGTAGTAAGTTTCCGAAGGGCCGACTGTTCAATTTATCTGTGCCAGAACACGCTGCAATGCGGAGTTATATAAAGGAGTCCTTGGAGAAAGGGCATATTCGCCCGTCGTCGTCACCGTTGAAGCAGGGTTCTTTTTTGTGGCCAAGAAGGATGGTTCACTGAGACCTTGTATTGATTACCGCCTTCTTAATAAAATCACCGTCAAATTTCAGTACCCTTTGCCGCTACTGTCTGATTTGTTTGCTCGGATTAAGGGGGCTAGCTGGTTCACCAAGATAGATCTTCGAAGGGCGTATAACCTTGTGCGTATTAAACAGGGCGATGAATGGAAAACAGCATTTAATACGCCCGAGGGCCATTTTGAGTACTTGGTGATGCCATTCGGGCTTTCTAATGCTCCATCTGTGTTTCAGTCCTTTATGCATGACATCTTCCGAAAGTACCTGGATAGATTCATGATTGTATATTTGGATGATATTTTGGTCTTTTCAGACGATTGGGAGTCTCATGTGAAGCAGGTCAGAATGGTGTTCCAGGTCCTTCGTGCTCATTCCTTGTTTGTGAAGGGGTCTAAATGTCTCTTTGGAGTTCAGAAGGTTTCATTTTTGGGCTTCATTTTTTCCCCTTCTACTATCGAGAAGGACCCTGTTAAAGTTCAGGCCATTTATGATTGGACTCAGCCTACTTCTGTAAAGAGCCTTCAGAAATTTCTGGGCTTTGCTAATTTTTACCGTCGCTTCATCGCTAATTTTTGTAGTGTTGTTAAACCATTGACTGATTTGACCAAGAAAGGTGCTGATGTGGTCAATTGGTCCTCTGCGGCCGTTGAGGCTTTTCAGGAGCTGAAGCGTCGTTTTTCTTCTGCCCCTGTGTTGTGTCAGCCAGATGTTTCGCTCCCGTTTCAGGTCGAGGTGGATGCTTCTGAGATTGGAGCAGGGGCTGTTTTGTCTCAAAGAGGTTCTGATGACTCTGTGATGAAGCCATGTGCTTTCTTTTCTAGAAAGTTTTCGCCTGCTGAGCGCAATTATGATGTGGGTAATCGAGAGTTGTTGGCTATGAAGTGGGCGTTTGAGGAGTGGCGACATTGGCTTGAAGGAGCCAAACATCGCGTGGTGGTCTTGACGGATCACAAGAATCTGACTTATCTCGAGTCTGCCAAGTGGTTGAATCCTAGACAGGCTCGATGGTCGCTGTTTTTCTCCCGCTTCAATTTTGTGGTTTCGTACCTTCCGGGTTCTAGGAATGTGAAGGCGGATGCCCTTTCAAGGAGTTTTGTGCCTGATTCTCCGGGAGTTCCTGAGCCGGCTGGTATTCTCAAAGAGGGGGTAATTTTGTCTGCCATCTCCCCTGATTTGCGGCGGGTGCTGCAGGAGTTTCAGGCTGATAAACCTGACCGTTGCCCAGCGGAGAAGCTGTTTGTCCCTGATAGATGGACTAGTAGAGTTATCTCTGAGGTTCATTGTTCAGTGTTGGCTGGTCATCCTGGAATCTTTGGTACCAGAGATTTGGTGGCTAGATCCTTTTGGTGGCCTTCCTTGTCACGAGATGTGCGTTCTTTTGTGCAGTCCTGTGGGACTTATGCTCGGGCTAAGCCCTGCTGTTCTCGTGCCAGTGGGTTGCTTTTGCCCTTGCCGGTCCCGAAAAGGCCCTGGACGCATATTTCCATGGATTTTATTTTGGATCTCCCTGTCTCTCAGAGGATGTCAGTTATCTGGGTGGTTTGTGATCGCTTCTCTAAGATGGTCCATTTGGTACCTTTGCCTAAATTGCCTTCCTCCTCTGATTTGGTTCCATTGTTTTTCCAGCATGTGGTTCGTTTACATGGCATTCCGGAGAACATCGTGTCGGACAGAGGTTCCCAGTTTGTTTCAAGATTTTGGCGGTCCTTTTGTGCTAAGATGGGCATTGATTTGTCTTTTTCTTCAGCTTTCCATCCTCAGAGAAATGGCCAAACCGAACGAACCAATCAGACTTTGGAAACATATCTGAGATGCTTTGTTTCTGCTGATCAGGATGATTGGGTGTCCTTCTTGCCTTTGGCTGAGTTCGCCCTTAATAATCGGGCCAGCTTGGCCACTTTGGTTTTGCCTTTTTTCTGTAATTCTGGTTTCCACCCTCGTTTTTCTTCAGGGCAGGTTGAGCCTTCGGACTGTCCTGGTGTGGATTCCACGGTGGACAGGTTGCAGCAAATTTGGACTCACGTAGTGGACAATTTGACATTGTCCCAGGAGAAGGCTCAACGTTTCGCTAACCGCCGTCGCTGTGTTGGTCCCCGACTTCATGTTGGGGATTTGGTTTGGTTGTCGTCTCGTTTTGTTCCTATGAAGGTTTCGTCTCCTAAGTTTAAGCCTCGTTTCATTGGTCCTTATAAGATTTCTGAAGTTATTAATCCTGTGTCATTTTGTTTGGACCTTCCAGCTTCTTTCGCCATCCATAATGTGTTCCATAGGTCTGTCATGATCTCCATGGCCAGAGAACTAGCATAAGCCTCAATAGGAACAAGCTCTTGGAAGATGTAACTGTACTGACCATGAACTAAACCTACCGCATCATCTAGAAGTAGCCAGGTAGCATGTCCTACTTTTTATCCCTATATGCCCAGCGCCGGCCGGAGAACTAAATAATGCTAGCAGAGGGAAATATAAGACCTGACTCACCTCTAGAGAAATGCCCAAAAAGGAGACAGAAGCCCCCCACATATATTGGCGGTGATATGAGATGAAACAACAAACGCAGCAGGAAAATAGTTTTAGCAAATTTGAGGTCCGCTTTCTAGATAGCAGAAGACAGAAAGCATACTTTCATGGTCAGTAGAAAACCCTAACAAAACACATCCAGAAATTACTTTAGGACTCTGGCATTAACTCATAATACCAGAGTGGCAATTCCTGATCAACAAGAGCTTTCCAGACACAGTAACGAAACTGCAGCTGTGAACTGGAACCAAAATACAAAAACAAAACATGGACGAATGTCCAACTTATCTAGTAGATGTCTGGGAGCAGGAACAAGCACAGAGAGGCTTCTGATAACATTGTTGACCGGCAAGCATCTAACAGAGAAGCC